>NC_089586.1:44062893-44662893 GCF_019320115.1 Miscanthus floridulus | reverse complement strand
TTTATGAGAGACCGTTGTATGCCACCGTCTATGCCGCTAGCAATTGTTATTTTTCCTAAGTTTGTGAGAACGTACGGAACGTGCATGCATCATGTTGTTACCTATCATTCATGGCATTGTTCCTCCCCTTATAAGTTGATTATCTCATTTTGATAAAAATGACAACTTAACCTTGTTCTCATGTGAGTAATAAAACAAAATTTGCTACAGATGGCACGCACAAAGCAGACCGCTCGCAAGTCCACCAGAGGCAGAGCTCCCCGCCATCAGCTTGCTCCACGTACCCATCAGCACCACACGTTTCTTGGAGAGTTTGGGATGCCTACACTCTTGTGGAGAGTGCTCAGCTATGTAGGCTATCCTGATGGAATGGAGCCCTGCTATTTCTGGACAAATGAGCAGTTGGGGGAAGGTCTCTTGGTTACTGTGGAGGCCATTGTTCGTCCCCGAGGTGACGGTTCTGAGTGGACTGGTTGGCGTTATGAGTCAACTGGCAGGACCGCTGAAGAAGCAGCTGATAGGGCAGCCTTTGGGATACTGAGGGATATCATGGATCGTTTTCCTTAGGAGTTGGCAGCCGCTATAGTTGGAGTCTTTCTGAGGGGCAACCCCTCCACTGACTCATGGCAGCAAGCAAGAGGAAGATCTCTAGAGATTGGTGCAGCAGAAGGACAGAACAGTGATAACCCTGCTATGAGCGCCATGTTCGTAGTGATGAAGGTTTTCGATGGAGTAGAAGGTAGCCTAAGACGTGTGTCTGGTGCTCTTGGTTAGGCCCGCGATGACCGACGTCAGCTTCAGAGGGATCACGACGCCAGAGATTGAGAGGCTCAATGCAGAGATGGCTCAGTTGACTCATAGGAGGGATCAGGCGACCCAGAGGACTGGAGTCTATGAGGGAGACGTACGTGCACTGAGAGAGCAGGTTGAGCGTCTGACCACCGCCAATAGGAATGCTGAGCGCATGTTGATCCATGTGCTCCACCAGAGGAATGAAGCCTGGTCTGTAGAAGATGTTCTGAGAGCTCGACAGGTTGAGCTAGAGCAGCAGCTGGCCAATGCAGAAGAGTACAACGACAACCTACATGAGGAGGTTCATCAGCTGAATAACCAGCTCCACCCTTACGTTCCTCCTAGAGCAGCAGAGATGGATCTAGATGAGGACGAGGATCCCGAAGAGCCTGAGGCACTAGCTGATGATGACAACGATGATGTGGATAGTGACAATGTCGACATCTCCGACTTAGACAGCGACCACGATGAGTAGGCTAGTAGTTGTTGCGCTAGCTACTAGGGTTTCGTTTGCGATGACCTTTTGCATGGTTGGCATGTCTGGCATGTAATAATGAGTAGAAAGACTAAGACCTTGATGTAATGTTGGAAAACTTGGATGTGTTTGTGGCGATATCTGAACGTCAAAAGTCCAGTGTATGTATGCTGGCAATTTGGTTGTAATGGACGCGATGTGTGCGCTTAAGTAATCTAATTAGTGATGTTGTGTTAATTGGAATGACTTATTGTGCCCCTGTTTTATTGTATGAATTTATTCTCTCCAGTGAATTCAGTACGGCATAATTTTTCATTCACCTGCAATTTCTACAACATCGCCTAATAATTACTATTGCTGAAATATGCAGATGCTCGAACACTCGCCGTACCGTGTATGACGCTACTGAGGTAGGTGGCAGTGCCCCTAGGAATGAGAACCGTGATCCACCACCACCTCCTCCTCCACCGTACACCGCGGAATAGTTCTTCGCACAGTTCCTTGGAAGTCAACGCAACATGGAGGGCATGCAGCAGAACATGGAAGCTGCATTGCGCCACATTGCTGACAACACCCGCCATGGGTTAAACCCTAGGTGGACATGAAGCTGAATTAGTATAGCAGTTTCAAGGACTTTATGGACACCAGACCACCAATTTTCAAAGAAGCGGCAGAGCCATTGGATGCAGAAGAGTGGATAAACACCATGGAAGATAAGTTTCAGTGTTCTAAGGATGACAGAAGTGTTGAAGACTGAGTATGCAGCTCATCAGCTACAAGGCCCTATAGGAATGTGGTGGAAGCACCACCGCACCACTTTTCCCCCCAATGCCCACATTACTTGGAGGGAATTCACTGAGGCTTTTCGTGGAGTTTACATTCCACCTGGTTTGACAGAAATGAAGTTTGGAGAATTTCTAGCACTGAATCAAGGCACCAAGACTATGACACAGTATCTACATGCATTCAACAATCTAAGTCGCTATGCCTCTGACATGGTGAATACCGATGCCAAAAAGATCGCTAGTTTCAAGAGAGGTCTGAATCCCAAGATGATGAAGCACGTGGGTACCAACACGAGAACTGGTTTCAATGACTTTGTTAGTGACTGCTTAAAGCAAGAAAAGAACAACAATGTATATGCTACATCCAAGACTCGCAAGAGGGCTTTTGAGTCAGGTCTGTCCTAGCCAAGGGCCCCGATGGCAAATCGTTCTTCGTATCGTCGCCTACCCCTGGTGCAAGGTTCAGGCCACCCCAGTGGAGGAATCAGAATGCCCAGCAACCTCAGAGGAATCAGAAGCCATTCAAGATGGCGGTGCCACAAGCCAAGACCGGACAAGGCAGTTCATCTAGAGCTGCTACTCAAGTAAGAGGACCGTGTTTCAACTGCAATCAACCTGGGCACTTTGCGAAGTTTTGCCCATATCCCAAGAAGCAGCAGAATCAGTACCAAGCTCGTGTGCACCACACCACCATTGATGACATCCCGGAAGGAGAGCCCATGACAGCCGGTATGTTTTCTATCAACAATCATCCTGCAGTCGTTTTGTTTGATTCTGGATCATCTCATTCATTCATAAGTCAAGCATTTGCAAGAAAGTATGAACAAAAGATAGTTGAATTGGAATGTGCTTATCGGATAAGTTCAGCTGGGGCTGATCTAGTTAACTAATCAGATAATCCAGGGGGTAACCCTGAGTATAGCAGACAGGCAGTATAAGCTTAACTTGATAGTTATGCCAGGGCTAGTTCTGGATGTGATTATGGGAATGAACTAGATGAATAAGATGGGAGTAGTAATTGATGTTGGAGGAAGAAGCATTTCTCTCAAGGAACCTGTTGGAGAAGGTACATTTCAAGTAACCTTACCTCGGAGAATAGATCTGGCCAGTACAACTTGTGCAGTCCAAACTACTCTTCTAGCCAAGATTCCAGTAGTGTGCGAGTTTCCGGACATGTTTCTAGATGAGTTACCCGGTCTTCCACCGGACAGAGATGTTGAGTTTGCCATTGAGTTAATCCCTAGAACACCACCGATCTCAAGAAGGCCTTATCGGATGCCTCCAAATGAATTAGCCGAGTTGAAGAAACAACTCCAAGATCTAGTTGACTAAGGGTTTAATTCATCCAAGTTCATCGGAATGGGGATGTCCCGCACTGTTCATGAAGAAGAAGAAGAAGGATAACTCCTTACGGATGTGCGTGGACTACCGGCCACTGAATGCGGTGACAATTAAAAACAAGTATCCTCTACCTCGGATTGATATCTTGTTTGATCAATTGTCAAAAGCCAAGGTGTTCTCCAAGATAGATTTGAGATCAGGGTACCATCAGATCAAGATTAGACCACAAGATATACCCAAACCGCGTTCTCCACCAGATATGGTTTGTACGAGTATCTTGTCATGTCCTTTGGTTTGACAAATGCTCCTACATACTTTATGTATCTGATGAATTCGGTCTTTATGCCGGAGTTGGATAAGTTCGTGATTGTGTTCATTGATGACATTCTAGTATACTCAGAGAACGAACAGGATCATGCAGAGCATCTAAGAATTGTCTTGACTAGACTCAGAGATCACCAGCTGTATGCTAAGTTTAGTAAATGTGAGTTCTGGCTGAAGACAGTTCCTTTTCTCGGTCATGTGTTATCTGAGAATGGAATCTCAGTGGATCCTAGTAAGGTACAAGAGGTTATGGATTGGAAGGCACCAAGCACAGTTCATGAGGTTCGGAGTTTTCTTGGATTAGCCGGTTACTATCGTCGTTTTATACCGGACTTCTCGAAGATTGCCAAGCCAATGACAAGTTTGCTACAGAAGGATCATAAGTTCGTTTGGACAGAGGAGTGTGAGGCAGCTTTCTGCACCTTGCGGAATTTGCTAACCACTGCTCCTGTTCTAGCGCAACCGGATATAGAGAAGCCATTTGATGTGTTTTGCGATGCATCAAAGAATGGTTTAGGATGTGTTCTGATGCAAGATGGAAGGGTCATTGCTTATGCCTCATGTCAGTTGAGGAAGCATGAGGTTAACTATCCTACGCATGATTTAGAGCTTGCGGCCGTTGTGCATGCTCTAAAGATTTGGAGACACTACTTGCTTGGGAATGTGTGCAATATCTTTACAGATCATAAGAGTCTCAAGTACATATTTACTCAGTCTGAGTTGAATATGCGATAGAGAAGATGGTTAGAGCTGATAAAGGATTATAATCTGAATGTGCACTATCATCCGGGAAAGGCAAATGTAGTAGCAGATGCCTTAAGTAGGAAGTCACATTCTCTTGCTGTGCAACCGTTGTTTGAAGATGGGTTCAATTTGTTGCATCCTGCTGTGTTGCATAATATCCAGGTTAGTTGTACCTTGGAGAGCAAGATCATTGAGGGTCAGAAAACATATAAGGGAATATTCCATATCAAGGAGAAAATGAAGAAAGAACCGACCAAGCACTTTAGAGTGGATGAACAAGGAGTGTTATGGTTTAAGGACCGTCTGGTTGTACCTAAAGATCGAGAGCTCAAGAACAAATTGATGGATGAAGCTCATCACTCTAAGTTGTCTATCCATCCTAGGAAGTAGCAAAATGTACCAAGAATTGAGACCTCGTTATTGGTGGACGAAGATGAAGAAGGAGATTGCAGCGTATGTTGCTCGTTGCGACATGTGTTGTAGAGTGAAAGCTCTTCACATGAGACCCGTAGGAATGTTGCAACCTTTGTCAGTACCAGATTGGAAATGGGATGATATAAGTATGGATTTTATCACCGGTCTTCCCACCACACCAAAGGGGAATGATTCGATTTGGGTGATTGTAGATCGCCTTACCAAATTAGCTCACTTTTTACCAGTCAAGAACGCTTTTCGACCCCCTTAGTATGCTGAGAAGTACATTGTAGAGATTGTCCGATTACATGGTATACCAAAGACTATCGTGTCTGACCGTGGGTCATAGTTTACCGCTCATTTTTGGGAGCATCTTCATAAAGGTTTGGGTACTAGCTTGGTTCGTAGTACAGCTTACCACCCACAGACAGATGGGCAGACAGAGCGAGTTAATGCTATTCTTGAAGATATGCTTAGAGCTTAGTGTGTTATCATCTAGGGGTTCATGGGAATCATGGTTACCTTTGGCAGAGTTCGCTTACAACAACAGTTACCAAGAGAGTATCAAGATGGCTCCATTTGAAGCATTGTATGGCAGGAAATGTAGGACACCGTTGAATTGGGTTGAGCCTGGAGAGAGAAGGTTTTACGGAATCAATTTTGTTGACGAGGCTGAGAAAAAGGTCCGTATTATCCAACAAAACATGAAAGCGGCACAGTCACGCCAGAAGAGTTATGCCTGATAAGAGAAGGAGACCGCTTGAGTTTGAGGTAGGTGACTACGTTTATCTAAAGGTTACTCCAATGAAGAAAGTACAACGGTTTGGAGTAAAGAGAAAGCTCGCTCCTAGGTTTGTAGGACCGTACAAGATCATAGAGAAGAAGGGTCCCGTGGCTTATAAGTTACAGTTACCAGAAGCGATGGGTTCGATCTTTCTAGTCTTCCATGTATCACAGTTGAAGAAGTGCTTGCGTGTTCCGAAGAGAGAATAGAACCTCAGGGCATTCAGATCAAATCAGACTTAGAATACCGTGAGCAACCAGTTCGAGTTTTGGACACTAAGGACCGAGTCACTCAGAATAAAGTGGTGAGAACATATAAGATACAGTGGAGTCATCACGATGATGGTGATGCGACGTGGGAAACAGGAGAATATCTGCAAAACGCTTATAAGGATTTTTATAACAAATGGTTCGTAACTCAAAATCTAGGGACGAGATTCTTATAAGGGGGAGGGCTGTAACACCTCGGTGTTAAGCATGCATTAACATTTTGCAAATCATGAGCATAATCATTATTATGCATTCATAAGCATGACATGAAATATAGAATTGAAACATACTAATGAAACATGTATGTTGCATAGTTTTGTTTTAATAGATTGGATGCTATGTTTGTTTTGCCATGTGTGTACCTTGGTTGATCACTTAGACCACTTAGAAGTAATTAGGATGCAATTTGGAGCAAGGTGTATATTCAAAGTTTTCTCAAATTTTGCTTTTAAAAATAATCTTCTAAAATAGGGTTTTTGATTTAAATTAACTTTAAATCTATAGTTCAAAATCTAATTGGATTTTGGCCTTACTCTTTTTGGCAAAGTTGTAGAGTACATTTTTCTGAGCAACTTTATTTTGGGTCCAACTTTTGAAACTACTTTGAAAAGGTTCAAAATTTCATTTGAATGAATTGGAGAAGAAAATAAAAAGGAAAAATCACATTTTCACTTAATAGGCCGCCGCCTCCCTTTCGGCCCAGCAGCATAGGCCGGCCCGACCTGCCTCTGCGCTCGCTCGCTCGCTCGCCCGCGCGCGCGCGCGCCGCGCCCAACCGGCATCAGGCCGCGGTCTCCGCGTGGCCGTCGGCGTACGGTAGCGACGGCCGGGTGGCGTCCGGTGGCCCCCGCATGCGCCCTCGCCTCACCTTCACCTGCCGACCGTGCCGCGCTCCTCACTCGCCCCTCCCCACTCCACCTCGCTCAGCAGTAGCCGCGTAGCACCGCAGCAGCTGGAGCAGCTCCGCCGCGTCATTGCCGCCGCCGAGCTCGCCTCCACCGCTCCGCTTGCGCCGGGACCCCGCTAGTGGGAGCACGGGCTCCGCCTCATTGCGGCGCACCTCCGCACACCCCCCTTTCACCGAAGGTAGCGCCCGTGCCCTACATTGCTCCACCAGAGCTCAGCCGGAGCTTGGCTCCGCATGGACAGCCCGCTCTGCTTCCTCTCCCTCCTCCCTTTCTCGCTGCTTCAGGTCCGCCGTGACCTCGTCTTGCTCACGCGCACCTCACCGGGCCTCGTCGTGGCCGGAGTCGGCGTACCGCTGACGAGCCATGCCACCACGCGCCATGGCCTGCCTGTGAGCTCGATTTCGAGCTCCTCCAGCCCTACCGCTTGCACTGCCGTGTCCGCCTTGGCACGGTGGTCACGATGGTGGTGACCTCGTCGCCGGCCACCTCGCCGACGACGAGTTCACGCCGGTCAGCGCCGCCTGCCCTAGCAGCGTGTGGCTGGCAGGTGGGGCCGGCTGACCCATGGGGCCCGCTCGTCAGTGCCTCAGGCGCAGACCTGGGTGCACTGCACCGGGTGCACCCAGCGTTTTCATCGGCTGGTTTTTTAAAAGGATTTAGGAAATGATTTTCCTAGAAAATGTTAAATGTTTCCAAAAATTCATAACTTGCTCAAAATAGCTCCAAATTTGTTGAAATAAGTTTTGCTAGGTTTCTTGTGACTAGATCTATCTGTTAAAAATGTTGCATGTCAGTTTTGGGATACATTTATATAGGGCTTTAGTTAATTCTTGTAATTGCTATTTTCTTGGAAAATGCTTAATAAATAGAATATACATCAGAAAAATATGATTCCAATTTGGTTGATCTATTCTTGAGATGTACTTTCTGTGAAAAATATATGCCATGCTTGTTCTGTAGAAAAATATGGCTATGTGATTTAGGTGCATTTATTTGCTATTTCTTGTAAAATTGCTAGAGCCAAAAATATGAATAAAACATGTAGGTGATAATTTTTGTACAGTGATTGTTATGCTATGTAGAATCATAGGAAAAATACCTAAATCTGTTGTTTGATACTTTTCATAATACAAAGTATTTTCATGCTCATATTATGCACCATAGCTTGTCATTTTTGTGTAGGCTATTTTACTTATCCAAATGCCATGAAAATTTTATGGTAGTCTACTTAGAGTAGTACTATGCTACTGTAATTTTCTCATATTTTTATGAGCACCAGAAATATATGTTGCTGTTGTAGCCCTAGTTTAAAATGAAATAAAATAATCTTCTTTAATGCATGTTTAGTTAATAATGTTTGCTTTGGTGTATCTTTGAAGCATCTTAGCTTGCTGTGGTGACTTGGCATGTTAGTACAGTGGTTGTAGTAGTAGTATAGTAGTACATGTTCTTGGATGATGTTGGCTACCTTGTAGAAGAGCTTTACTTCTACTATGTCCAATAAAGTTAAACATGTTCATCTACATTCCATGCATCATGATCATTACATGTCATCTCTCCGATGCACCTATGCATGAGCACTTATACATCTGCATCATACAGGATCGCAGGAGGAGTTGCTAGTAGCAGTTCAGGAAGAGCAGACCGGGACAGATCCACAAGAAATCCAGGCACAGGAGGTGCCAGAGGAAGAGGAGCAAGGAGAGGACTTGCCCGAGTGCGTGGATCATCAACCTAGTTCGTTCGAACGAGGCAAGCCCCGGAGCATTCTAAGTCTCCTACTTTATAAAAGCAATTCTTTCTATATATGAGTTTATATATTGTTGCATTAAGTTGTAGGAGTTGATTGAAACCATTGATGCATTTATTACTATCCTTGCCTACCTTATTACCTTTTTACCCTGTTAGGTCGGGATCGAATAACTGCTTAGCCTTGCTTAGACCGGTAGCGATCGGTGATTTCGGTCACCTACATTTATAGGTGGTTACTGAAAGAATTTAGCTATGGAAAGAATGATATCCTAGAATTAACCATGTGTGATGGATAATTGGAGACCGGACGGAAAAGTTGGAGGCAACCAGACAGGGTTCTGGGGTGCTATTAGTTTTCCGTCTGTGTCGATTAAGGACCGATCGTTGCTCGTCCCTCTTGTCATGTTGAACGTATGCCTCACATTTAGCTGGCCGAATAAAGTACCTTTCGACCGCGAAGCTAGTGACACTATTCAAGCCAGGATAAACTCGGATTGGTAGACTGGTGCTGAAGGGGGTATGACGGGGACGCAAAGAGTGAGCCCAAGGTGCGTCCTGGCTATCGGGCGGTCCCTGGGTAGTGCGGTCCATGACTGTTATCCCACGGCTACTTGGAAAGTGTCATTAGTGATCTATAGCTCACTTGATCGGTGAGTGTGGTTTGTGTGAGGAATAAATCACCAGCTGGTTAGGAATCGATTCGAATCGCCATCGCTCCTGGATAGTGAGCACTTGACTCAAGCTACAGCATCGTAGTAATTATGATGGAACACATGATGGTTATCTAGATGGTATGGGATATGCTAAATCTAAGTTGGTAACTGGATGTTATTGGTTAATCAAGTGATTGCTATAGTATAGGTGCTTACCTAGATGGATAGGTCATAATAAAGATGATGCAAAGTACTTAAAATGGTTTCTTCATGATAGCTTATGCTTTTCGCAAATGAGTCAGCTAGCCCACTAAAGAAAGCCTTGCATAATCCTTGGTGTCGCTTTATTTTGGTTTAAGACGGGTAAGTCTAGCTGAGTACCTTCTCGTACTCAAGGCGTTGTTCCCTATTGTTGTTGCAGATGGTCAAATGTACTACGGTTATTGCATTAACTGCCTGTACCCGGCGATGGGCGACAACTAGGACCAAGGGCAATGGTCACTCCGTATCTCTCATCTGATGCTTTTGTTGGAGATGACTACCTACTGGCACTGTATCTGAACCAAAAGTGTGTGTGTGGCTTTAAAACTATTTGCTTCCGCTATTTTAGTTTGAACTTGGGTTGTAATAACTTTATGTTCTAAACTCTGATGTATCCAACTGTCATTGCGAACTTTATGTAACATGTGACGGTAATTGCTAAACTTGTACGATCTTGGTTTGTATGTCGATTGGTTTGAAATCCTTCGTGGTTTCACGGACTACCGGGTTATACGGCCTTAAGTTTGCTAAATTATCTGCTCCGGCGGAAGATTTCCTTACTTAATCTCGTATAATTGGTCGGTTCTGTTACAAGTTACGCTGGGGACTCCTCGGCGCTTGGACATTGCCAGCTACGTCGGAGACTCCCTTGATGATCGGATCTTGCTATGCCTCATCGGTGTGCTATCAAGCTGCTCCATGCTGTTCGGATCAGGGTGCTGATCTTGGGATGCACGTCTGGGGTCTTGATACGCACATGTTAGATGACGTCGGCAAGCTTTTGGACTACTATTTCTAACCTTGGCACCACGTGACCACGTCACCTACTGTTAGGCTCAGGGACTAAGTGGGCACACTTCACCTTGCGGTGAATGTGTTTTTTCTCATTTCAAGGCTACGCTCGGGCACTGGCTGCCTGCTCGGCTGGTCTTCTACTATTCTTCTACTTTGGTCCCTAGCACCACATGACTACGTCATCTACTGTCAGGCTCGGGGACTAAGTGGGCACACTTCACCTTGCGGTGAATGTGTTTGCTTTAATCTAGAAGACTCCGTGCCTCTTGAAGCTAAAGAAGACTATCTCCCTTTCTCGTGGTCGGACTCTAAGTGGGCACAATTGGTCCGCTGCGAAGAAATTTTCGATTCTGAACTTTAGCTCCTTACACCCTTATGGCAAGCCATACTTGGGTTATACTGCTCGGCAACTGCTCGGCAACTCTTCACGGTGGTCGGACCATGAGTTTGACTGCTCGGCTTTGTTCGCACCTGCTCGGACAAGCTCAAGACGGTGTTGCACAACGGGTACAAGGTGCTTGGGGACTAGCTGTGGGGGGTACGACCCCGGATACCCTCGGCAGACCACATGGACTGCGCCCCCAGGGGTGGCCTAGCCCACAAGATGAAGCCTTGCGGGGCACGACTCTGCTCGGCGCCTTCCGCAAGACACCGGGAAGATATCCTGAAGATACTACAAGATCTGTTAGGATACATATGATCTCATGATTCCTATAATCTGTTATTACTTTTCGGTTATCTCTCATATCTAACCGACTTTTAACCCTACCCCCAGACTATATAAGGCGGGTAGGGACCCCTCCAAACTGACGCAATATCATAAAATAGCTAATACAAACCAACAGACCACAGGAGTAGGGTATTACGTCGTACTGACGGCCTGAACCTGTCTAACTCGTGTGTCTCTATTGCCTTCTTGTTCTTGATTACACGTGTCTCTGCCGATCAATCTACCTTCGTGGGATACCCCTCGGAGGACTGCCGACGATATTCTGTCGACAAGCCTCAAACAGAGTACCTATACGGGAGATCCATTTTGGGTTGCCTGAGAGGCACAACCCAAATATGAATATCCTCTCTCCTGAAAACCCATTTGCAGAAAGGATTCTCTTTTGGGTGTTGTTGTTGGAGATGATGTCGAATGGTATTGAATCCTTTGATGTAGCGATACTCAAACGTTGAATGGGTCTTGTATTTTAGGTGTTGTTGTTGAAGATAGTCTAAGATTTGCGGATTGCTGCTAGCTAGCTGACTACTCCCTCTGTTTCCGGTTTCCGTGCCGAAAATTTAACTCGATTTATAAAAATACTTGTAAAATTTGTATCGTAAAATAAATTTATTTAAAAAAATAGATTTAAATATCTACCTAATGATATTAGTTAAGTATCATAAATATTAATATTAATATTTTTATATATATTTGATTAAATTTATTCTCAGGAATCGAAAACGAGCACGTATAGTAGCTCCCAGTGCCGCATGCATGTTGGTGGGGGCCGCGTGCTGTCAGGGTCGATGACGCTGGGACGGACAGCCGCTTTTGGACCAGTACTACTACTTGGTGCCGGTGCATCATGGCATGCAGCTAGCTGGTGCCTCACAAGCGCTGGAGCTGCCGCGGCGCGTGCTGCTGCGTGCATGCATGCGCGCGTTTTTTTGTTATGTTGTGCTTGTCTCGTTGCTAGCGCTGCGGACTTACCGCTGATGCTAGCCGCTGTCACCATCCTTCATCATGGAACTGGAAGGAAGGAGGAGAGGAATGATGCATTATGCATGGTCGGCAGGGTCGAGGGAACAGCGTCGACTAGCTGCGCCGTACGTGGTCCTGGGCTCACGAGTCATGCATGCACGAATGAGATTTTGTGCCATCTGAAGGATGGCAATTGGCATAGGGTCCCTGTGTGGACTGCCGGACAACGAATGGACTTCAACTAGGTTCCTTTAGTTTCAGGGATAAGAGCATTTTAACTGTGTGGCATCAGGAAAGATGCTCGAGAACTAGGGGCTACTTAAAAAGTTTGAGCACGCCCATGTAGGATCATCAAACTTTTTTTTTGTCCTTCGTACCATTCCGTCCAACCTCTGTCTTGTTTTTGCAGTTTGTCAAGCTCTGACATGTAAGCCCGGGTAGGTAAAACGTCAAAAATGCCCTGGTCTCCCAGGTCTCCCCTGGCTCTCTCCACGCTGCCCATGCCGAGCCTCGCCGAAGGTCGGGGAAGGGGAGCGACATTGAGCCGCCGTGGATCGGGGAAGGTGGAGCGGTGGATGGACGAGGGCGACGGAGCCGAGAGGCCGTGTTCAGAGGCGGACCGCACAAGCATGCTAAACTGCAAAGGGGAGCGACATCCTGTCGTCGCTGCCCACTCATAGCTCACCGCCGGTAGCGTCGGGATCCTCGGCTCCAGCCCTACCCTGCTCGCCCCGCCGCCAGAGCTCCTCCGCGCTCTACAGTCCAACCACTACGCCAGATTCTCACACTATGAACGGGGGCATTTTTACTATAGGAGCGGCTGGGGTTGGGGGCGCCCCTATAGTGGGCGTCCTCGGGCCCCAGCAGCCCAGCCGCCCTACAGATGGCACTATAGGGGTGGCTGGTAACCTGAGCCGCCCCTACAGTTGGGGCTGATCTGTAGGGGCAGCTCAATCACCAGCCGCCCCTACAGTGCCCATTTGTAGGGGCGGCTGCCACCAGCCGCCCCTACTGTTCGACTGTAGGGGCAGCTGAATCACCAGCCGCCCCTACTGATGGCACACAGAATAAATAACAGCCACCCCCTTCTTCCACCTCGGGACACACTCTTCTACACAAAAAAGGTTGAGAGGCCTTAGGCTTCTCCTAAAAATTGCTCTACTAAGGGGGAGGTTTTGATCTCAAATCCTTTGGTGGAGAGGCTCTAAAAGGTAAGGAAATGCTTCTCCAACTCTTTATTTGAAGTTTAATTCGTTGGTTAGTGAGTAATTTGATTTTTGGTTTTCTCTCTCTTCCATGGAGCTTGAGCTAGTTATGAGTGAAATTGGACCCTAATTTTCACTATACTAGGGTAAATTAGGTAGGGAAGTAAGATTGCACCCTTTGTTAGTACATCTTTGTTGATTTTAGTGTAGTATTAGTGAAGTTTGGTGTATGTGTCATGAAACCCTATATCTAGATCTAGATCTAGGATTTTGTTTTTTTTTCTTTTTCAATTTTTTCTTTATGTGACTACGGTTTGAATGTAGGTGAATGTGTAAGATTTTAATTGTTGCTAATGTGTAAAATATCCTCTACCTTGGCTACTAATGATCATTTAATATTTATTTTGATTCCTTTCTATAATGTGTATTTTTAATTAGTTATGGATAAATAGGCCATTAATTAATTATCCTCTACCATGAAATTGGAATGGAGTTTGCATGAAAGGTAGTGGATGAAATATTAAATGTTGCTAATTGTTTTCTTTGAAATTGTTTATTTGAACCAATTAATTTATATTTTTAAATATTTATGCGTTAATAGTCAATTAATTAACTATCCTCTACTACCATGGTGCGTGTCTCAGGTATATACAATTATTCTCGAGTAATATTCTTTCTTTGGTTGTTTTGTTTCTATAAGATTGACTACAAGAACTCTTGGATGTATGGTTCGTTAAGACACGACGCTCTTTTCCATGATGAGGTGGACAAATTCATCAAAGCCACAGAGAAGCATGCAACGACATTGAAAGAGAATAGTGACATGATTATTTGTCCCTGTAAAGATTACAAGAACCTTATTGCATTTTGAGATGTGAGTACCATCAAAGAACATCTGATTAGGAGAGGATTTGTTCCGGACTACACAGTGTGGATTCATCATGGTGAAACAGTGGTTGTTGATGACATCGACGATGATCTAGCTGATGAAGCTGAAACCAAAGCATACTTGTCCCGATTCACAGATGATCTTGAGCAACAAATGGATCGTGACTATGGCAATCAACAAGGTGGTGGCTTTGGCAATGAACAAGGTGGTGGCTTTGGCAATGAACAAGGTGGTGATGATGCTGGTGGTGCCAGCAATGATGGCGAAGCACGTGAGGGGATGTAGATAACGGTGACAACTTGGACGAAATGCTTGGGACCTTTGGACCATAAATATTAGAAAAGAGCAAGAGAGGTCTAGAAAATCTTGAGAGGGTGACAAAAGCATTGAAGAAGATTGTGTATGATGCTGAGAAGGGCTGTCCGACATACTTCACATTGCTACATTTTGTGCTTGAGCTACTCATCCTGAAGGCTAAGTACGGCTGGTCGAACTGCAGTTTCGATGATCTATTGTGCCTCATGTCACGGTTGCTCCCACGGCCGAACACAGTTCCCGCCAACACATACCAAGCGAAAAAGGTTATAAGTCCACTCACATTGGGGGTTGAAAAAATCCATGCATGCCCCAACCACTGTATCCTTTTTCGGCATGGCACATCGTTCGAGACTTTAGATACATGTCCTAGGTGTGGGGCTAGTCGGTACAAGAACAATGACCTTCAAAGTGGGGTGAAAGCCTCCACAGGAAAGAGGAAGAAGGGTGGAAGAAGGTGGTGCAAGAATCTCAGCCCCCAAAGGAAACTCCATTAGGCAACGATGCAAATAAGAGAAGAATTCCTGCCCTAGTTATGTGGTACTTGCCAGTGACCGACCACTTGAGGCGTATATTCCGAAACCCTAAGGAAGCCGCACTGATGACATGGTGGGATGATGAGCGCAAGGTGGATGATGATACGATCGCACACCCGGCCGATTGTAGCCAGTGGCAAGCGTTCGATGCCAAGTACAAAGCATAATTCAGTGATGACCCACGGAATGTACGGTTCGGCTTGAGCATCGATGGAATGAATCCCTTCAATGAGAGGATGACCGACCACAGCACATGGCCAGTCATCTTGACCATGTACAACCTCCCAACGTATTTGTGTCAGAAGAGGAAGTACCTTCTCCTCACCATTCTTATCTCCGACCCCAAACAACCAGGCATTGATATAGACGTGTTCTTGGAGCCTCTGATGCAAGAAATGGAGAGGCTATGGAGGTATGGGGAGCCGATGTATGATGTGTTCCGGCGGGAGGACTTCATATGCAAAGCAATAATATTTGTTACTACCAATGATTGCCCCGCGCTGTTTGCCCTGTCTGGATAGTTCAAAGGCAAGACTGGATGCTTAGTCTGTTTGGATGGTACTAAATGGGTGTTCCTAGATGGATCCAGGAAGATAGTTTACATAAGGAACCGGCGCTTCTTAAAGATAGGTCACAAGTACCGTGGCAAATTGTACCTAAGATACTATGGCAACATCCTAGAGGATGAACCCCCTTTAGAGAGACGTCGTAATGGAGAACATGTGTTCAGAATGGTCCAAAATATACACGTCATCTATGGAAAGAAGAATCTGGATGGAACGATCAGAGATAGAAGCACACCTCCCATCGAAGGCGTACCATTCAAGAAGCAATCGATCTTCTTTTAGTACCTGCCTTATTAGCCAGACTTAGAGGTCCCCCATGCCATTGATGCGATGCACGTGTAGAAGAATGTCTTTGAGAGTCTCATGGCTACCTTGATGGACACGAGCAAGTCAAAGGATGGTCTCAGATCACGGAAAGACATGGTGCAGTTGAACATGATACGGGAGCTTTGGCCGGTACAGCAGGATAATGGCAAGTACAGTCTTCCCGCGGCTAGCTTCAACCTAACCCTAGAGGAGAGGAGAGCTATATGCAATTTCCTTAGGGGGGTCAGAGTGCCGACTAGGTTTTTGGCGAACCCGAAGATGCTAGTGTCGATGAAGGTCCTATCATTAACATACTGCAAGGCTCACGATTGTCATGTGATGCTGACAGTGTTCCTACCAATTGCAATCAGGGCTATAAAGCCAGAGTTTCTAAAGATGGCCATCACCCGCATGTGCTCCTTCTTTTCGAAGATCTCACAGAAGACGATTCACAGGCAAGAGCTGAGTGACCTACATGAATTCATGGTGGAGACCCAGAACCAGCTAGAGATGTGTTTACCTCCCGCTTTTTTTGATATAATGGTACATCTCATGATTCACCTGGTTCATCAGATCGAAGCGCTGGGCCCTAGCTTCTTGCATGAAATGTGGTCCTACGAGCGGTTCATGTCGGTTCTAAGCCGATACATGCATAACCGAACACACCTAGAGGGCTCCATGATAGAGGGTTACAATTCGAAGAAGTCGTCGAGTGCTCCCAAGAGTGGCTAAAACTACAGAGAGGGATTGGTAATCCTGATTCTCATCACAAGGGAAGGCTAGCTGGGAAGGGCACAAGTGGTAGGAAAGTGTTCCTCGACAATGATTACAGAGAGGTGAGTTGGGCGCATTATAGTGTCTTGCAGAGTATGGCAGTGATGCAACCGTACATTGATGAACACATGGCTATCATTATGGCAGAGAGGAATGGCCGTTTAGATGATTGGGTCCATGAAACAACATAAGCAACGCCTGACATCATGGTTGAAGGACCAGAACATACAGCCTAGAGAAACCATAGATTCTATTACCATCAGTCGGTTGGCGACCGGGCCATCGAAACAGGTGACGTCTTGGAATGCTTATGACATCAATGGGTACACATACTATACTGACACAAAGGACATGAAATCTATGAATCAGAACAACGGCGTTCGAATAGAGGATCTCGACGGAGTGGGGTGAAAGGTCCTGTACTTTGGCATAATTGAAGATATATGGGAACTTGACTATGGAAGGGATATAAAGGTGGCCCTGTTTCGATGCCGCTGGATCAAGCAACATCAATTCAATGAGATCGGATAGAGAGTCATCGACCTCCAGAATGTAGGCTACCAGGATGACCCTTGGGTGCTCGCTGAACGTGCCACGCAAGTCTTCTATATTCCCGACCCACAAAGTAACCTCCCCCCAAAGAAGAAGACAAAGCACGTGGTGGCCTCCGGGAAACAACATATCATCAGAGTTGATGGCGTGGATGATGTTGAAGCTTACAATAAGTGCGATGAGATGCCGCTATTCACAAACTTTTGTAAGAAGATCGAGGCTGTGGAAAAGAACCTACCCAAAGATGTATTGCCATGAGAATGAAAAGGTGTTAAGGGGAAAGTTATCACGGTGGGCTAGCTAGTTTATGTAAGTGTGTCAGTGTTCGTAAGACTACATTCATGTATGTGTGTGTGAGACTACATTTATGTATATGTGAGACTACATGCATGTATGTGTGTGTGAGACTACATTCATGTATGTGAGACTACATTTATGTATGTGTGTTTGAAACTACATTTATGTGTGTGTGTTTGAGACTACATTCACGTATGTTTGTGTGAACAATGTGTACTAAGAATTTATCAAATTATGAAATTACCAAAATAAAAGTTATAGATCTCCATGAGTTATTCAACTTTGGTATTCATTACTTTTTCAGTTGAAATGATTTGGGGGGTCCAAATTATGGTTTCAACTTGTCTTTTTTCAAATTTCAAAATTTGAAAGGTTCAAATTTAGTCAACTGACAAGATAACCAAAATAAAAGTTGTAGATCTTGATGAGTTGAACAACTTTTGTATTCATCACTTTTACATCTGAAATCATTAAGGTTTGAAAATTTGGTTTGAACTTGTCAAATTTCAAATTTTAAAATGTGTAAAACATTGTCACATCCAAGTTTGATCAAACTTAAATGTTGAAGCATGATTTTAGAAATTTTTAGGAAAAAAACCATCACATTTGGAGTTAGTATGAGGGAGAACAACTAGTTACAAAGTTTACTCACAGATTAAAAAGATAAATCACACTGTTCTAGATGATCCTTACATGATCATAGTGAACAGTGTGATTTCTTTTTTTAATCTGTGGGTCAACTTTGTAACTAGTTTTTCTTCCTCATACTAACTCCAAATCTGATGATTTTTTTCCTAAAATTTTCTAAAATCATTCTCTATCAATTTATTTTGTTGGTTTTGTCAATATATACATATGAAAAGTTTGAGCAATTTAAATTTTGAATTTAAAAAAAATGCAACTTCAGACAAGATTTTGGTACCCCAAATGATTTCAGCTGAAAAAGTGATAAATACCAAAGTTGAATAACTCATCAAGATCTACAACTTTTGTATTGGTCATTTCTTAATACGACAAAGTGGTAATGACATTGTTCACAAATGTGACACATCTCTCATAAGGTTTTATAAACTATATGAGACATGTGTAAGATTAGTGAACAATGTGTGCTAAGAATTTGTCAAATGAAGAAATGACCAAAATAAAAGTTGTAGATATTCATGAGTTGAACAACTTTGGTATTCATCACTTTTTATGTTGAAATCAATTTGGGTCTCAAATTCTGGTTCGAACTTGTCGTTTTTCAAAATTTCAAATTTGAAAGGTCAAATTTTGTCAAATGACAAGATGACTAAAATAAAAGTTGTAGATATTAATGAGTTGAACAACTTTGGTATTCATCACTTTTTATGTTGAAATCATTTTGGGTCTCAAATTTTGGTTCGAACTTGTCATTTTTTAAAATTTCAAATTTGAAAGGTTCAAATTTTATCAAATTTGAAATTTTATCAAATGACAAGATGACCAAAATAAAAGTTGTAGATCTTCATGACCTCTACAACTTTGATGTTTATCAAATTTTCATTTGAGATCATTTGGTGTCTCAAAATTATTTTAGTAGTTTTGATTTTAATTTTTTAAAATTTAAATTTTTTCCCATTTTTAAAGGTTCAATTTTGCAATTTTAAACTGTTGTAGTTGTTTTAGTTATTGTATATGTAAATATATCTATAAAAAAATAATTATAAAATTTTGTACTGTATTATTTAATATTTACATGTAAATAATTCATTTTGATTTAGAATTTTGAAAAAAAAATCAACTGTAGGGGCAGCTTATAACCTCAGCCGTCCCTACAGTGGCTCTGAGGTATATTACAGTGACCGTTGCTGTGGGCGCTAAGTGTTGGGCGAAATTGGGCTGTGGACGCCATCAGGCTACCCAATTTCGCCACCGACGCCGCCTGCATCGCCGCACCTGCACCGTCGTCCCCTGCCCCTCCCTAACCCCTCCACCGCCTCCTCCACCGTCTCCCTGACCCCAACCACCGCCCCCATCCCATCCAACGCCGTTCCCCAGGCCATGAAGGCGGCTAGGGTTTGGGAGCGCTCGCCCGCGGCCGGCTGCCCTGTCTCGGACCTCGACCTCAACCTCCGTCCTTGCCGGGCCGGCTAGGGTTTGGGAGCGCTCCTCGGTGTGGCCCGTCCGTCTGCTCCCACGGCGCGCGGCTAGGGTTCATCGTGCGGCTGCCCCCGCCCCATCCTCACCATCCTCTCCGACCTCAACACCCCATGGCGCGCGGCTAGGGTTCGCCGTGCAGCTGCCGGTGCCTCGTCCTTGCTATCCTCTCCGACCTCGACCTCCTCCAGCACTCCCTCTCTGAACCCCCTTGGTATGCCCCAAACCATCGCCCCTTGGTCCAAATTTGGTGCAGTTACAAAATGCTGTTCTTTTTTCCAACTAATTAATACAGGTACAAGGTAAGATTACTATGACTCTTACCAATGTTTCAGCATAAGCGCTATTTCTTGTCGCTTTCTGTGTTAGCCATTAGATTATACATGAGGGCCAAAATTAACCTTTTGTTCTGTAGATCTCTATTGTAAGCTGCTACCTAGCGAGCACCAAATTAAAAATAGCTAAAGGACATCGACATATAGATGTTTCTATTTATTATTCATGACAATAGCATTTCGCATTTTACTTATCAAATTATGTTCCTGGTTTTAGTCAATGCCTGGAGTAGAACAGACTAATAAAGGGCAAGATGTTAGCATTTTCTCCTTAGAAGAATGTTTCAGGGATTAGTGTTCATGGATACCTATAAGAAATTCTAACCGTTGTTTCGGTTGCTGTGACACCCAAAATTCAAAAGGTTTGGATGGTACCACTTGGGTTCCAGAATGCTCATTGTGCAAGGCGTGCTCTGCACTGCCTCTACTCATGCATCTTGTTCCCTTGCATAGGGTGATAACAAAGTTACATTTCACCTTGCTATCCCTCTCTATTTGAACACTTCTTAAATCAGTTCTGCATCAAATGATATATCTATGTATATATTTGGGTATCACTTTTACCTAATCTCCACACCATGAACCAAACTTTTGTCTGTATATACTTGGCTACAGCTTTTATCCAATTTCCAGTCTATGAACTAAACAATAATTTCCTAAGGCTCTATATATTTTGTTTATGCATAGTTTTTGGGCATGTTATTGTATCATATAATATGGTATTATGATACAAGCTTTAGTAATACATTATGAAGATTCTATTATTATGATGTGGCATGTCACCTTCATATTGCTGTTTGAAAGATGGATTTAACTTGAGATACTCAAATACATTATAATGCTTCTGTTATTATGATGTGGCATGTCATCACTTCTATTTTCTGAAACAGTGGGATGCTTCTGTTATTATGGCATGTCATCACTTCTAAATGGCATGTCAACACTCTACTATATAGTGCAGGGGTCTTGCAAACATGTGGCAGCAGTCTGTTTAGCATATGATGAAATTCTCCTATACATGACATGGATTATGAGCTGATGATCAACACTTGTGAGGAACTTGGCATCATCCCCTCAGCTCTTCGTGATGAAATTCTCCTCTCCTCTGTTATGATGCCATAGAAGCTCCAAGTGTATGATCAAAGTACCTGAATATAGGACTGATGTGTGTCTAAAAAAGCAGTTTAAATTAGTTATGATGTATCTTCTATTATGGATAAGTGTAATTTAAAGGGCTGTGGGTGTCATGTTCTACATTTTCATCTTTGGCAGAAATGATGAACTGTACCATCTTGTAGTAGGCATATATTTGTCTATGTCCATCCTTGTAGTCCATCTTGTTCGAGTCATACAACATATGCAGTGGTTGGCCTAACTATGATTTTTTGCTTATCTTTTCTTCTGTCCATCTTGTTTGAGTCATACAGCATATGTAGTGGGCTAGTCCTGCTTTCTCTTTGTTTGACTACTACTACAAGTACTACTACTACTACTACAAGTACTACTACTACTACTAGTACTACTACTAGTACTACTACTAGTACTACTACTAGTACTTGTACTACTAGTACTACTACTTCTACCACTAGTACTACTACTTCTACTACTTATACTACTTTTTTTCTTGCATCTCTTAGAACAAGGCACGAAATGTCATGAACATCAAAGAGTGCATCCTGATGCCCCGTGAATGATGAGCAGCCATCCCATGGAGAGCAAGAACTAGATGACCAGCTTACTCAGGAGCAGTTCGATAACGAGTTAGAAAAGGGTCTAGAAGTGATGCTTACTCAGGAGGACCTTGTCGATGATGAGGATCTAGTGGGGGGAGCCCACGGAAGAGAAGGCGGAGAGGATGCCCAAGGTGAAGAAGGGGATGATGATGAGGATGAGGATGACAACACCTCATCAGGGGGATATGTAAGTCCCGAGGATCCTTTCCCATGAGAACCTAGACGGAGGCCAATGGAGGACGAGTTGGACAAGGATTTTGATCCAAACGACGAGGTATGGATAAAGCCTTAGTAGCTTGTAAATTTAGCTAATGCTATGGCTATATGTTACCTCTGCTAACACTTTTGACCTACCGTATACACAGGTCATCCCTACTCAACCTCTGAAAAGACAACGTCGGCCTTCAGCTCATCTTGCCGGACAATACATAGCGGGGCAAAGGAGATCAGAGGAAGGAGCCACAGATACTCACAATGAGGCCTCCGCTCCACAACCTCAGGACACAACCACGACTGAGACTGCCCAGCCAAAGAGGAAACAAAGGGGGATTAGAAAGCCAAACCAATATCACGACAAGGCATTGAAAGCTCTAGTTTGGTTTTGGTTAATTGATGAAACCCTAAGTGCTAACCTAGTTTATCAAAGTGGTCATGAGATAGGTAGCACTATTCCAAGTGTCGAAGCAATGATGAAGATCATGACAATGGTGATGGCATGGTTATGATCAAAGGCTTGAACTTGGAAAAGAAGAAAGAGAAAAACAAAAGGCTCAAGGCAAAGGTATAAAATGTAGGAGCCATTTCATTTTAGTGATCAAGACACTTAGTGAGTGTGATCACATTTAGGATAGATAGCCGTACTATTAAGAGGAGTGAAACTCATATCGAAATGCGGTTATCAAAGTGCCACTAGATGCTCTAATTCATGGCATATGCATTTAGGATCTAGTGGAGTACTAACACCCTTGAAAGTATTTGTGAAAATATGCTAACACATGTGCACAAGGTGATACACTTGGTGGTTGTCACATTTGAGCAAGGGTAAAGAAGTTAGAGGTGAAATGGAGTTGGTCGGAAAGATGCTGGCATCAGTCAACTGACCGGACGCTGGGTCGCTAAGCGACCGGACGCTGAAGGGCTACGTCTGGTCGTGTTGTCGGTCAGCATAGTAAGAAGTCACAAGTGTGACCGGACGCTGGTAGGGTCCGGTTGAGCATGACCGGACGCGTTCGATCGACAAAAGTCAGCAAAATAGTGTAGCACTTTCAACCGCCAAAGCGGAATACATTTTGGCCGGTAGTTGTTGTGCTCAATTACTTTGGATGACGGCTACTTTGAGTGATTTTGGGATTAGGATCAAACAAGTGCCATTACTATATGACAATGAAAGTGCCGTCACTATGTGACAATGAAAGTGCCATCAAACTCACAAACAACCCGGTTCAACACTCAAGAACAAAGTATATTGATGTCTGCCATCATTTCATAAAAGATCACCAATAAAAAGGGGACATTTGCATAGAGAGTGTGGGCACCGATGATCAACTTGCCGATATATTCACCAAGCCACTTGATGAGAAGAGGTTTTGCAAACTAAGCAATGAATTGAACATACTTGACTTCACCAATATGTGTTGATGCACCCCCATTATATGACATGCCTCTCCTTCGAGCAATACAAGGTATAAATTGATTGGCATGACATACATCCTTGCTAAGGACATGATTAGTGCATCTAGACATATTTCACATTTAAATAGGCTCATTCATGAAAATCAAATAAATTTGATGCTTGTATGTTACCACTATTGCTTATATGCTTGAAATGATCTAGTGGTAGCATATAACATGTTTGTGGGCTTGTAAACCTAGTGTTTGATCTACAAAATGAGCTATAAGTGTTTAACTCAACATGGTACAAGATAACCCTTATTTGGAGGTGTGAAGAAGCTTGTCCTTGGATCAAACCGAGTTAAATATCTTTTGCAAGTAAACTAGATTGAACCAAATTGAAAAATGATCCTCATTTCACATGGTTTCACCCCAACCTATCTATAATTTGAACCTATCTCTACTTTACGCCTTTGTGGTCATTGATGACAAAGGGGGAGAGAAACAAAGATAAGTGATAGGGGGAGAAATAGTGTAGAGAGATAAGATATGACAAAGGAAGGGGATCAATTCAAATTTTGAGCACACAAGTAGGGGGAGCAAGCTCATGAACTTGTATGGTGCATTTGAATGTGCATTTCATGTGTTTGCTTGCATGGCACAAGTTCTAAATTTCAACATCCATGCTTGTGTGGTGTATGCTAATTGTAAATTTGCATGATGAAATGAAAATCTAGTATGCATAGGACATCTAATGATTTCATTCCCATGTATTTACAAGTGGTATCTAGCTATCAAATGGTATCTAGCAATTGCTACCATATGGAGTTCATGAAACTTGTCCATATCCTTTACACATGGTAAATATGCTTGGGCAAGCAACATGAATTCAATTGAATCTTATTTTATATCTTTGTGTAAGGGTTGTCATCAATTACCAAAAAGGGGGAGATTGAAAGCTCTAGTTTGGTTTTGGTTAATTGATGAAACCCTAAGTGCTAACCTAGTTTATCAAAGTGGTCATGAGATAGGTAGCACTATTCCAAGTGTCGAAGCAATGACGAAGATCATGACAATGGTGATGGCATGGTTATGATCAAAGGCTTGAACTTGGAAAAGAAGAAAGAGAAAAACAAAAGGCTCAAGGCAAAGGTATAAAATGTAGGAGCCATTTCATTTTAGTGATCAAGACACTTAGTGAGTGTGATCACATTTAGGATAGATAGCCACACTATTAAGAGGAGTGAAACTCGTATTGAAATGCGGTTATCAAAGTGCCACTAGATGCTCTAATTCATTGCATATGCATTTAGGATCTAGTGGAGTACTAACACCCTTGAAAATATTTGTGAAAACATGCTAACACATGTGCACAAGGTGATACACTTGGTGGTTGGCACATTTGAGCAAGGGTAAAGAAGTTAGAGGTGAAATGGAGTTGGTCGCAAAGATGCTGGCGTCGGTCAACTGACCGGGCACTGGGTCGCTAAGCGACCGGACACTGAAGGGCTGTGTCTGGTCGTGTTGTCGGTCAGCACAGTAAGAAGTCACAAGTGTGACTGGACGCTAGCAGGGTCCGGTCGAGCATGACCGGACACATCCGGTCGAGAAAAGTCGGTTTTGGAACCTTACTGTAAACGACCGGACGCTGGTGTTCAGCCTCCGGTCAACTCATGTGCAGTGTCCGGTCAAGTCCGATGATCATTGAAGTTAGGAGATGTGGCTGACTGCGAGCGACTAGATGCTAGGGGCTCAGCGTCCGGTCAGCCCACATTGTGCCCAGTGAAGGGGTACAATGGCTCTATTTCATGGGGGCGCCTATTTAAGCCCCATGGCCGGTTGAAGCTCACATTCTTGCACATTTTCATTGACATAGCAATCTTGTGAGCTTAGCTAAAGCACTCCCACTCATCTCCATCATTGATCCATCATCTTTGTGAGATTGGGAGTGAATCCAAGTGCATTGCTTGAGTGATTGCATCTAGAGGCACTTGGTATTCATGTTGCGCTGCGGATTTCGCTTGTTACTCTTGGTGGTTGCCACCACCTAGACGGCTTGGTGCAGCGGTGGAGGATCGGCACGAGTTGGTGATTGTTAGTGGTCGCCTTCGGTGATTGTGAGGGGAGTTGTACCTTCCTCGGCAGAGTGCCGAAAGGTAACTCTAGTAAATTGCTCATGTCATTGAGCTACCTCACTTGTGGGGAGGTTCTTGCGGTGTCCAATCATGTGGATGAGGTTTGTGAAACACCTCTTAGCCACCGAACCACCAAGTGTTGGTCAACACAACAGGGACATATCGTGTTGGCAAGCACGTGAACCTCGGGAGAAGATCGGTTGTCTCTTGTCATTTGCATTCTCCCGGTGATTGGCTTAATCTTCATCTTGTGATTGGTTCATTCCTCTAAATGGTGGTATAATCATCCTACTCACTCATTTATATTTTTGCAAACTAGTTGTGACAAGCTCTTTAGTGTAATTAGAATTGAGATCTTGCTTTGTTGTTTTAAGTTCATCTAGTGGAGCTCTTTAGAGTAGTAAGTTTGAGAGCTCTTAGTGAGTAGTAACTTTGCAAGTTGTGTGCCTAGTAATCATTGCAACTAGAATTGTCGGATAGGTGACTTGCAACCCTTGTAGAGCTAGAGCAAGTTTGCATTTTGCCTCTCGTCATACTAATCAAATTGCTCTAGTTGATTTGTAGATTTTTAAATAGGCTATTCACCCCCCCCTCTAGCCATACTAGGACCTTTCAAGTGGTATCAGAGCTGTGGTCACCGTTTAATTGAAGGCTTAACAACCTCGGTGTCAAATTATGGCTCAAGTTGTGTTCAACCATGTGGGGGGGCAAACCACCATTCTTTGATGGCACATCCTATGGTTATTGGAAGAGAAAGATGAGAATGTATCTTGGTTCAATAAACGATCAAGTATGGGAAGTGACCGAGAATGACTATGCTATCATCAATCCCGATGATCCCACCAACCAAGACAAGATCAACAAGCAATGTAACACAATGGCTCTCAGCACCATATACAATGCTATTGATTCCAAGGTGTTTGAGCAAATCAAAGATTGTGAAAGAGCAAATGAGGTGTGGAGGAGATTAGAGGAAACATATGAGGCCACACCGGTGGTGAAGAGTGCCAAGTTGTACATCCTCAAGAACAAGTTGACAAGTTTCAAGATGAAGGATGATGAGAGCATTCCAGAGATGTTCCATCGATTGCAAGTCATTGTCAATGACTTGAAGGTATTGGGAGAGAAGATCAAGGATGATGATGTCTCTCATCAATTCTTGATGTGCTTACCTCCAAGATTTGAGATGTTGAGATTGCTCATCATAAGAGGAGGATTGAAGGACATTACCCCCAACCAAGTACTAGGTGATGTCATGACACAAGAGACATACCGTGTGGAAAGGGAGGGGGATGACAAGGATGACAAGAAGGAAGAAGAGGACAAGAAGAAGAAGAGTATAGCATTCAAGGCTAGCTCATCATCATCCAAGAACAAGGGCAAGTCCAAGAAAGAATCAAGTGACGATGATGATCTTAGTGACATTGATGATGAAGCCATGGCCCTATTTGTGCGCAAGATGGGCAAATTCATGAAGAAGAAGGGCTATGGTGCAAGAAAGAGAAGGGGTCACACCAAGAGCAAAGAATATGTGAGAAGATGCTACAATTGCAAGAGCCCTGATCACGTTGTAGCAAATTGCCCCTACAATAGTGATAATGATGAAGATGAGAAGAAGAAGCACAAGAAAGATAAAAATGAAAAGAAGGAGAAGAGAATGACATTCCAAAAGAAGAAGAAATGTGGAGGCTATGTAGTCACTTGGGATAGTGATGGTTCCTCGGATGGTGATAGCTCTAGTGATGATGACAAGAAATCTATCAAAAGAGCACTAGCAAGCATCGCCATCAACAAGAAGCTCTCCATCTTCGACACTCCATTGACATGCCTCATGGCAAAGCCTACCAAGGTAAAATATGATGAGAGTAATGATGATGAATGTGAAAGTGACTCTTGTAGGAATAATGATGATGATGAAGATGAAGAGTACACCAAGGAGGAGCTCTTGGACATGTGTGAGCAAGTGCATGCTTGCAATGAGATAAAGAGAAAGGAGTGCAAAGAATTGCGCAAGAAAGTAAATCTTCTTGAGCAATCCTTTGATGAGCTAAATGCTACTCATGAGAGGCTAATGGAGGCCCATAAGAAGCTTGGCAAAGCTCACTCTAAGCTTGAAAAGGCTCACTCCTCTCTCATTGAGCAATGCAAAGTAGAGGAAGCCAAGAAGGAGCAAGTGATCATATCATGTGATGTGGGACTAACATGTGATCTTATTGATGAATCTATTTTTGTTGCTCCCACTAACACTCCTTGTAGCACCACCACTTGTGATGCCTCACTAAAAGTGGAAAATGAGACCCTCAAGAAGGAGGTGAATGAGCTCACTCATGCCTTAGGCAATGCCTATGGTGGAGAAGCCCGCTTGCTAAAGTGCTTGGGTAGCCAAAGGTTTTCTCTCAACAAAGAGGGATTATGCTATACCCCCAAGAAAGGCAAGGCAGCCTTTGTCACTCCCAAAGCTAGCTTTGTGAAGGGCAATGGTCGGTTTTGCAATAGATGCAAGCAAGTTGGGCATATAGACCAAAATTGCAAGACTAACAAGAATAAGCTACCTAATGTATCCTCAATCAAATTTGATTCTTGTTACATGCTTTATAAGGGTGCCAACGGTGTGAAGACTAAGTTCATTGGTACACCAATTGTGGGCCCAAAGAAGAAGGCCATTTGGGTACCAAAGACCTTGGTGACTAACCTACAAGGACCCAAGCAAGTTTGGGTACCTAAAAGAAATTGATCTTCTTTTGTAGGTGAATTATAAAGCCGGAGGAAGGCATTGGGTGCTTGATAGTGGGTGCACACAACATATGACCGGTGATTCAAGAATGTTCAATTCAATCAATGAAAACAAGAGCAATGGGTTTGATAGTATCACATTTGGTGACAATGGAAAAGGCAAGGTCAAAGGGCTTGGTAAGATTGCAATATCCAATGACTTGAGCATTTCAAATGTGCTACTTGTAGAGAGCTTGAACTTCAACCTTTTGTCGGTAGCTCAATTATGTGATCTTGGTTTCAAGTGCATATTTGGTGTGGATGATGTAGAGATCATAAGTGTAGATGGCTCTAACTTGATATTCAAAGGATTTAGATATGATAATCTATACTTGGTTGATTTCAATGCTAGAGATGCACAATTGTCAACATGTTTGATCACTAAATCTAGCATGGGTTGGTTATGGCATAGGAGGCTTGGTCATGTTGGAATGAAACAATTGAACAAGTTGATTAAGCATGACTTAGTTAGAGGCTTAAAAGATGTCACTTTTGAGAAAGATAAGCTATGTAGTGCATGTCAAGCCAGAAAACAAGTTGGTAACACATCCTAAGAAGAGCATGATGAGCACATCTAAGGCATTTGAGTTGATGCACATGGACTTGTTTGGACCAACCACATACACTAGCATTGGTGGAAACAAATATGGATTTGTGATTGTGGATGATTTCACTAGATACACATGGGTCTTCTTTCTTGGTGACAAGAGTGACGTGTTTGCAATATTCAAATCTTTTGTCAAGGGTGTTCACAATGAGTTTGAAACAACCATCAAGAAAGTTAGAAGTGACAATGGTAGTGAATTCAAGAATACTAGAATTGATGAGTTATGTGATGAATTTGGAATTAGACATCAATTCTCAGCCAAGTATACTCCTCAATCAAATGGGTTAGTTGAAAGAAAGAATAGAACCTTAATTGATATGGCAAGATCAATATTGAGTGAGTACAATGTGAGTCATTCATTTTGGGCCAAAGCAATCAACACGGCTTGCTATTATAGCAATCGACTCTATTGTCACCCCATGATGGAGAAGACACCTTATGAGGTATTGAATGGAAGAAAGCCAAACATAGCATACTTTCGGGTATTTGGTTGCAAATGCTACATATTGAAGAAAGGCACTAGATTGAGCAAGTTTGAAAAGAAATGTGATGAAGGTTTCTTGCTTGGTTACTCCACTACTAGCAAGGCTTGTAGAGTTTGTAATTTGGCTAGTGGTACTCTTAAGGAGGTTCATGATGTGGAGTTTGATGAAGCAAATGGTTCCCAAGAGGAGGATGAGAATCTAGATGATGTGAAAGGCACTCAATTGATCAAGGCAATGAGAAACATGGACATTGGTGAGTTAAGGCCTAGAGAGGTGATTGATATTAAAGATGACAAGAATCAAGTGCTCTCTAACTCAAATGTGCAAGCTAGTGGTTCTCATGATCAAATCCAAGTAAGCACTAGTGATGGCAATGAGCAAGATCAATAAGTGGCTAGTTCATCATCTCAACCAAGTGATCAATCAAATGCTAGCAATCAAGTGCAAGTGCTTCAACCAATCAATGTTGCAAGAGATCATCCATTGGACACTATCATTGGTGATATTTCAAGAGGTGTGCAAACTAGATCAAGATTGGCTTCATTTTGTGAGCATTTCTTATTTGTGTCATCCATTGAGCCTAAGAAGATAGATGAAGCTTTGAAGGATGTTGATTGGGTCAATGCTATGCATGAAGAGCTAAACAACTTCACAAGAAACCAAGTATGGGAGTTAGTTGAGAGGCCTAAGGATCATAATGTGATTGGAACCAAGTGGGTCTTTCAGAACAAGCAAGATCAAGATGGGATAGTAATAAGGAACAAAGCAAGATTAGTGGCTCAAGGTTACACTCAAGTTGAAGGTCTTGACTTTGGAGAAACATATGCCTCGGTTGCAAGATTGGAAGCAATTAGGATCTTGCTAGGCTATGCTTGTGCCCACAACATCAAGTTGTACCAAATGGATGTAAAGAGTGCATTTCTCAATGGGTACATCAATGAGCTTGTGTATGATGAGCAACCTCCCGGTTTTGAAGATGAAAAGAAACCCAACCATGTTTACAAGTTGAGAAAGGCTTTGTATGGATTGAAACAAGCACCTAGAGCATGGTATGAGAAAGGGATTCATGATGGGAAAGGTTGACACCACTCTCTTCACCAAGAAGCTTGGAAATGACTTGTTTGTAATGCAAATCTATGTTGATGATATCATATTTGGGTCAACAAATCAAGACTTTTGTGAGGATTTTGGCAAGATGATGGCAAGTGAGTTTGAGATGTCCATGATTGGAGAACTTAGTTACTTCCTTGGTCTTCAAATCAAGCAAATTAAGAATGACACATTTGTGAGTCAAGGCAAGTATATCAAGGACATGCTCAAGAAATTTGGAATGGATGATAGTAAAGCTATTAGTACACCAATGGGGACAAGTGGAAGCTTGGATAGTGATGCAAGTGGCAACATGGTGGATCAAAAGATGTATCGGTCTATGATTGGAAGCCTACTCTATGTGACCGCATCAAGACCAGACGTGATGTTTAGTGTATGCATGTGTGCTAGATTTCAAGCCTCACCAAGAGAAAGTCATTTGAAGGCAACTAAAAGGATATTGAGGTACTTGAAGCATACACAAAATGTTGGGTTGTGGTATCCCAAAGGAGCAAGGTTTGAGTTAATTGGATATTCGGACTCCGATTATGCAGGATGCAAAGTTGAGAGAAAGAGCACATCGGGCACATGTCAACTATTGGGAAGATCACTTGTATCTTGGTCATCAAAGAAGCAAAATAGTGTAGCACTTTCAACCGCCGAAGCGGAATACATTTCGGCCGGTAGTTGTTGTGCTCAATTACTTTGGATGACGGCTACTTTGAGTGATTTTGGGATTAGGATCAAACAAGTGCCATTACTATGTGACAATGAAAGTGCCATCACTATGTGACAATGAAAGTGCCATCAAACTCACAAACAACCCGGTTCAACACTCAAGAACAAAGCATATTGATGTCCGCCATCATTTCATAAGAGATTACCAATAAAAAGGGGACATTTGCATAGAGAGTGGGCACCGATGATCAACTTGCTGATATATTCACCAAGCCACTTGATGAGAAGAGGTTTTGCAAACTAAGCAATGAATTGAACATACTTGAATTCACCAATATGTGTTGATGCACCCCCATTATATGACATGCCTCTCCTTCGAGCAATACAAGGTATAAATTGATTGGCATGACATACATCCTTACTAAGGACATGATTAGTGCATCTAGACATATTTCACATTTAAATAGGCTCATTCATGAAAATCAAATAAATTTGATGCTTGTATGTTACTACTATTGCTTATATGCTTGAAATGATCTAGTGGTAGCATATAGCATGTTTGTGGGCTTGTAAACCTAGTGTTTGATCTACAAAATAAGCTATAAGTGTTTAACTCAACATGGTACAAGATAACCCTTATTTGGAGGTGTGAAGAAGCTTGTCCTTGGATCAAACCGAGTTAAATATCTTTTGCAAGTAAACTAGATTGAACCAAATTGAAAAACGATCCTCATTTCACATGGTTTCACCCCAACCTATCTATAATTTGAACCTATCTCTACTTTACGCCTTTGTGGTCATTGATGACAAAGGGGGAGAGAAACAAAGATAAGTGATAGGGGGAGAAATAGTGTAGAGAGATAAGATATGACAAAGGAAGGGGATCAATTCAAATTTTGAGCACACAAGTAGGGGGAGCAAGCTCATGAACTTGTATGGTGCATTTGAATGTGCATTTCATGTGTTTGCTTGCATGGCACAAGTTCTAAATTTCAACATCCATGCTTGTGTGGTGTATGCTAATTGTAAATTTGCATGATGAAATGAAAATCTAGTATGCATAGGACATCTAATGATTTCATTCCCATGTATTTACAAGTGGTATCTAGCTATCAAATGGTATCTAGCTAAAGTAACTAAACTTTTGTTCATCATATGGAAACTAGACCCTTACTTGTAAAATTGATCTCATGGGGTATTCTAGTTTTTATGTATGTCTAGTTACGAATGGTGCTAAGGATGGTATAATGGTGCGCTCTGATTGGTATCACGCTTCAAAGGTCCATCTCTTATACCTTAGCATCATTTGGTAGAAATTGTCTCCTACATATCCTATCTAAGCATATGTGCAAAGCTACAATCCAAACTCTTAGCACATATGTAGGGGGAGCAATTGCTACCATATGGAGTTCATGAAACTTGTCCATATCCTGTACACATGGTAAATATGCTTGGGCAAGCAACATGAATTCAATTGAATCTTATTTTATATCTTTGTGTAAGGGTTGTCATCAATTACCAAAAGGGGGAGATTGAAAGCTCTAGTTTGGTTTTGGTTAATTGATGAAACCCTAAGTGCTAACCTAGTTTATCAAAGTGGTCATGAGATAGGTAGCACTATTCCAAGTGTCGAAGCAATGACAAAGATCATGACAATGGTGATGGCATGGTTATGATCAAAGACTTGAACTTGGAAAAGAAGAAAGAGAAAAACAAAAGGCTCAAGGCAAAGGTATAAAATGTAGGAGCCATTTCATTTTAGTGATCAAGACACTTAGTGAGTGTGATCACATTTAGGATAGATAGCCATACTATTAAGAGGAGTGAAACTCGTATTGAAATGCGGTTATCAAAGTGCCACTAGATGCTCTAATTCATTGCATATGCATTTAGGATCTAGTGGAGTACTAACACCCTTGAAAATATTTGTGAAACTATGCTAACCCATGTGCACAAGGTGATACACTTGGTGGTTGGCACATTTGAGCAAGGGTAAAGAAGTTAGAGGTGAAATGGAGTTGGTCGCAAAGATGCTGGCATCGGTCAATTGATCGGACGCTGGGTCGCTAAGCGACCGGATGCTGAAGGGCTACGTCTGGTCGTGTTGTCGGTCAGCACAGTAAGAAGTCACAAGTGTGACCGGACGCTAGCAGGGTCCGGTCGAGCATGACCAGACACGTCCGGTCGAGAAAAGTCAGTTTTGGAACCATACTGTAAACGACCGGACGCTGGTGTTCAGCGTCCGGTCAACTCATGAGCAGTGTCCGGTCAAGTCTGATGACCATTGAAGTTAGGACACATGGCTGACTGCGAGCGACCGGACGCTAGGGGCTCAGCGTCTGGTCAACTGACCGGAGCGTCCGGTCAGCCCGCGTTATGCCCAATGAAGGGGTACAACGGCTCTATTTCGTGGGGGCGTCTATTTAAGCCCCATGGCCAGTTGAAGCTCACATTCTTGCACATTTTCATTGACATAGCAATCTTGTGAGCTTAGCCAAAGCACTCCCACTCATCTCCATCATTGATCCATCATCTTTGTGAGATTGGGAGTGAATCCAAGTGCATTGCTTGAGTGATTGCATCTAGTGGCACTTGGTATTCATGTTGCGCTGCAGATTTCGCTTGTTACTCTTGGTGGTTGCCACCACCTAGATGGCTTGGTGCAGCGGTGGAGGATCGACATGAGTTGGTGATTGTTCGTGGCCACCTTCGGTGATTGTGAGGGGAGTTGTACCTTCCCCAGTGGAGTGCCAAAAGGTAACTCTAGTAGATTGCTCGTGTCATTGAGCTACCTCACTTGTGGGGAGGTTCTTGCGGTGTCCAATTGTGTGGACGAGGTTTGTGAAACACCTCTTAGCCGCTGAACCACCAAGTGTTGGTCGACACAACGGGGACGTAGCTTGTTGGCAAGCACGTGAACCTCGGGAGAAAATCGGTTGTCTCTTGTCATTTGCATTCTCCCGGTGATTGGCTTAATCTTCATCTTGTGATTGGTTCATTCCTCTACACGGCAGTATAATCATCCTACTCACTCATTTATATTTTTGCAAACTAGTTGTGACAAGCTCTTTAGTGTAATTAGAATTGAGAGCTTGCTTTGTTGTTTTAAGTTCATCTAGTGGAGCTCTTTAGAGTAGTAAGTTTGAGAGCTCTTAGTGAGTAGTAACTTTCTAAGTTGTGTGCCTAGTAATCATTGCAACTAGAATTGTCGGATAGGTGGCTTGCAACCCTTGTAGAGCTAGAGCAAGTTTGCATTTTGCCTCTTGTCATACTAATCAAATTGCTCTAGTTGATTTGTAGATTTTTAAATAGGTTATTCACCCCCCCTCTAGCCATACTAGGACCTTTTAGGCATGCTATGTGATAACGGAGGTCGGGCCAGACGGGCAGATCCTTGAGCCATATACATACAGGGCGAAATTCTGTAATCACATCGGGTTTGTAGTTAGAGATAAGTTGAACCCAACTATCCATGGCTGGAATCTTGTACCTATGAGCCAAAAGGTAGACCTATGGGAGAAGCTGAAGCAGAACTTTAGGTTTCCAGAGGGAACGCACGAGTTGGTACAAGAAAATGCTTTTAAGATAATGGGGCAGAGCTTCCAACGTTGGCGGTCGGATCTGAACAAGAACTTTATCCAATAGAAGTTAACTCCTTTCCATAAGTATGGCAACATAACTCCTAGTCAATGGGAGGAGCTCGTGGCTGAGAAGACTTCAGAGGCATCATTGGCCATCAGTGCCTGTAACAGCGAGCAGGTGAAGAAGAACCAACACTACCCTCATCTAGGCCCTGGTGGCTACGCTGGCAAGCAAGAGGTCTTTAGGAAGATGGATGCAGAGGCCGAAGCTGCCAGGAATACAGAAGTGCCAAAGTTGAAGCCACGCCTCAAACAGTGGATATATGCGAGGAGTATGGATTCATCCAGTAGTAGCCTCAAGTTTGCTAAGCCAGAGACCGGAGAGGTAGTATCAAAGATACTGAAACTTGTTGAAGACAAGGAGAAGGGCGCATTCAACCCTTCTAGAGAGAGGGACGAGCTTACCGTTGCCTTGGGAAACCCCGAGCACACAGGACGCACCAGGGGGCTAGGGAAGAGGATGTCCTAGAAGCACGGATTCATAGAGGAGAGGCACATGTACAAGAAACATGGCAGAGACCGAGAGTCTAATCTTGAGTGCCAAGTGAAGGCTCTAGTTGAAAAGATGTTGGTGGAGAAAGGACTGTCTACGATGGAGCCATAGACACTAATGAGGTCACTCGAAGAACTGGCGATAGTTGGCAGCCCTCCGGATGTTCCCAGCAGTCAAGGTTCTAATGCAACCGGAACCCCCGTCGATCACATACGGGCGCCAACCAGTTGCAAATCGGTGGTTTCGATGGTTAGGCAAAACATGATCATTGAGGTGGCAATGGGCGTGGCACATCCTCTGGGCGTCACGTGGCACAATAGGGACATCCCGCAGGACTACACTCAGGTCGAGGTGCATACCATGAAGCCCAAGTTCATGACTTGGAAGATAGAACACCCTACTCCCGAGGGGCTTGTGTTACTCGGAGACGTCATGAACCAGTTCATCCTTTGGCATAGATGGGACATTCTATTGACCGAGTCTTTGCCAACTCCGACTGAAGTTCATCCTCTAGAGCGACCCGTCGAGGACGGGGAGGTATACTCACCGGCCCATGACCATGACCACCACATGCTAGAGACTTCTCCACCTCGTACCGAGCAAGGGCATGATGACATGCCACATCCTTCTCCACCTCGTACCGAGCATGGGCATGATGACATGCCACGTCCTTCTCCAGCTCGTATCGAGCAAAGGCATGATGAGATGCAACATCCTTCTCAATAAGCGCAGCCAATACATGAACAACAAGTGTCTCATGAACAACAATTGCCTCATGAACAGCCAATACGTGAAGAACAAGTGGCCCTTGGAGCAGGTGATGCACAAGTTGACAAGGACGTGCCCGAATGGGAAACTCAAAACAAAATCCCAATCAAGATAAGGCCATCGTATGTGGGCATTAATGACGTCTCGTCGGTGCACAAGTGGATGGCCCATGACTAGTTCAAGCCTAAGAACCAAGTAAAAGAATTCAGAGCACCAGCTTCTGAGGAGGGCACCACTAGCAAGCTGCACAAAGGGTTTAACAAGTATCTAGCTGTTGATAACCTCAAATGGTCAAATGATTGCCCAGATAAATATGAAAAAGGCAAGAACTTCCTACCAAACCGAGTCATACAGTGCTTGCCATGTGGAATGAGAAAGTTCCACGATTGGTACTTGCGTGCTCAGATAACAGAACTAGAAATCTTACAAGCATGGATCCCTACCGGCACATTTGGAGCCCTAGGTGGGTAAATTGCCATTGAGTTTAAGGATATCCAGGCATGCTTCCACCTTGGATGAATGGAAATGAATCTAATTCGCATGTGGTGCCTATAAGTCCTTGCCCTCTCGATATGATATGAATGTAATCTTTTGATTTTGTTGTAACTAACCCGCGCCGTGATTTGTAGAATGCAAGCGGACTTTGTGAGAAAGAGGCTAGCTCTGAAACACGGGTATATAGACCCTTCACCTATAGCATCAACAAATTTTAATTACCCTAAAGAGTGGAAACTAGATTGCAAAGAACTAGGAGCTAGAAAGACACTTAAGGAGAAAGAGGACATCAGGAACAAGAAAATATTGGAAGAGTCCCTCAAGGTTGCGGCATACATTGCCCTATGTTTTAAAAATCTCCAACAACATGATACTATATGGATACCATACCACTTCAAGTAAGTTCGACTGTATACTTAGCTTTGTTCAATATACTTTGTTCGATGCAAAAGAGCTTATGTGTTCCTTCTATGACTAAATTCATGCAGCGATCACTGGATTTGCATAGGCATCTGGCTCTCACATAGCATGGCATGGGTCTTTGATTCAGCGGATTTCCCAGTCGAGACATACAAAGACTTCATAGCAATTGTCAAGACGTATACATATCGACAATCCTCATTTTAGCTACTATGTTTGTATACATACTTGTAAGGTTCAATGTGGGATACTAACAAGTTGCATTTGCTAAAACCATTGGAACAGGGCATTCAGGCACTATGTCTAGGAACATAAGGGGAGGCATCATCCAAATAAGAAGGAAAAGTTGTATGTCAAAACTCTATGTGCGGTAAGTGTCATTTACTTTGGTACTCCATATATTATGTGTCTATCAATAGCATTACTTAACATCTCCATATGCAAAACAAACAGTGCCCCAAGCAGAAGCCTGAGAGTCTACATTGTGGATACTACACATGTATTATGATGAGTACCATCGGTGGCTACAATAGAAACCCCAATCTGGTAAGTTTGAACCTCTTCGCTCGTAGTATGAAAAGTTTGCATATGTTGTGATATAGTAAACCTAAACTTGTTCTCTTGTAGTTGGAGAAAGATAAAGACACGAGAAGGAACCCATACAAGGATGACGAGCTCTTAGAGATGGTCGGCGACCTTTGCAACTTCATAATGGACCAGATTGTGTACCATAAAGGCACTTACCATCATCTTCTTTCCGACTTAGGTAGTGATCCTCTATACCAACACCTTCGTGAGACTGATAGGCTAGCCCTAGGCCGTTGATGACAATGTGGACTTGTGGTATGGTTTGTATTAGACTTTGGAATGGTTTGGACTTTGTTTTGCATGTGGACTTGTGGATTTCTTAATGGACTATGTTATAATGATGGACTTCATAATGGACTATGTTGTAATGATGGACTTTTGTGAATTATGACTTGTGATGATGTTCTAAATAATGGTCTTGTGTTTGTGGATGTATATATGTATATTTGTGGGGGCGGTTCTTGATTGAACCGCCCTTACAAATACACATAGCAGGAGCGGCTGGTGATATAGCTGCTCTTATAGAAGTCCACTACAGGGGCGGCTGATATTCCCAGCCACCCCTACAGAGGGCACTGTAGGGGCAGCTGAAAACACCAGCCACCCCTACAGAGGGCACTGCAGGGGTAGTCAGGAAATCGCCCCTACAGAGGCACCCTCTGTAGGAACACCCTGGGAAGGGCGGCTGGCGTAGCCGCCCCTATAGAGGCTCTAGAGCTGCCCCTACAGTTAACTTCTGTAGTAGTGAACGGCAACAACATCCTCCATAGAGACACAACACCAACCCAAGTCCTCGATTCATGCTTTGATGAATAGGGCAGCGAGGGTAGGAGCAAGAGGTCACGTTTCTATGCCCAGGATTGCATGAAGCGAATCATGGAGCTGCCTGTGGAGGAGCCAGTGAAGGTGCTCAACCTCCTGCCGCGTGACACCGCCATGCTAACCATCTTTGGCTACAACGACATCCTCTCGGCGCTGGCTCGCGCGGGGGACCACACCACGGCAATCGCGCTGCTCCGCACCATGCCTGTTGCTCCTGAGCCCTCCACACCACCCGCTACGCGCCCCACCACTGGCCATGCGCCCTGCCACCGGTGCATGTCCCGCCACCAGCCACGCCCCTCGCCATGATGCAAAGCTTGCCCACGCGACGTTGAGGGCCAGAGACGCTGTCGACCCCCACGACCACGCCGCCAGAGCCCACTGCTCCTATGCGCCACACCACCGGCTGCGCGCCCCCCATCAGCTATGCGTCCCGACGCCGGTCGCGTGCCTCGCCACGGAGCGAAGGTCACCCGTGCGCTATTGAGGGCCGAAGATGCTCCCAACACTCGTGGCCACCGTCGCCTTTGGCGTCGACTCCTTCCTCCGCGCTGTTTGGACCACGCGCCACCATGCGGAACCTTGCTCATGTTGTCCAGCCACCTTTGTAGCCCCTCTAGCCCCATCTCGAACCTCGAGGGCTTCCTCAACCGTGCTTTCCACGCCGACTTTGAGCTGGACACTAATGCCAAGATGAGGTGTTCTTGCTCCATGGCACCAAGCACTACAGCGGTGGGCTCAATTGCTTCTACGATGCCGCGCTGCATCTTTTGAGCGCCGTCGATTTGTGGCGCTGAAGAGAAGAGAAAGAGGGAGGTTTGGGTGGCGGACAAACGAGCTTAACTATAGGGTAAAATAGTCATTTTATCTATCAGTTTGATATCGTTAGAGGTCAAAGTGGATGGAATGGCATGGAGCGCAAAAAAAGTACGACGATGGCACTGGCTAGGTGCGCTTGAACTTTTTAGTGACCTGTAGGTCTGAAGCATCTTTTGTAATGGCACGTAGGAAAAGGCTCCAGGGATAACCCGTCATGGAAAACCTAACAAGGAAAGTCAACGATTCCTGATGGAAATCATCATGGAAAATTTCCTAAACAGCATCGATCGTCCAAGATAACTTTCCGCGTCCATTTTCTTTTCACCAATAGGGAATCAATCCCTATCGGTCGCATCCATTATGAGTGTTTTAAACCTTTCTCGTCAGTGACCCACAATTAGAGATCGTGTTTGGCTTCCCCGTCGGTGAACAACCATCAGGAAAACCCTTTTCCCTTCCCCGACGGTGCCCAACCAAGAGTGAAGTATTTTTTTAGTCATATACCATCAAGAGCCCAACATAAATTATCCCTGATGTTCAGCCTCCCATTTAAATAGTATAAATCCACTCAAACTATCACATTAGCTCAATACCCAAAACCATGCTGTCACACCTGATTTTAAGGATAAAATGGGTTGCATAATCTTATGTGCGCCCAGTGATCAGTCACACACATAAGCCGACAAATTATAGATAGTACCATAACAAGTGTTTATTACATCACGTATAATAAGACAGAGTCTTCACATAAATATAGCGGAAGTATAAAGAAAAATCTCTTGTGAGAGCTCCATATCACAAGGATGTCAACTGGTTGACCACAAGTCTACTAATCCTCAGGAAAGTCATCATTATCATAGCTATATGTTACCCATCCGGGATTTTTATCCAAATAATGAAAATAAACAAGCGTAAGTACGTGTTGTACTCAACAAGTGTAACATGGGGTTAATGTGTCTCAAAAGGCTTGACATAGGTTTAATAGTATTCAACTTTTCGTTGTCACAATTTTAGCATAAGAGTAGCAACAAGTTGTTTTAATCCCAAAGTAAAACACATGATCAATGTAAACATGAATAATGAATAGCATAAATGGATAATTCTTAGTGATCATGTATTTCGTAAGGGTCTAAGGCCGCTCGTGACCATGAGCACGGCTGATATACCAGTTTTACACTCTGCAGAGGTTGTACACTTTCACTATGAGTCGGGATACCCATATGCCCGGGTTAATTACTCCCAAAACACTTCCAATGTGAGCAGACAGGGTTTACTATGAAGCCTTTCAAAGGTTTGTCTAACAAGTTAGGGCTATTAGATTCACTCAGCAAACAGATTTAGAGCCTCCCTTCTCGATGGTACAATAACGCGCAACCTATACCTAAGGGGACAGAGGCCACACTATACCTGATTCGGTAAGTCATTCTTATGCCATAAAGGTAACCTCTAACAAGCTAGAAAATGTCCTTATACTAAGCTAAAGCCCGAGCCATGTAGCCCTCATAGCTGTACTATGAGTCCCGGATGTTCGCTTATAGATAAGTCCTTAGGGAGAGGAATCTAAAGCATTTAGAAAGTAGCTAAACACTCCAGCCTCCTATTTCCATGTTGCTAAAAAGTCATGTTTTAATATTTATTGCATATACCATTAGTCAAGTTATAAGATCATGGTTTAGTTGAGCACTAGCAAAGCTACCCAATGCATATCCCATAGGAGATAAGGTATAAGTTCAATTAGAGGGAATATCTATCAAGGTGACACATGCAATATGAATTAAATGTATTAAAGTTGATAGAAAATAAGGATGATCCCATGCTATACTTTCCTTGAACAAAGTGTTCCTGGTTATCCTGCTCCTCAAAGTAGTACTCTTGATCACCCATGAATTGCTCACTGTTTATACTCGATAATCACAGCAACATACAAGCATCCAGAAGCAATCATGCATAGCAAACAAAGGCTATAGATTAGAATAATACACCAATCAGCATAAAATCAATATGAAAAATTTGTAAAATAAATCTACGTCTCGCTATGAACACACAAACGTGAATATCACAAAAATCGGAGCTAAAATGAAGAAGTTATGAATTAAACAAGATTTCTTTTAATAAAATAATAAATTAAATCTAACCTCGAATTTCAAAAGTTGAAAACATACTTAACAGTAGTATGAACATGTAGATTACACAATTATGAATCTAATGCAACTTGAACGGATGAAATCGAAGTTAAAACAAAGATTTTAGGGCTAAAACAAGATTAGTGATAAAACTGTAAATAGATGAAAACAAATTTTGGATCTAACCGAAGAAACTATGTTTTCAAAAGAAGAAAACATATTTTAGGAATATGCTTTGGACTGCGGGTTAACACATAGAAAACTTTAGGTGCTTCCTTGCAAAAAGGCCAGCTAAATCGATATCAATGAATGCTGACCGTTGGATCACGATCTAACAATCCGAAACAGATCGGGTAGGGAAATAGCAACGCCGGCTGGCCGACGGTGACACCGACGGCGGTCGAGCAGTGGAAGTGGCTTATGGCCTATAGTCCATGAGAAAACAAATTGAGGCCACTAGAAGATAGATGAGAAAACAACGAACTCGGCTAGATGGCTTACCGGAGTGCGGAGCGACGGAGAGCGGTGCTCGGCTTGGCGAATTGGGCAGTGATGGCGGCGGCGCTAGGGTTGCGTGGTGCAACGTCTCGGCCAAGGTGGCTTCAGCTCTGGAGCTCAGAATTGGAAGTCACATGCATGGTAGGCCACTATTTAAGGCCTTGGAGCCTTGGGAGGCATGGCAAGGCGACGCATATCAGCTGCGAAGGCGGCGGCGGCAGTCGTGTCCGATGCGGTCACGCATGGGGGAAGAGAAACAGTGCACGGTGCGGTGCTGGGCCTCTGCTGGGCCGACCTGCTGGTGAGAGGAACTAGGCCGTGGAGGAAGAGTGGGAGTTGGTGCTGGGCTGCTCGGGCCAAAAGCCCAGAAGGGAAAAGAAGATAAAATTCCTTTTCTATTTTCTTAAATACCATTTCAAATCCAATTTAGATTTAAATTTAAATCCTTTTGCAAATTTTGATCAACCCAAGCATCACAAAAATAGGTATGCATCAGCATGAATGCACAAACATGTATGTAGACCATATATTTGATTTTATTTTTAACAAAATTATTATTTTTCCAAATTTAAATGCTCACAAAATACATAAATAAATGAAATTTACCTATTTTAAATTGATGCAAATTTTAGGGTGTTACAATTCTATCCCCCTAAAATGAATCTCGTCCCCAAAATTCAGACGATGCTTACTCAAAAAGTTGCGGGTATGTTTTCCTCAAATACTATTCTCTTTCCCAAGTAGCCTCATCTTCTGTATACCGATTCCACTGAACCTTACATATCTTTATAACTCAGCTCCTCGTAACCCTTTCTACCGTCTTCAAAATCCTTACCGGAAATTCCTCATAGGTGAGATCTTCCTTAACTATAAGCTCCTCTAATGGTATCTGCTCCTCAGCTACACGCAAACACTTCTTTAATTGAGACACATGGAACACATCATGTACACCTGACAAACTCTTAGGCAATTCCAACTGATAAGCCACTTCACCATGTCTCTCTAAAATCTTAAAAGGCCCAATATATCTTGGTGCTAACTTTTCTTTCATGCTAAACCTTCACACACTTCTCATAGGTGATACTTTTAGGTAAATATAATCCCCTATTTCAAAAACCAATTCTTTTCTCCGAGTGTCAGCATAACTCTTCTATCGAGACTATGCCACTCTCAAGTTATCTCTAATCATCCTTACCTGCTCCTCTGCGTCTCTTAAAATGTTCGGTCTAAACACTTGAGTTTCTCCCGTTTGATTCCAAAACAACGGGGTTCTACACTTTCGTCCATACAAAGCTTCGAAAGGTGCCATATTGAGACTCTTTTGATAACTGTTGTTATACGAGAACTCTGTATAAGGCAAACTCTTGTCCCAACTTGTACCATACTACAACGCACAAGCTCTCAACATGTCCTCTAAAATCTGATTAGTTCTCTCAGTTTGTCCATCTTCTGAGGGTGATATGCTGTGCTAAAATTCAACTTTGTTCCCAATGAAATATGTACTTGTTGCCAAAAATGAGATGTAAATTGAGTACCTCGATCAGACACAATTTTCTTGGAAACTCCATGTAGACACACTATCTTCTTCATATATAATTGGGCCAACTTTGGTCCTTTATAATGAGTCTTGACTGGTATAAAGTGAGCAACCTTAGTTAACCAATCCACTATCATCCATATGGAATCATAACCTCTCTGAGTGCGTGGTAACCCAACAATAAAATCCATATCAACTTCTTCTCACTTCCATTCTAGTATCTTCATTGGTTGCAACAATCCTGTAGGTCTTTGATGTTCTGCTTTAACTCTCTGATCAGTATAGATATCACTCTTATGTCCGATAAGATAATGCCTCCATATTTTCAAAGCATGAACCACTGCTGCTAATTCCAAATCATGAGTTGGATAGTTTAGCTCATGCTTTCTCCACTATCGGGATGCATAGGCCACTACTTTTCCTTCTTGAATAAGAACACATCTAAGACCCTGACGAGATGCACCACAATAGATAGAAAAGTTCTTGCTCAAATCTAGCAAAACAAATACTGGGGCTGTAGTCAACCTCTTCTTCAATTCCTCAAAGTTAGCCTAACACTTCTCAGACCACACAAACTTAGCATTTTTCTCCAACAGAGCCGTCATAGGCTTGGCAAGTTTAGAAAACCCATCTATGAACCTCCTGTAGTATCCAGCCAATCCCAAGAAACTATGAATCTCTCCCACATCGGTTGGTGGTTTCCAGTTCAACACATCTCTCACCTTACTTGGATCTACCGCTATTCCACCATTAGAGACAACATGGCCTAAGAAAGGAACTTCCTTCAACCAAAACTCACACTAGCTTTGCTTAGCATACAACTTGTGTTCCCTAAGCTTCTACAAGACCAACCTTAGATGTTCAGCATGCTCTTCTTCCATTTTGGAGAATACCAATATATCATCGATAAATACCACCACAAACTTATCCAAAAACTCCATGAACACCTTATTCATCAAGTACATAAAGTATGCAGGTGCATTGGTCAATCCAAAGGACATAACGGTGTACTCATACAAACCATACCTCATAGTAAAAGTTGTCTTGGGTATGTTAGTTGCACGAATCTTCAACTAATGATAACCAGAACGAAGATCAATCTTAGAGAAAACACAAGCACCTCTCAACTGATCAAACAAGTCATCAATTCTAGGTAGCGGGTACTTGTTCTTGATAGTAACCTCATTTAGGGATCGATAATCAACACACATCCTTTGGGTACCATCCTTCTTATCAACAAATATAACCAGCGCTCCTGAAGGTGACGAACTAGGATGGATGAAACCTTTCTCCTACAACTCGTTTATTTGTTTCTTAAGTTCCTCTAATTCATTAACCCCTATTCTATATGGACGCCTAGCTATAGGTGCAATTCCAGGTAATAATTCAATAATAAACTCAATATCACGGTCAGGTGGCATACCTGACAAGTCATCGTGAAACACATCTAGAAACTCATCCACTACTAGGTCCTCCTTGTTGGCACTATCATCAAGCTGATTCACTATGGTTGTCGGTTGTGCTTGTACTACCACGTCGACACTGATTTTGTCCACATTCGGTGTGGTCACAACAACCACCTTCTCCTGACACTGAATTTCTGTTCGGTTTTGCTTCATCTAATCCATACCTAGAATCACATCAATGCCAGATGTTCTCAACACAATGGGGCTCACTTTGAACTCTACCCCCTTAAGGATAGACTAGTTCGAAGACAGCAATAAGAAGCTTGCATACTACCTCCTGGTGAGTTTACTAATATATGATTTTTCATGGCACATAAGGGTATGCTATGCGCTCTAACAAATGCTTGTGATATGAAAGAATGCGAAGCTCCAAAATCAAGAAGAATAGTGGCATGAGTGGAATTGACATCAAACGTACCGAGCATGACTTCTGGTTCTACAAGCGCCATCTCTGTAGACACATGATTCACCTTTCCTGTGTTGGGTACTGGCTTTTGATAACTATTTTGCCTCTATGGGGTCTGCTGGTTTGGCTTCTCAGGGCAGTTATATGATAGGTGACCCTCTTTACCACAACAGAAACACTTGTTGGGAGAGCTAGGGGCATTGGTCTTCATTAGGGTGTTGTTAGGTGCTCCCTGGCGTGGTGTCTCCGAGCCACTCTGTTGCTAATTCCGCTGAAGCTATTGGAACTGATTGCGCTGAGGGTACTGACCATGATTCCACTGATTGGGTGGTCCCTTGTATCTCTATTGGGAGCCTTGTAGAGGATTGGTGCACGGACGAGTATTGCTTTTAGAGGCCTATCCCTGAAGCCTCCTCTTCTTGGCCTCCATCTCTTTGCGTTTATTGTCAATAACAATAGCGTGTTTTACCAGTGTCTAAAAATTGGGATGTGTATTGGACATAAGCTAGAGTTACAGACCATCATACAGACCCTTGAGAAAGCAACGCTGCTTATCAGCATCATTAGCCACCTCGTTTATAGCATAGCATGACAACTAAGCAAATTTGTTACGATACTCAGCTACAGACATAGATCCTTGTTTCAGAGCTCTAAATTCCTCCTGCTTCAGCTCTATCAATCCTTCAGGTATGTGGTACGATCTAAAATTCTCTCTAAACTCCTACCAGGTGATAGGAGGAGCATTAGTGGGATGTTCATACTCAAATGCCTCCCACTAGTCTTGAGCTTCTCCCTGGAGTTGTCCTGACGCGTACAACACCTTCTACTAGTCGTCGCACTGCGCTATGTTGAGTTGTTTTTCCACTGCACGAAGCCAATCATCTGCTTCCAGTGGATCAGTGGCATGAGAAAACATTGGGGGGCGGCCCTTCAAGAATTCACCATGCTTGTCACGCGGTGCCCCACCAATTGGATGATTCTGTTGATTCTGCACCAAAGCTTGCATAAGTTGTGTCTGCACTGCTAGAAGATGCCCAATAGTAGGTGGCGGTGGTGATGGTGGTGGATGTGGGGGAACACCTCCATGACCTCGGCCTCTTCCTCTTCCAGACATCTGACATCCAACACAAATATTCAAAATTTAGAGATTTCCAAGCTATAGACACTTATACAGATATAGAATACATTCTAAAAATTTTCTGGACGAGTTCTAACATTAGTAGCTTTATAAAACAGTCATATCTTGAGTTCTAGATATCCAAAAGATGTGTTCTTTACATGGTAGGAAAGCTTAAGAAATTATCTAGAAGTTTTATTCAGATCACATGCCCAGATTCTGTCATTAGGTTAATCAAAAATAGGACAAAGCTGAAACTGTTCCAGATTCTATACTGCGCAAAAACTTTAAATTGAAACAGCTATATCTCTCAAACCAGATCAGATATAGGGGTGATTCTAGAGGCATTAGAAATATACTTAAGTATAGTTGTTCCCATAAAAAAATCATAATTTTTGGTCTAGTGGATTTAGATGGGCATTGAGATAAGGGCAGACTGCTCCAAAAAATAGATCCAAGAGAACAAGATATATCAAACCCAACTATTTATTTATTGACTCAAACTTTAATATTCTTAACTATGGAACTTGCAGACATGCCCATAAAGTTCCAGCACTCATTACAAAAATCCAACTCACACATAAACATAATAATAACTCAACTAGGCACACCAAAGTTTACACCACACTACTAGACTCGACGTGACTCAACTTGACCCATGCTACTAACGTCTTATTACATAGAAGGGAGTTCCAACACCTATGGGAGAGGTTTATGGGAAAGTTTATCATAAATCCTTGGTAGGTTGAGGCTCACCCTTTGGTCATCTATCACCTGTTGGTATCTCTTAAGAATCTCTTGATGTGCCTTTAACTGATCTTCCAGTCGTCGAATCTTTCCTACTAATTCACAGCCAAAGTGTACCATCACTTGAGTAGTTGGATCCATACCCTGAGGGTCCATCATTGCCCACTCCAATTCAAGATGTTGGCGAGGGAGGAATTAATGTTGGTCCTCCTTCATATCCTTAAAACGGCGGCCACAGAGACCCATGCAGGCTTCAGCGGCTACATCTTCTATGCCATCTTCCATGGTGGTATGACGAGCACGATGCGAATAGCTCCCGTCCAACCGATATCCTTCCTTCTCTTCATCCCTGATGGAGATGCACGCCCTAGTCTTCCAATAAGTGTCCTCCAAAGGGTGCGTATGTTCTTCGCAGACATACTCCACAACTACGTCCCAAACGGAGGATTCACACCCTGGTTTGTATAAGATCTTTGTAGTCCATCCTATGGCAGGGGTAGGCTGATCTTCTTGAACAACATCCTCCTCATCATCATCATCAGACACTACAACGACCTCCACTTCTTTGGGCTCTTCCTAGAGTGGCTCCGGTGTAGGTGCAGGTGCTGGTGAGTCAACTTTCTGCTCCTAAGGTTCCTCCTCACGTGGCTCCATGGGCTCATACAATCCACGAGGCGGGTAGTAGCCTCCGGTGCTGATGCGAGTGGTCTTATTGGCACGATGCATCTATAGAATTAGATTTTGTTAGATTAGAAGCAATAATTTTCATAATAGAGTGATGCGAAAGAAGCATAAAATTTAGCAAATAACAAGAGTGAGATGGGAAGCATGAAATGAGTGAAGTGAAAGAGGCTAAAATGACCATTGCTAACTAGACTTGTGTCCTACAGTCAACATGGCTCACGTTGCTCAGCGATGGTTCACGCTACTTGGCAACTGCTCACAACTGCTCGGCAACTCTTCACGATGGTCGGACCATGAGTTTGACTGTTCGACTTTGTTCGCACCTGCTCGAACAAGCTCAAGACAGCGTTGCACAACGGGTACAAGGTGCTTGGGGACTAGCTGTGGGGGGTATGACCCTAGATACCCATGGCAGACCACATGGGCTGCGCCCCTAGGGGTGGTCTAGCCCACAAGATGAAGCCTTGCGGGGCACGACTCTGCTCGGCGCCTTTTGCAAGACACCAAGAAGATATCCTGAAGATACTACGAGATCTGTTAGGATACATATGATCCCATGATTCCTATAATATGTTATTACTTTTCGGTTATCTCTTAGATCTAACCAACTTATAACCCTACCCACGGACTATATAAGGTGGGTAGGGACCCCTCCAAACTCACGCAATATCACTAATACAAATCAACAGACCACAGGAGTAGGGTATTACATCATATTGACAGCCTGAACCTGTCTAACTCGTGTGTCTCTGTTGCCTTCTTGTTCTTGATTACATGCATCTCTACCGATCAATCTACCTTTGTGGGATACCCCTCGGAGGACTACTGACGATATTTTGTTGACAAGCCTCCAACAGAGTGCCTATACGGGAGACCCATTTTGGGTTGCCTTCTTGATTATACCGAGTCATGCATGCACGAATGGGATTTTGTGCCATCTGAAGGATGGCAATTGGCATAGGGTCCCTGTGTGGACTGCCGGACAACGAATGGACTTCAACTAGGTTCCTTTAGTTTCAGGGATAAGAGCATTTTAACTGTGTGGCATCAGGAAAGATGCTCCAGAACTACGGGCTACTTAAAAAGTTTGAGCACACCCATGTACGATCATCAAACTTTTTTTTGTCCTTCGTACCATTCAGTCCAACCTCCGTCTTGTTTTTGCAGTTTGTCAAGCTCTGACATGTAAGCCCAGCTACGTAAAATGTCAAAATGCCCTAGTCTCCCATGTCTCCCCTAGCTCTCTCCACGCTACACAAGCGCCCCTACACCCATGCGATGGTGCTGGCCACTCAACTGGTCCACCCGGGATGCCCACCCCTGGCACACGCGGTGAGCTTGAAGACAGTCAACACGCGGTGAGCGCCTAGCGAAGCCACACATGCCCTGCCTCAATGGTGCTCTAGTGCTACACTACCGCTGGGGGAGGATGCCGACGGAGAGGACGTGCGATCTCCCAACCTCGCCGACCTTGCCTTCCCGTCATGGCCCTTGCCGAGCCTCGCCGAAGGTTGGGGAAGGGGAGCGACATCGAGCCGCTGTGGATCGGGGAAGGTGGAGCGGTGGATGGACGAGGGTGACGGAGCCGAGAGGCCGTGTTCAGAGGTGGACCGCACAAGCGTGCTAAACTGCAAAGGGGAGCGACATCCTGTGGTCACTGCCCACTCATAGCTCACTGCCTGTAGCGTCGGGATCCTCGGCTCCAGCCCTGCCCTACGCGCCCCACCGCCGGAGCTCCTCCTTGCTCTATAGTCCAACGGCAATGACATCCTCCATAGAGACACAGCACCACCCCAAGTCCTCAATTCACGCTCCGACGAACAGGGCAGCGAGGGCAGGAGCAAGAGGTCATGTTTCTATGCCTAGGATTGCATGAAGCGGATCATGGAGCTGCTCGTGGAGGAGCCGGTGAAGGTGCTCGACCTCCTACCGCGTGACGCCACCACGCTTACCGTCTCCGGCTACAACGATATCCTCTCGGTGCTAGCTCGTGCGGGGGACCACGCCACGGCTATCACACTGCTCCACGCCATGCCCGTTGCCCCTGAGCCCTCCGCACCACCGGCTATGCGCCCCACCACCGGCCGTGCGCCCTGCCACCGATGCGCGTCCCGCCACCGGCCGCGCCCCCCGCCACGAAGCATAGCTCGCCCGCGCGCTATGAGGGCCAGAGACGCTGCTGACCCCCAGGACCACGCGCCACCAGAGCCCACTACTCCTACGCGCCACACCGCCGGCTATGCGCTCCCCATCGGCTGCGCGTCCCTCCACCGGTCACGTACCTCGCCATGGAGCAAAAGTTGCATGCGCGCTATTGAGGATCAAAGATGCTCCCGACACCCACGGCCGCCGTCGCCTTCTACGTCAACTCCTTCCTCCATGCCATTTGGACCGCGCGCCGCCATGCGGAACCTTGCTCGTGTTGTCCAACCACCTTCGTAGCCCCTCCAGTCCCACCTCAAACCTCAAGGGCTTCCTCAACCGCACTTTCCATGCCGACTTCAAGCTGGACACCAACGCCAAGATGAGGTATTCCTGCTCCACGGCACCAAGTACTACAACGATGGGCTCAGCTGCTTCTGCGACGCCGCGCTACATCTTTTGAGCGTTGTCGTTTTGTGGCATAGAAGAGAAGAGAAAGAGGGAGGTTTGGGTGGCTGATAAATGAGCTCAACTGTAAGGTAAAATAGTCATTTTATCTGTCAGTTTGACATCGTTAGAGGCCAAAGTGGACGGAATGGCGTGGAGCGCAAAAAAAAGATCGACGATGGCACTAGCTAGGTGCGCTTGAACTTTTTAGTGACCTGTAGGTCTGAAGCATCTTTCATAATGGCACACAGGAAAAGGCTCTAAGGATAACCCGTCAGGGAAAACCTAACAAGGAAAGTCAACGATTCCTGATGGAAATCGTCATGGAATATTTCCTAAACAACATCGATCGTCCGGGATAACTTTCCGCATCAGTTTTCTTTTCACCATTAGGGAATCAATCCCTATCAGTCGCATCCATTAGGACTGTTTTAAACCTTTCTCGTCGGTGACCCACAATCAGAGATCGTGTTTGGCTTCCCCGTCGGTGAACAACCGTCAAGAAAACCCTTTTCCCTTCCCTGATGGTGCCCAACCAAGAGTGAAGTATTTTTTTAGTCATATACCATCAAGAGCCCAACATAAATTATCCCTGATGTCCAGCCTCCCATTCAAATAGTATAAATCCACTCAAACTATCACATTAGCTCAATACCCAAAACCATGCTGTCACACCTGATTTCAAGGAGAAAATGGGTTGCATAATCTTATGTGCGCCTAGAGATCAGTCACACACATAAGCCAACAAAGTATAGATAGTACCATCACAAATGTTTATTACATCACGTATAATAATACAGAGTCTTCACAAAAATGTAGCGGAAGTATAAAGAAAAATCTCTCGCGAAAGCTCCATATCATAGGGATGTCAACTGGTTGACCACAAGTCTAGTAATCCTCAGGAAAGTCGTCATTACCATAGTCATCGGTTACCCATTCGGGATTTTTATCCAAATAATGAAAATAAACAAGCGTAAGTACGTGTCGTACTCAACAAGTGTAACATGGGGTTAATGAGGCTCAAAAGGCTTGACACAGGTTTAACAGCATTCAGCTTTTAGTTGTCACAATTTTAGCATAAGAGTAGCAACAAGTTATTTTAATCCCAAAGTAAAACACATGATCAATGTAAACATGAATAATGAATAGCATAAACGGATAATTCTTAGTGATCATCTATTGCATAAGGGTCTAAGGCCGCTCGTGACTGTGAGCACGACTGATATACCAGTTTTATACTCTGCAGAGGTTGTACACTTTCACTGTGAGTCATGATACCCATATGCCTAGGTTAATTACTCCCAAAACACTTCCAAGGTGCACAAGCAGGGTTCACTATGAAGCCTTTCAATGGTTCGTCTAATAAATTAGGGCCATTAGATTCACTCGGCAAACAGATGTAGAGCCCCCGTTCCCGATGGCACAATGACACACAACCTATACACAAGGGGACAGAGGCCGCACTATACCAATTAGCATAACATCAAGATGAAAAGTTTGTAAAACAAATCTACGTCTCGCTATGAACACACAACGCGAAGATCACAAAAATCAGAGCTAAAACGAAGAAGTTATGAATTAAACATGATTTCTTTTAATAAAATAATAAATTAAATCTAACCTCAAATTTCAAAACTTGAAAACATACTTAACAAATTACGCAATTATGAATCTAACGCAACTTGAACGGATCAAATTGGAGTTAAAACAAAGATTTTAGGGCTAAAACAAGATTAGTGACAAAACTATAAATAGATGAAAACAAATTTTGGATATAACCGAAGAAACTACGTTTTTAAAAGAAGAAAACATATTTTAGGAATATGCTTTGGACCGTGGGTTAACACATAGAGAACTTTAGGGTCTTGTTTGCAAAAAGGCCAGCCGAACCGGTATTAATGAATGTCGGCCGTTGGATCATGATCTAACGATCCAGAATAGATCGGGCGGGGAAATAGCAACGCCGGCTGGCCGGCGGCGGCGCCATTGACGGAGTCGGGCGACGCAAGTGGTTTATGGCCTACGGTCCACGAGGAAACAAGCCGAGGCCACTAGGAGATAGAGGAGAAAATAGCGAACTCGGCTAGATGGCTGACCGGAGTGCGGAGTGACGGAGAGCGACGCTCGGCTCGGTGAAACATGAGGTGATGGCGGCGACGCTAGGGTTGCATGGTGCGGCATCTTGGTGAAGGTGGTTGTGGCTCTAGAGTTCAGAATTGGAAGGCATGGGCGCGGGCGGCCGATATTTAAGGCCCTAGAGCCTTGGGAGGCACGGCAAGGCAATGCGTAGCAGCGGCAGAGTCGGAGGCGGCGGCGACAAGTGTGTCCGAGGTGGTCACACGTGGGGGAAGAGAAATAGTGTGCAGTGTGGTGCTGGGCCTCGACTGCGCTGGCCTGCTGGAAGGAGGAACTGGGCCGCGGCAGAAGAGAGGGAGCTGGTGCTGGGCTGCTCGGGCTCAAAGCCAAGAAGGGAAAAGAAAAGATAAAATTCCTTTTCTATTTTCTTAAACACCATTTTAAATCCAATTTAGATTCAAATTTAAATCCTTTTGCAAATTTTGATCAACCCAAGCATCACAAAAAAGGTATGCATCAGCAAAAAAAGGTATGCATCAGCATGAATGCACAAACATGTATGTAGACCTTATATTTGATTTTATTTTTAACGAAATTATTATTTTTCTAAATTTAAATGCTCTCAAAATACATAAATAAATCAAATGTACCTATTTTAAATTGATGCAAATTTTAGGCTGTTACACATACCAATTACCAAAACACACAATTGCTCTCGTTCTGTGCATTGTTTCTTGGTCATAGGGCAAACCTTTAAGTTATCCACCCATACCACTATGAGAAAAATAACCTAGAGTATACATGGATGATGTGTCTAAACATGCAAATCACTTATATATGTGGGAAATAAATGATAAGTGTATTCATAATTTTTTAATGTCAAATGCATACTTCAAGCTAATGTTTCAATTAGAAACATGTCAAACACACATACAATTTCAACTTAAAGGGGGAAACTAGTATTGGAGATGGAAAAACATATAGACTAACTGGTAACTAAAATTTATCAAAACCCGATAAATATTATTACTAAGTATCTATATGAATATTATATATTTTAGATATGAACAAATGAGAGAGTGATTCTTTGGGTTCAAAGATTGTCTGATGGACTTTAAGCACTTCTTTCTCTTAAAGTAACTAGATTATGTAGGGTTACGGTTTGATGCATTAGTTTTAAAAATCTTCCGCTTCCACATATTGTATGTTGAATTGACCTACATGCACATGCATGACACATCCCTTATAAATTTCTAGGAAAGCTTTAATTCATTCATGTGATTAGGAGCCCCCCGTAATGTCTGATTCACAAAAATAGTGCTCTACATGCCATATTTTCTAATTTTGGAGACTAGGGTTCGACTTGGCAACAAACTTTCTATAAAATGGTTGCAGTAGGTTTGTGGATTGTGCCTATATGTATCATGGTGATGTGATGAATAGTCGTTAGCCAGGGTGACGTAGAAGGATGGCTGGTAGAGATCGACATGAACTAGGTGGTAGTGGGTGTGGGGGTGGTAGGGCGTTGCAGGGAGGGTATAGGAGAGGCAGTGGAGATAGAAGAAACACAAAGCTAGCTAGAAACTACTATAAAAATGATTTTAGGATACATGCTCCCTGACTAGTAAAGGTTGATATTTTTTATGCCATCTCTATTAATCGACCACACCTGACTTAATTTCATTGAAATTCATCAATGAGAAAAAAATATTACGTGCACATATCAATGCTGGTCTAGATGAAGCGAAAAATAGTCTTGTATATCTTCTCTCCAACCACTAAATAGGCCCTTTTGCCTAGCTATATATACATAATAAGTTGGAGGCATATGCACTACTACAGAAATCTTTTTGGAGGCGGTCATTTTCAGTTAACCAAGGCTGACATTCCAACCGCCTTCATCCAAAGGTCTCTGTTAATGCAGACTTATGGAGGCGGTTGCATTGCCCGCTTCGGTTAATCTATTAATGGAGGTGGGCGTCTTACAATTGCTCGCCTCGATTAATGGATTAAAAAACAAAAAGAAACCTAGAGCCAACCAACAAGCCCATTTCTAGGCCCACCGGTGACCCAATACCAGCCCCAGAGCTAGATCCACGCCCACACCGGCTGCCCTCCATGCTCTCGTCGTGACATCGCCTAGATCTGCCCCTACTCCAGAGTCCCACCATCGGATTTGCCTCTGCTCCACCAGATCTACCTCTGCTCCACTGCATCTGGAAAAAGGGAGAGGGAAGAGTGACGGACATGAAGAGGGAAAGAGAGAGAGGAAAGAGTGAGGGTGATGGAGAGAGAGGGAGAGGGATCTATACCTGCCACGCCGCCGGATTGAGACCGTTGCCCGTGCCCTCGCTCCTTGCACGTGCATCTGAGGGGTCACATGCCAGGAGCAGGGAGGGAGCACTGGAGAGAGGGAGGGAGGCACCACATGCGCAAGGGTTTGGAGCGGTGGCTAAGAGGTGGAGAAGTGGAGAGGGAGGGTTGCCTGTTATAGTTAAGGTTTGGAGCGGGCTACTGATGGGCCTCGAAGCTGGCCCAGTATTTTTGGAGGCGGCCTTATAGTGTGTGAAAGGTCCTAAATGGCTATATGGGAGTGAATTGCCTATAAAATTATCTACAAATTCACTAGAGCAAATGGTTAGTAACCTTAATACCGAAATAGAATTTTGCTCTAGCTCTACAAAGGTTGCAAGCCACCTATACCACAATTCTAGTTCTTTACAATCTCTAGGCACACACAAAAGCTATGTCACTACTCTTACTCTAGTTGAGATAGCTAACAACTAACAATAGGATAAACAAGATATTCAACTAACTAGCAAGAGAGCTACTCTACTCAACCTACAACAAGTATGAAACAATGTAGTATAAGGGAGATGAGTAGGGTGATTATACCGCTCGTGACAAGAGAAGATCAATCACAATTAGAATACCAAGAGATGACACCAAAACTTATCCCGAGGTTCACTTGCTTGTCGGCAAGCTACGTCCTCGTTGTGTCAACCGACACTTGGTGGTTCGGTGGCTAATAGGTATCACACACCAAGCCCAACACTTGGGCACCGCAAGAACCTACTCACAAGTGAGGTAACTCAATGACACAAGCAATCCACTAGAGTTACCTTTTGGCTCTCCATTGGGAAAGCTACAAGACCCCTCACAAATTATCGGGAGATGGCCACGAACAATTACCAACTCGTGCAATGCTCCTTCGCTGCTCCAAGCCATCTAGGTGTCAGCAAACACCAAGAGTAACAAGAAATCCGTAGCCACAATGATCCCCAAGTGCCACTAGATGCAATCACTCAAGCAAAGGCACTAGGAATCACTCCCAATCTCACTTTGATGATGAATCAATGGAGTAGATCAGTGGGAGGTATTTGCTTTAGCTCATAAGGATGTATCATTGATGAAAAAGTGCAAGAGTGTGAGCTAGAGCCAGCCCAAGTCTATTTATAGAGCTCCCTTGCTCAAAGAGCCATTGGGCTATGCAGGCATGACTGGACTCACTGATCGAGCTCTAAGCAGGGTCCGATCACCCTTAGCCATCCATGTGTCCCTTTCTTCAAACTGACATGTTAGATTTTCAACACAACTCAAAGGCGGTGCAGTCAACAGAGTCGGACCGGACTCAAACCCCTAGGTCCGGTCGCTACGCGCGCCCTGGGTCCAGTCTTAAATAGAGAATAAACAAAGAACATTAGGAGGACTAGACTTGGTCTTGACCAAGTGACCGGACCCGCCAAATCCATGGTTCGGTCGGTGCCAAAATCTACACCGAGAGGTTCCAGACCGATCGAACAACATCCGATGATCCATGACCAGACCTTGAACCAGAGTCCGATCATCCTCTGACTGCCACGTCATCACCGTGCCATAGTGCCACACAACCGAACTCCCTGCGCTGGGCCCGGTCTCAACTCCTCACTAGGTCCAATCATCACCTGGCCTCCTCGGCCTTTGCCTAGGCCATGACTAGACTCACCTTGATAGGGTCCTGTCCTATCCAGTTAGGATCTGGTCCCTGTGTCTCATCTCCTTTTCTTTCTCTATCTCCTGAAACACTTCACCCTTGCTTCCAAGTTGCTAACCACAATGTGTATAACCCATGTGAATGTGTGTTAGCATTTTTCCAAGAATTTTTCAAGGGTTAATTATTAGCACACTAGGTCCCAAATGTGTTTGCAAGAATCATCTCACCTAGTGGCACTCGGTAACCGCTTAGCAAAAGATTTCCCCTCTTTATAGTACTGCTATCGATCCTAAATACACTCACACCGTCTATGGTGTCTTGAGTGATAAAACAAAAACCTATTTGATACCTTTGCATTGACTAAAACTTGGTTTTTATTTTTTTCTCTTTCTTCTTTTCATAATTGGAGCACATAATCATCTCTTTTGGTCACCACCATCACCATGACCATCATCTAGCTCCACCACTTGGCTTTGGGCCATCCTTTCTTGCCTACACACTTAGCTCAAGGATTAGTCCATAGGTTTCATCAATTAACCAAAACCAAACTAAGGCTTTCAGTGTGCCCGCCTCCAAAAATGGATTTACGAAAATGAACGCCTTAAGACAATTGCCTCCGAAAATACACCATTCACTTCTACACTCGCACCTTTCACAGCCGCGTCGTAACCCACATTGTAGTCCAATTTTGGTCTCGGCGGTAATCTATCGATAGTGATGGTCATAGCCTTCACCGTCGGCATCTAGGACTGACTGTGGTGTACACTAACACCGCTTATTGGCTTATGATCCGTCCATGATTAGGTCCTTACTTTTGTTGCATTGGAGCACGACCCGGCTGTGGATGTACACTAACACGACCACATTGGCAAATGATCCACCTGTGTCGAGGCTATCAAAATCGTCGTGTGGGCACATCAACCGCCTGTGTAGTGGTCACCAGCACCATCGCCTTATACTTTGACCCAACTGTCAGCAGTGTGGGTTCATTGTTGGTTCGACGGCTGAGACACTTGTGTAGAGGTTAACACCACCATCGCTTCAGCATATGATCCGCCAATACAAAGGTCATGGTCACCGTCGCCTTACACCATGATCTGCCTTCGATGATCGTTTAGTCGGTGTTGGGTTACTCAAGGATTCGGCGGTGATATACTTTTGATCCTGGCCGCATCATACGTATAGCGACGGTGACAGAATTTCATCCGGTTTCACAATAGTTACTAATTCAGCTGGTCCCTTAATAGCTTCATGAACACAAAGCATACAAATATATAATCATTACATCCATAAATCATATTCACAAACAAGAGTACTTTTTACAATAACAATGAATGCTACCATTACATTTTTCTCAACTGATGTCCTAACACAAGCAGTACATAGAGCATACTAAAGGTACTAATGTATACAGACTTACAAAACGAAATGACGTAGCTATGCTCCTTCTATGTGGCACTCCTGCTTGCAAGGCAAAATAAATATAATTAGTGCATCCTTCGGATTGGTAGCCAATGCACCATGCAACCCCTCTTATTCATCTATGATCCACAACCTGAATAAAGCAGCAGAATTAATAATATTAAACATACCATTTCTTTAGTTAACAAGTCAAAATTGGCCTATACATACATAGAATGAAAACAATTGCCTACCTAAACAAAGACTGTCGTGACGACAAAATACAGGAAATGCACCTTTACTGCTCTGCTAATGACTCCATGAACAAGGGAACATAAAGAAGATAGTAAGGCCTATTCATATGGAAATGCCCTCTTGATCTACAAAAGCGGATGACACAAGCATGGATGATATGAACCTTTCTACGGTCCATGTCATATGCAATCAATGTTCTATCCTTCCCAACAAGAAAAATGAAATTTCATTCTAGGTGAACTGTAATCACTCTGTACTCCTCATCACAAAGCTTAGAACCAACTTTAATATTTATGCGTCCAAACAGTTAATTCGTGTCCACAACATGCTTCAAACTCCAATTATCAGTACCATAGTCTTCAAGTATCCACACTAAAATCCAAGACCTATTATGAAAATTAGCACAGTACTCACACACAGGTGACCCTGAGCTTGATGGATGTATATTTCTGCACCACCTGGTTTACGAATTGTCCTCCATGTCTTTCCCTCCATATCCATAGCAACTATCGCAGAGTACTCAAGCATGTGCATAAAACCATTAAGAAAAACACTTCTTGATTTTGAACGTAGAACAGTACTACCCTCACCCCATTTAGATTCCTTAAAGATCCAAGCTACATTTTTAGATGAGTAGATCTCCACATCTACGCATGCACCCTCCACCTTAACAAATTCAATCACATGGATATGCGAGGATGTTGGGTTAAAACCTAAGTGAGCCTAACCAATAGAACAGATGCTACACAATAGTACATGCCATGTCGGTCATCGGATTGTAGACAAAATAGCGACATAATCCATCAGGCCCAGCACACCAGCAAAGGATGAGGCTGCTACAACAATATGAGACTAGAACTTTTTAAGGGGGAAGGGCAAGAAGGACAATGAGGGCTGTTCACCGGTGATGATGGTGAAGTGGCGATTGCCCTTCCACCAGCTACCATAGAAGAAGCCAACGACAGTTTGTGAAAGCTTCTTATGTTGATAGGAGTCGGAGATGATGTGCCTCTAGGAGCGACAGACACACTTGCAGCAATAGAAGGATCGGACGGGGAGGTAGCGGAAGATGTTGGCAAGTAGATCGTCTGAGAGGCTATCCACTACATTCCTCATGTTGGGGGCCTCCTTCATCTAGAAGGACACTACCAGCTAAAGATATGAGGCTGCCCTACCATGGAATTGCATCAATAAACATAAGTAAGGAGATGAGTTTCGAGGAGAAGGGACGACGATGCATGTAAGGCCTTATTACACTTGCCATTGGATCTGGTGGCTGTGATCACGAGTGGCAACGTCGGTGATAGCGGCAACTCGATCGCTAATGGATCTGTGCGGGCAATCCAGTGATGTGCACCGACGTGGAGCAACGGTTGAGCAGTGCTGATGACCAGGAGCGGCGATGATGAACAACAACAATGAGGAAAAGAAAAGCTATGTGTGTGTGGGGGAGTGAGGGCAGCGGTGGGGTGGGGGTGCGGGGGGGGGGGTTAGGGGGGATGTTGGAGTAGGTTGCTTGCTCTCTATGTAACTTTTACGGCACACGAGAATCAAACTTTCATCAGTTTCACGCGGGAGGGTTCAAACGCGAGATTGGAAATTTTGCAACTAAGCGGCGGTGATTGCACAGTACCATCACCGATGGCTAGGTTCTATTACCACCCGGAGATCTCCGTATGATACGGTGATGAACACTAAGGCACATAATCCCTCACTTAGAAAACTAAGAAAAGCACAATTTTAGTACTCAGATTGAAAGTAAGCCAACTTGAGTTCGATGGTGAATAATAAGGCACACAGATTTACATTAAGACAAAGGCCAAAACACGCACTTAGAAAACATAAGGAAAGCACAATGCCAGTACTCTCGGATTGAAACGAATCCAACTTGAGTTCCATACATTCATACCAAATAAGTAGGTGGACACTACCAAGCTAACAAGCATGCCAAAATCTAAAATGTAGATACTAATTAGGCCAACACTATGCAAAAGTTAAAAGGCCTTCATATGTACATCATTGCTTACATAATTTATCATTCTCCATGCAGATCCTAGTCGACCTCCATGGGATCGTTGTGAATCTCCATAATATCCTACAGATCATTGTTGACCTCCACAGGATCGTTGTCAATCTCCATATCATCTCGAGCCTTGACCAATACAACCATGTCCACATCTATTGGTACACTTTCATTTAGCTCATCGACTTTGTTCAGAAAGCACTGATTCGGTTGACCAATACTAAGGAAAATAAGGATCACAAGCTGCACTCCATGGATATACAAGGCCACAAACTCCAGAACGAGAAGATACATTTTCATCTATAGATCCAAAAAAATTACTGTAGTTAGGTTGGAGGTGAAGAAGCAGAGAGCACGAGAGAGCAATAAAAAGGAATATAGAATCTGGTGAAGGAGTAGATCCAGTGTAGTTACCTTAATTCTAGATGGAATAGAGAAGCAAGGACGACGTGCTGAAGATTTGTGCATCGACGAGGTTTGAGGTGAAGGAGCAGTGAGCATGCGAAAGGCTACCTTTGGTCCAACTCTAGCAAGGTGAAGCAGAGCAAGAGAGCAGAGTGGGGAATGGATGGGAGGATGGTGTGGTAGGACCGTAGGAGTGCATATACAATTCAATAAATTGGTTGCCCCTATACCAAGGCCCAGTGTCCAGGAAGTAGGGTGCCTCCAACACATCAATTGGTACTTGGATCTACTATCATTTATAGTTTAATAAATTGAACACATGGTTAATCACCTTGCATTTAGTTCAATAATAGTTGTACAATAGCGATAGATTTTAGTTCAACACATCAATTGATACTTGGATGTACTAGCATTTATATTTCAATAAATTGAACACCTAGATAATCACCTTGCATTTAGTTTAACAATAGTTGTACAGAAGTGATAGATTTCAGTCCGATACATCATAAATTGATACATGAATCTACTGCAATGGACTAAACAACTTGTCAATGAACATTCCAAGAACTAAGGTAAGTAAAATAGGTGAAAGAAGAACAAGAAGCACATTTCTTTCTCAAAGGCACAAAATCTTCCATCATCTTCGTTGGAACCCAGGCCATTTCTTCAATTTGTGGCATAATCTCTTCCTCCTCCAGCAGATGTTCTTCATTTGTTGTAACATTGGCCTCCACCTTCAGCTCCCAATCTTGTTACGTAAATCCAAAATCAAAGTCCTAAAATTTTTTTCCATTTGGGGGATCGTGCCACTTAAAGAACCCGCAATCTAAGTCGGGCTACGAAAAAACCAAATTACCATAAGTACAACGGGATTTCAGCATTTGCATCGCGAAAACAGAATGAACAAGAAAGAAATCGAGTTATATTATTTGGCCTGCAGCATATGTGGTACCAACGTCCTAGGTTTCCATCACTCCATGAAATCCACCGAGGCATCTTCAAGCCACAACGACACAAAAGTGGTGGCTGGTATGCATAGGGATGGTTCTCGACATGGCACGGGATGGGCAGCCCCTCCCGTTGTAGCCTCCTCCGCTGGAAGCTGGTGTTCTTCTCGCGATGGCACCCAAGGTGGTGCCGACCACTGGGAGGAGTTGGAGCTAGATGCTGCCATGGAGCAGTTAGGGTATCAAAGTGTTGCACACTCTGAGTGAAGAGGTAGGCCTAGGTCTTTTGTTTACGCTTTTGCCTCCTGCCAAGGTGCCAAAATGTCCTTCAAAACCCTCGCACTCCCGCCAAGATGAAATGTTGTGTCACCACCGGTTCAGGGTACTATCTGCTTGTAGAAGAAGGCATGTTTTGGATCCTCTGTGCTTACATAGAGGTGTACATGTGGACCACAATCAAGACCGACTAATTCAATTAACAGTTCAACCGAAGTAATAGTTCAACGATTATGGAGTACTCATACATTCTAATCCAGAGGTTTCATTAGTACATATAAACTTCATTAACTTAAAAGTTTCACAAATTCTAAGACTTAATGTCGGATGGGTAGGCAGTTGCTAAGGTACTCAATTGGTTGATGCGGCCCCGAAAGCCAGAGGTAGTGAACCGTAGCAAAGATGATAGCATCTCCATCCACGGACACATTGTATCTATAAAGTATGTCTACTTCCTATCCAGTCCTGCAAAGCACAAAAATCTCTCCACAAACAGGGTCTTGAATGATTCTTGTCAAATTTTGTGGTCTGAGAAGGTGATGAACAACGACTTCAATAATAAAAAAGTTAGTCTTGGTGAATGCTCTGTCCCCAAGTAGCAAACAACATCATCTGAGGTCCTGGTGCCATCCCTAGCCGCCAAAACACAAGGTTGCTCGCATTGAAATGGCTTCTTCCAAAGTAAGACATCTGTTGTAATGAAGAATTTCTAATATGAACAAAACTGATACCGAACCCAAAACCAATTGGAACCAAATGCAAATAGGGGGTGACCAAATCCATCTAACCTTCACGGGGCGTTGTCCACGACAACAATGCAAGGTGCTCAAGGCAGGGCAAGTATAGGCGACTAGTCAAAATGAAGATGAAGCAATGAGTGGGGAAAATGAAGATGGAGCAACAACGGGTGGGGGAGAACTAATGGTTTCATATTGGGTTTTTTAGTTAGTCGAACCACCATCAAGGCACCGACAAGACCCAAGGGGAGTTGGGATTGGGTCGGGCGCTTCTAGGTTTGTTGCCAAATAGACGGTCCAGATTGATCGGCAGCTAGAATGGACGGCACAGGATAAGTTAAACAGTGTCCGTATTAAGTCGACCATTGCCACGCTAATCCAATGCTATAATACGGCGATTGTCAGCAGTTCAATTGCTTTTAGATTCTCCTAGAAACAACCACAACCATACATGATAGTTTTTCCCTTTTCATTCACAAATATATAGAAAAACTTAAAGAACATTAGTCGAGAGATCAAATCCATGCACTGGCATTTGGGGTATTGAAAAGAACTTGCTTTGCATTTCATATAAAAAGGTGGCATTGAAGAGTCAGATCTACGCGAATATAATTGTTTTCATTGATTGATTATATATATCTAACATATAGATACAATTTGAATGAGTATATGATTGTACTCGTCTGAAACCATAATAACTAACCTAAACTATTAAAACTACTTATACTAACTATAAACTACACAATCTAAATATTCATGCTTGCCTCGCTCGCTTGGGAGGAGGCGAGGCAAAGTCGGAGTCAAAGTCAGAGTCATCGGAGTCATCGTCGGAGTCAGAGTCATCGTCTTCGGCGTCGGTGTCGGCGTCGTCCTTGTCCTCCTCGTCCTCTTCCTCTAGTTCCTCCTTCTCGGAGCTCCACGAAGGATCATAATCAGGCATCCTGCCGTCGGAGGAGACGTTCTCCTCAGAGGAGTGGTGGGAAGGCAATTCATCCTCGCTAGACGACGGGCTGCTTGGAAACTTGATGGGGTTGTCTGACATTTTCTTTGTAGATTGGAAAAAGAAGGGGATGATGGATGAAGAAGAGGGGTGGTTTCAGAGGACACCGGGCTTGAAGTATATGTATAGCAGTGGGTACGCGGCTCTTCGGCTTTAGGCGGTGGAAGTAATGGTAATTTAACGGCCTTGGAAGTTGAGGCAATTCAATACTCACGCTGAATTTAGCGCCGGTTGAGCAAACACTACTTTAGGGCCGGCAGGCAAAATGCGTATCCCAGTCGGCCCGACTTTTCATGCGACAGATGAAATGCAACCCTAATACCACTGCCGCACTATCGTTAACCCCTCAGTGGTAGAAGTCTGAACTGCCAGTTGAGACCTCGCTATCGTTCCAACCGACGATGCAAGTATCACACCGTCGCTTCTATTTCTACGGCAGTGAAAGTGGACACAGTGAAAAGTAAATCTATAGTAGTGATTTTTGGAGGTGGTTGTCTTAAAATGACTGCCTCCGTAAATCGCTTTTCGGAGGTGGGTATTTTCAACCACCTCCGTAAATTGATTTTTCGAGGCCGTCATTTTTTGGTGCCTCGGTAAATAAAACGACCGCATCTGTTAATCGTCAGGAATTTTATGAGGTGGTTGAATTTTGTAACTGCGTCGGTTAATAAAAGGCACTACTATAGAAAAACTTTCATGCGGCGTCTGGCTTTGTAGTTCTGAGTCCATTATTTGGTGGTAGAGCTGGTGGCACAGCGCTCGCCTCGGTTAAGCCTTAACAGAGGTGGGGAATCTTAAGTGCCCGCCTCGGTTAATATTGATTAACCGAGACAGTTGACCTAACACAACCGTCTCTGTTAATATTTTAATCGAGGCGGTCGCCTCAAAACAACCGCCTTGGTTAATCAATAATAATCGAGGCAGGCGCTTTATGATGCCTGCCTCCATTAATCCATTAACGAAGGCGGACACACTATAAGGCCCGCCTCTAAAATAGTGGCTCAGTAGGCAGCCCATCTGGCACCGATATCCGCTCATTGTATATATACCGATAGTTAGGGTTTCATTTTCACTCATCTCAGCTTCTCCCTCTCCCTACCTCTCAGATGCGGCGGCCATCTCCTCCCTTGCTCTCCACCACGCGCCGTCTCTCTCTCCCTCTCTCTTTGGCCCTCCCTCCACTCTCTCCCAGCGGCTCAGGGACCGGTGGCAGTGGTCGTGCGCCCCCGGCGGAGGGCCCGCACGCGCCTGCGGCGGGCGTCGTGCACCCAGGCGGCGGTTGGTTGCGTGCCCCGGCGGCGAGGGCTCGTGCACGTCGGCGGCGGAGGCCGCACGCTCCCCCCTCTCCTCCACAACAACAGCGTGGTGGCAGGGGTGGGGTGCTAGCGGCACCCATGTCCTCCACAACGACGATGCCTTCTCTCCTCCCTCCTGTGGCGACGCGGCGCAGGGAGGCAGGATCCGGCGGCGTCGCTGCGCAGGGAAGCCGGATCTGGCTGCGGCGTGCACGGGGAGGTCTCCGGCGACGCCTCTCTCCTCCGGCAGCTCCCTCTCTCTGCTTGGTTCCGCACTTGACGACGGTGGAGATCGGCTAGATCCAGCGTGCAGGCAGATGGATCTGGTGAGCAGCGGTCAGATCCAGCGAGCATGCGGCCTCCTCCAGCGAGCGGACGCGACAGCAGTGCAGATCCGGCGAGTGGAGCGGCGGCGCGTGGATGGGCTTGCTGGCTTGTCCACGGATCTAATCGGCGCAAGCAGCTAGCTACGCAGTTGGTTCCTACAGTACGTGGCAGCAGCTCGTTCGCACACATGCCGACTAAGTCCGAAGTTGGTGCATGGCCTCCCGCATGCACGTACAGAGACGTAAAATGGACGCGCTTTTGGGGTCATGCTTGCATATGGCGAACTAGACGTCGATATATATATGCTATTGTATTGGGCAACAGGTCCGGACTTATTAGCTAGGTTAAATCATGCAAACTAGACGCCGAATCTTACCCTCCGACTAGTAGCATAACACGTTGAAATATCTACAAAATATACAACCTTTACACATATCTGCCACGTACTAGGCTAGTAATTTAAATTAGGAGTACACTAGTGTGCGCTAATAATTTTACCACGCGCACAGTTTCTAGAACTAATTGTACACCTGGTGCTACCAGAGTGCGCAGTTCCTTTCTGAAAGATTTACCCTTAATCCACCATGCATTTTATACCTTAATTATATTTTTACTGAGTGGGGCATGCTGACAACTGACGTCATAGCACAATCATGCCGTTGTGAACAAGCTACCAAAAGGAAACAGGCCGAGTTGTCCCACTTGTGCAAGCACCGGCAAGGAGAGTCATAATTCTCACAGGGATAGTAGTATGTTACTATTGTGTCGAAACCCTTACACAATGTAATAAGAGTAATAAATACTCCAATAATGCTTCATCTCTGTTGATGCACAGCCAGAGTACCTAGTAGTACTGTTAAACTATACTATCAACTGTTCGCTTGTTGGTTTCAGTCAAAGCTTATCAGCTAGAAAACAGTGTTTTCCTCTCACAACAAACCAGCACTAGTTGGACTTATCAGTCCAGAAACCAACCAGCAAATAGGCCGTATATCCACACCTAAATACTAGCACTAGTAAACATATTTGCACTTAAATTCCGTGGCCCAAGCTAGCTCCACTTAATTACAAGCATTAAAAATTAAATTATAGCCGCACTTGAATTCTGGAGATAATATCATATATAAGCTAGCCCTATTTTGCCGACGGGCATGGGGATTTTTTCTCGCCGCCTTTTGCCAACGCGTACATACGGCCGGGTGAGTGGGCGACAACCAAGTATGCGGTATATATATGACACTGAACCTCTCGTCGTACAAACCGAGGGCTCGTTCGACACCAACAACGTGTTGAGAACTAGCACCAGTACAGAAACGGGCTTTACTCCTGGTTAGAAAACTCCTTCAGTCCCAGTTTTTCAATCGGGAGCATGAATTCGGGACTAAAGGGCCCATCCTTTAGTCCCGGCTTCTCGCCCGGGACCTTTAGTCCCGGTTGGTCCGGTTGGTAAGACCAACCGGGACTAAAGAGGCCTCCCGGCCTAGCCATGTGGGGTGGCCCTTTAGTCCCGGTTGGTATTATCAACCGGGACTAAAGGTTTTCTTTTTTTTCTTTTTGTTTCTATTTTCAATTGATGATTCGTTTTGGTTTTCGAATAGGTTTTCGAATACGCATTCTACGCTGCTAGTAATATACGTATTCTACACGTTTATAATGTTCGAACATTTTGTACAAACTAAAGTATGAAACTAACGTATATATTACATGCATATACATATATTGTACGTTATTTTATGTACATAATATATATATATATATATATATATATATATATATATATATATATATATATATATATATATATATATATATATATTACAAATAAAGCTTGCATTGTATATTCTATCATATCCTTGGGATAACAAATTCACTCCATTTGGTTTGGCTTCCATGTTTCGTTGACGTCATTGTAGAACTCGCCGGCGGGGTTGATGACCTGGTCATTAAGAAATCCTGCTATGATCTCTTGAATTGCTTTCAGTTGGTCACGTCGTATGACTTTTTCCTTTAACCATAGAGTCTTCAATAAAAGTTAAAGGAAAAGTATTAATATATATATATGTGTGTTGGTCACGTGATTACTTATATATATGAGCAACAAAAGAAATTGTGAATATATGAATATATTTATATAACGTACTTTCAGGATCTCTTCAGGAGTTCTTTTTGCGTACGCCATGATGAACTCGCAAACATAGTATCCGCAATAGTTGTTCTCCTGTTCTTGCCTCAGAACCCACTTTTACGAGAAAAAAGATTCGGTGAATTGAAAGCATGCATGGTGTTAATTGAATTATATATATATATATATATATATATATATATATATATATATATATATATATATATATATATATATAGCTAGTACTTACTTTGTGTGCGATGTGGCGCTTTGCAATGTTTCATGTGGTGTTCCTCAATGAAACTTTTCCAAACACTGCTCCCAATAAAATAAAAAATTAATTTGGCCTTTAATAATTGTTGCAGTTAAGAGGTCGGGGTATATATAGTTGCTAGAGAGATCAAATTACCCTTGAATAATATCTATCATGTCTTGGTACTCTGTTTGCTCTTTTCTTAACGAGTCTAAGATGCTCAAGCGACTATTGGCCATATCGATGACCATCAATATTTAGTGATTGCTGCATATGTTTTTATACACAAATATGATCGATATTAACTAGAGTCAACATATATATATATATATATATATATATATATATATATATATATATATATATATATATGGGAGATAGCTTAGCTAGTAAGCAAATAATTGAACAAATGTCCATATGATCGACATTAATTATTTAACACTCACTTAAAGTTGTAGGGAAAGAGTATGTTCTTGTTTTGTTGGTTCACTAAGAACCTTATGAGATTTTCTCGAGTTCATCTTTCCATTGAGGCGGGGGGTTAGGGTGTTTGAATACGACATTTGGATCAATGAAACCAACATCATTATCCTTTCTCTTTCTGAGTTCTGTCATCTCATATCTGCATATATAAAAATATAGTGTGAGGATATTTAATTTATATATATACATGTAGCTTTATATATATACTCATTTTTAATATAATATAAATTTCTCATTTTATAAAAAAATAAAATTAAAAAAACTCTAAAATTCTCTATATCTCTAAAGCATGAAGTGGGTTATGCATGCTAGAAATGAAAGCTCAATACTAGTTTTGAATAACTACTTTAACCTTCCTTCATCCAAATATGCAAACTTTAAAGTGATTTTCAGCTTAAATGGCTTACAAATAAAAAAATCTACCATAAAAAAACCACATATATCTAGTTCACAAAATAAAATAAGCTACTGATGAAACATGAGAGTATAAAGTTGGTAACCTTTAGAACCGAAGAATCGATGGAGGAATGGAAGAAATCTTGTGATCACCGGTGATGAGGAAGAAGAGAGGCCGGCGATGAAGCAAGAAGAGCTCGAAGTGGCTCGGGCTCGGGGAGGAACAAGGGGTATATAGGAGGGGACCTTTAGTCTCGGTTGTAGACAGAAACCGGGACTAAATGTCCCTTTCTAGTCCCGGACGGAGCCTCCAGCCGGGAGTAGACTTTTACTCCTGGTTGAGTAAAAGTGAACCTTTAGTCCCGGTTGGGTAGATCCAACCGGGACTAAATGTCCCCTCCAGCAAAAGCCTGGCGCAGTAGCCGTTGGGCAGGGACCTTTAGTCCCGATTGGATCTACCAACCGGGACTAAAGGTTTCTCTAGTCCTGAGCGCGAAAAATACCGGAACTACAGCTAAATTTCGAAGTGGATCAAAGATCGTTTCTCTACCAGTGTAGACAGCTGGTCAATGACAATGTGCGTTATACCATTAATAATTAAAGTCCGTTTCTCTCCGTATCTCTTTATCTATATATACGTATATATAAAGCTATTATTTTAAATCGGGGTCATGAGAGGACCATCCATTGTTTGACTTGCGACTAACAGAATTTGGGCCCATGAATATACAAACCTTCAAATTATGTGTCCAAAGGAAAAAAAAAGTATACCATCTCTATCTTCCATTATTATACTGCATATGTGAGTAATTGATAAAAAAAAATACCACCCTCTATCCCAAATTTAGATCGTTTTGGATTTTCTAAGTAGACCGCCTTTGCTACGCACCTAGATATACGTCATGCCTAGATACATAGTAAATGTTATGTATATAGAAAAATCAAAATGACTTATAAATTAGAACATATTGAGTACCCAACCACTATCATTATTGAAAAGCTTAACCGAAAATGCCATTTTATATATTCCTCTTTTACACGCAGCCATGCAGTGCAAGAAACTTGAAGCCAACCTTCTTCATTGCACCTCACCATATTGAAGTGTAAAAAATGTATATAATAGAAGTGTTCAAGTTGCAATTCAATATCTTTTAATCTCAAATATAGTATAACAAAAAAAAATCAACAGCAAGGTTAAAAAATAGAATAATTCAATGGAGACAAGATCTGAAATCTTATTGTGGGAACATATACAAGCGTCAGCTGCGTTAAAAAACAATATAACTTATCCTCTCTTCATATCGAATAATATAGATGGGGGTCGGTTTGACTAGCAAACATTGCTGCTCAGTGCTCACCATACAACAGAGAAAAGTGAGAGATGAGCTCATTAGAATACACATCCGTCCAATGGCCAGAATGACCGAGGGACCACACACCAGTCATTCAGTCAACATGGTAGGGTAAAGCGCTATCACTTAAGGCTTGGGACCATAGATTAAGGTGATAGCACCAACTGGGTAACAGTAAGTGAAATTCATAGAGTTGTTGGTAGAACTGCAATATATAGGGCGTGTTCAGGACTGCTTCATAAACTTCACCATCGAGCAGCTCCACAAAAAACCTAGAGTTTGTGGAGCACTCTTTAGGTGCTCTCGTACCTCCACATTTTTTTCTCCAGTAGAGTGCGTGGAGCTAAACCTGTTTGGCTAAAAAACATGGAGCGGAGCTGAGAAGCATGGAGTGAAACAGTCCCAAACACCTTTATAGTAGTGAAAAATTAAAAAACATTGACGAAGCCATTAATCTATACATGTGTCGATTTTACAATAGGATAAGTCGCACTAGGGTTGGACCCTGAAACTCGAGAGGCCATAGTATCAACCAAGCAGCAGAGGAACACATAGCTTAGCTTGCTTATAGCTAACAACCGAATAAGTACTTCTAAAATATATATGAAACCACTATTTATTTATGAGCAGAGCTCGAGACTGAACAAATGTGAGGAGGATACACCTGCATTAGGATAAGGATTGAACCATATGCTAGTTGTACAATTGTACTACACCTGTTTTAAAATATAAGTCATTTCAGTTCGGTCCTATTTTTAATTTAAGAAAAATACACCGGCATACATACACTACACCAAATCCGTTCATTAAATTTACCAAGAAATGTGTTTGGATAGTGTATTTATTTGCTATTGTAGATTATATTATTGAACATGGTACAAATACAGGCTCTCAAATATAGGCACGCATGAATAATCACCGCTACGAATGCGCGTACACACATCCCATTCTCATGAGTATTTTAAGAGACTAATTAAGTCGACAGATCTAAAGATTGATGAAGTCATTGGAGACGTATTTTGTTGACAGGCAAACCACTTAACAATGAAAGAACAAAACCGTCAAATCATAGAATAAATCAACATATATGAGCTCTCGAATCAAGTCGAGGAGTCTGAATCTAGGTGTGCGTACTGTACCACTAGGAATATAACCATGGTCAGTTCATTCATTGTTACAAATGTTGATATATATTTTATAAATTTGTTTGTTAATGTTAAAGAAGGAAACAATCGGACCTACATTAGGATGGTGGCACAGAATTAAGTAGCAAATGTACCGATGAAATGCATAGCAATCCGCATGAATAGTTTTTTTTAAGGTTTTCTTGCGTCTAATTGGGCCTTGGATTCACCACTTTCGGCCCACAATAGCCTCCGACACTCACTCGACCCTCATGTCTCAATCATCTGCCAAAAGAGAGAAATGACACACATCGATCAACATGTGGTTTGGTGTTTATGCTTGCCCTGTGTTTCTGATTTATATAAACGCGCAAGAGTTCCATCCATGCCACTTGCTTATCGTGCAGATAATAAAGAGACTAGTAGGTTAAGATGTTTGTCGTTGAAGAACACGATATCCCAATCATTTGTCAACTTGAAGCGATGACGGAGCTAGAAAAAAATTATAGGTGGAGCGAATTCAACGAGAAAATGAACCAAAAAGACATCATATTTATAAAACACCGCATTCACCTGGCACAAAAATATTTTGTCAAATTGGCATACTCTGTTACGTTCTTGCTCTAATTTCAGATACTCATGAACTGAAAAAATCATAAAACAATACTTTTTTTATTGTTGTTCTTGCCAATGCCACTCCTGGGGACACCTCTGCTTCTACCTCGGCCGAATCCAGATGTTGGGGTAGTTGGTGCCCTTGCTCTACCGCTAACCTGACCGCGGCCATGGCCGTCCCCAGACCCCTCCTCCTCCCTCCATCGCCGGCTCCTGCTCCTCGGCGGGCGCTGGGTGCACCTCAGGCATCTGGGCGGCTGGGCTGGGCTGGGCACCTAGCGGCGGCCTAGCGCTTGGCGGCAGCCTGTGGGGTAGCGCGGCGGGCGGTGGCTGGCGCAGTGGCGGCGTGTGGTGGCTGCCGGTGGGCGGCGGCAACCTAGAGCGCTCGATGGGGATTGCAGAATTGCGGTGCGGACGTGCGGATGCTCGATGCGGATAGTGAGCGCTCGATTGGGGAATTGGAGAGCCAAATTGGGCCCTTATTGGGCTAAACTAAACTAACAAAAAAAGGCCCAGTGGGTTAGCAGGAGTCTTCTTCATCCGCTCATTGCCCCGTTTGTTGGCTTGTCGGTCGTTGCCGTGGCGCCGCAGCTTGCTCGACAGCTCGCGTCCTCAGCGCTCGGCAACCGGAGATAGGGAAGAATAGGGGGGTCCGGGGGTCCGAGGATACGCCGCTGGTATCTGGGGCGGCTGCCCCACCACGCCCCTAGAGCAGCTCCGTCTGTGCCTTGAAGCATATATGCATGCAACGGTACCCCCTGGGAAACATTGTCTGATGTTTGTGCAATGTTTTTAATTACACAATATAATGCAGATCGATCAATGACGAGTGCCTTGTGTGCGTACACATACACATACACATACACATACACATACACATACACATACACATACACATACACATACACATACACATACACATACACATACACATACACATACACATACACATACACATACACATACACATACACATACACATACACATACACATGCAGTAGCAATTAACGTAGGGCCTGTTCATCAGTAGCGTTCTGTGTTAACTCCGCTCCACACGTGGGATGCTCTGTTGCGGCGCCCAACTCCGTGCAAGAACCATCGTCCCTCTTTCCGGCCGTCTCCACGTACGGCCAAGGCTGCTCCTCTCTCCGCTGCGGGTTCGTGATCGTCAAACTCAAACATGGGCTTGTTGGAGCTGACTGGGAGCAATCCCAAATGGTTGGGTCATGGATCGGAGTAGAGCGTATCAAAAGAAGGGGAAAAATTGTGGGAAGTAATCATGTGAAAGTGGGGAATTGAATCGAATGAACAAATAACGATCATTTTCAAAATGATATACTCCCTCAGTCCTGCAATACAAGAATCCAAGTTTTGTTCTTAGTCAAACTTTGTTAAATATGACCAAATTAAATTATAGAGAAGAGCATTAACATCTACCACAACAAAGAAGTATATTATAAAAAAGTGTAAACTTCACTGGTGGTCCTCGAACTTGTTCTAAGTTCTCATTTAGGTTCCGATACTTTCAAATTGCACATTCCGCTCCATAAATTTGTCCTGAGTTCTCATTCAGGTCCCAATACTTTCAAAATGCATAATAAACTTGTCCCAAGTTCTTATCCTGGTCTCGATACTTCTATACACACTCAGCCCCCTAAACTTGTATTATTGTACCATCTTGGTCTATCCCCTTCCCCCACATTGCATTGCATGTGCCCTCCACACTCGTGGGGCCACATCGCGCTGCACCACGTTGGTCCACCCATAGTGGTGTAGCTCAAGAGGAATGTGCAGACCTAGCTTCCTAGGACCTACTATGCCACTTGACCGCCATTGCCGTACTTGCCCTACCGCACGTCCTAATCGACCCTTTGCCGCCGTGGCCCTCCCTGATTCCGCTTGACTCGCTCCTGCTCCACCTCACCGTGGCGCCAGCCCCTACCTCACAACACCACCACCTCCAGCACTTCACTCCTTCCCACTCTCGCCATCACCTCACACTCAGTTCCCCACCCTTCCAGCAGCCTTCCTCACCTCTCTCGGCATTGGCAAGGTTGTTGCTGCAGCACGGTAGAGGGGCTGCAACACGCGTCATGGTGGAGCGGTGGGCATGACATGACCTAGCATGGCAACGTGCACTACTACAAAATGTTTATCCGCGGCGGCCATTTTTGGTTTCCCGCGGCGGGCAAACCGGTCCGCCGCCGCCGGGAAGTCATGGTAAATCGTGGCCTTCCTGCGGCGGGCTGCTTTGCCTGCCGCGGTTAATCGATTTACCGCAGCGGGCACCTAAGAAAGCCCGCCACGGTAAATCATTTGGAACAAACAAAAAGAAGAAGAAAAGCCCACATGGGCTTGGATCTGGGCCGCACTGGACCTAGATCTCGCCGTCGACGTCGATCCGCCGCCGTCACCTGGATCCGCCGCAGCTCCAGCCCGGTCGCGCCACCGTCAGATCCGCCGTCGGCGCCTCCGCCCGGACCGCCCCCGCCTGGATCCGCCCGATGTAGAAGAGGAAGGAGGCGCTCGTGGCAGATTAGGCCTCCCAGGCCACGCCACCACCGGATCCGCCGCCGAGGCCTCCACCGGGAGCCGCCCCCGCCTGGATCTGCCCGTCGGCACCTAGATCTGCCCGGTGGAGAAGGGGAAGGAGGAGCTTGCGGTGGATCCGGCCTCCCCGGCCGTGCCACCGCCGGATCCGCCGCCGAGACCTCCGGCAGGGCCGCCGTCGCCTGGATCTGCCCAGCGGAGAAGGGGAAGGAGGGGCTCGCGGCAGATACGGCCTCCCCAGCCGCGCCACCGCCGGATCCGCGCCGGGGCCTCCGCCAGGGCCACCGTCGCCTGGATCTGCCTGGTGGAGAAGGGGAAGGAGGGGCTCGCGGCAGATCCGGCCTCCCCGGCAGCGCCACCACCGGACCCGCGGCCGTCCATGCCTGGATCCGCAGCCGGCGCCCTCGATCCACGCCTGGATCCGCATCCGTCCACACCGACGCCCTCGCCTGGATCCGCGGCCGCGACGCCGCGCCACCGCGTGCCTCGAGCCGCCGTCCACCGCCTGTTGAGGGAGGAGGAGAGGGAGGAGGAGGGCCGCCAGTTGAGGGAGGACAAGGAGGAGAGGAAGGGTGGAAGATGGACGCCGTGCCTCGTGCGAGAGGACCGAGAGGAGTGGTGGCTACCGCCGGTTGAGGGAGGAGAGGATCGGAGGAGAGGGAGAGAGTGGCTGCCGGTTGAGGGAGGAGTGGTGGAGTGAAAACCCTAAAACCCCCGTATATATAAGCCCGATAAATCAGAATTGGATACGGGCCTCGCTGGTGTGCCTATTGGGCCATGGCCTTTTCCGTGGTGGGCCTTATAATGTGCCCGCCATGGAAAATCGATTTATCATGGCAGGCACCTTAAGACGGCCGCCACGGTTAATAGGGTATTTTCTGTGGCGGGCATCTTAATATGCCCGCCACGGTAAATCGTTTTACCGTGGCGGGCAAAAATGCTCGCAACGGAAAATAAAAAGTGCCCGCCGCGGTAAATCGTGGGATTTACCGTGACGGACAAAAATAGGAGCCCGCCACGGAGACCTTCAGGACGACGCTGCGCAAATTGAATTTTGTAGTAGTGGTGGGTGCGGCACCACACCGATGATGCCACATAGGAAGGCTTGGGGTAGTAGGGCGAGCATGGTGCAACACTACATGGCTACGTAGGTAAGGTGGGCATGTGGTGTGTCGAGGTGACGACCAAGTTTAGGGAGTTGAACGTGCAATTTGAAAGTACTAGGACCTAGATGAGAACTTAGGACAAATTCGAGGACCACCGGTGAAATTTACTCTTATAAAAATATATTTCATAATTTATCCAGTTTAACTAATTTAAAGTCCTACATATTTTTATTCTTTTCTATAATATGATCAAAGTTAGTATAGTTTTGACTTAAGATAAAACTAGATCCCTTATATTTCATAACAGAGGGAGTATACCATAAAATAGACCAATTCAGGGCTTCTTTGTGTCCCATAGGTTTAAAAAATTAGCAACTAAGTCGTCAAGTAGTTGTTTGGCAACTAATTGGCAAGCATAGCAAATTGTGGCTAATAGGAGCAACATGTTGAGAAAAATTCTAAAATGCCCCCTTCGTGGTGTAGAAGCAAGTGTAGAGCTGCTGGAGCCCCAAGAACTCGAGCCAATCAGACACTGAGTTTCGTCAGGTTCTAGACATCCAACATATATCTGTTTAGTTTTGTCATGTTTTTAGTGATTTGGTCATATTTTTGTTCCATATATAACGCCAACTGGTTTAATTTGACCTGCCTTATAGGGTACTAGCTACCTCCAGTAGCAGCTAGCAACAATCCGAATTAAAAACAAAAAGGACTTGTACTCTGATGTGCGTGTTCCTTATTTCTTTAGAACAGACAATTGAATAATACTAGCTTCTTTGTGCGGTAATGACAACTAAATAAGCTGTGAAAAGCTGTATCCATTAATCCATCTCATCTATCAGCCGCCCCTGGCTTGCATTGCACTGGAAAGATGACAGCAATTAATTAGGCAAACATTTAAGGAGACAATTACTACTCATATCGATCGTTAAATATTTATAATCCACTTAAAAGCACAAGGCCAGTCTAGTCATCATAATAATAAACGAGACGGTAATGACGCGCCAACCGTAAGTTAACGACGTCTAATAATTATCTAGGTGGAGTGAAATATTATACTGTATTATAGTTATTATAGAGATATACTCCAGTTGATTCGTTCACGTTGGAGTAGCATGCATCACTACCGGAGACGGCTTCTTTGCCGAGTGTCCTATACTTTACCGAGTGTTTTTTATCGGGCACTCGGCAAAGCGGCTGTTTGCCGAGTGCCAGGAAGAAAGCACTCGGCAAATAACTGGCACTCGGCAAAGAGGTGGTTTGCCGAGTGTCAGGATAAGACACTCGGCAAAGGGCCGCCTCCGTTAATAGCCGGCAGGCGCCGTTAATCCTTTGCCGAGTGTCTTATCCTGACACTCGGTAAAGAGGCTTCTTTGTCGAGTGTTATTTTTTTTAACACTCGGCAAACCATATTTGTTTTCACTTTTGACCGCCAAACTTTTTCTGCAGTCCACGTACAATACCTTGTACTCCATGTTCCAATGTGGCATATTTCTCGGACTTTTTCTATATTTCTTTAATTTATTTCATTTAATTGAATTTTCTTGGATAATTCAAATTATAACTGGCTGTATCCAGGAACAGACCACCAATTTCGAACATCTTGTTCACGAAACATGACCATGAACTTGCGGTCGAGTTGTTTTTAAATTCTATAAAAAGCAAACGAAGTCCAAAAATCATGAAACTTGTCAAGATGTCATGATATCATATGTGGAGGCTGTGATAAAAAAATTACGAAGGTTTCGCGCAAGTTGTCACGTACGATGCTTGTAAACCGAAGAATCTCCGAAGAAGTTTCATGATTTCGTGAAGAGGGCGACGAGGTGGTAAGCATCGTACGTGACAAACTTGCGCGAAACCTCCTCAGGTGCATCGACCTCCCTCGTTACAATGCTGGCGAAAATGAATCGAACATTAGCCTTTTTCGAGGGCAACTCGGAAGCACAAGTACATCGACCCCCAAGACCTTGAATCATGAAGAGTGGCGCCATATCATGTTATACGTGTTGACCAACCTTGACGAAGTGGCGCCGTACATGCAGTAAGTTCTCAATGAACTTGTTAAATACGCCGTCACTATTCTGCATCCAACCCCTTGTTTCTCGTTGGTACAGGGAATTTCTTCATGAATTCTGGCGTCAATCAAGAGATCCTACCACGCAGTAGCTAGATACCCTTCTTAGACAGGGTGCGGGAAATGGAATGCCCGATTTCATTTCTTGGTTCAAACGGAAGGTACCGTCCAATTTAGCTCGTACTTAGTTTGACATTCGAAGTTACTCGTACGTGTGAATAATATAACAATGTATCCTGCTTGAGCTTGCAGGGCCAGAGGGATGCGTCTATGCGTGCCGAGTTGAGACAGGTTGTCGATGGCTTTGCCTATAGGGTCAGGTCATTTTCCGGTTATGACGTGAATGGATATCGCTTTCGCACAACAAGCTACGAGCAAAGTCGGCCCAATCGAAGAACCACAAGTTTCGGAGTTTTTATGCCCGGTGTTGATGAGGTCGAATATTATGGAAGAATTGAAGAAATACACGAACTCAAGTTTCATGGTTCCAAACCTTTTAATCCCGTCATATTCAAATGCCATTGGTTTGATCCTGAAGCAACGAGACGGACATATTGTAATCTTGGTCTAGTCGAAATTCGATAGGATTTCGTCTTTACCAGGAGACGATGTCTATATTGTGGCCCAACAGGCCACGCAAGTTTATTATCTCCCATATGCGTGTCAAACCAAAAGGCATCTTAAGGGTTGGGATATTGTGCATAGGGTATCGCCACACGGTAAAGTGCCTGTCCCAAACGATGAAGATTACAACTTAGACCCAAACACATATGACAGAGAGTTCTTTCAAGAAGAGGGACTAGAAGGGAGGTTTGAGATAGACTTAACTGAAGTGATCGGAATGGAAGTAGACAATGAAACGATTATTGAAGAGGACGCTAGAGATGAGGTGCAAAATCTGAAGGACTTACAAATGCTTGAGCGATTACATTTAGACAATGACAATGGCAACATTGCTCATTCAGATAGTGTTGATTATTTCGACATGATTGATAGTGATGATGAGACTTATGATGCAGCTAATCCTGATCATGAAGATTATTTCTAATACATGTAATACTATTTTATTTTGTAATTACGTTTTGTTTATTTTGCATCTCTTTCTAAGTACTTCTTGTTTATCTGTGCTTATTGGTTTACTCTTTTTAATTACAGGTGATTGAACAAAGATGGTGGGCGGTGGGATAAGGAAGCTAATGTCCTTGTACCGAAGGACAAGCATCGCTGCACCGGGGGAGAGTAGGAGGAGGAGCAGCCGCAGGAGGGAGCCATCGCCTGCCGCCCCGTCGCGTGAGGAGGAGGAGGAGCAGGTGCCCCAGGAGGATGCCGAGGAGGCGCAGGAGGACGCATAGGAGGACGAGGAGGAGGAGGCGACATCAGGGGGTTCCGCTTCCTCTAGTTCATCGAGCGTCTACTTGCGAGGTCCTGCGAGCGTCCCTCAGCGACCGATACCTCGTGAGAGACGCCCGCTGATTTGACCCGAGGGGGAAAAGTAAGTAACTTTAGATGTTATCACTACTTTATATGATATGTTGAAAATCAAAATAGAAACTAATAATTTTTCTTAATCACTTGGGTATGAACTAGATGATTGTGGCGAGTGGAGGTGCTCACACACGCCAAGTCAATGGCATCCTCGGTCTTCTGTGCAAGGAGCACTTCCCTGGCCTGGATGAGTACGCCGGAGTGACAGGGCCGGCCTACTCATTTGACCACTACGCCGCCGCCCTCGGTGCTGCAGATCGGGCCCACAGGGTATTCAACAACAAGGCAAAGCGGGTGAAGCAAGAGCTGTGGGTAAGTCCTCACACTACATTGCTCAATACATCGCATGAATTGGACATCCTTGAAATAATGAATGGATATATTGTGTTTGTATGCAGGATTTCTTTAGATGCCAGGACGAACATGAGGCCAGGGCGGATGCGGTGGCTACCAAATGCTGCAAAAAACTCATCGTGGATATGCATTATGAGGCGCGCATCCAGGCCATCATAACTTACCACGGGACCGTCCTTGAAACAAAGGTCACCAAAAGGGACGCAAGGACCATGATGCTGACCCGATACCAGTACCTGCAGGTAAATACAGAACATTAATACTGATTCCTTTTGAGATTAAGTAGGCTTAATTTCATCTTCTGATATGTCACGTACTTGATGGCCTGTAGATGATTCCTTATTGATGCGCCACGCATCCCTAGTGCTGGGAACAGATGGTGGACAAGTGGTGCTCATGTGAGTGGGAGGAGACGCACAACTTGTGCCGGGAGCGGCGTTTGATGATGCCAGGTGTAGCACACCATCAAGGCAGCCGCAACCTTAGCGGATACGCAGAAACATGAGTACACGAATTCATTTATTTATTCTAACGCTCAATTCTGCATGATTTTTAATCATCTTGCTGTTTTTCTCGCAGTCGGCGTCACATGGCGGCCAGCCTTGCTCCATCTTTAAGGCATTTGCTATGGCCCACAAGGGCAAGGCGACGTCCATCGTCGACTACAACCCGGAGGATGGGCCCGAGGCGTACAGCAATGCGACCGTCCACAACTGCCTCAGTGAGTACACATCGATGTCAAGGGAGGTCCATGGGCCACAGTACGATCCAAGCACCGAGGACCTTGATGGAGAAGTCGTCATGAGGGTGGGAGGAGGCAAGAAGCATGGACGGTACTAGATTGGCAACGGTGCAATTGACTCGGCCGCTACTCCCAGTCTCTCCCAGATTCGAGCAAGTAGCACGAGCAGGAGCCCGGCCATACGACCTCGTCATGACACTTCACACCACCGGGTGGAGGCACTCGAGGTTATTCCTGGTTTATTCGCCGTTCATTGGTTTTTTCATACCTTTCCTTTGCATTATTGTAACATTGGGGTGAATATATTGTAGGCCCAGCTGGAACAAGAGAGGATGATACGGGAGCAGATGCAGGCGAAGATGGAGAGGGTGGAGGCCGAGCGGGAGGCCGAGCAGCGGAGGATGGCGGAGATTCTTCAGTACATGCAAAGTCTTGGCGCCGCTATGGGTGTAGTTCCGCCACCTTCGCTATTCGCTCCACCTCCACCTCTAACTCCTCACTATTCTACTCTTGTGAGTATAAATGTTTTAGTTTGTATGTTCATGCTTACGGTCAAATCTAGTGGAGTATGAAAGTTTTATTCATGTATGGTATATATTTATCTTGTCTCACACATGCAATCTCTTCTTCTTTGTGCAGAATCAATCGGCGGCATCGAACGATCCTCATGCTTCAGCGAATCCTTCACCAAATCAGTGATGATACTTGTGGTTGTTAATGGTACTTCTATTTGCAATTGTGGTTGACGATGATGGAGCACTTGGATTGCTTGTGAACTTATTTGTGATATATTATGAGACATGTGACGTTTGTGATATATATGTGACATTTGTGATATATATGTGGTGTTGGTGATATATATGTGCTGTTGATGATATATATGTGATGTTGGTGATGTTTGTTATATATATATTCTGTTTCTTTGGATGGGATGTAAAAAACAAATAAAAAGGTTGTTTTCAGTCACTTTGCCGAGTGCAATGGCTATGACACTCGGTAAAGTGACAACCTGGAAACTACCTGGGAACATACTTTGCCGAGTGCAATGGCCATTGCACTCGGCAAATATCACAGATTTGCCGAGTGCCACGGGCCAGGCACTCGGCAAAGGTCGCATGTTTGCCGAGTGTTCTGTCGGCGGCACTCGGCAAAGTGGCCACCTTTGCCGAGTGTCTAAGTCAACGACACTCGACAAAGCGGGTACCTTTGCCGAGTGTTTGACCTTGACACTCGGCAAAGCCGCCGTCACGGTGGCGTTCGCCGTCACGGCCACTTTTCTTTGCCGAGTGCCCGATAAAGTATACTCGGCAAAGAGGTCTTTGCCGATAAACTGTTTACCGAGCGCCCTTTACCGAGTGTAACACTCAGCAAAGAAGCCATCTCCAGTGGTGCATGTCTTAATAATGTATAGGAGTATCTATAGGAGTATGATAGATTATCTATGTAGGAGTAAATACAATGTAGTAGTAAAGTAGTACGTTCTCTAATGGAAAGTATGGTCCTGAAAGAGACCACGTCGACGTTGTAGTTGTACTGTCAGCTACTAATCCAGAAATAGTACTCCACTGACCACTGGCTCCTAGTTTATCTCCAGTTGAATTAACCCATTCCTTAATTGCCCACTTCACCTGCAATTCGGCCGGTTATTATATTTAATCACTGCCACTTGCTTTTCCCGGGCAGGGCAATGCATTGCAACGTCGTAACAGACGTCGCTCCGGGCAGCGTCCTTGTTTGTTGAGCTGTCACGGTCCAACAACTAGGCAGACACTACTAAAACCGCGCGCCCTCTTCTCACTCGTCGTCGTCCTCCACCGCTCTCTACTCTATCGTCTCATCTCATCGCAGCTAGCGGCCGGCAGCACCTGGCTAGCTTGCCTCGCACAAGTAGCCAAGCCAAGAAAGTTCCAACCTTCCGACCCACACGTGCGCGCACGCCGATCATCGCCCAGCTCGATCGCCATTGCCATCGATCGCTTTGGTTGGGGGGGTTTGTTGCATCGATCACTAGTAATGCCGGAGGGAGAGGTGTCCAGCCCGGCGTCGTCCGGGGGCACGTCGTCCTCGCCGCCGCCATCGCCCGGCGGCGGTGGCGGGGGAGCGCATCATCAGAAGCGGGCGCGGGAGCGGGACACGGACGGCGGGAGGCCGCACCCGTCGTACCGCGGCGTCCGGATGCGGGCGTGGGGGAAGTGGGTGTCGGAGATCCGCGAGCCGCGCAAGAAGTCACGCATCTGGCTGGGCACGTTCCCGACCCCGGAGATGGCGGCGCGCGCGCACGACGCCGCCGCGCTCGTCGTCAAGGGCCCCTCCGCCGTGCTCAACTTCCCGGACATGGCCGCCGCGCTCCCGCGGCCGGCCTCCGCGTCCCCGCGCGACGTCCAGGCCGCCGCGGCGCGCGCCGCGGCCATGGAACCAGCTGCCCTGCTGCCGCCGGATGCGCCCGCGGAAGCCGCCGGCGCCGCAATGCAGGTGCAGCCCGCTCCGCCAGCGGCCGGGCCGCAGCAGCAGGACGAGGCGGAGCTGGAGGCGATCGTGGAGCTCCCGCGGCTGGACGAGGACTATGTCGTGACCACGTTCGGCGCCATGCCCTGCTTGTCGTCGTTCGTCCACGACGTGGCGACGCCGTGGTGCGACGACACGGTGTGGGTCGACGACGACGCCGGCGGCTACGTGGCGGCGCAGCACGACGACCTGTTCGGGCTGGACGGCGATCACGGATGGGCGCAGTCGGTTGGTGCCCTCCTGTGGAACTTGTGATGGATTGCCGCTGGATCGGTCTGCGTGCTAATCAAACTACTACTACTCTGTGTAATTAACTCCTGTTAAATGTTAATCTCCTCTCCTCTCCTTTTATCGCCGGATGATTCTGTCTCTGCAGAATCTGGAGATGGATAGTTGCAACTTGGTAGTGTTTATTACTATAGCTCAACAAAACTGAAAGAAAAAGGTTGCAACTTGTTGCCGCTGCGCTACGGTTGTGTGCGTCGTCTTTCTTTCCGGCGTACGGTCTTTTCGTTGCCTTTTTGGTCGGTTTGGGACGCTTGTCTTGTGAATTTGTCTCTATTTCTCCTTCTTTTTTTTTCTATTTTTCAAAGGGCGCTGCTAGCTATTATTGGCCTGCCTGATCAATAAATAAAAATGTATAAAGTAGATGCATGCATGCAATGCATCATGGACTCATCGTTGGTTTAATTTCTTGGTTTGCTTGGCAATTTACAGGGTGGTCGGCTGTACTACTTTCAGCTTGTTTTAGCTTATTCTCTCTCATAGAACACTATTGAATCCTCGAAACCAGGGGTGGAGCTAGGCCCCTTTGTCGGGGTCAGCCGACCCCAATAAATTTTGCCAAACTCAATGTAAAATTACTGTTTTGTATTGTTGACAACACTAATGACCATTACCTATAATGTTGAAGACCCCGGTGACTTTTATAGCTGGCTTCGCCCCTGCTCGAAACCATCTGAAATTCACTGTGCAGTAGCTACCATGTGTTGGAAAATGAAGCTGCTAGAGGGTAGAAATGGCGGCTTTTACTTCCCATTGGCCCGTTGCCACTCTTGTGTAATTCAGGTCTTGTAATTAAAGGAAAGCATTATTGCTACCGTACCGGTGTAAGTAATAGTAGCCTGTACCATGCAGCTAGCGAGCTTCAGTACGAGGTATGGTGGAGTTACCGGTTCGATTGAGCTTGTTTGACACATCAGTCATGACTGAAAATACTGTTAGCTGATTTGATGTGAGAGAAAATACTATTTGTTGGTTGAAAAGTATGACTTATAAGCTAAATAAACTCAAACAAACAGGACGCAGGCTACTGGATCGAGAGTGTGTGGGTAAGCTTTTTTTTATATATTTAAGATATAAAATTTTAGAGTGTCACGACAGAGAGCTGTGAAAATGGTGCCAAGACAAGCATTTTCAGATCAGGAGTCACAGGACTCGCCGAATCAGGGGCATGCATGCGTCGCGACATGCACGCGTGCCAGGGATGCGGCGACCTTGCACACTGTTCCTAATAATTCCTGCCAGCTTTGCAGAGTTGCAGGGAACCGGCCCAGATTGACCGCAGTATAAAATCCTTTGTCCTTTGGGAATACTGCACGTGCGTGTGTTGAGCATGCTGTTGGTTTTTCGCCAATAGTACAAGGGCTCGTTTAGATGCAAGCCAAAATCCAAAAATTTTCAAGATTCTCCGTCACATCAAATCTTGCGGCACATGCATGGAGCATTAAATGTAGGTAAAAAGAATAACTAATTGTACAGTTTGCCCGTAATTGACGAGACGAATCTTTTAAGCCTAAATAGTCCATAATTGGATAATTTTTGCCAAATACAAACGAAAGTGCTATAGTAGCCAAAACCCAAAAATTTTCGCATCTAAACACGCCCCAAGTTGTAGAAACCGATTTATATAATAATAGTCTTTTATTTATCTCTAATTTTTTATTGTTATTTTTATCTATGTCCCACCTTATCTTTTCTAAATTCTCCTCACATTCACTCATGTATGGGCCTATCAATGCCTATACTTCCATGCCCAGCTTGTTGTTTGCATAAGAGCCAAGCTCTCTTCTCTTCTCTCTTCTATCCTCCACGTCAGCATTCACTTGCACTACTAGAAACATGAAATTCCATAATGGTTTCAGATTTTTTTGATGGTTATTGCATAAACAGTTAGGATAAATTGTATTATCTTACGTTTTTTCAAAACACACAGGAAAAATTGATATTATCGGTTTCTGGTGCACATAACGGTTTAGTATTTTTGACGGTTTTGCAAAACCGCCAGGGTAAATAGCATTATCTTGACGGTTTCTGAAAAACACACAGGGAAATACTGAAAACTCAAGAACATGAACAAAATGTTTTCTCTTTTTAATCTGCAGTAAAATTTTATAACTAGTCCCTCATGCTAACTCCAAATGATATCTTTCTTTTTCCTATACCAATTAACAACATTTGTTTGGATACCAATTATTGTTTCTTGGTTCTTTTGGGTATGTTTGTTTCCATTCATGTATATAGAGAAAGCGCCTTGTGAAACAACCTTTAAAAAATGTCTTTCATACTCCAAACTTTTTTGTACATAAATAGGCTACAAACATACTATAAATGAATTTCTATTTTCTATTTTCAGAAATTTCAAAATTTTTGGAACCAATTTTATATTTTGTATAAGCTAAATGAATTTATGCGTGCTTATCGAAAGTAATTGCAAATTGAAGAGTGGGTACCTTCTTTAAGATTCCAAGAACATTATAAAATTTGTATTTATGCTCATATGTTTCACTCTGCCATATCTAGAGATGGATGAAAAAAATCATTTGTTTGCTATGGATAATTCATCCATCTTCAAATTAACATAAAATAATTGTAATAATTCGAAACTTTGTTAGAAAATTCTACAAACTTGCATGACAATATGTTTTTGGTCAATAATGTTCCAATAAAATTTCAAATGTTTAAAAAAGAGGTGCCATACATTGCTCACGAATGTGAGAGATGTGTCTATTTGTGAATTGAACAACGTATAGTACCATTTTGTTAAAATGATTTAAAATTTTTATAGCAAGCTTATGACGTTAGTCTCAGCACAGTTAGTGCCCAAGAAATTCTTAGATCCACATGTTTGTTGCTGACTTCGTAGCTTTATAACTCTTTGCTCTGCTATGTCAACTTTAGCATCTTCAACCTTCCTCAACAGTGCTTGTTCAGAACTGACAGTAATACATTGAGCAGACCCGAAATTTTTAGATTTAATATTCCATCCATCGATAGGCTCATCTCTCTTATCCTCTCCTCCCTCACCAACATCTGGGCTATCTCATCTCATGATCTGTCTCTCCCTCTCTCTCCTAGATTTATCCCTACATAGCGGCATGCGGCGGAGGAGCTATGGGCGAGCGACACATGTGTAAGTAGGTTGAGGGCTAGAGGGGGGGGGGGTGTGAATGGCCTATTTAAAAACTTCTAGAGATAATGAAATAACATTAGCAAAAGAGGGCCCCAATAACAACTACAAAACCCTAGTCTAGCAAGCCTAAGCAAGAGAACTCCTATGCAATTCTAGTGGGCAAGAGGATAACCAACAAACTAGCAAACTAGAGAAGTACAAGTAGTGCACAACTACACTAGCAAATGAAAAACACAAGTAAAGAGCAATTATAGATTGCACAAACCACAAGTAGAGGATTACACAAGATATATCCCTTAGGTTTTTGGTGACTTGCTGGTCACCTACGTCCTCGTTGAGGTGAGTCCAAGGATCCCCAGTTTTTCGCTAGCTCAACTACCCCTCAAAGCAGGCTCCCACGTGAATGCTAGGCCATGAGCCGACCGATCATGTGGTACTCCACAAGCCTAATATCCACTATAGCTACTATTTGCCTCTTGAAAGGATCCTAGGATGGCTAGAGGGGAGTGAATAGCCTATAAAAAATTCCTTCAAACACATAAACACTATGCACAAATGTTAGAGACAAAGGTGATCCCTAATAGAAACTACAAGCCTAGTCTAGCTAGCACACAATGCAAGCCTCTTACACAAGTCTAGTGATCAAGATAAAACGATAATCTACCACTAGAGCACTCAAACTACTCGAGGCAAACTCATAAACTAATCGATCTACACAAGATAAGCAACTACTCGAATTACTCTACTCAACTTGTCGGCTACTCAATCAACTAGCACAAGATAAATATATACAAGTAAATAAAAGAGCAAGTGTAGAGAGGGGCACTAACCATGAGAACAGTGTTGATAAAATGATTTTCACCCAAGGTTTGGTTGCTTGTTGGCAATCAATATATGTCCCCGCTGAGGCGAGTTCTTGGATCGCCGCTCTTCTTGAAGCCTAGCAAGCCCTCAAGCTTGGCCCTGACATGGTCGCTCACCAATGAGTCGATCTTTCAGCAAGATAGCCCAACAAGCCTTCAATCTACTAGAGTTGCTCTTCGTGATCTCCCATGAGGATGAGCATAAAACTCCTCACAATCTTCTCCACCTAAGCCCCTGCATAATCACCAAGCAGTGCTAAATTGTTCATCACTCCTCCAAGCTATATAGGTGGTGAAAACCACCAAGAGTAACAATGAAACCATACAAAACTTGCAATTCAAGGTGCAGTGTCCTTGGTTCAAGTTGCGGATGGGTGTAGCTTGAAGCTCTTGGCTAATGTTCAACTTAATAGTCTCTACTGAAACACTGGTATATTAAATAGTTGTGGGAACATGCAAATCTCTAAATGCACATTTGAGATATGGTGGGGGATTGTTGGAATATATGCAGGGGCTTGGCACAATAGAGAATTTTGAATGATTCCAAATAAATCTTAAAGAACCATTCATGTGTGCATATGGATAAATAGGGGAACTTTAGTCCCACCTTGCTAGTTGAATGGAGGTTGTCATACTTGAATATGGAAGTTAACACCCTAGTGTTAAGCTTTGCATTTGGCATCTGCATTTCATGAGCACAAGCATCATCCAAGCATTCATGAATATGAGCATATGAAATTTCATCTCATTCTTATACATTGTCACATGAAATGTTGATTTATATATATGCTTATGCTTGCAATCATGTATGACCAATGTATGAGATGGTTGTGAGGTCATGAAAACACCTTATACACATCTAGAATGATAAATGGAACAATGTTTATATTCATGACATAGGTCAAATTTGCTTTTAAGTGTTGGTTTCACTTGAAATGCCATTTTCATGATACTAATTTGACCAAAGTTGAACAGTAGCTTAGAGTATTTGCATGGCTTTGTGACCTAAATAAAAGTTGTAGTACTTAACTAGGGTAACAACTTTTATTTTTGGGTCAAGGTCTAATTCAGTGCTTACCATGCTAAAAATAGCTCACAAGTATCAACAAAATGTTGTTTTGTGACTTGAGAAATTTTCCATGTGATGAAACGGTTTTCAGTTTCAAAGTACCTCACTTTAGAGCAATGTAGTTTGTAAACTAGTGAGAATTTGATGATGGTTCCTAAAGCAAAGTTGGAGATCTCACGTAGCTCTACAGTTGTTATTAAGGAAGTTTTTGCTAATTCGCCACGGATGAGGAGTTATAGAATCGCTAAGTCACGCTATCAGACAGATTCAAAGGCGCCTGAATCGGCACCGTGCGCGCGTGTCGTGGCCGAGCGGCCATAGGCCGTGGCCGCTGCGCACTCGCCGTTCACTCCACTCACTCGCTCTCACCTTCTCTCGCTCGCTCTGCCTCGCCAAAGCACCACGCCGAGCTCGTTGTGTGCCGCCGCTGCTCCGCTGCAGCCGCTCACCGCCAATGTAGCCTCGCCAACCGATTCATCTCGGTGATAGCTGCTTCGCCATCACCTCCTCCTCCTTGAGCCACTAGCAGCACCTATCGACCCTAGGTATAGCAGCATTTAGCCTCGCCGTAGCCGCCGTTGTCACCGAAGCACCGCCACGCTCACGGCTCACCGTGGCCTGCCTGTTCTACCGCACCGCATGCCTCCATCTTCTCTGGTCCTACACCATGCTAGAGTCTAGATGCTTAGGCCAGATCTAGGAATGATGCCACCGCTTGAATGTGTTGGAACGAGTCACCGCTCCACGCGCGGCCGCCGTGGCCGCCGTAGCACTCGAGCTCGCCGTTGCCGAGTTGGTTCACCGTCTCTTTCGTTTCTCTCATGTCTTAGGCCGAGTAACCCTAGACCTAGCTAGTGGCATGATGGAGACCCACCTTTTGCCGCCGTCTAGCCAAAATAGTGAGAGCACCGCTATGCTCCATGCACCGCCGCACGGCCATGCACACGGCCAAGCTCACCGACGCCACCTCGAGCCCTCACCTACACCATGTAGCTTCACTAGGTCACCAGGATGGAGTAGCATCCTCGCCTGAGTGTGCCATAGCCGGAGATGGCCAGTGTACCGCCACCCAACCTCCATCTGCCATGATCGCTGTCAAGCTTGCTCTGGCGAGCCACCGAGTCAACGAAGCCTACCAGTCGATGTGCGGGGGTTAGAAGAGTGCAACGGTGAAGACGCTACCACCGGAGACCACGATGTCGGTGAGTTCTCGTTGGTCAGCGCCATCCCCTGTCTTGGTCTCACTGACGGGTGGGTCCCATTGACCACGGGCCCCAGCTGTCAAGTGGATTTTGAATTTGATTTTCTGGATTTATTTCATATATTTGAATGCATGTTTCAAAAATTCATATCTAGGGCTAGGAGTGTTCAAATGGGGTGAACCAAATTTTGTTGGTTTCATATTAAAGTGTATTATTTGATAAAAATACGAAATATACTATTTAGGGTATTTTTCAAGGAGAATTAAATTGAGCAAGATAAGTGCTTTTAATGTTGTTTATATCTTGTAAATTACATAACTTGAGCTAGGTAGGTGATAAAATTGTGATTCCAATTTTGTTGGTCTTGTGTTGACATTCTCTAGCTAGGAAAAATATTAAACCTATAGTAAGAATAATTAAAATATGGTCTTCCTATTTAATCTTAATTAATTGCAAGTTTCTAGTGAAATTAATTGGGGTAAAAATACATAACATATGATCATGCAAATTTTTACACAATATTCTTATGCTTGGAGGTATGTAAGAAAAATATTAAATCTATTGTTTGGCACTTTTCACTAGCTAAACTAGTTTTGCTAAAATAAGCCTATGTAAATTGTCATTTTTGTAGAGGTAGTTATACATATTCAAATGGCACGAAATTTGTATAGTAGACTATTAAGGTTATTTTTAGGCTACTGTAATTGTCTCAGAATTTATTAAGCAATGAAAATATTTATCCTTTAAATCACCTTATTATCTAAGGAAATTAATAAATGGATATAAATAAATTAGTTATGTTTAACCATGATGTTTTCTATGGTGCTTGTGATGCATATGATCTGTTGATGTTATTAATTAGGCTTAGAAGTAATTGGTTGTATGCAACTAATTAGTTATTGCCTTATAATTCGACTAGGTTGACTACATGTATAGTTTCTGTTGTGGTGGTGATTTTATGACAATAATGATCTTTTATATAAAGATAGTTAATAACAAAGTTGTAGAAAACTTACTTATCTACCTTGTGGTAAATTTTCATAGTCATAGGCCTTATGGTTTAAGAATTATGGCTGTTAGAAGTCTGCTGTCAGAAATTCTTGCTTTCTGGACAGATCTAAAGGATTGATTTGTTTGACCTAGATAACTGCTGAATCACATTAAGATGATTGCAATAAAGTTGTAGGCAATTTCATAAGCTTTCTAGAAAACCGATAACCATATTATTTTGATGCGTATAACTCCAGTTATGGTCAAAACAAGCAGCTGTTGTCTTGTAGTCTAGAAAATAATTTACATAAGTGTTTGCTTAAGTTACTAGAGAAGAGATATGCACCTACTCAGTAAAATAAGATGCAATTGTTGTCACTTTAATGCAATGCTGTTGAAAACACTTATGAGGATGCATTGATCACATTATATCATATTATACATGTCATCATATATGCATTCACGATATCTTATTTCATGCTCAGGCATATAGGATTATCCGAAGAGATAACTCTTTTGGAGTTCAACGATGAAGAAGAGGAGGATCAGCAGGAGACACCTCAGGCCACAGCTCTAGGAGAAGAGGAGCAAACTCTCGAGGACCTCCCTGAGTGCCCAGATCACCGGCCAACCTCTTTCCTCAAAGGCAAGCTTCGGAGCATTCTAAGTGTCCCATGTTTTATAAAATATCACTTGAGTCCTTTATGTTTGATGCATTATGTTATAAGAGTTGATTGGAAACACTTGATGCATAAAACTACTATTGGCTTGAAAATGTGTCAACAGATAGCAAGCTGAAAGGATCTACTAGATGGAGCTAGAGATATGCTTGGCTTCAACGCAGGGTTAGTTAATCCTGCGTATTCCTACCAAGGTGTGCCAATCAAATTGACCCTGCAATTGACAAGGAGAGAAAGTTTATCAGTAATTTAAGGTGGAACATGCTGGTCTATGCCCAGACAGTTCCAAGTGTGCTGCTTTGGGAGCAGCCAGGCATGAAAACCGACTAAATAGCCGATACGCACAGAAATCGGCTGTTATGGACTATAAAGCTCATCAGTAGCGATTAATTTCATATTGACAAGTACAGTACTCGTAGGTGTAAATGAGATCATCAGCTAGACAGATGTTATCAGTATAAAACAGTAAGCCAATGAATCTATCGATAAAGGATATAACATGTGAACAAATTAACTATCTGATACAAATGGACCTATAAACGCTCTGAATCTAATCTGTTACCACCAACAATGAGGTTCGACCGGATCGATGGCAACTATGATGATAGTAACAAACTAAAACCGAAGAATCTGTAAAAACATCCATACTTCGATAGGCTTTCCGAGAGATATGTTATTCATGAAGGCTCGGATGAATCGACTAAAATAGCTGATTCAGGTGACGAGAACTACAGCGTGTGAACAATCGACTATTTCACATGAACAAACCTATAGATTCCTTAAAGTCAACCTACTATCTCTAATAGTGGGGTTCGACTAGATCGATGCAGCCATGAAAAAGACGACGAATCAAACCTTTAAAGTACACATATCTATTCACGCTTAACAGAATCATAGACACACACTATAGGCGTTAAGGCATAGGCAATCGGCTATTTAGCCAATGCAGGCATAGCAAACAGCTAAGGTCACGCCTAATCAGGAACAAATCTACTAACTAGCATCCTCCAATCTACAGTGCCATCAGTGGGTATCGACCGGATCGTTACAACCATAATGGTGAACTATAAACTAGATTTAACTAGCCAGCAAACCTCTTTAAGATTATTCATGCCTTAACCGCGTACTATGCATGATCAAGATTGAAGTAAAAACAGCTGATGAAACATAAACCGTCGCTCAAGGTAAACAATATCATGTTGTAACAAAACGAACGACAGACCTAAAGGATATGAGGCCAATCTAAATCGATCTTGTCCGGGCAGATTGATGTTGCTGCAAACTAATGACAACGAAAAAACATCAGCAAGATTGATAACTTAATGAATCTACCAAAGATTGTCACTCTAAGGTAGAGTCGATAACTTGACCTTAATCTAATTCGAGCAGTGGAGGTCAACCGGATCGATGCAGCCGTACTTGAACTAGATAAGAGTCAATAACTAGCTTATACCAAAATCACAGTGGAGGTAGACTAGATTAATGCAGCCGTACAAATAGAGGTATAAGCCATGACAGTACTTACAGACAAACCGAAGGTCAACCGGACCGATGCAGCCCTGCTTGCTGAAGAACTCGCTAAGATCTACTCTACTCCTACTCCTAAGGGTTGGCTGGAGCAAAAAAAGTAAATGACTTGTATTTAATTGATTGTGTGTCCTTTACAATAGCTGGGGTTCAATATTTATACCCAGAACCTACGCATGAATCCTACTTAAGCATGACTCATTACAATCTTTGCCATAAGAGAAAACATTCCTAATTTAAGATAACTTGGACCCTAATCTTTCCTTTTTATAGAGTCCAACATGTTTTTCCTGATGCCAACCGTAGCTTTTATCATTATCTGCTGGCGCTTCTGAAGAGAGTCGATTCCAGTACTGCATTCGAATCAGCTGATACCGGCTTTTATGCAATTGATTTCTTGATGACATGATCTTGGGAGCTTTTGAGTTCCTACAATTCTCCTTCCCAAATTTTGGTGTAAACACATGCCCCCTAATTTTGGGATAAAAGTAATTTTATTCTAAAATTATCATGCCTGTACCCCCGATAGGTCTTTGGCACCTTATGAGCCCATGCTTCAAAACTTCACGAGAACATCATTACTTCATAGGCGCTTGGATCCATCTTTCAAGCCGAGTATAAAATGTCTATCCGACTCTAGCAAGAGCAATTCAACAACTCAGTTATGTTTCTCTTCTGCCTGCTTTCTCAAGTGACTCTGGCTCCGCCGGACCCTCCATGGTCTAATTCCTTGCTATGAGGATCTCGAGTGGTTAGAAGAATTCTTGTGCATAGGGTGATTGTGTCGCTCATCTTAGCGCCTTATCGAGCAAGAGGATCAGCTACTACAGTTAGAAGGATTCTTGTGATATCACCTGAGTCTTCTCTCCATGATCATAGAGCTATTCTAATGTTTGCAAGGGCTAAAATGTGTGGACACCTTCCCCTTGTTTGCTTCATCAAATGCCCATCGAGAAAACCACAAACTTCTTTCCCACAGTTTCCCAGTCACCGAGAAATCGGTTGGACATCTTTTAAGCAGGTGGCCTTTCCCCTTTTCTTGATGCAATTTTATCAACGGGCCAATATGACTTGGTTCATGATGACCTTTGGCCTTGTGGGGATCCAAACTCCCTTCAATCCAAAGAATCCTTGGTGGGTTGATCGCTGGTCAATGTAAACCTTTCATATTCATCTCATGATATTTTGTGATTATGGGAAGCAATAAGTCCAAAACTATTATCTCTTTATGATCCGTCCCCTGAATTTCTAGAGTGTCAATCCGTTTCCATATCTGACTTTAATTCCATAACCCCGGCGAAGTCTATCCCCTCACCTTCCTGGTCTATATATACGAGCCATGGCTGTGGATCGAAAAACAACCTGCTTCGTCCCAAACCTTTTGTGTCTTTAGTGCGATTTCTGCTTTCCTATAGGTTTGAGATCATGGAGAACAACAAGAGGTCTGCTGAGGAGGTCCTCAATAGATTTGCGTCATCATGCCAGCGCCTTCATCATCAGGAGGGCACAACTCAGGATGCCCCCACCGTCCCGGAGCATAGGGCCGACTCCACTCAGCCTTTGGGGTCATCCTCGTCAATAGCTCACCGCCCGCTCCCCTGCTATTCGAGGAGGCAGATCGACAACGACGATCTGCTCGCCTCCATCGATCGGGCTAGCTAGAGTCTTACCGACTGCCTCTCTCTTGCAGAATCGGCTCTGGCCATGGTTCGATGCCGATCGCCTTCCAAGGCTGACTCGGTGGAGGATGGATTGGCCAAGGCCGAGGCCAGAATCATGGGTGAGATGCCTACCACAACTTTCTATCTCTTCTTAATTTTGTCTTCAAGATCTTGATCATCCCACTCTTGAATCTTTTAGATATATCGGCTCAGCTGGAAAGCCTCCGATCAGCTGGGGAGTATGCGACGGGATTTGTTAATGCCAGAGGCATTGTTCCAGTGGTTCGCTTGCACGACATCCTGAACCATGTTAGGGAGGTCACTCTTCATGGCATTCATCATGGTGCTGCCATGGTGTTGGCTGTTGCGCAAGCCCATTTTGGCCACGAGCTTCGGCTTCTTCCCCATGGTTTTCCAGTCATGGCACACCCTGGGGATCATGAGCGCCTAGTCGAGGATTTCTTTGACGCCGCCAACTCTGTAGCCCTTACTTCCTAGGCTAATGATATAGTAAACAAAGTGTTCCTTGGCCTGTAGCTTGTAATAGGTGACATCAGCAAACAATTTCTTCGTCTTAAGTGATTTTTCTTTTGCTTCGTACTTCATGTTCCATGCATCAATTTATTCGTATTTGCTTTGCTCTTATAGGCGATACATATTGTATCGGCTTTTCCCCTTCAGGTTCATTTTTTGAACTAGAGGCGACAACCTTCTGGTATCGGCTATTAGAACCGATGATCGAACTAATCAACTATCAAGTATTAGTCCAAACGCTAGGATAATATTTCTTTAGATATTTTCCGTTGATTGCTTTGCTGAACTCTTCTCCTCCTCCTAGTGTTTCTAGAACATAAGCATTGCTAAGCGCACAACGTTTAATCCGATATGGTCCTTCCCAATTAGGTGACCATTTGCCGAACTCGCTGTCCTTTGACCCGATCGTCAATTTTACTTTCCAAACCAAGTCTCCTTCAGAAAATTGGTTGCCCTTGACCTTTCTATTGTAATATTTTGCAATCCTCAGTTTATTGGCTTCGATATTCTCAAGAGCACGCAGCCAAGGGCAACTCAAGTCCTCTAAGTAATCTATCATAAGATTCTTGTAGGCTTCGGCTAACAAATCATTTTGTAATGTGACACGCCTCGATCTAGTTTGAATTTCCCAAGGAAGGACTGCATTATGACTATACACAAGTTCATAAGGTGATGTTTTAATCGATTCATGATAGGCCATCCTATATGCCCATAATGCCTCATTAAGCGTTGAATGTCACCTCCTTGGGTACTCCTCAATCTTTTTCTTGATCAACTTAATCATAATCTGGTTGGACGCCTCTACCTGGCCATTAGCCTGAGTATAGTAATGAGAAGAATTTAGTAGCTTAATTCCCATACTAGCAGCAAAATCTCTAAAATATTTTGATGTGAACATTGTCCCTTGATCGGTAGTGATAGTTTGAGGAATCCCAAAATGATACACAATATGCTCATTGACAAAATCAATCATGTTCTTTGAGGTTACCGTCTTCAAAGGAATTGCCTCAACCCACTTAGTGAAGTAATCCATTGCTACCAATATGAACTTATGTCCTTTACTTGAGGGTGAAAAAATCTGGCCAATTAAATCAATTCCCCAGCCTCGAAACGACCATGGTTTGATTATTGGATTCATAGCCGATGTAGGCGATTTCTGGACATTACCAAAACGTTGATAGTCCTGGCATCCCTTATAATATTCAAAACAATTTTCTAATATTGTTGGCCAAAAATATCCAGTTCTGTGAATAATCCATTTCATCTTATAAGTCGATTGAAGAGCTCCACATATCCCTTCATGCACTTCTTCCATCAACACCTTAGGTTCCTCTTGATTTAAGCATTTGAGCAATGCCCCATCTACTGTTTTGTAATATAGCTGATCATCCAGTAAAACATACTTAGTCGATTTATACCTTAGCTTTCTGGAAACTTTCTATGATGGATTCCTAAGGTAATCGACTATTTCAACTCTCCAATCATTATTCAAGGTTTCACTACTCAAGACTTCTTGAAACACTCGATAACCTGACACACTTTGAGCTAAACGATTAGCCTCTTGATTTTGTGCTCTTGGAATATGTTGAAAAGAGACATGAGGGAATTCCTTGAGCAACCTTTGGCACTCATCATAATATTTCCTTAGAGTATCTTCTTTGAACTCATATAGGCCGATCAACTGATTAATAATTAACTATAAATCTCCAAATACTTCAATTCCTTCGGCCTTTATTTCATGAAGAAGTTGAAGCCCCTTAAGAATAATCTCATATTCCGCTTGGTTATTGGTAACCATTGGTTCAGTTGGAAGAGCAAACTCAAAACTTGCCCCTGAGGTGAAATAATACCAATACCAATACCACCACCTTACTTGCTTGATGACCCATCAAAGAACAACGTCCAGGGCACTAGCTCCACATAGCCAACAATTGGCTTATGATGCTGGGTGACAAAATCGGCTATTTCTTGCCCTTTGACTGCTTTAGCCGATTTGTACCTCAAGTCAAATTTTGACAACGCAAGAATCCACTTTTCCATTCTTCCATTTAATATTGACATTGATAGCATGTGCTTGATCACATCAGTCTTGAAGACAACTGTACACTCAGCCGACAACAAATAATGTCGTAACTTAGTGCAAGAGTAATATAAGCATAATCATAAGCATAACTTCTTGACGGGAGAATATCTTGTCTCTAGATCTAGGGGTCTCCTACTGAGATAGAAAACAACTCACTCTTTCCCTTTGAACTCTTGCATCAGGGCCAATCCAATTGTCTGGTTATCGGCCGATATGTACAACTTAAAAGGCTTACCTTGTTGAGGAGGGACCAACACGGGCGAACAATTCATATATTCTTTTATCTCCTCAAATGTCTTTTGTTGTACATCACCCCATTTTAATTCTTGATCATTTTTCAACTTCAACAAGGGAGAAAACGGCAGAACTCTCCCCGACAAATTCGAAATAAACCTCCTGATAAAATTAATTTTGCTAAGCAAAGATTGTAACTCTGTTTTAGTAGTCAGGGGCACTGCCTCATCAATTGCTTTTATGCTTTTTTGACCAACTTCGATTCCTCTCTCATGGACCATGAACCCTAAGAATTGTCCAGCTGATACTCTAAAGGCACACTTATTAGGATTCATCTTTAGACCATGTTTCCTTGTGCATTCCAGAGTTTCCCGCAAATCAGCTAGATGCTCCTTGTACCCCTTGGATTTTATCATCACATCATCAATGTAGATTTCAACAATCCTGTCAATCAACTTATGAAAAAAAATAATTCATTGCCCTTTGATAAGTTGCACCAGCATTCTTCTGACCAAAGGTCATCACAACCCACTCAAATAAACCGATTGCGCCAGGGCATCTGAAAGCAGTCTTTGCTATGTCTTTCGTAGCCATGAAAATTTGGTTATATCCTGCATTGCCGTCCATGAAGCTAACAACCTTGTGCCCGACTGCTGCGTCTACCAGCATATCGGCTATCGGCATTGGATAACCCTCCATGGGTGTAGCTTTGTTTAGATCTCTAAAATCGATGCAAACTCTTAACTTTTCATTCTTCTTATACACAGGAACAACATTCGACATCCATTTTGCATATCGGCATGGTCGGATAAATTTTGCTTCTAGTAATCTTTTAATCTCCTTTTTGATATCATCAAGTACGCTCGAGTTGAATCTCCTTGGAGCTTGTTGAAATGGCCGATATCTAGGTTTGATTGACAACCGATGTTCAACAATTGATCGGTCTAGACCAGGCATCTCATAGTATTCCAAAGCAAAATAGTCTTTGAATTCCTTTAATAAATTGACTAACTCTTGCTTATACTCAGGATCCAACTTGGCACTTATATATGTCGGCCTAGGCCTATCTCCAAAATCAATATCTATCTCTTCTAATTCATCGGCCGACGTGAAGCCATATCCTAGTTTGCCATCTGTACCATCTATTGGATTACCCATTAAAACAAAATTTTAAAGCCGACTACTTGGATCGGCTGTTGGCTTTCATTATTGATTCTAATGAAGCCTCCTTCCCATAACTTGCTAGAAAAATACTCGAAGTATTCCAGCTCCCAATATACTAGATCAGCTATTGCGATACTCACAAATTCATCAGCGCGAACCAGCTTGACATCATCTCCATGTCATTGAATCAAACATTGATGCATGGTTGATTGCACACAGCAGTTTGCATGAATCCAATCATGACCAAGGAGTAAACTGTATAAACCTTTTCCATCAATGATGAAAGAATGTGGTGAGCAGAGTCTTACTCCTGATTGTCAGTTCGACATTCATTGGCCCCCGAGTCTTAGACGCATTACCCCCAAAATCCTTAAGCATCATGTCGGTCTCAATCAAATCTCCTATCCCTTGCCAAGTTTACGAAAAGTGATGTAAGGCATAACATTGATAGAAGCACCTCCATCCACGAACATCTTGTTCATCGGCTTCCCATCAACAAAACCTTTTACATATAAAGCCTTTAAGTGACGATGATTGACTGGCTTATCAAATACAGCCAGATGTATAACTATCAACCTGGCAACTATTTCTTCATACTTCGATTCATCGAAATCTGAATAAACTTCTTCATCTGATGGAGCTCTAAATTCCAACGGCAATAGAAAAGCCATCTGAATATTAGCCGATGGTTGTCCTCTATCGACTGTTTGTTTATCACGCCACACTTGAGATTTACCAGATACCTGAGCCTGTTCTAGCTCTTTGTTCCTTAGGCGTTACACTCTTCTTTTCTAGCTTCTTGTCAAACCTCCTGGACACCATTGGCCTTCCCGCCAAACATATCCTTCTTCATTATTTTCTTCTTCATAATCAACCCAGTTTTGATCAATAACTCATTTTCCAAGCCGATCATGAACACTTCTATTTTTTAAGTGCCGATCCATGTTATTATGATGATACGCATCTTGTGCATGGATAGACCAGTGGTTGGTTTGAGATTGTCTAAACTCCTAATATTGTTCGCTGCATTCTTGATAGTTATTTCTGGTAGGCAATTTCAAACTTTCGTTCCAGCAATGTTTGAAGAAAGGACAATTCCAATGTGATTCGGCTTGTTTTCTTTCATACCACTCTTTTTCCTGTTGATGCTGGTATTCTTGCTCTTCTAACTAATGCTGATAATCCTTTTCCTTCTGCCGCTGTCATTTATTCAACAAAATTCAAGATGTAACACGTGGCCTTGTCGTCCCATCCTTTGATATTTTCCCCTGCTCATATCGGCTCTTTTGTTGGTCACGACGCCTTTTAATTTCTCTATATTCATCAGCCAATATTTGCATCTCGGGATCGACTATTTCAGTTTCTTGGTCTAACTATAGTTAGGACTTTAGTCTTCCCTTTGAGCAGCCTTGCATTGACCATGTTTTGATCTCATGGGAAAGGATTATCATCAACTTTCATCTTTCGAGGCGTATCGAATTTGAGCCTTCCTTGCTGAATAGCCCTCTGTATATGTGGTCGGAAAACTCTACACTCATTAGTAGAATGAGAAGTGGCGTTGTGAAATCTGCAGAACTTCTTATTCTTCAACTGATCAGGAGGCAACATAACATGATTGTCAGGTAACTTGATCTATCCTTTCTTAAGCAAGAAATCGAAGAGTTTGTCTGGTTTTATAACGTCAAAATTGTAGCTCTCTTCAACTCCTCTTCCCTAAGGATTTGGCACCATTACTGTCTTCTTACCCCAATTCCATTTGCCCGCAGCAACCTCTTCTTCTTTGTCATCCTCATAGTCATCATCGACTGAATATGGATTATAGGCTTCGCCCATTGTGGTACTTTTCTAGAATATGGTGTCTCTACGCATATTCTAGAATTGGCTATTGAGCGCTGCCACTCGTTGAGCCAACTAACCCAAGTTGTCAAATTCTTGTCCCAGCAGCTTCTCTCTCTATGTTGGCAACATTCCTTGAACGACCAAGGTAGCTAGTTGATTATCGGTCAAGTTCAGTGAGAAGCACAGATTTCTGGTTTCTCGAAATCTCTGAAGAAACTCAGTGCCCGATTCATTAGTTCTCTACCTTATAGTTGTCAAATCGGTAATCTTCTTTTCTCTAGTCCCAATATAAAAATATGTATGAAACTTCTTCTCTAGGTCAACCCAATTGGTAATAGAGTTAACTAGCAGTGATGAAAACCAAGTGAAGGCTGGACCTAATAGAGATAAGGAGAAAAGGCGAACTTGATGGGCCTCTTCAATGGATGCTTCACCCAACTATGTAAGATACCGACTGACATGTTCTATTGTGCTTGTGCTATCATGGCCTATGAACTTAGCAAACTCCAAGAGCTTGTAATTTGCTGAGAGAGCGACCAAATCGTACCATTCTAGATATGGCGTTTGTACGAGAAGATCTACCCTTTTGGCTTCATATCAAACTAATTCTTCTTCATCTTGATCATTCTCAACAACAACTCATCAGCATTTGAATTTGAATTTCTCTGCAATTGCTGACCCATCTGTGGATTAAAATTTCAAGTATGTTGATACCCTGGATTTGGAATCATATGAAGGGTGTTGTAATCTATGCCATAATGATACCCTTGTGGAATCTCCATCTGCTGGGTCCTCTGCTGGTTTGCAGCTTGAAGTCTATGGTTGTAGATGTTAGGATCTATATCTCTACGAATCCTTTGAAATGATGCCACTATTTTTTGAGCCGACGAAGGTATCTAGCCTGATGTGCATAAATTGACCATTGATTCTGAGCTTGCCCTGTCAGTTGTTGCACATGCTGTTCTGATGATCTAGGATTACACTGTATTTGATTAGCATTAGCACCTTGAACTTGCTTAGATGAGCTCTGAACCACCTAGACATCATCATTATTGGCTGGTGCTACTTCTTGATGGCTAGTACCGGCTTGATTAGTCCCCTGAGTCGACGGATGTGGAATGTTGTAATAAGCCAGACCAACCTGATCAACTAGAAATCCGTGAAACAACTCTTTCATGGTGTTGTGGAATGTGTTCAAGAAGACTTCATTATGGTTCGATATGGCATCATGAACAGATTTATTTATAGGTTTCATGAAGAAATGCCTGTCTTCTGCTTCATCTACATCTATCTGCCCATGCAACAGAACTCTTGGTAGTGGATATTTCTGAACAATTGTTTTGTCACATGTCTTGGTGTAGGACAACAAACACTTGTTCTAAAATTCTTCTATAGCTTGGCTGATGACATCTTTATCTCTATCAGGTAAGTCTTCATAAGGCACCATAAGGATGTCGTTATTGTTGTAAGCCGCCATGACGATTGTGGGGTCCCATCGAGCGTGCCAAAATATGTGTCGGCATGAAAATGTGTCAACACACAGCAAGCCTAAAGGATCTGCTGGATGGAGCTGGAGATCCATTTGGCTTCAATGTAGGCTTAGTTGATCCTACATATTCCTCCCGAGGCATGCCAATCAATTTGATCTTGCAATTGACAATGAGAGAAAGTTTATTAGTAATTTAAGGTGGAACATGCTGGTCTATGCCTAGACAGTTCCAAGTGTGCCGCTTTGGGAGCAGCCAGGCGTGAAAAGTGACTGAATAGCCACTACGCACAGAAATTGGCTGTTACGGACTGTAAAGCTCATGGGTAGCGATTAATTTCATATTGACAAGTATTCGTAGGTGTAAATGAGATCATCAGCTAGACAGATGTTATCAGTATAAAGCAGTAAGCTAATGAATCTATTAATAAAGGATATAGCTTGCGAACAAATCGACTTTCTGATATGAATGTACCTACAAATGCTCTAAATCTAATCTGTTACCACCAACAATGAGGTTCGACCGGATCGATGGCCGCTATGATGATAGTAACAAACTAAAACCGAAGAATCCATAAAAACATCCATACTTCGATAGGCTTTCCAAAAGACATGCTATTCGTGAAGACTCGGATGAATCGACTAAAATAGCCGATTCAGGTGAAGAGAACTACAGCGTGTGAACAATCAACTATTTCACATGAACAAACCTATGGACTCCTTAGAGTCAACCTGCTATCTCAAATAGTGGGGTTCGACCGAATCGATGCAACCATGAAAAAGACGACGAATCAAACCTTTAAAGTACACAGATCTAAGTAAAAACAACCGATGAAACATAAACCGTTGCTCAAGGTAAACAATATTGTGTTGTAACAAAACGAACAACAGACCTAAAGGATATGAGGCTAATCTAAATCGATCTTGATCGGGCAGATTGATGTTGCTGCAAACTAATGACAATGAAAAAACATCAGCAAGATCAGTAACTTAATGAATCTGCCAAAGATTGCCACTCTTAGGTAGAGCCGATTACTTGACCTTAATCTAATTCAAGAAGTGGAGGTCGACCGGATCGATGCAGCCATACTTGAACTAGATAAGAGTCGATAACTAGCTTATACTAGAGTCGTAGTGGAGGTCGACCAAATCGATGCAACCGTACAAATAGAGGTATAAGCCATGACGGTACTTATAGATAAGCCGGAGGTCGGCTGGACCGATGCAGCCCTGCTTGCTGAAGAACTCACTGAGATCTACTTTACTCCTACTCCTAAGGGTTGGTCGGAGCCAAAAAAAAAAGTAAATTACTTGTATTTGATTGATTGTGTGTCCTTTACAATAGCCAGGGTTCAATATTTATACCTAGAACCTACGCATGAATCCTACTTAAGCATGACTCTGATGAATGAACTGTATTTGTGAACTTTATGTAACATGTGACATGTATGTTGAATCATGTACGATCTTGGTTTTATGTTAATGGTTAATCGAGACCCTTCGTGGTACTCGATGGACTACCAGATTTATGAGCTCAAGTATGATAGAGTGACCACTTGCGGGCTGCCATTATACTTGTGCTCTTATAAATTGGTCAGTTCTGCTACAACTAGCATCAGTGCAAGATTCAACACAAATTGCCACATTTGTTTTTAAAACAAAGGTTTTTGTTTTCGAAAACTAGTGTCTAGCTACTTATAGCTATATATATATATATGTGTGTGTGTGTTAAGACCTAGAGTTGAATCTAAAGTGTGCCAGTGACCACTTCCTTTATGCCTAGTTAAGGACTTCGGGTGGCTAAGTACTAACTTGGGGGTTTTCAATTTTGTCGTCCATATGGCGTGCTATTGTATGGATGCCATTCACTTGAGTGTTAATGTATGGATCAAATGCTTCTACGCCTAAGGTAAGATGCCCATCATCATCACAGTGGCATGACCGCAAGATGTGAGCATGCGGTCTATGGGGAGAGTTAGCTTTGATACTGAAGTGTATATGTGACTCATATATATACGGAAGTATTTAATTGTGGGTTAGCTTTGATACTGCTATATATGCATATTTATATGTATATATATGACGTGTTTACTCTCAGGTAGCTTTGATATGAAAGTATAAATATATGGGTATATATATATGAAAGTATTTAGATTGCAACCTAGAGCCTAGATTTATATTCTGCATATATAATTATGGGGTTGGGCTAAAATGAAATTCTTGTGTAGGTACACTAACAGTGAAACATGTAACCCGACTAGTTACGTTATATATGAGAGAACGTATGTATGCCACCATGTATGTCATTAGAAGTGTTAATTTTCCTAAGTTTGTGAGGACGTACGGAACATGCATGCATCATGATGAATCATTATTACATACTTGCATTGTTCCTCCCCTTATAAGTCTCTTACTCGGTTATGTAACTCTTATCCATTATGACGTTGTTTCACGAGAGTTGCACCATGTTGTTGGTACAGATAGCAGTACCGGCTGCAAGTGAGAATTTCCTATTGATGTTTGGTTCACCTGCCCTACTTTGGAGAGTCTTGCATTATGCGGGGTATTATGAACCACCTCTCTATTACTAGAATGAAGTATACTAGGAGGGACAACCATGGTATGAAGTACAGCTAACCATACTAGCTCGTAACCAAGCACCCTTCTAGCAGGAATGGAAGGCGAAATATGAAGGAAGAACTCCTTGGGAGGCTGCCCAAGTAGTGGCTTTTGAGGTGGTTAGTCAGATTTGTTAGTAGCATGGGGATGAGCTTACCGACAATCCTGCTGGTACTTTTCCTTGGGTGGATCCATCCACAATAGCATGGCATAGCTAAACAACAATGTGTTGATCCGAGATCGGGATGAGCGCACAGACAGTTCTAGTCCCGCTATGAGCGCAATGTTTGTAGTGATAAAGATGTTTTATACTCATCAGGACACTAGAGACTTCTAGGAGTCCTATACCACTTACATGGAGAAGCTCATGAGAGCCGAAGCTACACAACATAAGCTAAAGAAGCATGTGCGCAAGCACAAAAAGGCAGCAAGTGAGGCTCGATGGAAAACTAATTAGGCATATGTAGCCTTGGGAAATCTCCACCCCAAATGGAGCAAGTTGATTAGCAGATAGCTGCTGCCCAAGAAGCAAGAGCGGATAATCATGTAGTACTAGCAGGACTGCGGGAGCAGCTTGAGTCCACCCGTGCTGAGGCGTTCACAGCTACGCGCCAGCGGATCCTAGCAAACAACCGTGCAGCTATGGCAGAAGCAGAACAAGATAGGACCCAAGCCTTGAGCATATAGCAGGACTGTGTCGAGAGGGACTTGCGCCAGTAGCTTGCACAGACCCAGAACATGGTGGTTGATCTTCAGCATGAGGTGCATTTTCTGAACAACCAACTGCACCCGATCCTTGATGAGAAAAAAAGAAGACCCAGAGATGTTGGTCGAGGATGATGGTTGGGAGGAAGAAGTGGAGCTAGAGGATGAGGACGATCCTATCTCTGACCTCAACAACGAGCATGCTGAAGATTAGAATCACATAGTGACTAGTTAAAGCGCTAGATGTATCCCTGTTATTCATATAATGGACTTGTAGCTTGAAGTTCGGTATTCATGATTTGATTTCTGTGTAATATTGGCACTTTGCATGTTGTTTCACTATGGGTTGAACTTTAATGAAATTCTAGTTTCGTTTTATGGGTGGATTATGACATGCATGTTAACGCGCTATGAGCACGATAAGTGATCTAATTGGTGATGTCATGTTGCAAGAATGAATTATTATACCACTATTTTATTGTATGAATTTAAGATTCTCTCTAGTAATTTTAGTTTGACATGATTATATAATTCATCTGCAATCTCCTGACATCATCCAATAATCACTTATTGTTGCAACTTTACAGATGACTCGCACTCATGCTGGAGTCGGCAATAGCCAAGGTGGCAACGACGGTGACTTACCACCACCGCCATCACCATCTACGAATGAATTCTTCGCACAGTTCTTGGGTAGTCAAAGAACAATGGAGGAAACACTGCGCCTCATTGCGTAGAACACCACTCATGCCTGTCAGCAACAACAAGGGCCTAAGCCAAATCAATACAGCTCTTTCAAGGATTTCCAAGACACCAAGCCTCCTATCTTTGAGGTGGCCAAAGAACCGCTCTAGGCAGATGAATTGCTTAGCATAATCGAGCAAAAGTTCCATCTATTGTGGGTGATTGATCATCAGACGGTAGAATATGCGTCCCATCAACTGCAGGGACCGGCTGGGATATGGTGGACCCATTTCCTGTCCTCTCTACCTGCCAACTCTCAGATCACATGGGAGCAATTCAAGTTAGCCTTTAAGGGACATCACATTCCCCTAGAGCTAATGTGCATGAAAGCTGCCGAGTTCATGCGACTCACACAAGGGACCAAGACCCTTATGGAGTACATGCATGCATTCAATAACTTGTCCCATTATGCCCCAGGGTTCGTCGATACAGAGGAAAAGAAGATTGAAAGATTCAAGAGAGGCCTTGGCACTAAGCTAATGAAAACTATGGCCAACTCGAGGTGTACCACATACAATGAGTTCATCTATGATGCCTTGACTCAGGAAAACTAGAACAATTTGCGCGCAGCAGTGAAGGGCCACAAAAGAGTTGCTGAGGCAGGCACCTTAGGATCTTCCTAGTCTAGAGCTCCAGTGGTGGCTAGGCCATAGTTTCGTGCACCAGTGCCTCAGAAAGTGTTTCGTAAGGCGTTCACCATTGCCCTACCCAAGGGAAATGAAGGGCAAGGAAGCTCAGTAAGACCAAGGAGCAATCAGCCATGCTTCAACTATAATCAGTTGGGTCATTAGGCCAAGGATACCCCATCCCAAGAAGAACAGCAATCAACATCAGGGTAATCAGAAGCAGGTCAATCCTAAGGCACGTCCTGGATACGTGCATTACACAGCTATTGAAGAAGTTCCTATAGGAGAAGTTGTCACCGCCAGTATGTTTCTTGTTAACAAACATTCTGCCATTGTTTTATTTGATTCTAGAGCTTCTCATTTATTTATGAGCCAAGCATTTGCATCTAAGTATGATCAGAAAATAATTGAGTTAAACAAGGGTGGTTATAGTATAAGTTTGGTTGGGGCTACTATCTCTACAAATCAGATAGTCAGAGGTGTGCACATCTCTATACAAGAGAGGGAGTACACGATGGATTTGATAGTATTGTTCGGATTAGCCATAGATGTGATCTTAGGCATGAGTTGGATGAGTGATCATGGAGTTCTCATTGACACATCCACGCAAACAATTATGTTGAGAGAACCAAAGGGAGGTAATACTTTTTTAGTACCACTTCCCTGAAGTTTTGATCTCCAAAACTTGTCTTATGCTATCCAAGCCACTACCCTTTGCGATGTTCCAGTGGTTTGTGAGTCTCCTAATGTATTTCCAGTTGAGTTGTCGGGTTTATCACCAGATAGGGATGTGGAATTTAAAATTGAGTTAGTGCTTGGTACGGCACCTATCTCAATACGACCCTATAGGATGCCACTAAATGAGTTGACTAAACTTAAAATTCAGTTACAAGAACTGTTGGACAAAGGTCTCATTCAACCTAGTTCACCTCCATGGGGATGTCCAGCTTTCTTTGTAAAGAAGAAGGACAAGTCCTTAAGAATGTGCGTGGATTATAGGCCGCTTAATGCTGTGACCATTAAGAACAAGTATCCTTTGCCTCGTATCGGTATGTTGTTTGATTAATTGGCAAAAGCAAAGGTATTCTCTAAGATTGACTTGAGGTCAGGCTATCATCAGATTAGGATCAGGCCAGAGGATATACCTAAAACAACTTTCTCCACTAGGTATAGCTTGTACGAGTATTTGGTCATGTCTTTTGGACTGACAAATGCTCCTGCCTACTTCATGTACTTGATGAATTCGGTATTCATGCCCGAGCTTGATAAGTTTGTGGTTATGTTTATCGATGATATCTTGATTTATTCAGAGAATGAGGCAGACCATGCAGAGCATCTGAGAGTTGTTTTGTTTAGATTGAGGGAACATAAGTTATATGCCAAGTTCAGCAAGTGTGAATTATAGTTGAGCAAAGTACCTTTCTTGGGTCACATCTTATCTAAAGATGGAATTTCTGTAGACCCATCCAAAGTACAAGAGGTCATGGATTGGAAGGCCTCGACTTTGGTTCATGAAGTTCGAAGTTTTCTAGGGTTAGCATGTTACTATCATCATTTCATTCCTGATTTCTCCAAGATAGCTAAGCCCATGACTAGACTACTTTAGAAAGACGAAAAGTTCAGTTGGACGTCGGAGTGTGAAGCCGCTTTTCACACCCTACGGACATTGCTAACTACAACTCCTATTTTAGCACAACCCGACATTGAAAAGCCTTTCGATGTGTTCTATGATGCATTGGGTATAGGTTTGGGGTGTGTGCTCATGCAAGAAGGAAGAGTTATTGCCTATGCTTCTCAGTAGTTGAGAAAGCATGAAGTCTATTATACTATGCATGATTTAGAGCTTGCAGCAGTTGTTCATGCGTTGAAGATATGGAGACATTACTTTGTTGGGAAATGTATGTCTCATATATACTGACCACAAAAGTCTCAAATATATATTCACTCAACCTACGCTGAACATGAAGCAGCGAAGATGGTTAGAGCTAATTAAGGACTATAATTTAGAAGTGCACTACCATCTAGGAAAAGCTAATGTTGTAGCAGATGCACTTAGTCGGAAATCTCATTGCAACACTTTGGAAGCCGTGTTGGAAGATGGATTTAATTTGTTACATCCTGTTGTGCTACACAATATCACTGTCAGTTGCTCATTTGAGAGCAAAATCATAGAACTATAGAAGACAGATGTAGGTGTATTTCACATCAAGCGAAAGATGAAAGAACAAGAAACCAAGCATTTTAGGTTGGATGAAAGAGGTGTGCTATGGTTTGAGGACCGACTTGTGGTACCGAAAGACTGTGAGCATAGAAATCAAATTTTAGATGAAGCTCATTCATCCAAGTTGTCTATCCATACGAGTAGCAGCAAAATGTATCAAGATTTGAAAACCCATTTTTGGTGGACCAAGATGAAGAAAGAGATCACCGCCTATGTCGCTAGGTGTGATAATTGTAGTAGAGTCAAGGCCATTCATTTGAAATCTGCTAGATTACTTCAGCCGTTGCCTATTCTAGGCTGGAAATGGGAGGAAATAAGTATGGACTTTATTACAGGTCTTCCGGTGACACAGCAAGTTCATGATTCCATATGGGTCATTGTAGACCGCCTCACCAAGTCAGCACATTTTGTACCGGTTAACACAAGGTATCTAGCTATCAAGTACGCTGAGTTGTACATTTCTCAAATCGTGAGACTACAAGAAGTACCAAGGACCGTAATCTCAGATCGTGGACCACAATTTATAGCTCATTTTTGGGAACTCTTGCACCAGGCTTTAGGAACTAAACTAATTAGAAGTTCAGCATATCATCCACAAACTTCAGGACAGACCGAGTGAGTGAACCAAATCTTAGAAGATATGTTGAGAGCCTATGTTATATCTTCCAAGGGTTTATGGGAGAAATGGCTACCTTTAGCTGAGTTCTCTTACAACAACAGTTATGAAGCAAGCATCAAGATGGCTCCTTTTGAAGCCTTGTACAGTCGGAAATGTAGAACTCCTTTGAATTGGATTGAGCTCGGAGAAAGAAGATATTTTGGCATTGACTTTGTCACTGAAGCTGAAGAACAGGTACGCATTATCCAACATCATATGAAAGCAGCTCAATCAAGACAAAAGAGTTATGTTGATAAAAGAACAAGACCACTAACTTTTGAAGTGGGAGACTATATATACTTAAAAGTGTCACCCATGAAGGGAGTGCAGAGATTTAGAGTAAAAAGAAAGCTTGCACCTAGATATGTAGGGCCATACAATATTATTGAATGGAAAGGAAATGTTGCCTACAAGTTACAACACTACACCACAACATCGCATTACCATCAGATGTCTGATGCTCAAAATTATATTTATCGATGGATGATCTGTCGCTAAAGATTACTCATAGATCATCTGTCACTGTTTCCTCGTTTATCGATTCACTATCTGTCGGTATAGATAGGTATATTTATCATCATGTGGTCTATTGCTAAAACTGCTTATATCGTCATGCGGTCTGTGGCTAAAAAATGGTTCCACATTAGCCCAACTCACGATTTTATCCTAGCCCATGAACACAGAAGAACCCAGGCTCTATTTCTGCATTGAACCCTAAACACTACAAGCCCCAGTTCGAGCCCATTAGAAAGCAAACCCTAAACTCAGCATCTCCATCCTCCCAGCAACCGCTAGCACCACTCCCTCTCTATCTCTCTCGCATCTAGCTCTCCACCACCGAGTTCGATGCCCCTCCACCGCTCCTCCTCCGTCATGCACCTCCTCCTTGTCGTGGGTGCTACGAATGGCGTGGATGATGCTCCCATGAGCCACTCGCGTCTTCATCGACAGAGGGCACATGTCGGGGAGGGCTAGCGCATGTGGGAGAGGGCAGCGGTGGCGGCCGAGATGCGCTCATGAGGCCATGTGCCTATGGCTGGACCTGAGAAACTTCTGTAGCCCAAGAAGAGCTACATCGGTGGTAGATCTAGAGGTTAAAGCTTAATGGAGCCACCACGACACCACAGCAGCATCCACGCCTCTCCGTCTCAGGTTTCTTTCCTTGTTGTCTGGCTAGCTCATATTTTAGTTTCTGTCTTCACATTTGGTTTTTATTAGGTAGAATGTGTAGATCTAAACATATTATATACTCTGCTTGTGCATACCAGCATATGTGCTGGGATGAAATCTTCTATTGTTTTCTAGCACTAATTATAGAACAGAATAGAATAGATGCGCATGGTGTGGATACGTGCTCTGCTGTTCTTGATTTCTCCCATCGCTGCTCTACTTTGCAACCCAAAACTTAAACTTTCTGCTCCATGGATAGCTAGGCTAGTGCATAACTCTTATATGATTAATGTCATAATAATTTTGTCAAATAGATAAATCATTGCTGCTTTGCTTTGCAACACAAAACTTAAACTTTCTGCTTCGTGGATAGCTAGACTGGTGCAGAGCTCTTCGTTAAGGATATGAGAAGGGATTATAATCCAATCCAATATAAAAAAGCTTCTACATTGAACTGGAGAATAATAGAAAATAATCTGAACTATTGTAGTTTTTTGTTGGAAGTCTATGTGCAGTCAATTTATACTCTGTAGTTTTTTGGTGCAGGTTCTTGCACTTGTGCAGTCCTGCTTGACTTTAGTTGTGATAAGCTTTTCACTGCAAACGAACCGCTACTAGATAAGTAGTTCCAATAAGCTATTGAACTGCTACTAGATAAGTTGGAGAACGACATGTCATTGTTACTGGATCAGGGTGCTGGTTCTGTTCTCGTGGCCCATTCTCATTGTCTCAAGTAATTGCAGTTGACTGTTTTTGTATGTAGAAGAGTTGGGAAGTTTTGCTCTGATATGTCTTTTGCTTGCATTATCTCAAAGCACTACCAGCACTTAAGGTGGTAAGCTTTTTTTTAGAATTACTAAACTAAAAGGTCATTTTGTGCTTGCAAAGGGCTAATGTACTTCGTATATTTGTGGGATGATAATGTGCACAATGAATTGGCCCTTGCAATCATGCATTAAATATGACTTTGCATACTAAGATTAGTGCCATTGTCCTACATCTATTTTTTTGCTGCAGCTTGTAGTTAACCTTTTTTATAGCTGCTTCTAAAATTTTCAGTTGAAAGTTAACAGCTGCATATGTACAGGAAAATTTGATGAAAAAATTTAGGTAGGGGCCTCCCCAGCTGTTCCCTCAAAAAAAAGTTAACAGCTGCACATTAATGATCATTCCGTATATGTACATGAAAGCTACAGTACCAAGTTTGATGCATGAAAGCTGTAAAGTATTAGCTGAAAGCAACATTGAATATTTATTTGGGTAGATAAGATTTGGTAGGCTAGCATGCTTTTTGACTAGTTGCAGGACACAATAAACAAGTGAGTCTATTGTAGCTTGGAAAATATTTATCTATTCATCTCTTTTGGTATAGCAGGTTCCCAATGCATGATTGGCAGCCCAATGCACGCGGCTTAGAGGTTGTATGTGCTGCCAGTAGGAATAGGAGTAGCAGAACTGCAGCTGCGTTCGTACATCATTCAGTCACTCGATTTAAGATATGTGATATTTTTGATGAGTTTGAAGTTGAGTTGCCTACTATTCTGTACAGACATTCAGTTACTCGATTTAAAGTTTGAGAAGTTTGGGTGGTGCAGGTTCCATATATGCTCGGCACAACTAACACATTTGATAATATTTGTAGCTGTCTTTTAATTGTGCCGTTGTTACTTAGCTTTATCGTAGTTTAATTGTAGCTGTCATTTTGCTTCATATTGGACTATCCTTTACTGTTTTAAGCTGCTACGGAGAGAATTTTGTTTTAAGTAGCTGTTTTAACTAAAGAAGGCTCTATTTTCCATTTGTCGACTTCATCGACAACTTTTGTAGATTGTTCTTGTATTCTCTCTATTTCCATCTATTTTGCAGTGAATGAATACAAGTAGTAGGCTAGTAGCAGCCAATAGCTATTCGATTGTACTGTAATGCAATCTTCGGGATTGCAATTTGAAGTTTGTTTCAGAGTAGCAACGAATGATTTCCTCCTCTGTCTTGCAAACTCCTTTTTCTGGCTACAATATTTTATAATTCAAGTACCCATTACAGACCTTTAATTGGCTGGTAGCTTTCTGTGCAAATCAGCGGCTTGAGGTCCTTTCTCTGCTTATTTAGCTAACTTTTAAGTGCAAATCAACAACCTCATAGGAAATGTGTAACATGTTAAGTTATACAAATTAAGAATAACACTAGCAATACTTAACAAGTCCTTGCACAAGAGATCATCTATTTTTGCAAAGTTAAGAACAAATACTTATTATTTTAGCATGACCTTATATGAATTTACCTATTTATGCTCAGGTTGTTGTTGTCCAACATGTAGGGAGCTAGCAGAGGCAACCATGGAGCTCACAGTACATGCCACTATAGGATAAGGACCTGTCCTCATGTTCAGGCCAAAGAGAACTAGGACGTGGCTAGGATCTGTGGTGAGTTGCATTGCTCTAACGCTGTAATCAGATTTTTGTCAATTGCTAGCACATAAAGGATTGATTTATGCAGTTCAATATTCAATTCAACAATCTTATGCAGTTCTGTGATATATAAACTATTCTGTGATATATAGACTATGTGGTACACACTGTTGCAATAGATCCTAGTTTGTTTTCCTTTACATGGGCTGCAATTGCATATTTTTCAGTGAGAAAAATGCTTCATGGAAACTTGAGATAGGAGCTGTGATAAGAAACTTGAGATAGGAGTTGGTGACATATGTACAGTTTGTAGGCAAAAAATGACCTAACCTTGAGATAGGAGCTGTGATAATTTTTTATTTATTTTTGATTCATCTAAACTATCTCGTTGAACCTTGGTGCAAACAAGTAAAAACAAGAGATATGACGAGATCTAATTTGCATGTGTTTGTACCGCAACATTAGCTTTAGTAGCACAAGTGTTAACTGACTAGTTAGGTTTTTTTGGAGCATCTATTTACTACATGATTTGACTTGCTCGGCACATAAGTAAGCTTCAAAGATACAGAAAACCAAGTCCCAATATGAGGCCATCAATTTTTCTCTAAGTACCAATCTACATAAACATTATTTAAGATCTAATTAATTTAACAAAAAATGAAGCATAGTAACTTTACCTGACCATGGATCTATGTTAACATATTACTGATTGCATGTTAGGTTTTAGTTTCAGGGTCTACTACGGTGCTAGTTAGCAAGTTTGTGGATGATTTGCCACTCAAAGCTGATTTAGGTGCTAGTCTATCTCTTTTGGATACAGATATATGATACTATAGACTTATCATTGATGAATCATTGATTCATGTTTGTAATGGCTGACCATATTGGTCATGAATGGATCTATTTGTATGAGAAACATGCACAATGATGTTACTTTTGTATTAATTTGCAACCAAATAGCCTTTTATTTTTTTTAAATGCATTTAAATGATCTCGTCAAACCATCAGTCGCTAAAAACATTTGTAACTTCAAATTGTCTGTAGCTATAAAGTAATTGCAGGCTATCTGTCGCTAAAGAGTAGCAGCAGACTATCTGTTGCAAAAAAAATTTAGGGCAACAGACTATCTGTCGCTAAAAGTATTGTCTGTCGGTAAAGATTTTTAGCGATAGGACTTACCCCATTTACAGAAGTCTATCGCTATAACTTTTTAGCATCAGATGGTCTGTCGCTAATCTGGGTGTTGTGGTGTAGTGCAACTTCCTCTAGAGCTGAGTACGATATTCGATGTCTTCCATGTTTCTCAGTTGAAAAGATGTCTTCACCTACCTGAGGAAGCCATTGCATCCACCAACATTAAGCTCCAATTGGATTTAACTTATAAAGAGAAACCAATCCGAGTGCTAGAAGAAATGGAAAGAGTAACACAGAGTAAGGTCATTAAGTTCTACAAGGTGGTGTGGATTAACCACAATGAATAAGATGCCATGTGGGAACAAGAGGATTAGGTTTATCCATCATTTTATGTGGAATGGTAGGACATTCAAATCTCATGATGAGATTTCTATAAGGGAGAGGGGTTGTAACACCCTAGTGTTAAGCTTTGCATTTGACATCTACATTTTATGAGCACAAGTATCATCCAAGCATTCATGAACATGAGCATATGAAATTTTATCTCATTCTTATACATTGTCACATGAAATGTTGATTTATATATATGCTTATGCTTGCAATCATGTATGACCAATGTATGAGGTAGTTGTGAGGTCATGAAAACACCTTAGAAACAACTAGAATGATAAATGGAACAATGTTTGTATTCATGACATAGGCCAAATTTGCTTCTAAGCGTTGGTTTCACTTGAAGTGCCATTTTCATGTTACTAATTTGACCAAAGTTGAAAAGTAGCTCAGAGTGTTTCCATGGCTGTGTGACCTAAATAAAAGTTGTAGTACTTAATTAGGGTAACAACTTTTTTGGGTCAAGATCTAATTCAGTGCATAGCATGCTCAAAAATAGCTCACAAGTATCAACAAAATGTTGTTTTGTGACTTAAGAAATTTTCTAAGTGATGAAACGGTTTTTAGTTTCAAAGTACCTCACTTTGGAGCAATGTAGTTTGCAAACTATTGAGAATTTGATGATGGTTCCTAAAGCAATGTTGGAGATCTCACGTAGCTCTACAATTGTTATTAAGGAAGTTTTTGCTAATTCGCCACGAATGAGGAGTTATAGAATCGCTAAGTCACGCTGACAGTCGAATTCAGAGGCATCTGAATCGGCACTGTGCGCACGCGTTGTTGCCAACCAGCTATAGGCCATAGCCTCCACACACTCATCGCTCGCTCCACTCACTCGCTCTGCCTCGCCAAAGCGCCGCGCCAAGTTCGGTGTGCGCCGTCATAGCCGCTCGCCACCAATGTAGCCTCGCTGACCGATTTATCGAGACGACAGCTGCTCCACCATCACCTCCACCTCCTCGAGCCACCAGCATCACCTATCGACCCTAGGTATAGCGACATTTAGCCTCGCCATAGCCGTCATCGTCACCGGAGCACCGTCGCGCTCACGGCTCACCGTGGCCCGGCCGTTCCACCGCACTGCATGCCTCCATCTTCTCTTGTCCAGCACCACGCTAGAGTCTCGATGCTTAGGTCAGATCTAGGAATGATGCCACCGCTTAACTGCGCCGAAACGAGTCACCGCTCCACACGTGACTGCCATGGCCGCTGTGGCACTCAAGCTCGCTGCCGCTGAGTTGGCTCACCGTCTCTCTCGTTTCTCTCACGTCTTAGGTCGAGTAACCCTAGACCTAGCTTGTGGCATTACAGAGACCCACCTTTCGCTGCCGTCTAGCCAGAACAGTGAGAGCACCGTTGTGCTCTCGTGCATGACATGCTATAGCTAGGAAAAATATTAAACTTATGTTGACATGCTATAGCTAGGAAAAATATTAAACTTATGTTGACATGCTATAGCTAGGAAAAATATTAAACCTACAGTAAGCATACTTAAAATATGGTCTTCCTATTTAATCCTAATTAATTGCTAGTTTTTAGTGAAATTAATTGGGGTAAAAATACATCACATATGATCATGCAAATTTTTACACAGTATTCTTATGCTTGGAGGAATGTAATAAAAATATTAAATCTGTTGTTTGGCACTTTTCACTATGCCAAACTTTTTTTTGCTAAAATAAGCCTATGTAACTTGTCATTTTTGTAGAGGTAGTTATATTTATCTAAATGGCATGAAATTTATATAATAGACTACTAAGATCATTTGTAAGTTACTGTAATTTTTGCAGAATTTATTGAGCACTGTAAATATTTATGCTTTAAATCATCTTATTATCTAAGGAAATTAATAAATGGATATAAATATATTAGTTAAGTTTAACCATGATGTTTTCTATGGTGCTTGTGATGCATATGATCTGTTGATGTTATTAGTTAGGCTTAGAAGTAATTTGTTTTAGGCAACAAAGCTATTTGTATGAGAAAAGTTCACAATGATGTTACTTTTGTATTAATTTGCAACTAAATGGCCTTTTATTTGTTTAAATGCATTTAAATGATCTCATCATACCATCAGTCGCTAAAAACATTTGTAACTTCAAATTGTCTATCGCTATGGAGTACTGGCAGGCTATCCATCGCTAAAGAGTAGCAGCAGATTATCTGTAGCTAAAAAAATTCAGGGCAACGTACTATCTATTGCTAAAAGTATTGTCTGTCGGTAAAGATTTGTAGCGACAGGACTTACACCATCGGTAGAAGTCTATCTCTATAACTTTTTAGCGTTAGATTGTCTGTCGCTGTAGCCGCTTTTAGCGTTAGACCGACCATCGCTAATCTTGGTGTTGTGGTGTAGTGCAACTTCCTCTGAAGATGAGTATGATATTCGATGTCTTTTATGTTTCTCAGTTGAAAAGATGTCTTCGCCTACATGAGGAAGCCATTGCACCCACCAACATTAAGCTCCAATCAGATTTAACTTATGAAGAGAAACCAATCCGAGTGCTAGAAGAAATGGAAAGAGTAACACGGAGCAAGGTCATTAAGTTCTACATGGTGGTGTGGAATAACCACATTGATCAAGATGCCACGTGGGAACAGGAGGATATTTACATGAGGTTTATCCTGTGTTTTATGTGGAATGGTAGGACTTTCAAATCTCGGGACGAGATTTCTATAAGGGGGAGGGGTTGTAACATCCCAGTATTAAGCTTTGCATTTGGCATCTGCATTTTATGAGCACAAGCATCATCCAAGCATTCATGAACATGAGCATAAGAAATTTCATCTCATTCTTATACATTGTCACACGAAATGTTGATTTATATATATGCTTATGCTTGCAATCATGTATGACCAATGTATGAGGTAGTTGTGAGGTAATGAAAACACCTTAGACACATCTAGAATGATAAATGGAACAATGTTTGTATTCATGACATAGGCCAAATTTGCTTCTAAGCGTTGGTTTCACTTGAAGTGCCATTTTCATGATACTAATTTGACCAAAGTTGAACAGTAGCTTAGAGTGTTTGCATGGCTATGTGACCTAAATAAAAGTTGTAGTACTTAACTAGGGTAACAACTTTTTTTGGGGTCAAGATCTAATTCAGTGCATAGCATGCTCAAAAATAGCTCACAAGTATCAACAAAATGTTGTTTTGTGACTTAAGAAATTTTCTAAGTGATGAAACGATTTTTAGTTTCAAAGTACCTCACTTTGGAGCAATGTAGTTTGTAAACTAGTGAGAATTTGATGATGGTTCCTAAAGCAATGTTGGAGATCTCACGTAGCTCTACAATTGTTATTAAGGAAGTTTTTGCTAATTCACCACGGATGAGGAGTTATAGAATCGCTAAGTCATGCTGTCAGATGAATTCAGAGGCGCCTGAATCGGCACCATGCGCATGCGTCGTTGCCAACCGGCTACAGGCCGCAGCTGTCACACACTCATCGCTCGCTCCACTCACCGCTCTACCTTGCCAAAGCACCGTGCCAAGCTCGCTGTGCGCCGCCGTAGCCGCTCGCCACCGATGTAGCCTCACTGACCGATTCATCTCGACGATAGCTGCTCTGCCATCACCTCCACATCCTTGAGCCACCAACATCACCTATCGACACCAGGTATAGCGGCATTTAGCCTCGCCATAGCCGTCGTTGTCACCGGAGTGCTGTCGCGCTCACGGCTCACCGTGGCCCGGCCGTTCCACCGCACCGCATGCCCCATCTTCTCTAGTCCAGCACCACGCAAGAGTCTAGATGCTTAGGCCAGATCTAGGAATAATGCCACCACTTAACTGCGCCGAAATGAGTCACCGCTCCGCACATGGCCGCCATGGCCGCTGTGGCACTCGAGCTCGCTGCCGCTGAGTTGGCTCACCGTCTCTCTCCTTTCTCTCGTCTTAGGTCGAGTAGCCCTAGACCTAGCTAGTGGCATTACGGAGACCCAACTTTCGCTGCCGTCTAGCCAGAATAGTGAGAGCACTGCTGTGCTCCCGTGCATGACATGCTATAGCTAGGAAAAATATTAAACTTGTGTTAACATGCTATAGCTAGGAAAAATATTAAACCTACAATAAGCATACTTGAAATATGGTCTTCCTATTTAATCCTAATTAATTGCTAGTTTTTAGTGAAATTAATTGGGGTAAAAATACATAACATATGATCATGCAAATTTTTACACAGTATTCTTATGCTTGGAGGTATGTAATAAAAATATTAAATCTGTTTTTTGACACTTTTCACTATGCCAAACTTTTTTTTTGCTAAAATAAGCCTATGTAACTTGTCATTTTTGTAGAGGTAGTTATGCTTATATAAATGGCATGAAATTTGTATAGTAGACTACTAAGATCATTTGTAAACTACTGTAATTTTCGCAGAATTTATTAAGCAATGGAAATATTTATCCATTAAATCATCTTATTATCTAAGGAAATTAATAAATGGATATAAATATATTAGTTATGTTCAACCATGATGTTTTCTAAGGTGCTTGTGATGCATATGATCTGTTGATGTTATTAGTTAGGCTTAGAAATAATTTGTTTTATGCAACTAAGCTATTTGTATGATAAAAGTGCACAATGATGTTACTTTTGTATTAATTTGCAACCAAATGGCCTTTTATTTGTTTAAATGCATTTAAATGATCTCATCAAATCATCAGTCGCTAAAAACATTTGAAACTTCAAATTGTCTGTGGCTATAGAGTACTGGCAGGCTATCTATCGATAAAGAGTAGTAGCAGACTATCTGTCGCTAAAAAAATTTAGGGCAACGTACTATCTATCGCTAAAAGTACTGTATGTCGATAAATATTTTTAGCGACGGGACTTATACCGTTTGTAGAAGTCTATCTCTATAACTTTTTAGCGTCAGATTGTCTATCACTGTAGCCGCTTTTAGCGTCAGACCGTCCATCGCTAATCTTGGTGTTGTGGTGTAGTGCAACTTCCTCCAAAGATGAGTATGATATTCGATGTCTTTCATATTTCTCAGTTGAAAAGATATCATCGCCTACCTGAGGAAGCCATTACACCCACAACATTAAGCTCAAATTGGATTTAACTTATGAAGAGAAACCAATCCGAGTGCTAGAAGAAATGGAAAGAGTAACATGGAGCAAGGTCATTAATTTCTACAAGGTGGTGTGGAATAACCACACTAAACAAGATGCCACGTGGGAACGGGAGGATTATTTATGTGAGGTTTATCCTGTGTTTTATGTGGAATGGTAGGACTTTCAAATCTCGGGACGAGATTTCTATAAGGGGGAGGGGCTATAACACCCCGGTGTTAACCTTTGCATTTGGCATCTGCATTTTATGAGCACATGCATCATCCAAGCATTCATGAACATGAGCATATGAAATTTCATCTCATTCTTATTCATTATCACATGAAATGTTGATTTATATATATGCTTATGCTTGCAATCATGTATGACCAATGTATGAGGTAGTTGTGAGGTCATGAAAACACCTTAGACACCTCTAAAATGATAAATGGAACAATGTTTGTATTCATGAAATAGGCCAAATTTGCTTCTAAGCGTTGGTTTCACTTGAAATGCTATTTTCATGATACTAATTTGACTAAAGTTGAACAGTAGCTCAGAGTGTTTGCATGGCTATGTGACCTAAATAAAAGTTGTAGTACTTAACTTGGGTAACAACTTTTTTTGGGTCAAGATTTAATTCAGTGCATGGCATGCTCAAAAACAGCTCACAAGTATCAACAAAATGTTGTTTTGTGACTTAAGAAATTTTGTAAGTGATGAAACGGTTTTTAGTTTCAATGTACCTCACTTTGGGGCATTGTAGTTTGTAAACTAGAGAAAATTTGATGATGGTTCCTAAAGTAATGTTGGAGATCTCATGTAGCTCTACAATTGTGATTAAGGAAGTTTTTGCTAATTCGCCATGGATGAGGATTTATAGAATCGCTAAGTCACGCTGTCAAACGGATTCAGAGGCGCCTGAATCGGCGCCACGCGCGCGCGTCATTGCCATGCTCCACTCACTCGATCTTGCCTTCTCCCGCTCGCTCTGCCTCACCAAAGCGTTGTGCCGAGCTCCCTGTGCGCCGCCGCAACCGCTCGCCACCGATGTAGCCTCGCTGACTGATTCGTCTTGGCGATAGCTGCTCCGCCATCACATCCACCTCCTCGAGCCACCAGCATCACCTATCAACCCTAGGTATAGCGACATTTAGCCTCGCCATAGCTGCCGTCATCACCGGAGCGCCGTCGCGCTCATGGCTCACCGGGGCCCGGCCGTTCCACCGCACCACATGCCTCCATCTTCTCTAGTCTAGCACCACGCTAGAGTCTAGATGCTTAGGCTGGATCTAGGAATGATGCCACCACTTAACTGTGCTGGAATGAGTCACCGCTCCACGCGTGGCCGTTGTGGCACTCGAGCTCGCCGCCACTGAGTTGGCTCACTATCTCTCTCCTTTCTCTCACGTCTTAGGTCGAGTAACCCTAGACCTAGCTAGTGGCATTACGGAGACCCACCTTTCGCTGTCGTCTAGCCGGAACAGTGAGAGCACCGCTGTGCTCCGTGCATGACATGCTATAGCTAGGAAAAATATTAAACTTGTGTTGACATGCTATAGCTAGGAAAAATATTAAACCTACAGTCAGCATACATAAAATATGTCTTCCTATTTAATCCTAATTAATTGCTAGTTCCTAGTGAAATTAATTGGGGTAAAAATACATAACATATAATCATGCTAATTTTTACACAATATTCTTATGCTTGGAGGAATGTAGTAAAAATATTAAATCTGTTGTTTGGCACTTTTCACTATACCAAACTATTTTTGCTAAAATAAGCCTATGTAACTTGTTATTTTTGTAGAGGTAGTTATACTTATCTAAATGGCATGAAATTTGTCTATTAAGATCATTTCTAGGCTACTATAATTTTCGCAGAATTTATTAAGCAATGGAAATATTTATCCTTTAAATCATCTTATTATCTAAGGAAATTAATAAATGAATATAAATATATTAGTTATGTTTAACCATGATATTTTCTATGGTGCTTGTGATGCATATGATATGTTGATATTATTAGTTAGGCTTAGAAGTAATTAGTTGTATGCAACTAAGCTATTTGTATGAGAAACATGCACAATGATGTTACTTTTGTATTAATTTGCAAAAAAATGGCCTTTTATTTTTTAAATGCATTTAAATGATCTCATCAAACCATCAGTCGCTAAAAACATTTGTAACTTCTAATTGTCTGTCGCTATAGAGTACTGGCAGGATATTTGTCCCTAAAGAGTAGCAGCAGAATATCTGTCGCTAAAAACATTCAGGGCAACGTACTATCTATGGCTAAAAGTACTGTCTGTCGGTAAAGATTTTTAGCAATAGGACTTACACCGTCTGTAGAAGTATATCTCTATAACTTTTTAGCGTCAGATTGTCTGTAGCTGTAGCCGCTTTTAGCGTCAGACCATCCATCGCTAATCTTGGTGTTGTGGTGTAGTGCAACTTCCTCTAGAGATGAGTATAATATTCAATGTCTTTCATGTTTCTCAATTGAAAAGATGTCTTCGCCTACCTAAGGAAGCCATTGCACCCACCAACATTAAGCTCCAATCAGATTTAACTTATGAAGAGAACCCAATCTGAGTGCTAGAAGAAATAGAAAGACTAACACGGAGCAAGGTCATTAAGTTCTACAAGGTGGTGTGGAATAACCACACTAAACAAGATGCCATGTGGGAACGGGAGGATTATTTATGTGAGGTGTATCCTACATTTTATGTGGAATGGTAGGACTTTCAAATCTCAGGACGAGATTTCTATAAGAGGGAGGGGCTGTAACACCCCAATGTTAAGCTTTGCATTTGGCATCTGCATTTTATGAGCACAAGCATCATCCAAACATTCATGAACATGAGCATATGAAATTTCATCTCATTCTTATACATTGTCACATGAAATGTTGATTTATATATATGCTTATGCTTGCAATCATGTATGACCAATGTATGAGGTAGTTGTGAGGTCATGAAAACACCTTAGACACATCTAGAATGATAAATGGAACAATGTTTGTATTCATGACATAGGCCAAATTTGCATCTAAGCATTGGTTTCACTTGAAAAGCCATTTTCATGATACTAATATGACCAAAGTTGAACAGTAGCTTAGGGTGTTTGCATGGCTATGTGACCTAAAGAAAAGTTGTAGTACATAACTAGGGTAACAATTTTTTTGGGTCAAGATCTAATTTAGTGCATAGCATGCTCAAAAACAGCTCACAAGTATCAACAAAATGTTGTTTTGTGACTTAAGAAATTTTCTAAGTGATGAAACGGTTTTCAGTTTCAATGTACCTCACTTTGGGGCAATGTAGTTTGTAAACAAGTGAGAATTTGATGATTGTTCCCAAAGCAATGTTGGAGATCTCATGCAACTATACAATTGTTATTAAGGAAGTTTTTGCTAATTCGCCACGGATGAGGAGTTATAGAATCACTAAGTCATGCTGTCAGATGGATTCAGAGGCGCCTGAATCAGCGCCGCCCGTGCGCATCATTGCTAACTGGCCACAGCCCGCAGCTGCCGCATAGTCGTCGCTCGCTCTGCTCACTCACTCTCGCCTTCTTCCGCTCGCTTTGCCTCGCCAAAGCGCCGCACTGAGTTCATAGTGCGCCACCAGAGCCGCTCGCCACCGACGTAACCTCACTGACCGATTCGTCTCGGCGATAGCTGCTCCACCATCACCTCCACCTCCTCGAGCCACTAGCATCACCTATCAACCCTAGGTATAGCGTCATTAAGCCTCACTGTAGCCGTCGTCGTCACCGGAGCGCCGTCACGCTCACAGCTCACCGTGGCCCGGCCGTTCCACCGCACCGCATGCCTCCATCTTCTCTGGTCCAGCACCACGCTATAGACTAGATGCTTAGGACAAATATAGGAATGACGCCAGCACTTAACTGTGCCGGAATGAGTCACCGCTTCGCGCGTGGCCACCATGGCCACCGTGGCACTCGAGCTCGCCGCCACTGAGTTGGCTCACCGTCTCTCTCCTTTCTCTTGAGTCTTAGGTCGAGTAACCCTGGACCTAGCTAGTGGCATTACGGAGACCCACCTTTCGCTGTCGTCTCAACGAAACAGTGAGAGCACTGCTGTGCTCTGTGCATGACATGCTATAGCTAGGAAAAGTATTAAACTTGTGTTGACAAGCTATAACTAGGAAAAATATTAAACCTACAGTAAGCATACTTAAAATATGGTCTTCCTATTTAATCCTAATTAATTGCTAGTTTATAGTGAAATTAATTGGGGTAAAAATACATAACATATGATCATGCAAATTTTTACACAGTATTCTTATGCTTGGAGGAATGTAATAAAAATATTAAATCTGTTGTTTGGCACTTTTCACTGTGCCAAACTATTTTTGCTAAAATAAGCCTATGTAAATTGTTATTTTTGTAGAGGTAGTTATACTCATCTAAATGGCATGAAATTGGTACAGAAGACTATTTAGATCATTTGTAGGCTACTGTAATTTTCGAAGAATTTATTAAGCACTAGAAATATTTACCCTTTAAATCACCTTATTATTTAAGGAAATTAATAAATGGATATAAATATATTAGTTATGTTTAACCATGATGTTTTCTATGGTGCTTGTGATGCATATGATCTGTTGATGTTATTAGTTAGGCTTAGAAGTAATTAGTTGTTTGCAACTAAGCTATTTATATGAGAAACGTGCACAATGATGTTACTTTTGTATTAATTTGCAACCAAATGGCCTTTTATTTTTTAAATGCATTTAAATGATCTCATCAAATCATCAGTCACTAAAAACATTTGTAACTTCAAATTGTCTATCACTATAGAGTACTGGCAGGCTATCTGTCGCTAAAAAATTTAGGGCAACGTACTATCTATGGCTAAAAGTACTGTCTGTCGGTAAAGATTTTTAGCGACAGGACTTACATCATCTGTAGAAGACTATCTCTATAACTTTTAGCGTCAAATTGTCTATTGTTGTAGCCGCTTTTAGCGTCAGACCGTCCATCGCTAATCTTGGTGTTGTGGTGTAGTGCAACTTCCTCCAGAGATGAGTATGATATTCGATGTCTTTCATGTTTCTCTGTTGAAAAGATGTCTTCGCCTACCTGAGGAAGCCATTGCACCCACCAACATTAAGCTCCAATCGGATTTAACTTATGAAGAGAAACCAATCCGAGTGCTAGAAGAAATTGAAAGATTAACACAAAGCAAGGTCATAAAGTTCTACAAGGTGGTGTGGAATAACCACACTAAACAAGATGCCACATGGGAACGAGATGATTATTTACATGAGGTTTATCCTGCGTTTTATGTGGAACGGTAGGACTTTCAAATCTTGGGACGAGATTTCTATAAGGGGGAGGGGCTATAACACCATAGTGTTAAGCTTTGCATTTGGCATCTGCATTTTATGAGCACAAGCATCATCCTAGCATTCATGAACATGAGCATATGAAATTTCATCTCATTCTTATACATTGTCACATGAAATGTTGATTTATATATATGCTTATGCTTGCAATCATGTATGACCAATGTATGAGGTAGTTGTCAGGTCTTTAAAACACCTTAGACACATTTAGAATGATAAATGGAACAATGTTTGTAATCATGACATAGGCCAAATTTGCTTCTAAGCGTTGGTTTCACTTGAAATGCCATTTTCATGATACTAATTTGACCAAAGTTGAACAATAGCTTAGAGTGTTTGCATGGCTATGTGACCTAAATAAAAGTTGTAGTACTTAACAAGGGTAACAACTTTTTTTGGGTCAAGATCTAATTCAGTGCATAGCATGCTCAAAAACAGCTCACAAGTATCAACAAAATGTTGTTTTGTGACTTAAGAAATTTTCTAAGTGATGAAACGGTTTTTAGTTTCAAAGTACCTCACATTGGAGCAATGTAGTTTGTAAACTAGTGAGAATTCGATGATGGTTCCTAAAGCAATGTTGGAGATTTCACGTAGCTCTACAATTGTTATTATGGAAGTTTTTGCAAATTCGCCACGGATGAGGAGTTATGGAATCGCTAAGTCATGCTGTCAGATGGATTCAGAGGCGCCTGAATCAGCGCCGCCCGCACGCATCATTGCTAACTGGCCACAGCCCATAGCTGCCGCATAGTTGTCGCTCGCTCTGCTCACTCACTCTCGCCTTCTTCCGCTCGCTCTGCCTCGCCAAAGCGCCGCACTGAGTTCATAGTGCGCCACCAGAGCCGCTCGCCACCGACGTAACCTCACTGACCGATTCGTCTCGGCGATAGCTGCTCCACCATCACCTCCACCTCCTCGAGCCACTAGCATCACCTATCAACCCCAGGTATAGCGTCATTAAGCCTCACTGTAGCCGTCGTCGTCACCGGAGCGCCGTCACGCTCACAGCTCACCGTGGCCCGGCCGTTCCACCGCACCGCATGCCTCCATCTTCTCTGGTCCAGCACCACGCTATAGACTAGATGCTTAGGACAAATATAGGAATGACGCCAGCACTTAACTGTGCCGGAATGAGTCACCGCTTCGCGCGTGGCCACCATGGCCACCGTGGCACTCAAGCTCGCCGCCACTGAGTTGGCTCACCGTCTCTCTCCTTTCTCTTGAGTCTTAGGTCGAGTAACCCTGGACCTAGCTAGTGGCATTACGGAGACCCACCTTTCGCTGTCGTCTCGACGAAACAGTGAGAGCACTGCTGTGCTCCGTGCATGACATGCTATAGCTAGGAAAAGTATTAAACTTGTGTTGACAAGCTATAACTAGGAAAAATATTAAACCTACAGTAAGCATACTTAAAATATGGTCTTCCTATTTAATCCTAATTAATTGCTAGTTTATAGTGAAATTAATTGGGGTAAAAATACATAACATATGATCATGCAAATTTTTACACAGTATTCTTATGCTTGGAGGAATGTAATAAAAATATTAAATCTGTTGTTTGGCACTTTTCACTGTGCCAAACTATTTTTGCTAAAATAAGCCTATGTAAATTGTTATTTTTGTAGAGGTAGTTATACTCATCTAAATGGCATGAAATTGGTACAGAAGACTATTTAGATCATTTGTAGGCTACTGTAATTTTCGAAGAATTTATTAAGCACTAGAAATATTTACCCTTTAAATCACCTTATTATTTAAGGAAATTAATAAATGGATATAAATATATTAGTTATGTTTAACCATGATGTTTTCTATGGTGCTTGTGATGCATATGATCTGTTGATGTTATTAGTTAGGCTTAGAAGTAATTAGTTGTTTGCAACTAAGCTATTTATATGAGAAACGTGCACAATGATGTTACTTTTGTATTAATTTGCAACCAAATGGCCTTTTATTTTTTAAATGCATTTAAATGATCTCATCAAATCATCAGTCACTAAAAACATTTGTAACTTCAAATTGTCTATCACTATAGAGTACTGGTAGGCTATCTGTCGCTAAAAAATTTAGGGCAACGTACTATCTATGGCTAAAAGTACTGTCTGTCGGTAAAGATTTTTAGCGACAGGACTTACATCATCTGTAGAAGACTATCTCTATAACTTTTTAGCGTCAGATTGTCTATTGTTGTAGCCGCTTTTAGCGTCAGACCGTCCATCGCTAATCTTGGTGTTGTGGTGTAGTGCAACTTCCTCCAGAGATGAGTATGATATTCGATGTCTTTCATGTTTCTCTGTTGAAAAGATGTCTTCGCCTACCTGAGGAAGCCATTGCACCCACCAACATTAAGCTCCAATCGGATTTAACTTATGAAGAGAAACCAATCCGAGTGCTAGAAGAAATTGAAAGATTAACACAAAGCAAGGTCATAAAGTTCTACAAGGTGGTGTGGAATAACCACACTAAACAAGATGCCACATGGGAACGAGATGATTATTTACATGAGGTTTATCCTGCGTTTTATGTGGAACGGTAGGACTTTCAAATCTTGGGACGAGATTTCTATAAGGGGGAGGGGCTATAACACCATAGTGTTAAGCTTTGCATTTGGCATCTGCATTTTATGAGCACAAGCATCATCCTAGCATTCATGAACATGAGCATATGAAATTTCATCTCATTCTTATACATTGTCACATGAAATGTTGATTTATATATATGCTTATGCTTGCAATCATGTATGACCAATGTATGAGGTAGTTGTCAGGTCTTTAAAACACCTTAGACACATTTAGAATGATAAATGGAACAATGTTTGTAATCATGACATAGGCCAAATTTGCTTCTAAGCGTTGGTTTCACTTGAAATGCCATTTTCATGATACTAATTTGACCAAAGTTGAACAATAGCTTAGAGTGTTTGCATGGCTATGTGACCTAAATAAAAGTTGTAGTACTTAACAAGGGTAACAACATTTTTTGGGTCAAGATCTAATTCAGTGCATAGCATGCTCAAAAACAGCTCACAAGTATCAACAAAATGTTGTTTTGTGACTTAAGAAATTTTCTAAGTGATGAAACGGTTTTTAGTTTCAAAGTACCTCACATTGGAGCAATGTAGTTTGTAAACTAGTGAGAATTCGATGATGGTTCCTAAAGCAATGTTGGAGATTTCACGTAGCTCTACAATTGTTATTATGGAAGTTTTTGCAAATTCGCCACGGATGAGGAGTTATAGAATCGCTAAGTCATGCTGTCAGATGGATTCAGAGGCGCCTGAATCAGCGCCGCCCGCGCGCATCATTGCTAACTGGCCACAGCCCGTAGCTGCCGCATAGTCGTCGCTCGCTCTGCTCACTCACTCTCGCCTTCTTCCGCTCGCTCTGCCTCGCCAAAGCGCCGCACTGAGTTCATAGTGCGCCACCAGAGCCGCTCGCCACCGACGTAACCTCACTGACCGATTCGTCTCGGCGATAGCTGCTCCACCATCACCTCCACCTCCTCGAGCCACTAGCATCACCTATCAACCCCAGGTATAGCGTCATTAAGCCTCACTGTAGCCGTCGTCATCACCGGAGCGCCGTCACGCTCACAGCTCACCGTGGCCCGGCCGTTCCACCGCACCGCATGCCTCCATCTTCTCTGGTCCAGCACCACGCTATAGACTAGATGCTTAGGACAAATATAGGAATGACGCCAGCACTTAACTGTGCCGGAATGAGTCACCGCTTCGCGCGTGGCCACCATGGCCACCGTGGCACTCGAGCTCGCCGCCACTGAGTTGGCTCACCGTCTCTCTCCTTTCTCTTGAGTCTTAGGTCGAGTAACCCTAGACCTAGCTAGTGGCATTACGGAGACCCACCTTTCGCTGTCGTCTCGCCGAAACAGTGAGAGCACCGCTGTGCTCCGTGCATGACATGCTATAGCTAGGAAAAGTATTAAACTTGTGTTGACAAGCTATAACTAGGAAAAATATTAAACCTACAGTAAGCATACTTAAAATATGGTCTTCCTATTTAATCCTAATTAATTGCTAGTTTATAGTGAAATTAATTGGGGTAAAAATACATAACATATGATCATGCAAATTTTTACACAGTATTCTTATGCTTGGAGGAATGTAATAAAAATATTAAATCTGTTCTTTGGCACTTTTCACTATGCCAAACTATTTTTTGCTAAAATAAGCCTATGTAAATTGTTATTTTTGTAGAGGTAGTTATACTCATCTAAATGGCATGAAATTGGTACAGAAGACTATTTAGATCATTTGTAGGCTACTGTAATTTTCGAAGAATTTATTAAGCACTAGAAATATTTACCCTTTAAATCACCTTATTATTTAAGGAAATTAATCAATGGATATAAATATATTAGTTATGTTTAACCATGATGTTTTCTATGGTGCTTGTGATGCATATGATCTGTTGATGTTATTAGTTAGGCTTAGAAGTAATTAGTTGTTTGCAACTAAGCTATTTATATGAGAAACGTGCACAATGATGTTACTTTTGTATTAATTTGCAACCAAATGGCCTTTTATTTTTTAAATGCATTTAAATGATCTCATCAAATCATCAGTCACTAAAAACATTTGTAACTTCAAATTGTCTATCACTATAGAGTACTGGCAGGCTATCTGTCGCTAAAAAATTTAGGGCAACGTACTATCTATGGCTAAAAGTACTGTCTGTCGGTAAAGATTTTTAGCGACAGGACTTACATCATCTGTAGAAGACTATCTCTATAACTTTTTAGCGTCAGATTGTTTATTGTTGTAGCCGCTTTTAGCGTCAGACCGTCCATCGCTAATCTTGGTGTTGTGGTGTAGTGCAACTTCCTCCAGAGATGAGTATGATATTCGATGTCTTTCATGTTTCTCTGTTGAAAAGATGTCTTCGCCTACCTGAGGAAGCCATTGCACCCACCAACATTAAGCTCCAATCGGATTTAACTTATGAAGAGAAACCAATCCGAGTGCTAGAAGAAATTGAAAGATTAACACAAAGCAAGGTCATAAAGTTCTACAAGGTGGTGTGGAATAACCACACTAAACAAGATGCCACATGGGAACGAGATGATTATTTACATGAGGTTTATCCTGCGTTTTATGTGGAACGGTAGGACTTTCAAATCTTGGGACGAGATTTCTATAAGGGGGAGGGGCTATAACACCATAGTGTTAAGCTTTGCATTTGGCATCTGCATTTTATGAGCACAAGCATCATCCTAGCATTCATGAACATGAGCATATGAAATTTCATCTCATTCTTATACATTGTCACATGAAATGTTGATTTATATATATGCTTATGCTTGCAATCATGTATGACCAATGTATGAGGTAGTTGTCAGGTCTTTAAAACACCTTAGACACATTTAGAATGATAAATGGAACAATGTTTGTAATCATGACATAGGCCAAATTTGCTTCTAAGCGTTGGTTTCACTTGAAATGCCATTTTCATGATACTAATTTGACCAAAGTTGAACAATAGCTTAGAGTGTTTGCATGGCTATGTGACCTAAATAAAAGTTGTAGTACTTAACAAGGGTAACAACTTTTTTTGGGTCAAGATCTAATTCAGTGCATAGCATGCCCAAAAACAGCTCACAAGTATCAACAAAATGTTGTTTTGTGACTTAAGAAATTTTCTAAGTGATGAAACGGTTTTTAGTTTCAAAGTACCTCACATTGGAGCAATGTAGTTTGTAAACTAGTGAGAATTCGATGATGGTTCCTAAAGCAATGTTGGAGATTTCACGTAGCTCTACAATTGTTATTATGGAAGTTTTTGCAAATTCGCCACGGATGAGGAGTTATAGAATCGCTAAGTCATGCTGTCAGATGGATTCAGAGGCGCCTGAATCAGCGCCGCCCGCGCGCATCATTGCTAACTGGCCACAGCCCGTAGCTGCCGCATAGTCGTCGCTCGCTCTGCTCACTCACTCTCGCCTTCTTCCGCTCGCTCTGCCTCGCCAAAGCGCCGCACTGAGTTCATAGTGCGCCACCAGAGCCGCTCGCCACCGACGTAACCTCACTGACCGATTCGTCTCGGCGATAGCTGCTCCACCATCACCTCCACCTCCTCGAGCCACTAGCATCACCTATCAACCCCAGGTATAGCGTCATTAAGCCTCACTGTAGCCGTCGTCGTCACCGGAGCGCCGTCACGCTCACAGCTCACCGTGGCCCGGCCGTTCCACCGCACCGCATGCCTCCATCTTCTCTGGTCCAGCACCACGCTATAGACTAGATGCTTAGGACAAATATAGGAATGACGCCAGCACTTAACTGTGCCGGAATGAGTCACCGCTTCGCGCGTGGCCACCATGGCCACCGTGGCACTCGAGCTCGCCGCCACTGAGTTGGCTCACCGTCTCTCTCCTTTCTCTTGAGTCTTAGGTCGAGTAACCCTAGACCTAGCTAGTGGCATTACGGAGACCCACCTTTCGCTGTCGTCTCGCCGAAACAGTGAGAGCACCGCTGTGCTCCGTGCATGACATGCTATAGCTAGGAAAAGTATTAAACTTGTGTTGACAAGCTATAACTAGGAAAAATATTAAACCTACAGTAAGCATACTTAAAATATGGTCTTCCTATTTAATCCTAATTAATTGCTAGTTTATAGTGAAATTAATTGGGGTAAAAATACATAACATATGATCATGCAAATTTTTACACAGTATTCTTATGCTTGGAGGAATGTAATAAAAATATTAAATCTGTTGTTTGGCACTTTTCACTATGCCAAACTATTTTTTGCTAAAATAAGCCTATGTAAATTGTTATTTTTGTAGAGGTAGTTATACTCATCTAAATGGCATGAAATTGGTACAGAAGACTATTTAGATCATTTGTAGGCTACTGTAATTTTCGAAGAATTTATTAAGCACTAGAAATATTTACCCTTTAAATCACCTTATTATTTAAGGAAATTAATCAGTGGATATAAATATATTAGTTATGTTTAACCATGATGTTTTCTATGGTGCTTGTGATGCATATGATCTGTTGATGTTATTAGTTAGGCTTAGAAGTAATTAGTTGTTTGCAACTAAGCTATTTATATGAGAAACGTGCACAATGATGTTACTTTTGTATTAATTTGCAACCAAATGGCCTTTTATTTTTTAAATGCATTTAAATGATCTCATCAAATCATCAGTCACTAAAAACATTTGTAACTTCAAATTGTCTATCACTATAGAGTACTGGCAGGCTATCTGTCGCTAAAAAATTTAGGGCAACGTACTATCTATGGCTAAAAGTACTGTCTGTCGGTAAAGATTTTTAGCGACAGGACTTACATCATCTGTAGAAGACTATCTCTATAACTTTTTAGCGTCAGATTGTCTATTGTTGTAGCCGCTTTTAGCGTCAGACCGTCCATCGCTAATCTTGGTGTTGTGGTGTAGTGCAACTTCCTCCAGAGATGAGTATGATATTCGATGTCTTTCATGTTTCTCTGTTGAAAAGATGTCTTCGCCTACCTGAGGAAGCCATTGCACCCACCAACATTAAGCTCCAATCGGATTTAACTTATGAAGAGAAACCAATCCGAGTGCTAGAAGAAATTGAAAGATTAACACAAAGCAAGGTCATAAAGTTCTACAAGGTGGTGTGGAATAACCACACTAAACAAGATGCCACATGGGAACGAGATGATTATTTACATGAGGTTTATCCTGCGTTTTATGTGGAACGGTAGGACTTTCAAATCTTGGGACGAGATTTCTATAAGGGGGAGGGGCTATAACACCATAGTGTTAAGCTTTGCATTTGGCATCTGCATTTTATGAGCACAAGCATCATCCTAGCATTCATGAACATGAGCATATGAAATTTCATCTCATTCTTATACATTGTCACATGAAATGTTGATTTATATATATGCTTATGCTTGCAATCATGTATGACCAATGTATGAGGTAGTTGTCAGGTCTTTAAAACACCTTAGACACATTTAGAATGATAAATGGAACAATGTTTGTAATCATGACATAGGCCAAATTTGCTTCTAAGCGTTGGTTTCACTTGAAATGCCATTTTCATGATACTAATTTGACCAAAGTTGAACAATAGCTTAGAGTGTTTGCATGGCTATGTGACCTAAATAAAAGTTGTAGTACTTAACAAGGGTAACAACTTTTTTTGGGTCAAGATCTAATTCAGTGCATAGCATGCTCAAAAACAGCTCACAAGTATCAACAAAATGTTGTTTTGTGACTTAAGAAATTTTCTAAGTGATGAAACGGTTTTTAGTTTCAAAGTACCTCACATTGGAGCAATGTAGTTTGTAAACTAGTGAGAATTCGATGATGGTTCCTAAAGCAATGTTGGAGATTTCACGTAGCTCTACAATTGTTATTATGGAAGTTTTTGCAAATTCGCCATGGATGAGGAGTTATAGAATCGCTAAGTCACGCTGTTAGACGAATTCAGAGGCGCCTAAATCGGCACCCTGCGCACGCGTCGTTGCCAACCGGCTATAGCCCATAGTCGCCACACACTCATCGCTCGGTCCACTCACTCGCTCTGCCTCGCCAAAGCACCACGCCAAGCTCGCTGTGCGCCACCGCAGCCGCTCGCACACTCATTGCTCGCTCCACTCACTCGCTCTTGCCTTCTCCCGCTCATTCTGCCTCGCCAAAGCACTGCGCCAAGCTTGCTGTGTGCCGCCATAGCCGCTCGCCACCGACGTAGCCTCGTTGATCGATTCATCTTGGTGACAGCTGCTCCGCCATCACCTCCACCTCCTCGAGCCACCAGCATCACCTATCGACCCCAGGTATAGCGGCATTTAGCCTCGCCGTAGCCACCGTCGTGCTCACGGCTAACCGTGGCTCGGCCGTCCCACCGCACTGCATGCCTCCATCTTCTTTGGTCCAGCAACATGCTAGAGTCTAGATGCTTAGTACAGATCTTCAAATGACACCACCGCTTAACTACGCCAGAACGAGTCACCGCTCCGCACGTGGCCACCATGGCCGCCGTGGCACTCGAGCTCTCCGCCACTGAGTTCGCTCACCGTCTCTCTCATTTCTCTCGAGTCTTAGGTCGAGTAAACCTAGACCTAGCTACTGGCATTACGGAGACCCACCTTTCGCTGCCGTCTAGCCGGAACAGTGAGAGCACTGCTGTGCTCCATGCATGACATGCTATAGCTAGGAAAAGTATTAAACTTGTGTTGACATGCTATAACTAGGAAAAATATTAAACCTACAGTAAGCATACTTAAAATATGGTCTTCCTATTTAATCCTAATTAATTGCTAGTTTATAGTGAAATTAATTAGGGTAAAAATACATAACATATGATCATGCAAATTTTTACACAGTATTCTTATGCTTGGAGGAATGTAATAAAAATATTAAATCTGTTGTTTGGCACTTTTCACAATGCCAAACTATTTTTGTTAAAATAAGCCTATGTAAATTGTTATTTTTGTAGAGGTAGTTATACTCATCTAAATGGCATGAAATTGGTACAGAAGACTATTTAGATCATTTGTAGGCTACTGTAATTTTCGCAGAATTTATTAAGCACTATAAATATTTATCCTTTAAATCACCTGATTATTTAAGGAAATTAATAAATAGATATAAATATATTAGTTATGTTTAACCATGATGTTTTCTATGGTGCTTGTGATGCATATGATCTGTTGATGCTATTAGTTAGGCTTAGAAGTAATTTGTTGTACGCAACTAAGCTATTTGTATGAGAAACGTGCACAATGATGTTACTTTTGTATTAATTTGCAACCAAATGGCCATTTTTTTTAAATGCATTTAAATGATCTCATCAAATCGTTAGTCGCTAAAAACATTTGTAACTTCAAATTGTCTATCACTATAAAGTACTGCCAGCCTATCTGTCGCTAAAGAGTAGCAGTAGACTATCTGTCGCTAAAAAATTTAGGGCAACGTACTATCTATCGCTAAAAGTACTGTCTGTCGGTAAAGATTTTTAGCGACAGGACTTACATCATCTGTAGAAGACTATCTCTATAACTTTTTAGCGTCAGATTGTCTATTGCTATAGCCGCTTTTAGCGTCAGACCGTCCATCGCTAATCTTGGTGTTGTGGTGTAGTGCAACTTCCTCCAGAGATGAGTATGATATTCAATGTCTTTCATGTTTCTCTGTTGAAAAGATGTCTTCGCCTACCTAAGGAAGCCATTGCATCCACCAACATTAAGCTCCAATCGGATTTAACTTATGAAGAGAAACCAATCCGAGTGCTAGAAGAAATTGAAAGATTAAAACAAAGCAAGGTCATTAAGTTCTACAAGGTGGTGTGGAATAACCACACTAAACAAGATGCCACGTGGGAACGAGATGATTATTTACGTGAGGTTTATCCTGTGTTTTATGTGGAGTGGTAGGACTTTCGAATCTTGGGACCAGATTTCTATAAGGGGGAGGGGCTATAACACCACAGTGTTAAGCTTTGCATTTTGCATCTGCATTTTATGAGCACAAGCATCATCCTAGCATTCATGAACATGAGCATATGAAATTTCATCTCATTCTTATACATTGTCACATGAAATGTTGATTTATATATATGCTTATGCTTGCAATCATGTATGACCAATGTATGAGGTAGTTGTTAGGTCTTGAAAATACCTTAGACACATCTAGAATGATAAATGGAACAATGTTTGTAATCATGACATAGGCCAAATTTGCTTCTAAGCATTGGTTTCACTTGAAATTCCATTTTCATGATACTAATTTGACCAAAGTTGAACAATAGCTTAGAGTGTTTGCATGGCTATGTGACCTAAATAAAAGTTGTAGTACTTAACTAGGGTAACAACTTTTTTGGGTCAAGATCTAATTCAGTGCATAGCCTACTCAAAAACAGCTCACAAGTATCAACAAAATGTTGTTTTGTGACTTAAGAAATTTTCTAAGTGATGAAATGGTTTTTAGTTTCAAACTACCTCACTTTGGAGCAATGTAGATTGTAAACTAGTGAGAATTTGATGATGGTTACTAAAGCAATGTAGGAGATTTCATGTAGCTCTACAATTGTTATTAAGGAAGTTTTTGCTAATTCGCCATGGATGAGGAGTTATATAATCGGTAAGTCACGCTGTCAGACGGATTCAGAGGCGCCTGAATCAGCACCGCGCGCGCTCGTCGTTGCCAACCGGCCATAGGCCACAGCCGCCGCACACTCGTCGCTCGCTCCACTCACTCGCTCTCGCCTTCTCTAGCTCGCTCTGCCTCGCCAAAGCGCCGCACCGAGCTCACTGTGTGCTGCCGTAGCCGCTAGCCACCGACGTAGCCTTGCTGACCGGTTCATCTCGGCGATAGCTGCTCCGCCATCACCTCCACCTCCTCGAGCCACCAGCATCACCTATCGACACCAGGTATAGCGGCATTTAGCCTCACCGTAGCCACAGCCGTCACCGGAGCGCCACCGCGCTCATGGCTCACCGTGGCATGGCTGTTCCACCGCACTTCATGCCTCCATCTTCTCTTTTCCAGCACCACGCTAGAGTCTAGATGCTTAGTACAGATCTAGGAATGACGCCACCGCTTAACTATGTCGGAACGAGTCACCGCTCCGCGTGTGGCCGCCATGGCCGCCGTGGCACTCGAGCTCGCCGCCGCTGAGTTGGCTCACCGTATCTCTCCTTTCTCTCACGACATAGGTCGAGTAACCCTAGACCTAGCTAGTGACATTACGGAGACCCACCTTTCGCTGCCGTCTAGCCGGAACAGTGAGAGCACCGCTGTGCTCCATGCATGACATGCTATATCAAAAAAAAATGTTAGACTTGTGTTGACATGCTATAGCTAGGAAAAATATTAAACCTACAATAAGCATACTTAAAATATGGTCTTCCTATTTAATCCTAATTAATTGCTAGTTTCTAGTGAAATAAATTGGGGTAAAAATACATAACATATGATCATGCAAATTTTTACACAGTATTCTTATGCTTGGAGGAATGTAATAAAAATATTAAATCTGTTGTTTGGCACTTTTCACTATGCCAAACTATTTTTGCTAAAAATAAGCCTATGTAACTTGTTATTTTTGTAGAGGTAGTTATACTCATCTAAATGGCATGAAATTGGTACAGAAGACTATTTAGATCATTTGTAGGCTACTGTAATTTTCGTAGAATTTATTAAGCACTATAAATATTTATCCTTTAAATCACCTTATTATTTAAGGAAATTAATAAATAGATATAAATATATTAGTTATGTTTAACCATGATGTTTTCTATGGTGCTTGTGATGCATATGATCTGTTGATGTTATTAGTTAGGCTTAGAAGTAATTTGTTGTATGCAACTAAGCTATTTGTATGAGAAACGTGCACAATGATGTTACTTTTGTATTAATTCGCAACCAAATGGCCTTTTATTTTTTTAAATGCATTTAAATGATCTCATCAAATCATCAGTCGCTAAAAAATTCAGGGCAACATAGTATCTATCGCTAAAAGTATTGTCTATCGGTAAAGATTTTTAGCGACAGGACTTACATCATCTGTAGAAGACTATCTCTATAACTTTTTAGCGTAAGATTGTCTATTGCTGTAGCCGCTTTTAGCGTCAGACCATCCATCGCTAATCTTGGTGTTGTGGTGTAGTGCAACTTCCTCTAGAGATGAGTATGATATTCGATGTCTTTCATGTTTCTCAGTTGCGAAGATGTCTTCGCCTACCTGAGGAAGCCATTGCACCCACCAACATTAAGCTCCAGTTGGATTTAACTTATGAAGAGAAAACAATCCGAGTGCTAGAAGGAATGGAAAGACTAACACGGAGGAAGGTCATTAAGTTCTACAAGGTGGTGTGGAATAACCACACTGAACAAGATGCCACGTGGGAACAGGAGGATTATTTACGTGAGGTTTATCCTGTGTTTTATGTGGAATGGTAGGACTTTCAAATCTTGGGATGAGATTTCTATAAGGGGGAGGGGCTGTAACACCCCGGTGTTAAGCTTTACATTTGGCATCTACATTTTATGAGCACAAGCATCATCCAAGCATTCATGAACATGAGCATATGAAATTTCATCTCATTCTTATACATTGTCACATGAAAATGTTGATTTATATATATGCTTATCCTTGCAATCATGTATGACCAATGTATGAGGTAGTTGTGAGGTCATGAAAACACCTTAGACACATCTAGAATGATAAATGGAACAATGTTTGTATTCATGACATAGGCCAAATTTGCTTCTAAGCGTTGGTTTCACTTGAAATGTCATTTTCATGATACTAATTTGACCAAAGTTGAACAGTAGCTTAGAGTGTTTGCATGGCTATGTGACCTAAATAAAAGTTGTAGTACTTAACTAGGGTAACAACTTTTTTTTGGGTCAAGATCTAATTCAGTGCATAGCATGCTCAAAAACAGCTCACAAGTATCAACAAAATGTTGTTTTGTGACTTAAGAAATTTTCTAAGTGATGAAACGATTTTCAGTTTCAAAGTACCTCTTGATGATGGTACCTAAAGCAATGTTGGAGATATCACATAGCTCTACAATTGTTATTAAGGAAGTTTTTGCTAATTCGCCATGGATGAGGAGTTATAGAATTGCTAAGTCACGCTGTCAGATGGATTTAGAGGTGCCTGAATCGACGCCGAGTGCACGTCGTTGCCGACCGGCCATAGGCCGCAGCTGCCGCACACTCGTTGCTCACTCCACTCACTCGCACTCGCCTTCTCCCGCTCACTCTGCCTTGCCAAAGCGCCGTGCCAAGCTCATTGTGCGCCGCCATAGCCGCTCGCCACCGACATAGCCTCGCTGACCGCTATCGACGTAGCCTCACTGACTGATTCGTCTCGACGACAGCTGCTCTGCCATCACCTCCACCTCCTTGAGCCACCAGCATCACCTATCGACCCCAGGTATAGCGGCATTTAGCCTCGCCGTATCATGGCTCACCGTGGCCAGGCCGTTCCACCACACTACATGCCTCCATCTTCTCTGGTCCAGCCCACGCTAGAGTCTAGATGCTTAGTATAGATCTAGGAATGATGCCACCGCTTAACTATGCCGGAATGAGTCACCGCTCCGCGTGTGGCCGCCATGGCCACCGGGGCACTCGAGCTCGCCGTCGCCGAGTTGGCTCACCGTCTCTCTCCTTTCTCTCGCGTCTTAGGTCGAGTAACCCTAGACCTAGCTAGTGGCATTACTGAGACTCACCTTTCGCTGTCATCTAGCCGGAGCATTGAGAGCACCGTTGTTCTCCGTGCATGACATGCTATAGCTAGGAAAAATATTAAACTTGTGTTGACAGGCTATAGCTAGGAAAAATATTAAACCTACTATAAGCATACTTAAAATATGGTCTTCCTATTTAATCCTAATTACTTAAAATATAGTCTTCCTATTTAATCCTAATTAATTGCTAGTTTCTAGTGAAAATAATTGGGGTAAAAATACATAACATATGATCATGCAAATTTTTACACAGTATTCTTATGCTTGGAGGAATGTAATAAAAATATTAAATCTGTTGTTTGGCACTTTTCACTATGCCAAACTATTTTTGCTAAAATAAGCCTATGTCACTTGTCATTTTTGTAGAGGTAGTTATAGTTATCTAAATGACATGAAATTTGTACATTAGACTACTAAGATCATTTGTAGGCTACTATAATTTTTGCAGAATTTATTAAGCACTAGAAATATTTATCCTTTAAATCACCTTATTATCTAAGGCAATTAATAAATGGATATAAATATATTAGTTATGTTTAACCATGATGTTTTCTATGGTGCTTCTGATGCATATGATCTGTTGATGTTATTAGTTAGGCTTAGAAGTAATTTGTTGTATGCAACTAATTAATTATTGCCTTATAATTCAACTAGGTTGGCTGCATGTATAATTTTTGTTGTGGTGATGATTTCATGCTGATAATGATCTTTTATATAAATATAGTTAATAATAAAGTTGTAGATAACTTACTTATCTATCTTGTGTTAAATTTTCATTGTCATAGGCCTTATGGTTTAAGAATTATGGCTGTTAGAAGTCTGCTGTCAGAAATGCTTGCCGTCTGGACAGATCTAAAGGATTGATTTGTTTGACCTATATAACTGCTGAATCACATTAAAATGATTAAAATAAAGTTGTAGGCAATTTCATAAGCTTTCCAGAATGTCCACAACCATATTATTTTGATATGTATAACTCCAGTTATGGTCAAAACAAGTGGCTGTTGTCTTGTAGTCCAGAAAATAATTTACATAAGTGTTTGCTTAAGGTACTAGAGAAGAGATATGCACCTACTCAGTAAAATAAGATGTAATTGTTATCACTTTAATGTAATGCTGTTGAAAACACTTATGAGGATGCATTCATCACATCATATCATATTATACATGTCATCGTATATGCATTCGCGATATTTTATTTCATGCACATGCATATAGGATCGTCCGAAGTGATAACTCTTTTGGAGTTCAACGAGGAAGAAGAGGAGGATCAGCAGGAGACGCCTCAGGCCGCAGCTCTAGGAGAAGAGGAGCAAACTCTCGAGGACCTCCCTGAGTGCCCAGATCACTGGCCAACCTCTTTCCTCAAAGGCAAGCCCCGGAGCATTCTAAGTCTCCCATGTTTTACAAAATATCACTTGAGTCCTTTATGTTTGATGCATTAGGTTATAAGAGTTGATAGGAAACACTTGATGCATAGAACTACTTTGTCCAGTTATATATACCTTTAACCTTGTGTAGGTATAGGATCGAATATATGCTTAGCCATGCTTAGACCGGTAGAAGTCGGGTGATTTCCTGTCACCTGCGAGATATTGGTGGATACCGAAGCATGGTTGACTATATTTGCTATCGTGGAAAAGAACCATGGGGAAATATAAATAGAGGCCGCGTGGAGTCTATGTGTAGGTTGACTCTTGTGATTCTGTCTGTGCTAATTAAGGACCGCACCGTTGTTGGCGCTTTTGTTGAGATTGAATGCATGCCTCTCACTTAGCTGGCCGGATAACTCGTTCCGACCGTAAAGCCGAGTAGCTCAACTTAGGTGGGGCCCCGTTCTGTTAGAGTGCGCACTCTGGATGGTAGTAAGGATATGCGGGGAGCTATACGTGAGCCCAAGGGCAGGCCGAGCCTAAACGTCTTGGCAGTTGATTGTCCCTGATTGTGCAGCGCTGGGCGAACCCACGTAATGTGGACCTGAGTTGTACCAAAGGTTACCTAGGGTGACCGTTGATCTGGTCTGCCTGGCTTTGTGTTAGGAATAAATTCCTAGCTGGTTGAAATCGATTCGAATCGTCGTCTCTCCCGGACAGTGAGAAACTTGGCTAGTCCCAACATTGTAGTAACTGTGTTATGAAATGATGGTTATGATGAACATGAAATTACTACACTGACTATGATTACTATTGTATGCTACTAAATGATATGCAACATGTTTGGTACATGTTAGTTGCTAATCTAGAGATAAATAGCTATAATTAACATGATGACCAAATTATAACTGTATACTTGAATTGGTAAGCTTTTTATGTAAAATGTTGTCAAGCTAGCTCCACTTATAAAGCCTTACATAATCCTTGGAGTCACTTTGTTTTTTGTTTATGACGGGTAAGTCTAGCTGAGTACCTTCTCGTACTCAGGGTTTTATTTCCATTGTTGCATATGGTACAGTTTATCATGGCTATTGCAAGAACTGCTTCTGCCCCGCTGTGGACGAGAAGTGAGCCCTGGGCAGGCATCTCTTATTAATACTTCTCATATGCTTTTGTGGATGTGATCATGAGCTAGAACTGTATTTGAACTATAATGGTAGATGTTAGTTTCAAACTTTAATTTGCTTCTGCTACTATTTTACTGAACTTGATTTGTAATAACCTAAATTCGTACTCTGATGAATGAATTGTATTTGTGAACTTTATATAACATGTGACATGTATATTGAATCATGTACGATCTTCGTTGTATATTGATGGTTAATCGAGACCCTTCATGGTACTTGACGGACTACCGGGTTTATATGGGCTCAAGTATGATAGAGCGACCGCTTGCGGGCTGTCATTGTACTTGTGCTCTTATAAATTGACCGGTTCTGCTACAGGAAACCCTCTCCACCTCACCATGTCTAATAGTGTGGGGAGATAAAAGAAGACTCTACATGCAGTCGCCTTGCCGGGTCGGGCCGGCGCAAAGGAGGCGCGCGACATCTTCTTGAATGGTCTGCCAAAACTCAGCTTGTGACCTTACAGGAGCGCAACCTCTTTTACAGTTCTATTTTTTACTCGCTTGACCTTTAAGTCCGCGAATTGAAAATCTAATCGGTTTAGATCGTGATTGTGAGGGTCGGGCTGGCCCAAAGGAGGCGTGCGCCATCTTCTTGAATGGTCTGCCAAAATTCTGCTTGTGACCTTACAGGAGCTAGCGGAACCCCTTTTACAGTTCTTTTTTTTTTTACTCGCTTGACCTTTAAGTCCGCGAATTGAAAACCTAATCGGTTTAGATCGTGATTGTGACATGAGACCGTGCAGGACTTCTTTTATAGCTCTATTTTTTACTTGCTTGTCCTTTAAGTCTGCAAATTGAAAACCTAATCGGTTTTAGATCGTGATTACAACATGAGACCATGCAGAACTTCCCTATATAAACGACCTATCCACCACCTTTAGAAAGACATTTATTTGAGTTAAGATTTTACCTCATTTCTATTGTTGTGCCGTGGTTGTTGTCTCTCCTTCCCGATCACCTCCGTCACCGGTGATCGAGAGAGAGCAGGTCTTGGAACTGCTTGCCCCAACGATCCTGCACCAGGAGAGTGCAAATAAGATTTTTGAGAAGCGTCTTCGCCCGATTGCTTGCAGCCTCCACGATGGCTTGTTTTCCATCCAAGTCAGGTGGTTCCGCGTAATGTCATCTCCACCGCCGGCTGCTTCGACCCATCTTCACCAACATCGTCAAAACATCGTCACTCTTCCACAAGGGACAACACTTCACCCACGTCTTCTTCATCTGCAACAAGAAGTACGTACACCGTGATACGATATGTTATTTTAATATGTCTGCTGGTTGTTTATTACTGGTGTTTATATTGATACTGTTACGGTTCAATTAGCTAGCATGTTATAGTTTTGCATACTAGTATCTATGTTTATAATGATTTTTGTTTTGGAATTAATCATAAACTTTTCTAATTACTCAACGCTAATTAGTGCAAGCATATTATTTGTTTGCACCTAGCTGGTTTGCTGAACTCATGCGTGTTTTTTCTAGGTGCTACGCCTCAGTCTCAGAAAGCACACATAATGGAGCCGTCGCCGTCAATATTGCCAGGACTATCGATCCATCGCGATCGATCTCTCCCGGTCGATAGAGTTATTAGAAATAATAAAGCTCGCAGACGCCGCTGTTGATTCAATTTGGAGCACAGGGCGTGCATGCAGGCAGGCCAGCAGCTAGATCCATTCACAGGGCACTGAGAGCTCAACATCAGCTTCACAGTGAGAAACAGACGTTGCCGCGCATGACTCGTTAGCAGGCTCCAGATCAACTGCAGTCGGGAGGCCCAGCAGACGCACTGCATGTCTGCAGGTCGTTGGCAAGCGTCGATCTGTTACATCGATCGTGTCACATTAATATCGTCTCACGATCCATCGATTATGTATAAACTAATGTTCCACTGCAATGTTAGATAACGAGTACTCCTCCATTTCAAATTATAAATCATTTTGATACTTTGGTTCATCTATTTTGCTATGTATATAGACATAATATTATATATAGGTGCATTACAAATGAATATATCAAAAAAGTAAAAGCGACTAATAATTTAGAACGGAGCGAGTACTCTTGTAGTTAATTAACCTAAGCCAACAAAACTGATATAGTAACTACTCCCAATGTCCAAATTATAAGTCGCTTTGACTTTTTTGGTACATCCATTTTGCTATGCATCTAATATAATAATATGTCATAGCAAAATAGATGAACCAAAAAACTCAAAGCGACTTATAATTTGAAACGGAATGAGTAGCTTGTTGTCAAACCAAACTCCTGCCTTGGCTCCCATCAACCTATGCTAGCTTCAACATAAACTAGAATAGTAGTAAATATTAAAATTTTGTGGATAAATTAATTATGTATAGCTAATCAAATTTCTTATCTTTACTCTTTCTATCTATTCATTTTAGCATAAGTTAAAATGTACTGCACCTTTGGCATAAGTTTTATCAACTCTATGGGTCTTTATTGTGTGTTCTCATCTTAGGTATTGCATCTCTATCGGTCTTTAATATGTTCTGCACCTTAGTGTAAGTTATATCAGCTCGTTTTGTATTTCTTTTTGTGACATCACAAATCCATTTAGCTTTAACTTTTGATCTTATTAATTATTTTAATTTTTTATTCATTGAAACTCTAGTGCTTATAGCATCTTTTATTCAAAGTTTCATTTCACATTTTTATTAAAAATGGATTCTAGATCCAAACTGCACTATCAATTACTATAATAGCATAAAAAGTTTGTTTCTGCCAACACTATGGCAAGATGTTGAATTTCCACTACATAGTAATAATATGTATAATAACACTATTTTATAAAATAGATTTCTTTATAAAAAGCAGATCTCTTATAAAGTAAACTAAACTTTTTATCACAATGTATAGGCTTATGCAAAAATTACAACTTGTCATTTTATCACCATGGAGTATGAATAGAATTTAAAATGATTGCCATTTTTCATGTCAATAAACTATATAGTCATTCTAGTTTCATTTTGAGTAAATTGTAGTATTAAATATTAATATGATAATGCTGGCACACGGGCGTCCGTCCAGGCGCGTTCCATTCGGACGGCTCATTCCCAGGCCTGCCCAACGATCGGGCCCAACATGCCTCCTCCGCTCCACCTTCAGTACGACGCGGTTTCTCCAAGAAAAATAAAAAACACGGTGACATTTCCTTTCTCCACTGCCACATGCAAGCGACCGTCGTGGGCACATCACCTCGCCCCCACCCTCCACTGGCCTTCTCCAACGCGGTGGCCTTCCCATCCGGACGCCGTGCGTCCACTCCGCATCGTTGCTACCACACGCCCACTCTGCCTCGCTCCTGCCACGCGCCCATCCTACGCCGCTCGCTTCTGCCCATCACGCTTGCCCATCCCGCGCCACCTGCCTTGCCGAGCCAAGCCCAGTGCTGGTTGCGATGGTGGTGGTGCTCGTGCGATGCCGGCTCCGACCTCGACGGCTGAATCGCCCGGCCCCGGGCTCCCCCATGTTGCAAGCGTATGTTTCAAGTATTTCAAATATTTCGTAGGTATGCTTCAAGTGTTTCATGCGGATGTTGCAAAAGTAGACCGGGATGTTGCATATGTTGCAATGATTGTGCATGTATGTTGCAAGTATGTTTATCTAGATGTTGCATATGTTTCACATATATGTTGCTAGTGTTTTATCTGGATGTTGCATATCTTTGCAATTGTTTATCAAGTGTTTTTCATGTCTTTTTGCATGTGTTTCAGGTGTATGGTTCGAATGTTTTAGCCGCTTTTGTATGTATGTTGCAATTATTTCATTTGGATGTTTTAAAAGTAGATCGGAGTGTTGTGCATATTGCAATGTGAGCCACTTGCTACAGATGCCTGCAGCAGCTGTTAGGGTGTCGTGCATGGAGGGGAGCAGCGTAGCAAGCATGGAGGGGTGTGGGAAGCAGGGAAGCGTGGGGGGTGGCGTGGGTGGGCCCTGCCTGTGCGTGCAGCAGGCACTTTCGCGGGCGTTGCAGCAGGCATAGGCGTCCGGACGTGGGGGGTCCACTCAGACCTCCGGGCGCTAGTGCTACTGATATTAATATCCTCTTATAGTCACCGTTGCTACCCTATCCTAGACCCAACTTCATGTTCTACGACTGACCTTTAGTGGCGTGGTCTAGGTTTAGATGACCATTTGTGCAGTAAAGTACAATCTATGACTTAAATACTTATTTTTAATAAAATACATAAAGGGAGTTAAGAGACGTTACAATAAGAACAAGAGTTTGAACTTCACTTATGCATAATAAAAATATAACAACTTAAGGTCAAAAATCTAAATATTTAAATCTGGATTCTTTATGCAACGAGACAAGTGCAATAACAAGAAGTAATCACAGCTTAAACTAAGGTTTTATAAATCTATATTGAAGATACGAGTAACTGTCATGCATAGTGAAAATACTATCTGTTGGTGCAGGGCCCTAGGGTACCTTGCAAAAAAGGAAGAAGATCTAGTCCGACTAGGATTCCCCACATATAATCCTAGTAACATTACTATCATGTAATCCTACTAGGACTCTTAAATTGTAACCAACTAGGAGACTTGCCTTCTGGGTTATATAAAGGAGGGCAAGGCTCTCTAGATTGGCAAGAGGAACAGACCTCATAGTCTAAACCCCAAGCGCAGGGCACATTATATTTTCTACCTAGACTGGACATAGGGACGCTATTCTAGCGGACCGAACTAGTATAAATTGTTGTCTCTGCGTTTACCGTCGAGTTCTGCATACGCCGAAGCCCTCCGAACAATCGTCCTGGGTTAGCCCGTGATGAGTTGTCGGTCATTAAACACTGACACTATCGGTAATGCTTTGTTGAGGGCATTCGTCCGGACGGAGCCCGACCTGATCGCGCTGCTCACCATGCGCCCCCATTCACGAATCGCAATCCGTCGCCGTAGCTTGGCACCAGATGCTGTCTCCTGGCGTCAAGCGGCTCACGCCCCTCTCCTAGTGCGTTCTCCATCCCGGTCCATTCTCACATCCCAGACCTAACTAGAGGCTAGTGCCTAGATCAGTCTACCATGAGAGTTCAGTGCCAAGTGAGGCGGTCGGCGAGGCCTAGCGAAGTGTGGCGCTACGGGTAGGATCCAGTCATCATACGAGGCCACTGCCGAGGTCCGTGCCACTGACGAGCTCCGCACCGGCAACCTCTGCGCCACTCCATGGCATCGACCACTGCGCTAGCATCAAGCTTCGTCTGTTTCGTGCGTTTCAGATATATGTTTCAAATGTTCCAGAGGTATAATACATGTGTTTTATATGGATGTTGCAAAAGTAGATAGGGATGTTGCATATGTTACAATGGTTGTAAACATATGTTGCAAGCTTCTATCCCTAATGTTTCATCTGTTTTTCCAGTCATATGTTGCAAGTATATTTATTTGATTTTTGCATATGTCTCACACATATATTTCAAGTATTTTATCTAGATGTTGTGTATGCTCTTACAATGGTTTCAAGTGTTTTTTAGATGTTTTGCAAGTGTTTCATCTATTTTAGACGTATGCTGCAAGTATTGTATCTGAACATTTCAAAAGAAGATCGGGTGTTGCATCTTCCTCCTCTCCTCCTCCTTTCGGCATCGGCTGGGCATCTGTCGTCCCCTCCCCCTCTTCTCGATGTTGGTGATGTTTGGGGTGACGTGAGCCACGCGTGGGCGTGCGAAATGGCGTGGAAATGGACTACATCCATGGGTGTTCGAACACCCCGTCCGTCTAGGTGTCCGGACGCTAGCAAGCCCGAAATACTATAGATCATATTTGTTAATTTTATCACAAGTAAATAGATATACTATATGTGTATTTCGTATAAAAAAGAGAATATCTCCTAGATTTAGCAGTTATTATTTATATGTACCCGTGATTAGCTTACGCATTAAGAAACAGTGTCTCATGTTTATATTCCAAAGAATTTTATTTAAAAAAGATATTCTATATCTCAGGTATTTATTTTAAGACGAAGGAAATAACCAGAACTGTAGAGCACGTGCACATAGTTGAGTTTCCATAGCGAGCACGATGATAGCGTGTCAGTAGCAAGTCATTCACTGCCCTAGATATGGACATCACTGTCGGTTCAAAAACCCCTTTCACTGCCGGATTTTGATCCGATAGTGGCATACCGGCAGTGATGGGGGGTTGACATCACTGTTTATTCTTAAAACCCGACACTGATCTACAGGCAATAGTGTCGGTTCCTGGGTCCACCCGGCAGTGTCCAGTTAAATAATACTGCCGGTTTGTAGTTCCAACCGACAGTGAAGGTTGCATCAAGAGTGTCGGTTCTTGGCTCAAGCTAGTAGTATTGAGCAAGCCTACACTATCGGTTCGTGGCTCAAACCGGCAGTGTTATCGTAACCATCATTGTCGGTTCATGGCTCAAGCCGGCAGTGTCAACACTATCGGTTTGTTACTAACCGGCAGTGATGGTTACGATAACAATACCGGTTTATTTCTAACCGGCAGTGATGGTTATGACAACACTATCAGTTTGTTGCTAACCGGCAGTGAGGGCACGTTCACATTTTATTGTTTTATAATTTATTTTAATTTATATTTTTTGTGGAATCGGGTTTCACTTTATATACGCTGCGTAGACGACATGTCCATCAATATTAAACATTATAAATGTTACGGTTACAATTCAAATGTTCTTATCCAGATCTCGATCCCTTAAAATAAAAAAGAAATGTTCTCGGACTTCACAGATTGTGCAATGCTTCTCGGACTTCTTACAATAATCTGGTGAACCGCTCTGGGCCATACTGGTCCTTGTACTTCACGGATTGTGCAATGGAAAATACTCCATCTTTTTCCAATACCTCGGCTAAGATGAATTTTGCCACCTCTGATTGCAGTGCGACGATCTCCATGTCTAACAGCCTTTCGTGGTTATATTTCTTGCATTGTCGTTCAAAAAAGATGATATCCAAAGAGGAACAGTCAATCATTTTGGTGAATTATTAACAGACATAAATGAAATGGGGATTATACACACCAACTTATCAGCTTCTTCCGATTTCCCGCCAATGTAGCGAAGCATTGCCCACATTACATAAAACCCGCATTCATTGTTTCCCGCTGGCTTTGATAGGTACTTCCCCTCCATTTCGATAACCTTAAATGGGACCTGCGTCCCACCGATATATCTTCTTTGGACGCTGAGCAACATTAAAGGGAGAAATATTAGAAAGCGGTATGTGTGATTAGAAAATACTATGTTATTAGGATCGCTTACTAATTCAGCACTGCCACCAGTGCATCCAGATGATGAAATGGTTTCTGCGAGTTTCGGTAAGTGTTAGATTCTTGGGGGAATGCTAGTTTCCGAGGAACAACACCGGTTCCTCTAGTGTGACCAGGGTGCTCCTTGGTTCTGAGTGCTTGGGTATGCACGTCTTTCTCCCTATTAGAAGTGTGAGTCCCTTGCCTCACCTCCTTAGTTACCTAGGAGATCCTCTGGATGAGTTCGCTCATGGATTCATTTGTGGAGCTAAAGCTCCCATCCTCAGCGTGCCATACATTCCTACCCATACAGTATATTACTGATTTGGGCTCCCAATCGACGGTCTCAACCTGAACGCCTTCCTTAGCAAGGTGATCCATCTTTTGAAGTTCTACTTCAAATTCTGGCAACTTTTTGGCGTAGCCACGAGAGCCGAGATGATGAGGATTCGTCGCTTTCTGTGAGTTCTTCTTATTCTTCTTGCTCAGTTCTAAGTACTCCTCAAATAACCTGCATTCCTTAAAATTCTGCCAGAAGTCGTTCTGCTTGCTAAACTGTCCACCATCGAAATCTGGCTCTTTATTTTTTAGGACAAAATTCTTGTACAATGTCCCCTTGAAATTCTTAAAGCATGTCCCCATGATTTCTTTTGCTTTTTTCTTGACTAACTCCCTATCATACTCCCTTAGGAAAGTGAAATACTCTAGGATCTTGACATCCCATATGTAATCCTTCTCACTTTCAGGAACCCTCCATGGGTCATCATCTTTCCCAATCCACTTTTTGTACCTAATCGGGATGAAGTCCCTAACAAGTAACCCGAGGATAGTCTTGTATTTGGTCAAAGCTATAGGCGGTGAGAGTGGATCCCCGAATTCATCGAACTCAGTAATGTGCCACAGTGCATTCCTACCAACAAGAATCTTTGACACGCCTCGCTTGGATCTGGCCTTCCTGCTACCCAAACCCTTTGGCTCCTCGGTCGGCAGAGGCTCCTACTAGAGACACCAAGTAAGCTATGACCCTCTCAATTGATTAGCGTGTGTGGCTACATAGTCACATGATACCAAAGTTACCTGGCCATCTTGGTCATTTTGACCTAGATTGAGCAGGCCGAACGGGGTCCATGGCTGCTTGTTCTCACCGTCCTGGTTGACACCATCACCGTTTGTCAGATCATGTGGCTCTCCCGTCCTAGCGATATCAGCCGCTTCTTGTTGTTGATCTGTTCTTCGGCGACGGGGTAACAGGCGACGATGAGTCATGGTTGTGACACGATCGTGGTTAGTTTTGGATGTGGACAACTACTAATAGCATATGTTCATATACATATACATATATATATAATATGTTTAATGCAAAGTCTAATAATATGTCCACATACAACAAAGTCAAATAATAGCATATGTTGACCTAGAACAAATTCATTGTTTGATTGACCACATACAACAAAGTCCACCTACTGTTCTACGAAACTAAGCCTACATCAACCTCCAAATAAGAAAAGCAATGACCATAGCCATAAATAAAAGCATGACATCTTTCCAAGACCAAGGGGCAATTCTCCTAATCTTCACATCTCCGGCGGGTGGCTTCTCTTCAATCTCCAGTGCCAGCGGATGGCTATGGTTTGCATTCATTGGACCATAGTAGGCCGGTTGTCCATGGTTTGTATGGTAGGCCAGATGACTTTAGTAGGCCCTCAAAGCTTCAGCTTCTGTGTTGTACTTTTTTTGCAAATTACCAGGGTAGCGATTGACTTGAGCATAGCAATCTTTCTAAGTTCGATAAATCCCAGGCATGTGACCAACATGCACTACATACCATGCCATGGTTGCCTATACATTTAAGTAAATTAGGCATGTGGTAAGTGGTAATAGTAACTCACTGAACTAGGGAAGCTTAAGAGTAAGAACATTGTTCGGCAATACATTATCAGTATTGCTCATGTGCAAGATGAATAACCAAATTCTTCATTGCTCCCAATAGTCATATTATACCGATTGGTTTATGAATTTTGGAGGAAGCTGAAATTGACTTATATAGTCATATCTTAATAAAATCCACTTATTCAGGTGTCACCTATCTATGTCATGTTTTACATTGCCATTAGTATCTAAAAAACCACTCATTGATGCATTGGTAATCCACACACTGTTATATCGAAATCTACATGAAACATGAGGCTATGGATACCACTGCTCTAATGAACAATATTTGTAGGTATGTCAATGGGGCTTTTGCTGTAAAAGGGTTGATGAACAAATAATAGAAAACCACATCTTCCGGGAAATTAAAAAATCAACTAGATGCATTTTTGGGATGCTGGTGCATGTCTGTGCCATTCAAATGTATCATTTCTTCTCCTGACTGACAGAGAGGCGAGAGCACACAAATTTGTACTTGAACATCAAATACGTAGCTACAGTGTTTGTATCAAGATCACACAATACATCATCATTAGTAATTATCTAAAATCTGCTAGAAAAGACTATCTTAGTAAGGATGCTAGAAAGCTCATAAAAAACCAGCAAATGCTCTCCGAAGTCACAAGGCAGTTCTTTATTTTTCGTTCCAGACATTTAAAAATCGGATGCCTGGGATTCTTGCCTAAACAAACAAACATACCCTAACAACATCATCAATGTGGGCATACACTATCAACTGTCTTAAAAACTATAATACACATAGGAGTGGATGTATTAGAACTAATTTTTCCTAACATAGTGTATATTTGTCACTTTCTTCTTGTCCCAACCACTCCATGTTATGCCATCTTGTGACTCGGTCACTTTACTCATCACGTGCTCTGTCTAGCAATCCATGAAGCCACCGAGGTCCCTGCTTTTTTCCTTTACCTAGCCTCCGAGCCTACGTGGTCTAAGGATGCCACTAATACTCACGAAAGATGGAGTTGAGATGACCATGATTATACGTGTGATGTGGGTGATACAAAAAAATCAGCAATGTTACTAGTCATAGGTGGTGGAAGGTAGGAACCAGGAGGGAGAAGCACTACTATGAGGCGCTAACACTATGGGGCATTTCATCAAACACACAGCGGGCAGTGAGCCACGCACTCACCGTGGGGGAGGGAATGTAGCTGTTCGTGCGCTCCTGAAGGCCTTGGTGGTGGGAGCGCTCCTAAACGCACTCACCGGGAAGGAGGAGGGGCACGGGCGGTGTCGTGGACGACGAACGAGGGCACGGACGACACGGTGCTCTGGCTTGGGGCAGTGCTCCGGCATGGGGCGGTGCTCCAGCATGAGGCGGTGGATGGCGTGGGGTGGTGCTTCGGCGCGGGGTGGTGCTCTGGCGGCGCGGGGGGAGGGGTTGGCACGGGGTTGAACTGAATTTGGATAATTTCAACCCGCGCCTCTTTTATACCAGTATCTCATCACTGCCGGTTGTAAGTTGAAACCGACAGTGATGGGGGTACATCACTGCCGGGTAACTCCCCAAACCGACAGTGATGGGTGTACATCACTGCCGGGTCATTCTCCAAACCGGCAGTGATGTGGTTTTGCAGTTAGGTCTTAAGTATTATAACTTTTCATTTTGTTTTGAACTCCTCCGATTGTCTCAACAGTTAAGACCCTTCAACCAAGCCCCCAAGACCCGTGTTTGAGTCCCAGGTGGCCCAAATGTTTTTTATATAAATTATTAATTTACTTAGGGAAAATAGCTCATCATTATCAGTTTTGATTGTGAACCGACAGTGATGGGGTACATCACTGCCGAGTCATTCCCCAAACTGATAGTGATGTGGTGTAGCAGTCAGGTGTTAAGTAGGATAACTTTTCATTTTGTTTTGAACTCCTCCTACTGGTGCAGCGGTTAACACCCCTCAACTTAGCCCCCGAGACCCGTGTTCGAGTCCCAGGCGACCCAATTTTTTTTGTACTATATTATAATTAATTAAGTGGCCTCCAAGTCAAAATAAAAAAGTAAATAACCCTAAGCACGTATCCTATACTAGCGCAGCGGTTAAGTCTCTGAACTCTGTAGCCCGAGACCCAAGCTCAAACCCGAGGGCTGGCACAATTTTTTTTAAGTTTTAAATATCACTGCAGTTTTTAAAATAAACCGACAGTGATAACCAGTATCACTGTCGGTTTATTCTCATCAATGCCGGATTTTTGAAACCGATAGTGATGTTTATATATATTAAAAATTTTCTTTTTATATACTAAATAAATAGAAGCATATGTATTCCTATGTTGAAATGGCTTGAAATTTTTTTGGTAAGCTTGTACACCCAAATTAAGACCCCACACCGGAACTTAGTTTTTTATTAGTTTTTTTATTTATTATATTTTTCTGTGTGCTGAATGAGACAAAAGAGGGTGAATTTCATCTTGGACCAATAGATTTTGTCATCCACCTCAACAAAATTCTTATCCCTAGGGCACATTAGAGCCTGTGTAAAAGTTTGGCACCATTCCAGATCTTTTCGTGGGTAGACTCAGTTCAACCTATAATTAAACGGTCTCATCGTGCAGAAATTCAATTAAACCTCAGAAAGTAGCAAACCATATTCGGAAAATGCCAAACTTGGTGTTTCCTTTACACGTGGCACATGTAAGACTAAGAAAAAGTTTGAGACCAATACAACACCAGAATGCGTATGAACCAAATAAACCTTGATAACCCATATGTATAGTCATGGTTTGATGAAAGGGCACATGTACCTCTGTGAAGCATGTATACTCCGCCTATGTCGAAATGGCTTGAAATTGTTTTGGCAAGCATGTACATCCAAATTAAGACCCCACACAGGATCTAAGGTTTTTTTGATAAGTTTTTTTATTTATTATATTTTTTGTGTCGAATGAGACAAAAAAGGGTGAATTTCATCTTGGACCCAATAGATTTTGTCATCCACCTCCATAAAATTCTTATCCCTAGGGCACATTAGAGCCTGTGTAAAAATTTGGCACCATTCCAAATCTTTTTATGGGTAGACTCAGTTCAACCTATAATTAAACAGTCTCATCGTGCGGAAATTCAATTAAACCTCAGAAAGTAGCAAACCATCTCCAAAAAATCCCAAACTTGGTGTTTCCTTCACACATGGCACGTGCAAGCCTAAGAAAAAGTTTGAGACCAATACGACACCAGAATGCGTATGAACAAAATAAACCTTGATAACCTATGTGTATAGTCATGGTTCGATGAAAGGACAAATGTACCTCTGTGAAGCATATATACTCCGCCTATGTCGAAATGGCTTGAATCTTTTTTGCCAAGCATGTACACCCAAATTAAGACCCCACATAGGATCTAAGGTTTTTCTGATCAGTTTTTTATTTATTATATTTTTCTCTATGTCGAATAACACAAAAGAGGGTGAATTTCATCTTGGACCCAATAGATTTTGTCATCCACCTCCACAAAATTCTTATCCCTAGGGTACATTAGAGCCTGTGTAAAAGTTTGACACCATTTTGGATCTTTTTGTGTGTAGACTCAGTTCAACCTATAATTAAACGGTGTCGTCGCACGAAAATTCAATTAAACCTCAGAAAGTAGCAAACCATCTCCGGAAAATCCCAAACTAGGTGTTTCCTTCACACATGGCACGTGGAAGCCTAAGGAAAAGTTTGAGATGAATACGACACCGAAATGTATATATCTAGTTGCTCAACAAATGTTACACGAATTACATGCATGCCAATAATTAAACACACAAAGCCGTACAAATTAAAATTAGAACTCAATTAAACTACAACCTTGAAAACAACCTAATAAACATTAATTACTATCGGAATCACTGCCGGGTTCAATCGGGCCACACACACTAACATGCCTCTATAGCCATATATGGTAATTGATGTCACAGATTATGTATCCGCTTGTATCGATGAAGTCCAATGCCCGTATGAGTACACTCTCTCGTGCCTCACAATACCAAAAGAATGGTCAGCCATAGATGTAACCTACTGAACGACCACTGCCCCTGTTAGTAATCCTTATGCAGTACTAGCGTCCTTCTACAGTGAGCTGGCCGAGGTTACCATTGCAGAAGTCCCAATCATACCCGAGTTGCTCCGTAGCTTGGTCTAGAATGGCCCACAAGCCACATGCAGCATTGGTAATGTCCTAGAGCGCAACCTGCATGCAAAGAAAAATAAAAAAACAGAGAATGTTATTACAATAATGAATAACAAATAACCACAACTTAGGTATAAGTGACCATTTTACCACATCCGTATGGTTGTAGCTCGCAAACCATTTGCTTGCTTGTGGGATGGGGATATCACCAGCATTCAAAGCAAGTGCCTTGAAGTGAGAGAAATCAGGCACATCATAGCAAACACGTCGAAGTGCCTCTAAACAAATGCGCATGGCACTAAATTGGGCGCTTATCATGTCCGGGCTCTATCTTCCCGTCTTATGGATATGGTTCCGATGATTTGCACCCCTCAAAGGGATGGAAAAACTGAGTTCACACGTCCATAGCTGACCACTTGCATTAGATGTCGTGTTCTCGATGATGTCCGAGATAAAGAACCAACTAAGTGCTATTCGCAACCAATCTATTGGGGATATAGTCTGCGACATATATGTATGCAACAATAATATTAAACTAATTACACTTATTTGTTAGCATAAAAAAACAAAAGATGTTGGAAAATATTTCATACAATAGCTGGAACAGAGAACCGTGGAATGGCCACATTAGGAGCGAATGGCTCATCACCAGGGTGGAAACCTGGTTCTTGTGGTGGGAGAGGTCCGTTATTCATACCACCTAATCGATAAAATGCAAAAAAAATATGAACATAAAATATATGCACAAAAAATTCTTCCAAGTAAAATGTGGCAACATAATTAAATATAGATCGAATGCAAGGAATAAGAATATATATAAATGTAGAATGCAAAGAAACATGAATATAAATAAAGATCAAATGAATATAGATAGAATATTGGAGAAGACAACATATCAATACCATTGAAAAATGCAGGAGTCATGACCAAATCACGTAGAGAGAGTGGATTTCTTGAGAAGTGAGAGTGAAACATGAGAAATGAGACTGTGAGAGTTCATGGGTGGGTGGGATTGATGTATGTGGCCAGCAGTTTGTTTTATAAAGGAGGGCATGGACATCACTGCCGGTTTTTAAGTAGAACCGATAGTGAAAGTTAATATCACTGTCGGTTTGTAAGTAGAACCGATAATGAAGGTGCATATATGTAAAGGATATATTTATTTAGATGGTACAGTGGGAAAGTTTTAACAACAATGATATATTTATTTAGATAGTAATGAAATACATCAAAAATAACAAAAATATTAGAAATAAATTACATATATGATAACAAAGACCTTACACTAAAATTCCATATACAATAACAAAGACATATTTGCGTATAGGTTAATGTTACAATCAATGTGTATCAACACATTATAATGTAACCACCTTAGTAGCATTCTTCTAGCACCAACTAGGGGCAAACAGCAGCACCGAGGTGGTCTACGAGCTATACCGGTTGGAGATGATAAGGTGGCATCGATGAATTTGCCTTGTCTATACATGGCCTTTTCTAAATGCGCACCACAGCGGATGGCTCTATGAACCTCGTGGCATCTCCAATCTTCGGCGTTGCTCTACCTTCAGTAGCATTCTTCTAGTACCTCTTGTGTGCACCATTTTGGTGGACTACGACGCATAATGATATCTGTGGTTTGTTGTGAGAGGAAAACATTGTATCATGGCTGATAAGGCCTGCCTAAAACTAACATGCATGAAGAGGCTAGCTCCTAGCCGAGGGCCATTTTATAGGGGCTAGCAGTCGTGGTACATTTTTATTTCTGAACTAAAGTTGTCGGGGTAGGTGGGAGCAGTGTTCCAACTATTGTGGTCAGTGGGAGCACTGTTGGCATGTGAGGAGCATCTACAGATCACTGTCGGTTTTAGTTTAAAAACCGACAGTGAATGGGGTACATCACTGCCGGTTCATTCCCCAAACCGGCAGTGATGTGGTGTAGCAGTTAGGTGTTAACTAGGCTAACTTTTCATTTTGTTTCGAACTCCTCCTACTGGCGCAATGGTTAAGACCCCTCAACTTAGCCCCCGAGATCCGTGTTTAAGTCCCAGGCGGCAAATTTTTTTGTTCTATTTAATAAATTATTAATTCACTTCGGAAATAGCTCATCACTGTCGGTTTTGATTGTAAACCGACAGTGATGGGGTACATCACTGCCGGGCCATTCTCCAAACCAGCAGTGATGTGGTTAAGTAGGATAACTTTTAGATTTCTTTCGAACTCCTCCTACTGGCTCAATGGTTAAGACCCTCAACTTAGCCCCCGAGACCCGTGTTCGAGTTCTAGGCCGCCCAAATTTTTTTGTTCTATTTTATAATTTATTAAATGAATTTTCTCTGTGCACCTTCTTTCTCTGTGGCCTTCTTAGCGTTCCTCTTCATCTCGGCCTGATCTGGAGACTAGAATAGTATACGCATCAAGTAAATGGATCACTCAACAGTCAACACACAAGCCACAGGCATTCTCATTCACATCTCCAGGAGCACATACATCAATGGTCAATGAAGGTTGGAGGAGGAATGGAGCTACTACACCTTTGCTCAATGCCGACTGTGGGCTGGGCTCCTTCGAGTAATGCGAGTAGGGACTACAAACTGGTTGGGGACCAGTGGCGCCGAGGAGCTGTGGATCCCTCACTACTAGTAGTAGCTTGGAAGAGAATGGCCACCCCAATGTCCTTCTATCGGAAGTCTAGACATATATATTTATATTTATATATATTTAGCTGGTGTTTAAATTCAGAGAGTAAAGTTTAGAAATGTTACATCATGTGTCTAATTGAGTGTTTGAATAGTAATAAGGTCAGTCTCAATGGTAGTTTTAAATAACTTTCATTCTCATTAATTGCTATGATACATCGGCATATTTGCTGAGTTGGTAGAGTATTAATGAGGAGGAGAGAGGAGATGAGAGTTTCATCAGGATCAAACATCCTTCATGGTTATGTGCATAATGATTACATAGTTAACAATAATCTAACTATCTTTATGTGCATCAACAATGAGGGCCTCATTATGATCAAGATGTATGTAAGCAGGTTCGTCACCCTCTTGAAGGATAGGTAGGGGTACATTCGCCCCGAATGGAGGCATTTCATGATAGCCCCGTAGTCTTCTTCATCCGTCACTCCATCGACACCGACAATCTTCCTTTTTCCTTCTAGGACTACTTTTAGCCTTCCTTTTCTCTTGTTGTCCCTTGCATAGAAGACTTGCATAACATCTCTTGCAAGGACGAAGGGGTCGTCTCTATATGTGGTCTTAGTGAGATCAATGGTAGTGAACCATTCGCTGTCAGTGTTGATTTCCTCAAGCCGGACCCACTGGTAGCAAAAAAGAGTTGCCTTCAACAGACCGTAGGCTAGCTCCCATATCTCCTATATGAAACCATAGTATGTCGCCTGCACGTTGTCATTTTCATCGTGATCATCAAAACAAACACCACAATTTTGGTATGTGCTCTTTCCGTCTTGCTTTTTTGTGTAAAATGTGAATCCATTGATCTTATACCCTTGGTACTTAAGATATGTACTCAAAGGTCTCTTGGCTAAGGCATCCTATTGATTATCCAACTTTATTCCAAGCAAGCGACGTCGCAACCAGTTGACAAATTCCTCCTTATATTTTTTATCCAGCTGAGACTATGACCTACTCAGATATAGAGTTTGCAGCGACTGCTTGTGCTCGTCAATGTATGGCATCACACCCTTGGCTTGCTAGAGAACGGCAAACTATGCCAGTCTAAAAGAAACAGGGTCGTCTACTGTAACAGATTTCTCCCCAATCATTTTTTTGCCACGTAGTCTTCCCTCTGTTCCTTTGCCACGTAGTCTACTGTAACAGATTTCTCCCCAATCAATGTATGACGAGATTCTGGAACTCCGACCCTTTTGATGTCTAGATAATATGTGCAGAACTCAATGGCCTCCTCTGTTGACCATCCTTCAACCATGCCTCCTTCTGGCCTAAATCTGTTCCTAACATAGCTCCTGAAAACTTTCATCAATCTTTCGAAATAGAACATCTGATGCAGGTACATTGGGCCAAGGGCTCTAATTTAGTCAACAAGATGAATGAGCAGATGCAATGAGATATCAAAGTAAGTCGGTGGAAAATGCATCTCAAGCCTAACGAGAGTTTTGGCTATGTCCCACTGCAGCTGCTCTAGCGTGGACACATCAATGATCTTGTTTGAGATTGCATTGAAGAACGAGTAAAGCTTTATAATTGGGGCGTGGACCTTTGGGGGGAGGATACCACATAGGGCAACAGGAAGCAGCTGAGTCATAATGACATGACAGTCATGGGCCATCATAGGTCCATAGTTGAACTTGAGTTCTCTCATGTTCACTAGCCTCTTTGGGTTCACACAGTAGCCCGTCGGGACTTTGAGTTCATTGAAGAAAGAAATAAGCGCATGCTTTTCTTCCTTCTTCAATGTCCATGATGCAACCAGAAGTTCGAACTGGCCATTCTCTAGCTCCACGGGATGCAACTCCTTTCTGATTCCCAAGTGTTGCATGTCTAGGCGTGTGGCTAGTGAATCCTTTGATGTCCCCCCGGTGTCCATTAAGGTGTTAAGAGTGTTAGCGCACATATTTTTAGTGATGTGCATGGGATCAAGACAGTGGCGTACACTTAGAAATGGCCAGTAAGGTAGTTTCCAGAAAACTAATTTTTTCTTTCAAACGCTCCCATCAGGCGCTGCTACTACATTATCCTCCTTACCAAGGACAACCTCTAGTTTGTTGAGTTCTTGAAGTATCGCAGGCCTGTCTCAATATTTTGGAGCTAAGCATTTCTCAATAGTATCGTTGAAATATTTTCTATTCCTGCAATAAGAGTGATCCTTAGGTAGGAACCAACGGTGTCCCATATAAACTATCTTTGAGTTATTTGGCAAATTTACCGCATCAGTGTCGTCCAAGCACTCGACACATCCAGTATAGCCTTTTGTCTTCTCTCCAGACAACGATAAGTACTCCCTTGATCGTGACATGTTCCTTTTTGTACTCGTCCCAAACGTCCGGCACACCCTTTTCAAACATCTCCACTAGTTCATCGATCACTGGTTCCAGAAACACATCGATGTCATTCCTAGGTTGTCTGGCCCTTGGATCAGTAGTGGCCGGGCACCCATCGCAACACACTGATTACTTGAGCACTTGTGTTCTGAGGAGTGGGTTTGTCCTTCCTAGGCTGTCCTGTTCGGGTACTGTTTGCAGCACTGTGATTCTGCTTGCGTCGTACTAACTGATGGAATGATCTCTCCTAATCATGATAACGTCCTGTTTAATCTCGACGTGACAACTCCTTCAATTTGCGCTATAGTCGTACTTTGTAGTAGTACTACTATGCGTCGCATAAATATAATATAATATAATATAATATAATATAATATAATATAATATAATATAATATAATATAATATAATATAATCGACTGGGACAAGAACGTACAGCATGTAATTGGAGTATACAACTATAGAACAGTACTACATATAGAAGCTTTACACATTTAGCAGGACATTATTTTGTTCTTCACAGAGAAACATACATAGTTCTGAGGGTACTCTCTGGGTGTTCAGAGTATTATTATACGCCTACGCGTAGTTCATTTTCATGTACTCCTATTTTAAGGCTGCGTTTAGTTCGCGAAATTTAAGAATTTGGTTATTGTAGCACTTTTGTTTTTATTTGGCTATTAGTGTTCAATCATGGACTAATTAGGTTCAAAACGTTCGTCTCGCGATTTCCAACCAAACTGTGCAATTAATTTTTTTTCGTCTACATTTAATACTCCATACACGTATCGTAAGATTCGATATAATAACTACTATAGCACTTTTTAAAAACTTTTTAGAAACTAAACACAGAGACAGGCCGGGACGTGCACACAAACACCTGTCTCTGTCCCCAGCAGCGACAGTGAAGCAATTAGCTAGGAAAGCGACTGTCGGCATTCCCTCGGCGCGCCACGTGGACTGCACCCAAGTGGGTACCACGCAAATCAGCGCACAGCCCAGCTCTCTGCTATTCTGGCTAGCTAGCTTGCAAAAGCGAAAGAGTTTCGAAAGAATGATCTCGGCATCTCTCCATTTAGGCCTGGTTTAGTTCGCGAAATTTGGATTTTGGGACTATTGTAGCACCTTTGTTTTTATTTGGCAAATAGTGTCCAAACATTGACTAATTAGGCTTAAAACGTTCGTCTCGCAATTTCCCACCAAACTGTGCAATTAGTTTTTCTTTTCGTCTACATTTAATGCTCCATGCACGGGCCGCAAACATTCGATGTGACAGGTACTATAGCAACTTTTTGGATTTTGGGTGGGAACTAAACCAGGCCTTAGTGTATATATATATATATGTGCATTTTGATGGAACAAGCTAGTAGAACGGTTTGATTCCTCCTGGGCGGCTAACAATGCAAGCTTTTCAAGTTGCATTGGCATGTTTGTCGTCCTTAATTGACTACGTCACACGTCTTTGAGGATACATATCTGAGTATTTTTTTTATTTTATTTTCCGGCTCGTTTCGGCCTGATATTTGTGCCGGCCGTTAACGCCCGTGGGTAGCTAGAGTTAGGCCTGCCTTTGTCAGGCCAGCTCAGGCTGCACGCTCTTTTATTTTTTCAGATGAAAACTAACAAACGAAAAAGGATATTCATTGCTCAAGTAATCAGTGTGTTGCGATGGGTGCCCAATAAATCCTTATTAAAAAATTTGACATGTCCACCAAAATTTGTTAGCAGTTGGTTCTAGGTTAAATTTTGCTAGGCCCAGAAAATTTTGGTCCTGGCTAACAACAAATATAATTGTTGACAAATATAAGGGCAGCCAACACGAGGATTTTCTTGGTCACACTTTGTCTTGCATTGGCTGGCTACATATATAGAAGAGGCTATGACAATAGCAGCGGGAAAATAGTAGCACTAGTCCATTGTTTATAATTTAACCGATTACTAACAATAATATCTCATAAACTATGTGTATCCTCCTATTGGAAAATTGTTTGGAGCATGATATTCTATATGATTTTGTCAACGAAACAACAAGATACATATTTTATATATGTTTTCAAGTAAAATATGCAATGACATGTGGACCCGGTCTGATTATTTGTCTCCCAATTTTATCACTAAGTTTAGCATGGTAGCAATCTAGACACAATTAATTATTTCTCTCCTGATTTTATTTATCAATAAGAAAGGATTGTCAAGGTATAGAATTTCCAAAAAAAAGAAGAAGAAAGGAATTGGCTTGGCTACAATCTAAAACACCTCATGATTTGCATATTGCACTAATTTGGTCAGTTTCAAATTTTGGTTTGGCACACTTGCTTCACAAAATAAACTAAATATGATTTGTGGGGCTTCCTGGGATTTTTTTTTGCTATTTCTTTTAGTCCGGATTGGTGATTTCTAGAAAATGGATTTGTAGGGGTGGCTCTATATCTAGCTGCCCCTACAAATTTTGAGCCGCCCCTACAAATTCGATTTGTAGGAGGGCGGCTGGTGAACTACCCCTATAAATCGGCCATTTATAGCCACGCTTTCGTAGGGGCGGTTGGCCAAACCGTCCCTACAAAGAATTATGAGCCGCCTTTACAAATGATACGTGTAGTAGTGATCCAATATTATCAGCCTGTTCGTTTGGCTGTGGCTTGTCGTAAACGATCATAAATTTTCAGCCGGAACAGTATTTTTCTCACACAAACCAGCCAACAGTACTTCTTCACGAACCAACAACGATATGAACCAGCCAACCGAACAGGCTGTATATCTCTATATCTCCAAATACTCAATCGCATATTTATGGCGTCGATATCCAATCATATCCTATCCGACATAATTAACACTGTCCGTATTCGAATCTGAATCCGAATAGAAATATGAAAACAAATGCAATATCAATAATATATATCTATTGTTCATATCTGATCCGTTTGCATCCCTAAATACAGCTAACTATTGGGAGCGAGTATATATATACTGGTTAGTGGAGTTACTCTAAGGTAGTTTTGTCCAATTCTTTCTTGTAAAAATTTCCGGTCCAATAATGTATGATCTAGTTTAGACAGTCCTGCTGTCCAGTGTCGTCGACAACAACCAAAACAAGGGTTGACCTCCTGCTGAACTATGCAATGACCTATTATAGTGCGAAATTAATAATTGCATATATAGTTCTATACCTGATCCATGAGGAGACAAAAAAAAACAAAAAATGCAAATGCGACGATCGAAACAGATTCAGTTTCTCAACCATGCATAATACCATTCTTCCGATAATAATGTGATAAATAAAATTAAATAATCCATGCGCGCGCGCGCACACACACACACACACACATATATATATATATATATATATATATATATATATATATATATATATATATATATATATATATATATATATATTTAGTAGCCAGCTACAAAATAAGTTATTCCGTAGTCACCTCCATTGACGATAATTTTATATACTAATTTATGATAATACCAATACATATTTACGATAGTTGGGTTACTATAACACATGGAGATATTTACCATAACGTTACAGTAAACCACTTAGTATGGAGTTACTATAATCTCGTAAATTAACATACTAATTATCGTAACTCAAAGTGGCTATAGAATAAGTTATTTTATAGCCAGCTACAGGGTAGTAGTTCTCTCTCTCTCTATATATATATAGGGAGAGTATATTCAATAGCCAGCTACAAAATAAGTTATTCTGTAGCCACCTCCATTTACGATAATTTTATATACTAATTTACGATAATGTCAATACATATTTACGATAGTTGGGTTACTATAACACATGGGGATATTTACCATAACATTATAGTAAACCACTTAGTAAGGAGTTACTATAATCTCGTAAATTAACATAGTAATTATCGTAACTCAAAGTGGCTACAGAATAAGTTATTTTGTAGCCCGCTACAGGTTAGTAGTTCTATATATATATATATATATATATATATACTGTTTTGCTATAATACACCTGGGTACATCTTGTAAACAGAATGCACCCAGGCTGCCGGACGCACCAACTTGGAGCAACCAGCGCGCCCAAGCGAAGATGTAGTGCATGCTTCCCTAAGTTAAGTTGTGTCTTCCACCTACCACGTAAAGCCACCTAGCATACAAATCCTACTAGACTGCATACATACATGCATGGAATTTTTTGTTGGTTTGAATCTTTGAAACAAATTTTCTCCTAAACTGTAACCCCGATTGACAAACCGTTTGTTGCATCTAACTCAAAAAAATATTCTGAGCAAAACTAGATCCAATTTAGATATTTTTTTTATCCTTTAAGCGAGTTGCATGTCAATGTACTACCGATTGCAACTCTGTCTACCACCTAGTTGCAACTAGTTATAACTCTGTGTATTATATGCATCTGGTCACTATAATCACGCCAAGTTGCAATTCTGAGTTACAATCATATCTAAGTAGCAACTATGTTGCAATTGAGTAGTAACTAGTTGCAATTAGTAGTAATTAGTTTGCAATCGGGTAGTAACTTGTTGCAACCAGTAGTAATTGTGTGGTAACGAGTTGCAACCAGTACTAACTGGGGTTGCAACTGGACGGGTGCATCTACCAACTAGGTTGCAAGTGAGTACTTGCTATCTACAATTGAGTACTAACTGGTTGCATTTCTATTCAGTAGGAGTTGCAAGCATACCTAGTTACAATCAGAGTAATAACTGGGTTGCAACTAAGTAGTGAATAATTGCAACCAGTAGTAACAAGGTTACACTAGATTATAATTAGTTGCAACCAATGCTAAATACGTTACAACCAAGTTGCAATTGTGTTGTAGAAGTGCTTGCAACTCATAGTACAACATATTGCAATTACGTATTTGAAAAAAAACTTCATCAAATACAACCTTCATAAATCTCGTTTTGTTAAGCATATTTTTTCAACAACCTACTTCAAACATATCTAAAATCGGATCTGTGGTTTAAAAGATATCACATTTTCTCGTTTGGAATCGACAAAAGATTCCATGCATGCATGCTTCTTGGTGGGATGGGTTGAGCTGTTAGGTGGCATCACATAGTTGGTTGTCTCCATTTAGTTTTACATGCAGGAGCATGGACTTACCTCGCGCTCGCCGCGCTCCGCGCGTCTCGCGGCTCGCGCTCGCGTGTCGGGTGCACTCGCTTCATAGAATGCACCCAGGTGCATTTTAGCCTCGTCCTATATATATATAGAACTATTACCCTATAGCTGGCTACAAAATAACTTATTCTATAGCCACTTTGAGTTACGATAATTACTATACTAATTTACGATATTGTAGTAACTCGTTACTAAGTGGTTTACTATAATGTTATGGTAAATATCCCCATATGTTACGGTAACCCAACTATCGTAAATATGTATTGACATTATCGTAAATTAGTATATAAAATTATCGTAAATGGAGGTGGCCACAAAATAACTTATTTTGTAGCTGGCTACAGAATATACTCTCCCTATATATATATATATATATATATATATATATATATATATATATATATATATATATATGAAAAAGTCTACTTAACCCCCCACCTTTCATACTTGGTCTACTTCACCCCCCAACTATGAAACCGTCTGTTTTACCCCCTGAACTTTCCAAAACCGTCTATTTTACCCTCGGGCGGTTTTAACAGTGGTTTTGCTACTGTAACAGCAGGTTTGCTACAGCAACGGTGGGTTGCTACAGTAACGGTGGTTTGAATTTTTCCGTTGAATCTTTGAAAAATCACAGTAAATCATAGAAAAATCATAAAATAAAAAATCTAATTTTGTTGGACTCCACATGAGTAGATCTACATAGTGAATATATAATATGGTATGCTTTAGTACAAATTTTTTACTGTAGCCTTAGATTAATTAGAAAATCTAATTTTGTCTGTAATTAATTGGAATAATTCACAGCTGCAGCTTCTATGGTCCAATTGTGGTGAAATTTTTATGGTACGCTAATTATTGTATGCTTGAACTATAGTAAAAATTTTGTACTCATTGAACTATGTATAACTTAGTTATAGATAAATTCTAATTAATTACAGACAAAATTGGATTTTCCAATTAATCTAAAGCTACAAAAAAAAAATTTGTACTAAAGCATACCGTATTATATATTCACTGTATAGATCTACTCATGTGGAGTCCAATAAAATTAGATTTTTTATTTTATGATTTTTCTATGATTTACTATGAGTTTTCAAAAATTCACCGAAAATAAATAAAAAAAAGGAAATTCAAACCACCGGAACTGTAGCAACCCACCGCTGCTGTAGCAACCCGCTGGCACTGTAGCAACAGCTGTGAAAAACCTCGGGGGGGTAAAATAGACGATTTTGGAAAGTTCAGGGGGTAAAACAGACGGTTTCATAGTTGGGGGTGAAGTAGACCAAGTATGAAAGGTGGGGGTTAAGTAGACTTTTTCCTATATATATATATTTTTTTTTTGATGGTCCTATATTATAACTTGACAACTGAATGCCTTCTCCGCGAGATACATTCGCCAACTGCAGCCTGCAGGCTGTATAGATCCATCGATTTGTTAAAGTAGGGCTGGCTAGCCCATGTTGCCCTTTCTCCGTTTGGCATGCACATGCAATATGGCAGCTTGGCAAGTTGGTGCCGCCACAACCACAAGCATACATGTATATGGTAGCTTGAGTAGTTATTAACTTATTATACACTAATATCTATACATACATACCGAAATACGCACAGATCAGTTATTAGTACCCTATTTTTGATTGTGGTCCAAAGCAATGACACTTACCAACAAATTAAAGACTGCTCATTAACCCGTCTCTAAACTAAGCTTTCTATAGGAATAATACTAAAATCATGCTCTGTGTACTATTAGTACAAACAGAGGATTAGCGTCTTAATTAGGCCCAACATAATCATAGCTAGCGGCCGAATTAACTATGTAATCTGATGAGATGGAACAGACCGTGCCGGAGAGAATGGGCTTTTTGTATTAGCTATATTACTAACATCTTAATCCGGCTTAGGTAAGTGATTAGATAATTGATTAGGACGGGAAATGGCGTGGTACGGTGAGAGTGAGTCTATACTAATAAGATATAGGCGGCCATCGCCGTCGGCGGTCGCTTAGCTGCTGATCTCTCGGAGCCTTTGGAGCGAAGCGCGCGATAGGGGACAAGGATCGGAATTATTGTTAACTGCCTGATTAAGATTTCGCCGAATCTAATGATGTCAGTGGCGAGCCGAATGGTGATTTAAACAATTAAGAGCTAGCCTAATCCGGAAAGGCACTGCTCCACCACCGTTAATAATTAGCCAGTGGAAGGTGGTGCTAGGGAACGATTATTTGCCTCCACTTGACATATATAATATACTGCGGCTGCCATTTGCGGAAGCCTGCTGAATAGTTTTAGGCTTTTTGCTTATTGCGTTTCAGTGCATGGACTGGGTGCGTCTTTTGCTATAAGCGGCAGTACGTATGCTGGTCAAAATCACTCGCCAGCTTGGCCATGTTTTGGGCGGTTTTGGCAGTTTTTGCTTCTCCAGAAAGCTGGAAAAGCCACCAACTCTTCTAAACAGGGGCTGTAAATATATAGCTAGATTCTAATACATCATGGACAACGGCCGTTGGGAATGTGCCGTAGATATGGAGCAGAATAAAGTTTTTGGTTGTTGAGGTCCATTCAAGTCCACATTGCTGCCATTCTTCACTGCTATAAGAGTCTATATATATATATATATATATATATATATATTTTGTATAACTTTTTTTTTTGTAGAGAGAACAATTACATTTCTATTTACATTTAAGTCTGTGGATAATAAGAATGATACACTAGAGTAAATCTAGAGACCCTAATAATGACATTCTTTACACCCAATCCATGTCGTTGACCATTGCAAAGTTCTGATATGTCGAACTCAGTGACGCTAATAATAACCAAACCCTCGAAGCTTATTCTCCAATCACCCACAACAATAAGCCCTAATACTTTGAAATGCCTCATGATCCAACATCACGATTAGTTCACTTGACTAATCTAACACATTGAAAGAGTATTTTTTTTTGAAAGGGCGGCAAAAGCTTTGCCGATAATTTTATTAGACGAAGAAGAAGAAGAAAAGGTTTACAAACAATTTACATGAAACTGACCTGCTGGTTTGGCCAAGAACAAGAAACAAACAACTACCACTACGAGAGCCCCAACCACTGAAAAAACCAGAAACCAGGGCGCCCACCCACAACAGGAACAGGAAAAGAAAACAACAACCAAGAGAAAACACCTGAGTACCAAACCAAAGCTTAACTAAGAAGCCAGGAAACAGACACTCCAAGCCTACTGAACCCTCTCTGGACTAACAAACGCCAACTGCTGTTGCTGAATGTCAACTTTGCAAAGAAGCGCCACTTGTCTTGGTTGTAGGCTTTGTTGCTGGAAGGTTCTTCTATTCCTTTCTTTCCACATATTCCACCAGAAGTATATCATGATCCCATCAAATTTTCTTCTCTGTGTTTTCTCAATCTTCATCCTGCATTTGCGCCAGAATTTGTATAAAGATCCGGAGACGCCTATGTTGTCCAGAATGGACAATCCAAACCACTGTTTTAAGAGATCTCAAACTTCCTTAGTGAATGGGCAATCCTTCCATATATGAGTTGGAATTTCGTGCTCAATGCCGCATAGCTTGCAGATTGGATCATGCTGCCAGTTTCTTTTACTTAGGTTGTCAGCTGTTAGGATCTTTTTGTGGAGTAGTGTCCAAGCAAAGAATCTACATTTAGGTTCAGCTTTTGCCTTCCAAATTGGCATGATCCTCATCTTATTGAAAGCGCCCTCAAACTGAATACGGTAAGCACTTTTTATTGTATATTCTCCAACATCTTTGGTCCATCGCCATCTAATTGTGTCCTCCCTGGAACTGTCCAAACTGATTCCCCTAATGGCTTCCCACGGAGCAACAAATTCAACCAACTCCTGATAGGTTGTTATAGGTGTAACATGATCTACCCATTTGTTTTCTTCCACAGCTTTGTTTACCTTTACGTTTCGTCTTTTGGTCTTCATATATAGTGCTGGGGCAATATTCTTCAGTGTCGTTCCTTGTAACCATGAGGATTGTCAAAAACTGGCAGTTTTTCCATCTCCCAGAGTCACTAGGGTTGAGGCATTGAAAAGGTCTCGATCTTTCTGATCACAAGGAACGTCAAAACTTGTCCAGGCCCTGTCCTTTTCTTTCCACTGGTATCACATCCATCTTAGTCTCAATGCCCGGGCAAAACAATCAAGATCAGAGATACCAAGCCCACCATATTGGTTGTTTCATCCAAGTTGAGCCATTCTGATCAGAGATACCAAGCCCACCATATTTAGAGACTTCTAGTTTCACGATGGCCAATATTGGTTGTTGGCCAGTTTATTAATGAGTGTCCACCATAAACTTTGTCCGGCGTCTCTCCTCGCCATAGAAAGCTCCTCCGTAGCTGGTCAATCCTTTTGATGAGCCACTTCTGTGCCGGGAAGACCGTTAAATGGTATAGTGGTTGAGATGACAAAACCGTTTTTACCAAAGTTTCCCTTCCTGTGGTAGATAGCAGTTTTCCTTTCCATCCAGGTAGACGATCCCCAACTGAAAGAGTATTCTCCACCTTGTTGTCGATGATGATTACGGGACTATCAGTTCGGCACCCTAGTACCAGCTAGATTGAAACTAGAAGTCCACATAACTTCTTGGCCATCGTGAGATCGGAATCCAGTAAAGCAAACTGGTGACACAAAGTTGCAAATGAGAAACAACATCTTCGCTAGTCGCATCAACCCTGCAAAAACAAAAACGACGTGAAGAATGCCGGGTTAAATGCCTAGATTTTTGCACCAGAATTTTCTACAAGAATCAAGATCCAGCAAGCAATCAGCGAAGACGGTGCAATCCGGTAACATTTTATTCAATATAAACCCTAACTAATGTGACTATACTGGATGAAAGAGGCCGGATCATATCCCCACCCCTCATCATCATCGGCAAGACTGCCACACCGATGATGGTGCAGACCAGCCTTGGGCTTTTCGGCATTAGGAGGTCGTGGCGGCGGTCTACGAGGAGAGAGCCTATCGCTCTGGCTCGGGGTGTCGCGAGGAGGCTTTTTATTTCTTATGCTTGTCGTTAGGATGATTCACATGCTTTCTTATTTAATTTATCTGGTTTTGTATTGCTTCATTTTTCATTCCAATTCAACTATTTTGCTTTACGAAATGAAAAGATGCAGAGCTGCACCTATTTGTTCCGTCCCATGCTTGATTGCTCTAGGTGCGACAATAATATGCCAATGATGTGGTACATACGTACGTCACTATGGTAAACAGACAAAGAAAAGTCACCAGAAAAGAACATTAAGTTGCTTTCGCGCCATCAACAAGACAAAAACACTTTGAATTTGCATGGATGTTTTGAGATGGACGCCGGACAAATAATAAAATATAATAACATGCGTCCATACCGAGAAACAAATTAATTCACGGGGATGTTTAATTTAACGAGTAGGCAGCAGGTCGCGCACCACACATCCAGGCCACGAGAATTTCCCCTTGTTAATATTAATGAACGATCCCGTCATTGGCGGGGGCATAATGGCATATCAAAAGATATCGTGCTTTATTACTATTTTATTAAAATATAATAACATGCTTGTCGTCGTCCCAAGAACAATATCATATCTCATGAAAATGATATCAGGCTGAGTTTCGTTCGTCGGGTTATCTTGTCCTTTCTTCGCCTACAGAGTGGATGGACCTTGCCTTCATAAAAGTGCTCTTCTTTTATCCAGTATATGGTGTTTCCACGTAAAATACATGTATATATACTAGTTGAAAATGAATTCTCTTGTTGGTATGACCTCCACCGACAGAAAAATACTAATTTCCCTGTCGGTGGGTGATTACCGATAGAAAAATCAAGAAACTGACAGAACAAAAGATGAATTTTTATGTGTTCGTTGCGTACCAACAGAGTATAAATAGTACACACAGGAAAATTGCTAATTTTCTGTTGGTGCTTATATTTATTTGTTGGTTTTCCTATACGCATAGAAAAATTACAAAAAAAAACAATCCACGAAAATTCGAGACCCGATGACTGATAAGAAAATTGGTTTACCAACAAAAAATTCATCTACCGACCAAAAAAATTATATTCCTGTCACTTTGTTTTGTCGGTATACCGATAGAAAAATTAATTTTCTAATTTTCTATTGGTTTTTGTATTTTCCTGTCAGTTTTGCACCGACAGGGAAATTTGAGTTTCCAGTAGTGATATATAGCTTTCCTAGAAAAGCATATTGTTTCTCTTTAAGAGGCAAGCACGGATGCAAGTAGCTAGCTTGAATGTTGCACATCCATCAACACATCATTGATGCACAAACAAAATCATTTTCACCAAGAGAATTTTCACCGCCGGTTTGAACAAAGCCATTGGTAAAAATAATTTTTACCATCGGTTTGTAATATAAACCATTGATGAAAATGATTTTCACTGTTGGATCATAATACAAACCAAAGATGGTAACCATTGTCACCACTGTCGCGGGTTCGTAACCACGACGAGCATCGTGGTTGTTCATTGGAAGTCGATATGTGGGTCTCCGGTGCTCGGCCACTAAAAAAACAAGAGAGACATGGCGATCTATCCTGGTTCAAGCTTCAATTTTAAGCCCTACGTATAATAGTGTAGTGTTCTTCATGTTAAGGAGCACCCAAATCGGTGGTTACAACAATGGTGATCGAGAGTTTGGCCAGGGTCGCTCGGTGCTATCCTACTACTCTTCGAAGGTGTTATTCCACAGCGAGTAAGGAACCGACCTTCTCTAGCTAGGTTGTCGATGGGGAACTGTCTACTGTTCCTCTCTGTTCTTTGCGTTTGGCCTCCCTCCTCCCCTGTATGGGAGCCGACCCTCCCCTTATATTCCGAGGAGGGGTCGGGTATAAGTCGGTTTGGGTTTCTAGTCTACGGTTACGTATGCCTGGTGTAGGAGTGTGCTGCCACAGAGTGGATGGACCTTGCCTTCATCATGTAGGGAGGAGTCGATGGAGCTACGACCGCTTCCTAACACCACTGCCACCGCCTGGCACTTGAATGTCAGGGGCTATCTACTATGGCACGGCCTCCCTCGAGTGAGCCTTCTCGAGGATTCCTTGGTTGTGAAGGATCCCTTGCCTAAGGGGTTGACGATTGGGCCCTAGAGCCTGCTACCCTTAGAGTTGGTGAAGTCGCTTGTTCTGTCGTGTCACGGTGGTTTCGTGACCCTATCGGAGGAGTGGCCGATAGAGCCTCGCGCCCATTGAAGAATCGGCAAGCATTGTGGAATCTCCGTCCCTACCAGGCCTCGGATGATCGTGGCTTAGAACTTCAGTTTGTTGTTCGAGCGCTGGCTTGGGCCTGCGCTAGGTTGGTGTTAGGCTCGAGCTGTCGTCACTCGGTAGCCTGGGCCCTAGCGAGCCCCCAAGCCCCGAGCAGTGGCTGCAGGAATACTTAGGTTCTCCCTAACTCCTTCTAGAGGGTGCATGTGAGCGTATCTGATGGGTATAGCCCCGAAGCTATCCGTGAGATCGGTTGGTGGGTCTATCGATCAGCACCTTCCTACCCCGGGGCTTAGTATACCCCTATGTTTGACTCTCGCTAGGAGCCCCTGAGCCCTTCGTAGCCTTCTGGGTCAAGTCTGAGATGGCGATGAGGGGTTGAGCCCAATCTCTGGTGACCGAGTTGACTAGGGTGGTCATAGCCTTGGCTGTCCTAGGTCGGGCGCCCTTCTAGTTGCGTCTGAGCCTTTGGTCGTGCGCTTAGCTTATGAGCCGAGCGATGCTTGATTCGAGCATCGCGTCTAGAAAGCCTGAGCAAGGGCCTGACCGACTCGTCAGGGAGCCGCTAGCTCTGAGCCCGTGTGGGGCGCCACGCTTACCTTGGCCTACCATGGGTCGAGCATCAGGGGCATCAGGGCCCTGGCTCTATGCCAATCCATCAATCAGCGTCCCACACCCTTGTGAGGGCTCAGTAGCAGGCCTCCTTGGCTTGGCTGCACTTAGCGATGGTTGGGTGCGTTGTTTGCACCGGGCTCGGGTGGCCCTCATTGGGCCCACCGCTTAGTGCCCTCTGCTTTACAACTATACTGTAGCTAAAGTCTTGGATAGTGTAGTTGATCCTTTCTGTAGCATGGGTTTCTCCGTTTGTATTGAATTCTTTAGTTCTAGCATGAAATTAGTAGTATCTAATAATGCAAATGTGGTGTTTATACTATTGGTGTACCTAAGTTTATGACATGCCCCATGGATGATTGTGGTAGCCAGCCGATATATAGTGATAGCCCTATTTGGACTGTGTATTCCAGTTTGATTTGGTTCTCAAAATGAAGGCCTCTTTGTTGGAACTGTCTGGTACCCTTCTTATCCTTTTCCATTGCTAGGTTGAGCCTGTACCCCAAAGTGCTAAAGAAAATTGACTAGATTGGTCCCTTAGTAGTAGATATGAACCTTAGCAGTCACTCGTTGTCCTCCCAATTAGCTATGCCATCTATTTTTTCTAGTTTGTATAACTCCATTGTTGCATGACTATCTTTATCGTTTACCCCCACTATACTTTTTTGGTTGATCAAGATACAAATCAAGAAACTATATTTATCTATACTCTTAGCCAAAACTTTTCCTGAGAATAAAAATACAATACCTTGGAATACTCTTAGGTGAAATATTGTAACATAATTCCACGCGCTTGTAGAATCAATCTATTTTAGCATGAGAAATATCAATGACACACAAGACATTGGATCGGGCCGCACCATCTCTTCTTTTGTTGTGGTCTATTGTTAACGATCTATGACCTCCTACTTGCTTGATGTTTGGCTAAACACAGTAAGAATTCAATTTTGTACCCCCTCTATTCCGATTTATAGGTCATTTTGGATTTTCTAGATACATAACTTTATGGTAAGACAATTACTCAAGCATCAGAGTTTGAACACAAATCAAAGTTGTATTCATTTCATGATCGTACTGTATATGTCAGAGGGGGTATTTATAGGGGTCCCAGTCTTCGTACTTACATAAAATGACTATTTTACCCATAACTTATACAATTACAACCGTTTCAACTACAAGGGTGAAGTGGTCTTTTTCTCCTTCTGAACCTTCATTCTTCAACTTTCAGTCATCAATCTTCTTGAAGTTTTTCGCCTTTCAGGACTTAGTCGATTTTCGCATGATCTTCTTCTGCCTTTTAAGCGAAGTCAAAACTTTGTCTTCGCTTAATCTTGTTTCTTTCTCTTCTCAAGAAAAGTCGATTGTTAAGCGAAATCAAATTCTTGTCTTCGCTCAACCTTGCTTCCTTCTCTTCTCCAGCGAAGATGAAGTCTTTTTGGCAAAGATAGATTTTTATCTTCCCTATGTTTCTTTTACCTGCAAGCAAACTTTGTTACGAAAATCACAATTTCAACTCCAAAGTTTCAGGGGCTGAGTTTTCTTGGTGAAGTTAAATCCCCAATAGCAGCCCCTCGCAGGCGAAGGCCTACTGCAAAGGTCTGAATCCTATGAAGTTTGGATTTAAAACAAAGATAAAAAAACACCGTCCTGAACTTTGGAGTTGGCCGTTTATAGCCGTTAGACTGTAAGCAATTGCTTTTTTTGAATCGCAGCGGTCATTTTTGACTAGTGATAGTCGACCGTTGGGTTTGTTCCAAAGCCGCCTATATATACTGTGCTGTCTCCCCTGATTTTGCTGCTTTGTCGAAGACGGGGAGGTGCTGTTGAAATTTTCTGTGAGGCGAAGTCAACTTTCTGTGCAAAGGCAAAGTATGAAGTTTAAGGTGAGTTTTCTTTTGGGTATGTTTATTTATTTTTGTTTTACTTGTTTGAATTTTTTCCTTTGATTTGATGGATTTTGCCTTCTCATGTTTTTAGATGTCTGACCAAGAAAAAATTGATTCTGAAAATTCTCCTGTTGAATCAAATCATTCTGGTTCAGTTGAAGATTTATCAGATGTTTCTGCTCTGAGTCAGAGTTGGTTGGTGATGACTCCAAGTCTTTGAATTTTGGAAAAACATTAATGGATGAAAGTGAATGGGAGTGGATGGTTACCAACAGAATGATAGAGAGGGCTTCTATTCGGTTGCCTGAGGGTGAGACAACTCCTAAGCCAAAGCCTCAGGAATGTGTTGTTTTTCACGATTAGTTTACTTCTAGACTTCGCATGCCTTGTTAGGATTTTATTGAAGAAATTTTTAAGTCCTATAATATTGAAATGCATCATTTGACTAACAATGGAATAGCGAAGATTGCTCTTTTTATTTGGACAGTGAAGTCTCAAGATGTAAATTTGGATATTAGAGCTTTATGTGCTCTTCATGAGATGCATACCCAATTTAGAAGCAAGGTTGGTGATGGAAAGAATGTTATCAAGTATTTTGGTTGTTGCAGTTTCAAGCCTGCTCGAGGTGCCAATCAAATTTCTCCTGCTTCTAAAAATAAGTGGGTTGAAAATTGGTATAGATTTTGGTTTTACCATTCTATTCCAATGGTTGAAGAGAGGGATGCATCGAAGAAAATTGTGAAGCGTTACCCTTTGGCTGCTAAGATGGGAAAAATGTTTTTTGATTGTAAGCCTGACTTTCCGAGTACGAAGAATTCTTCAATTTGTGAGAGGACTTATAAGTTGTTTGCTAGCTTGCAAAGTGCGTGAGATTTTTGTGAAGAATATCTTGCAGCTCAAGTTTGACCTCTCAAAAAGGGCTGGAGCTTTGTTCATTTCCACAAGAAAGTTGTGAGAGAGAAAAATTATTTGTATCTAGATAAAGAAGTTGCTCGTCCAAAGAAGTACACAAATGATGAAGATTTTGTCTCTGCAGTCGAAGTGAAGGCAGTTGCGATTCTTGGCAAATTTTTGAAGAAGCAAAAAGATTTGATGGATAGGATTTTGGGGACAGTCTATTAACGTCTGAATAGAGTTTTTGAAGTTGCTCAAATCAAGTATGGTGAAAGGCCACCACCAGCTTACACACGTGCTGCGAAGCCAAGTATAGATAATGTTACCAAGAAAAAGAGAGCTGGTGGTCAACTTGCGAAAAAGGTTACCAAGAAGAAGAAAATTTCTGCTTCTTCTGGTTCTGAGAAGAGTGGAGAGGGTGTTGAAGACTTTGGTCAGGAAACTCTTAGTCAACAAACTCGTGATGAGGTGAGAATGATTAGTTTAGTTTTTAATTCTAGCGGCTTGACTCCGTCAATGTTGACTCCGCTTGATGACTGTTTCCAAAATTTGGAGGCCACCTTTCAGTCTGCTATGAACATTGGCAAAGCTAGTTTGTCTTTGCCTTAGTTGAACATTGGCAAAGATACTTTGCCTTCTTCTCCGGTTAATACGATTTCTTCCCCTACTCTCGGTGAAGCTGCTACTACGGGTGCAACTGCTACTATTGAGGCACAAATGGAAGAAGGTGAGACTGTAAATGTGGCTTCATAGGAAGGAGTTTGGATCAGCAACTACTGCCTCCACACCGAAGGTTTTCCTAGGCTTCTCTATGCCACCATGCAGAGACTTGGAATCCAAAAATGCCCCGAGTATGAAGGCCGAGAGTATGAAGAACATGGCGCCGAACACTGTGAAGTCACCATCTACATCGCCAAGAATGAAGACTTCCCCAACATCATCGACGCCTGGAGTACGACTGCCACCAGATTTCGCTTCACCGACACCTAACAAGCCATCGCCCGCAAAGCCCTGCAACACCTATACGGGATCTATGAAGAGCCCATCGCCCATACACCCATGAGATTCTTCCCACCCTGGGAGAAGAATCATCCAGCCTAGATCACCCGCATTGAAGCCCTGTAAGGACAAGAAGTTGACCCCACCATGAAGTACATGACCACCTACCTATTGGCCCTTGATGAGTAACACGACATGCAAGCCTCCGAGTTGAGGAATGCATCCACCGAGCCAGAGAAGCCAAGATCTACGCCAGGAAGCTCCACGTGTAGTTCATCGAAGTGCATGCCCAAGCAGCCACCGCAGAGAGCCACGAGACTGCCATTGCCGAACCCTAAAGGAAGCCAAAGACCGCCACGCCTAGTAGTTGAAGAATGTCTACCTCGTCACTAGACCCAAGCGAAGGATGTTTGCCACACCCGGACAAGAGCCCATGATTCTAGAAGGAATCCCCGTCTACCCTCCAGAAAGTAGAAGGATGGACCTTGCAGCACCGCTAGCACCACTGCCTACGGAAGTGTCTGAGATCAAGGACCTCATCCCGCTCACCCAACCACTTCCAAGAGAAGAAGAAGACCCGCAGCCCAGCTCAGTTGAAGGACGCCAGAAGCACCAGAGTGAAGCCACCCCGTACGATGAAGTAGACTAGTCACTCCCCAGGGAGATGTACACGTAGCCTAGCTCCTATGTCCCCTCCATTGTATAATCCTCCCATCCTAATAAGAGGCATGGTGTTGGATCACGATCCCATTAAATCCATATGCCCTCCTTCTCGCAAAGGTAGATAAACAGGGTGTATATAACCAAAGCATCACATACTAAGAAGCTAAGTAAGGGTGATCACCAGATAAATAATAACCTACACAAAAAGTAATCGGATCTAAGAAATAAGATAATAGAAGATTTAAGGATAAATCTTCTAAGTGGGGTAGATCCGAACCCCGAATCAAGGAAAAGAGGAAACTACTAATCAGACAGGGCGAAAACAAGTTGAAGGCAGAAGAAGCAAGTTTTTGGATCAAAAATGGAATCCTAAGAACACTATGATTGTTGCTCAAAAGAAGTAAAACAAGGATAGTGTCACCACAAACCCGGAAGGATTAAACTCAAGAAGAAGTCATCATAGGGTGGATCGTCAGAAGACAAGCTCTACAACTCAGAATACAGGGTGATATGCATAATTGGAAGACACTAGAAGACCAAGACCTCTTAAATAGCTCTACAACCAGAAGAACAAGAAAATGATGGCATACTTACCTTAGAAGAACACTAGAAGATCAAATCTTCTAAGTGGGGTAGCCCCCAAAGAAAGAAGAAGAAGAAATGGAATTTCTTGAAGACCAGGTAGTCATAAGATAATTCAAGAAAGGGGTACAAAAGCGGAAACAGATCGAGCAGCTACCATGGGACAATAAGTATACCTCCTCCCGACAGGATGTGATCCCCAATAGGGTTGTCATAAGGTGGTATTTTTTTGTTCAATCATGTGGTAATCGCCCTGGCAAGGCGATAAGGTTATACTCCTTCCGATAATAGTACTACCTCATTATCGACAGGGTGGTACATTAGAGGATCGAGGAACTCTCTGGAGGACAGCACAGTAAGCCAAAAGAAATCCCTCCCCCTCTAGATCTTTCTCTCTCTAGGTTTCCTTCTCTCCCTCTAGTTTTCCCTCTCTAGTTTACTTGAATCTCGGAGACGAGATTCTTCTAAGTGGGGTAGATCTGTAACACCCGTGTTTTGCATCATGTTAAAAACCACTAAAAATTTGAACTTTTTAAAACTTTACAACAAATTAAAACCTTGACTATTTATTTTCTGCAAAACCCTTTCTAAATAAAATGTTTTCCAAAACCCTTGCATCAAAATCCACCATATGCATTTGGGCAAGAATTGTTTGAATGCGTGAATGTTGATTGTTTGATTGTATGTTTGCTTGCTCTAGAATTTATTTAGCTCCGAATAATTCCCCTTGACATTCTACACCCAAATAATTCCTGGACCTCTCCCTTGACCTACCAAGCTCCCCACATTTCAAACCGACTTGAAATTCAAATTCAAATCCACTCAATGGTGCTTAGTTTATTTCTAGAAATAGAAAAGGGAATTCTAAAATGGAAAATGGCTTCGGGCTCAATTCTCTCCTTCCCTTCGTTTAGCCCATGCCATGGCCCACTCCCTTCTCTCCCGCTCGGGCCTCGCCTGCGTGCACGCGTCCCCTCTCTCCCGCCTAGGCCGGCCTGGCCACTCGGCCCAACTCCGCACGCCCAGGCGCGGGGCTGGCTGGGCGCTCACGTGCCTACAGTACCAGACGGGAGTAGATACACGCACGTGTAGAAAGGAATTTCTATATATACTTGGTAGTGTGCCAGTATGTTGCTACGGGATAGCTAATACTCTGTACTAAAAACACACGGATCGCACGAGAAGATAACAATACTATAAAAATTAAATACCAACATTAAAGTGACATTTAATCCAAAAAGCAAAGTTATGAATTTAACACAGTCACGAAGAGTGTGACATCGTAGTCTCACAGGCTCTACTGTATAGATCTTTTCATAATGCGGCTATGATAATGTTTTATATCGGTAGAAAGAAATATCCGATATTCATTTCTTTTTTGCGTCAATAAATCCATGAATAAGTTCCGCCGCATCTCCATACCATCCTGTACATAGGTTCGAGTATATATGTAAATATAGGTAAATGCTCGTGCATTGCAACGGGAAAAAACAATGTTACAATAACATATGTATGAACATGTGTTGTACTATTACCTATAAGTATGATGTACGGAACACTGATATTACATAAGTCTTCATGTTGTATAGACCATTATGAAGTTCAAGAAATCATTAGTATTTTACCTTCTAACTTGACTATAAACCATCAGTTTAAGGGCCCCAGCATGCATGAAAAAAGACAAAAGGTAATATCTTTCAGAACAAGATAATTAGATTTGGACAGGTAACTATAAACGTATCAGACAACCATCTGGACCAATTCCCAACCTACAGAATTATATATCATGTGTTAACAATCAATAGTGCAAGGGAGGTGTCATGCATAGTCCCTATTCTAGGTTGTTTGTTTGTTCATCATGCAATTGCAAGCATTTCATAATTTAAGCACATACAGAGTTCTTAAGCTGTGTGCCTGATTCAAAGCTTAAGTCGCCAGCTAGAATCGGCAGAACTCTTGAGTCCACAATTGGGTCAGATATATTATCCGTGGGTATCTCATTCTCTGATTCATGAAGGATGGCATTAAACATAGCAATATCTAAATGAGCTACGCAATGCTCCATCACCTGATAGAAACATACACAATTTCATGACTTCACATAAAAGATACCATTACCAAAGAAACAAAAATTAGCATCTGAAAGCATACCAATTTTGCCAACAGTGGTAAACATCCACACTCATGTCCACCAGCACGAAGAGGACAACTTCTGCTGAATGCATCATCAAAAACAATTTTCCAGAGATCAATAGAAAAACTCCTATGTTGCTAATAACCCAGAAAGCCCTAACAACCTCCCAATCTTTGGAGTTGACAAATCTTCTACATGGGTTTGCATGTGGGGTGTCATTGCATGTGAAATGAAAATCCTTCAGAAAACTAAAAAATGAATTAGTTTGCAGTAGGTTTTACTCATCACTGTTTTACAGGAGCCATACTCAGCTTTTTGGAAAGTGCCAAGACAGTAATAGGGTTAACCTTTATATGCCACCATATCTTCTCCAATGCATCTACAATGTGCTAGTTTCGCGCCAATCATCTAGCAGCTTCATGATATTGGGTATACTTGCCATTGTAGTTACTTTTCCATCGTGTTGTAGCGAAACTCCACTCAGGCTTCTTTGCACCATTTGTGCTGAAAACCTTAAATGGACTTGAGTGCCGTGAAGTACCAAATGTTTATGCAACGATCTCTCAGGACAAATATGTTCGATAGCCAAAACGTCAGCCTACATCAAAATTAGGTTCTTACTTCTTAAATTTTGATATGAAAGAATTGATGCTAACAACAATAAGGGAAACAAGCGGTAGAGCGTAGTCATAATTTACCTTGAAACATCATTGCCACGAGAATTTGAAACAAGCAGAAGCCCAGAAACTAAATTTTTTGCAACTGAAGCTTTCCTATCTGAGGACCAAAATTTTGATGCATGAATGTAAATCCTAGATAAATGGGGATCTAGTGTATGAAACTTATGTGATGAACAACCATGCTCTAGCACCACAGAGTAGAGAGAAGCCTCAAGAGCAGCCTCATTATTTTCATACGAAACTTAGTTGCCATTATCAGCTAGGTTTTCTTCAGTATTAGCAATTCCATAGTCAGTGCCCCAAATCTGATCACATTTCAGAGTTTCATCCAAATATCGATCTCCTTTGCCTCTTCAATGGCTTTACCTTCAATCTCTCTGTCCTCAATGGCATTACCATTAGTTACTTTGCTCTGAATAGGTTTATCATTACTGACTTGACATTCAACGGCCTTACCATCCTTTATTCCGTCCTCAATGTCCTCATCATTCTTTGCTCTGTCTCAACAACTTTGTCATCGGTGGCTCTACCTTCAACAGTGCTATCATCCTTGATTCTGCCCTCATCTGCTTTATCATCTGCGGTTATTAGTAAAAAAAAGAAAAAATCCATCTCAAAGAAAAAAGGAACAAAACTTACACCATTTAAACATGAAAAGATCAGACAAATATTAAAGCAATGGATATTAGTATGATTGTTATTTTACATCTACAGGCAACAAATCATGAATGAATCATTGATGTCTAATGGAATGCATAAATAACCTGCGCCATAGTCATAAATTAAGTCAGTTGAGCTAAAGAAAACAGGGAGACAAAAACAACCATTTCCCTTGCTTATCTGAACAATCCAACAGTTGCTGCTGCTTTCACTTCACCAACAGAAGATAAATATCAAGTCACTACTAGTTTCTTCCAAACTGTCATGCCTACTTGTTCATAGAGGTGGGAACATCATCACAAGATTATGTAAATTCGATTAGCATTCTATCTCTTTCTAGCAAGAAGCCAATTATGGCTACTAGCTCAAGATTATGATTTAGTAGTACATACTACCACCTTATTAATTCTAGAGCTTAGAGAAATGATGTGGTAAGATATTTTACTACCTTAAACAGTCCCTGTTTGTATTATTACCAGCAATAATCTTAATATTTTTTTATGAAACTATCTGAAGGTACAAAATTACACGTGACAATCGAGTCATGCAAAGGTTAGATAGAAAATATCAACAGTGTATGAACCCCATCATCTTCTTCCTCATCATCATCCCTAGCATCATCCAGCTCAATGGCTCGCCATGGTACAGCGGCAGATTAAGCACCATACAAAAATAGGAAAAAAAGATTATCAAGGTTGACTGAATTTTGACACTGGTCTGTACACTCACAATCACCGATTTCAACGAGCGCCATTAGCCTGTCGGCAACGTCGAGCTCCTCGGTGTCCTACAGGGGCATGCGAAGGCCTCGAGATCACATACTCGCCACCGGCAGCATCATGTATGCTTGTTCCTACAAAAAGCAAGAGGAATCAGCAGCGATCAGCGAAGTGCCTGGCCTGGGCATAATCGACCCCACGGGATTGGCCTCTTGCTAGCTCCTAGACGACGCGGACGAGGGTGAGATAGTCCTCTTGCTAGCTGAGGCCAGTGAACGGCCACCTACCGTCAGCCGGCGGTGTGACCGCCACCGCAGGGATCGACCGCCACCGCAACGTGGTAGATAATCATGTTCAGTTGTTTTGCATAAAGGAAAATCATAACCTCTTGATGAGAATAATTTCTTATTTGATTTGATTGATTGATAGTAGTTTTCTTTTGCATGCAAGAAAGTTATATCACAACAGGCGTGATGGTCGTGCGAGGGATCACTTCCTTTTGCATGGAAGGAAACTGCCATGATTGCCACCACACGCGGGTCTCATGCAAGGAAAATCAACAGCTGCCGTGATTGTCGCACGGAGGTGGGATCGATCGCATGGTGTGGCAGACGGACGAACCTAAGGCAATTGTCGTACCAAAACGATGTCCACACTTTGTTCTTTTTAGTTGTAGGATATATATATATATATATATATATATATATATATATATATATATATATATATATATATATTCTGTAGCCACCTCTATTTACAATAATTTTATATACTAATTTAAGATAATGTCAATACATATTTACGATAGTTAGGTTACTATAACACATGGGGATATTTACCATAATGTTATAGTAAACCACTTAGTAAGGAGTTACTATAATCTTATAAATTAATATAGTAATTATCGTAACTCAAAGTGACTATAAAATAAGTTATTTTATAGCCAGCTACATGCTATATGTAGGCCGGTCGGTCGCCCCCAGATCTTTCAAGTTGCGACAAAACCTTTCTTTTTTAAGCACATATGCGATATTTGGCAAGTTGGCGCCGCCACATGCATGCATGCATGGTCGTTAGAATAGTTATACACACAAATATCTACAGTACGTACCTAAATACGTACGGACCAGTTACTACACTAATTAATTGTGGTCCAAAGCAGCAAGATTTTATAAGAGTACAGGTCAGCTGGCAATTCATACACAGTACCTTCTCTAGACTATAAGACACACCAACAGAATGATTGACTTCTTATTCAGTTGCTTAAGATTGAGTGGGCAATGGTTAATTAACATCCTAATCCCGTTTAGGTACGTGATTAGTTAATTAGTAATTACCAAAAGCTCGTGGTGGGACTGTACTTACTATCATATATATCGCCGATCAATCGCGCCCGGCCATCGCTGTCGATCGGTAGCTGAGGCCTTTGGAGTGGAGAATACATTGTCATGCAATTAGGATTTCACCGAATCTAATGATGTCATGTCACGCAAATGATGGATCAAACTAGACTAATAATATATAATCCCGGAAAGGCACTGCTCCTCCACTGTTAATTTTTTATTAACATGAAAGGTGGTGTCACGCAACCTTTTGCTTTATTATGTAGCTTCCTTGGCGTACTATATGTGGAAGTTTGTTGCCATATATGCACGGTTTGTGTAGATATATTTGGTTATAAGAAGTACGTACATATATGTATGTGTGCTAGTCAAAAATCATTCTCCAACTTTACTTAATTATACTATTCTATGGGAACATGTATTTGAATTATATTAATTAAGCACGCAGCCATGTATAATCAGGTTACCTTCAAGAGAGAAAAGTTAGTTGCCTGTTACAGAAACCATTGTGCTAACTGATGTCGCCTGGTCCAGTGTTCTTAATTCATCGAGTGCGCTGCTCTTGATCGTCAGCTATCAAGCTCATACTACTCGCCACTAATATTTCAATGCACCCCAAATTGAATCCGCTAACCACCAGTCACTGCATGCCTTTGTTAATACACTTGTATGCATGTGGCAGATCGGCGTCATTAAATTGCACGCGAACACGAGATGGGTGTCCTACAGATTTTAGTGTGCTACAGTGAATGTGTCTGAAACGGTTAGGACTAAACGACGTGGAAATTTCTGGTCTCTCTACCGGCTGTTCGGCAGGTCGTGCTGGGCTGAACGTGCTGGGGCTTATCAGCCCAGCCGTTCCGCAGCCCAGCCCTAGCTGAACGGCTGGTTATAAGCTACACGCTCGTCCCTCTGATTCCCCAGCGTGCGGCGCCTCCGTCATATTCTCCCCTTCACGTCAGTGGCTTGGTTTTCCCGCACAAGCGCCGCTCGTCGCCGTCTCTCCGCGCGAGTCCCGGCGGTCGTCTGTGCCGCGTCTCCGGGCCCCGTCGGTGGCCACCGGATCCGTCCACGCCCGCCTCTCTACGCCGTCCTCCTCGCCGGGCCTACGGTAACAGTGACGTCCGCCTCCTTCCCCGACCCCGCCTCCATCGACGGCGCCTTCGTCCAGCAAGGTAACGCCTGAATCCCATGCCGCCGTCCTCTCGCCCGACCACCTCTGAGCCCCAGCTCGTCGTCTTGTAGGTTGACCCCCGCGCGGCTAGGGTTTCCCTGAACTCTCGCCGGGCCTCGATGACAATTCTGTCCGCCTTCCTCCACGACCCCGCCTCCATCGGCGGCGACTCTCTCCAGCACGGTAAGACCCCGGATCCCACGTCGCCGCAGTCTCACCCGGCCAAATCTGAGCCCCACAGCCTCGTCTTGTAGGTTTACCCCCGCGCCGCACCCATCATCAACGCCAGGACCCGGTCAACGTATGCTCCTTCCAGGTGTTTCCGAGCCGCCGTCCTCTTTCCAAGTGTAGCCCATCATTTCCAAATTCTCTATTTGCTTTTTGATCATAGTCTAGGAATTACATACATTGCTTTTGTTTACACTAGAGCATTTGTAAGCACTAGAGCACATTGTTTGACAGCATACATAAGTGAGAAGTAAAAAAAACATAAACATCTACGAAGTGAAATCCTTTGTCTCAAATGCCTTGAATGTCCAGTGGCGAATCTGGATTACATGATTATCGGGTCATGTCTATAAATAGGTGGGGTCATATTACTCATTAGGAACTTTTAGTACTATATGCACTAATTTTTCATTGAAATTGTCAAATCCGTCGTTGTCGACGGACCCCGATGACAAGCTATAGCTTTGCCACTGTGAATGTGAATCCTTTAACAGTAAAGCGAATTATCTGTCAGTGTACCCTTCTTGTAACTTAGTTTTAATGCAGAGGTGCTGGAAATATCAAGAACCGCCTTCTCAATTAATTCAATTTAAGGCTAAAGATTATTTCCATTGAAAGATAAGAGTTTGTTGGTTGTGGAAGTGTGAACTATCATAGTGCAATTCCAAACCTCAGGTAACAGCATATATGAAGAAACCAATGTATGCAAGGTAATTGGATAGTAGAAAGGAGAACAGAAGATGCAATATATCATTTATGTATGCTGTCAAACAATGTGCTCTAGGAATTACATACAGTGCTTTTGCTTACACTAGATCATAGGTTACAGGTTCCAGTGCTATGTTTTAGCTTCAAATGCTTCATCTATTACTTCAGATTCTAGGTTGTTTTTACTTGAGTACCAGTGTGTTTGTAGTGTACCTAGAATGGAGAGTTTTCAGCCACTAAGAGCTGTCGATTTGTTGGTACTAGGGGTTTGTCCATTACCTGTCGATTTGTTGGCACTAGGGGTTTCACATGAATACATGCATGCAATCCTGGTAATCTCACATGTTTGTATGCCTGCAAATGCGTGTTCACGGTATGCAATATGAGACGTTATCTGTTATCGCAGTTATTCTTTTTCACCCTTCTTGCACTAATAGCAGGGGCTATTGGTTTCTCTGCCGTATGCATGCATTATAGTTTTGTCACTATAACCCATTTAGCTTGTATCCTTCAACTGCACCCATTCTGTAGGCTACTACAACTTTACCAGCTGCATCAACACTGCTTAAATGAACATCTTACAAGTATGCTCTATGTTTACACTGCAGAGATTTCAGGGACATTTCATCTGCTGGTGACCAGTGCTGCCCAAACTGGCAGCGTCGTCGACTTCGTCTTGCTCTCCACTTGCTGGCAGGCATTACAACCTCCGCTCAAAATGCCACAAACGGTTCAAAAAGGCAAGTTCTCTTTTCCGTCCCCCACTCTCTTGTTTGCGTACTGGAACTACCCTCCGTATGACATAAGATATGCATCCATGTACATAATCCCTTCGAATGTTGATCCTTACATCAGATGAGCCAGGAACGTGCTAGCTGGGATGACAGAACCTGCTCTCTGCTTCTTGACCTAATCATCAAGCAGAAAGACCTCTGTCACTGGAATGCCACTTCACCAACCTCACTAGGGTGGACCAATGTTGTTCGTGGCTTAAACGAAGTCACGAGGCTCGGGTACACCAAGAAAAAGTGCCAGAACAAGTACAATGAGCTGAAACGTTTGTATTTCAATTGGCACGACGGTCAGACCTATACTGGGCTAGGCCATGACCCGCTTACTGGAGAGATTACAACTGACCCCGAGTGGTACGGCGTCAACCCTGGGGGTACTAACTACACGCATTTCCTAGACTATTTTTTAGCAATTAGGTTCCCACTAACTCAGTACTAACTTCACCATCACTGGAACACATGTAGGAAAGTAGCCAACCCGCTCGTGACAAGTTCAGACACCCCCAATGCTGTGAGCAACTGGTCACGATTTTGGGACGCACCCTGCGTGATAGGGGCAAGTTGGTATCGGCGGAGGGCCATCAACTTGACAAGACACCCAGTAGTGGAAGACCTCACACTCCTCTAGGCTTATCGGACGAGCCAGTCCTACCGCGTAGTGGTGGTCAGCCCTCGAAGAGAGTCCATTGGGAATATTCTGTTAACAGTCCTCGCAGTAAGAAGAGTAGCAAGACTCCATCCATTGACGACTGCCTTGATGACCTAAGCCACATCATCAGGGAGGCTAGGTCCCAGAAGGCTCATCAAGGCACAGATGCTGAGGAGTTGGCCCAAGTCCATCAAATTCTATTGCAAGATGGTTACAGCGAGGCTGGTGTAGTATTCGTGCAAGCCCTTAACCTTTGCAACAACAGACTCCGTCGTCGGGCTTTTCATAATATGAAAACTAAAGAGGGCCGGCTGAACCGGATCAATGTGACGTGGGACTTCGTGTGCTCCACAAAGTCCCAGTGATCAGCACTATTGTTCGTACTGCGGTTTTTTCTGCTATTTTTGTTTTCCACCATGTGCATGTTGAGTTGATTCTATTTGTTGTTTCGTTATGTTCGTTTTGTTTGTTTTAACAAAGACCATTGCGGAGAACTAAGTGCATGTCGTTGTCTCGTGTTTTCAATAAAATATATGTGTCGTGCTGTGAGCGTTGTAAGACCTTATGCATGGATCACTTTTCTGTTGTTCATTCCTTACATACATTTGTCTAGGTGGTAGTGCCAACTACCTAGTTCAGGTAACTTGACATGTTCAATTATTAGCAAATGTTTTGCTCCCAATATATGCATCAGCATCTTACTGATTTGTGCCCATTTGTAGGTAGCATAATGAGTAGCACTAATGAGTCATCGTATAGTGACACTTCCAGTGATGGACCGAGCACTGTGATCTTGGCGAAGGCAGCAGTCGTGCTGCGGAGGTTGAAAGGTATTATGTCGCAACAAATGCCTGAGGTAAATCCTCCTTGTCCCATTCCTAAACTATCTAGATCCCAATGGATGCAGTTTACCCTTGCCAACCAAACCAAATGTATAGACAATTTGCGCATGATGTGTGATGCCTTCATGCATTTGCATGACACCCTGCTTCCTTTCGGCCTACCATCAACAGATAAGTGTACCTCGGTAGAAGCTTTAGGCATGTACATCTAGACCTGTGCCCACCAATCTGCAAGTAGAGAGTGTAAAGATAGGTTTGAAAGGTCTTTAGATACAGTTAGCAGAAAGATAACAGCAGTTGCAGAGGTCATGTATAGGTGGGCAAGTACTATCCTAGTGCCCGCAGATAGGAACTACACACGCGTAAGCCAGAAACTTGCTGCATATGCACCATGGTTTGATGGATGCATAGGTGCTATAGATGGCACACACATAAAGGTTGAGGTTAACCGTGAAGTAAAGGCTGATTTCTTCAATAGGAAAGGCGAAACAATAATTAATGTTTGCGCCGTCATGGATATGGATGGCCGTTTCACATACATGGGGCCGGGAAGGCAGGGGCATGTCATGACATGGCAGTGTTGAAAGACTATCAGGACGACAATTGGTTCCCGCATCCCCCAGCAGGTTTGTGATGCCTAGCAAAAAAATTACTTTGTGTATGACATACTTTGTGTATGCCTAGCAAAAGATTTCTTGATATATGATATACATATGCACTTTGGTGATCTGTTGGTTTTGCTTGGATGATGTAGCATTGATGAAATCTCATATGTTGATTCAGCTAAATATTCTACAATACATGTCAGCTACTGATAAGCTTTAGAATTTTACAGGATTGTGCTTGTTTCTAATTCTAGCCTTTCTATGTTGTACAAGAATGCACTACTATTATGAAAAGGAATGTTCTTCTATGCATATAAGCACAATTTATGGACTAAAGGAAGTATTTGAAAACTAGTTACATTCTGATCTAAAAAATCACAACATTTCAGGCAATGTTGACAGGACTAATTGGTGATCTATTGTCATTTCTTGTAGGCCGGTATTACCTAGCGGACGTGGGATACACGAACATGCCAGGTTACATGACTCCCTTCAGAAACACAAGGTATCATATGAACGATTTTAGGGGCGTAGAGTTGCATCAGTTGCAGCAGGAGGAAAAATTCAACTACATTCATGCGAAGTTGCGAAATGTCATTGAAAGGAGGTTTGGAGGCTTGAAAGAACGTTGGCATATTCTGAATGGGGTGCCATACTGCAAGAGGAAGAAGCAGGCTATGATAATCATTTCATGCTTTGCTTTAGAAAATTACTTGTGGATGCTTAAGTACGGAGCTGATCCACCTTCGTATGAGCTGCCGGAGTGGGTTGAGCTAAATCGAGGAACCCCAACCTCTGGAGTTAGGGAGTTAATATCTATGGTTGTGTGGAGTGGTATCTAATTTAGGAAAGGTGAGGTAATGCAGCTACTTCCTATATATCTGCCTGCTGTTTACAGTACTGAATTGTGGTAGTTAATTACTCCTCAAACATTAGCACCTCAAAATTAAAATTAGATAACTGTTAGTATACTACCCTTTTCTTTGCATAGTTGATTACACCTCAAACATGTGAACCTGTGGAACTGTTGTTTTACACCTCAAACATGTGAACCTGTGGAACTGGTTGCTTTGCTTTATAAAATTTATGCCTTTCAATATTTCAGAGTATATACTGTGGAACTGGTTGTTTTACTGAGTACATACTGCAGGCTCATCTACACATTTCTTGGCCTAGGGATCTTTCTGTTCCTGCGGACTTGGTCTGGGCATATTGCTGCTGAATCTGCAAATGGTCACTGCCTCTCTTGTGTATCCTTTTAGTCGGTAGGTACATGGAGTTCGATGTTCTTTCATATACCAGCCTCCATTGCTTATGTTTGCTTACTGATTACCTATGTTGAATTGCTAGATACATGGAGTTACATGTTATCTGATATACCATACCAGCTGCCATCACTTGAGTTTTGCTTGTTGACTACCCATAGTGAATCAGTGGTTAGAAGCTCCTGCTGGTTTATCCAAGGTTTCTGGTTAGGCTTGTTGACTATGGATGTATTTCTGAATAGCAACTGGGAAGAGGTAAGGAGCTCGGCTGTGAACTTTGATACTTTGTGATTTTTTCCTTATATCTGCTATTTTATGTCCTGACAGAGTATTTGTTGTATCTCCACTGCAGTAAAAGGCAATTGTTCATTATTGTCGAATTGTACCTTGCATTTAACTAGTAAATGTTGTACAAGTTCTTGTGAATGGAGTTAGAAGACACTCCACTCTAGTCATCAGGGATTTCTATAACAGCCAATTAACTGCCAGGTCTCCATTCTCATTGTCTTATTTCCTTAGTTTCACATGAAAGATTCTAACACAGTCAGTATAATTGTTGAGTTAAGATTTCCACCTGATGTTTATCTCATTGCATTGAAGTGGACATGATTATGATGATACTCTGCTAGCTAAGTTTGAAAGTATCTACACAGATTCTAGAGACCATAGCGCTACAATGGTTGGCATCAATGCTTATTCCTTCCCCAACTTGGCAATTTTTGTAGCCATCATTGCTTATCTCCTGCTATCACTGTTCCTTGTAGTTTGTTTTCAACATTGACCAAGGTTTGGCTGTTCTTCCCAAGTGGCTTAGCTTCAATAGAGTGACAGCACGTTTGAGGCAGGGATATGAAATTGGTCCTGCTAGGCTTCTTGTAAGGTTTGTTTTAATCACATTCTTGTACGGGGCTGGTAGCAAAAAATATCATGAACTGAATCCCTGCATTGAACTTGCACTGACAGTTTTTCTAGTTCTGTTACTTTCTTTATAATCTTTTTGTTTGATGATGTAGTGCTTCTGGAGGTCACATGGCGAGAAAATTTCCACCTCATGAAGCATTTGCAATTGGTGGGAGAAATAGTGTAAGAGGATACAAAGAAGGTGCTGTTGGCTCTGGGCGCTCTTATGCTGTTGGTAGTGGTGAAGTTTCATGCCGCCTGGTAAACTTCTTTCTCCTCTAGACCTTACTGTCTTTTTGTTGTTGTCAAATGGACCACATGGAAGTATGACAGACACAACTGTGTGGTAATTTACCACAGAATGTCGTATTGGCAACAAGGGCATACATGATGCTGTCACTAGGAAGCCAACAGATGCCATTTTGCTTTTGATGGAGATGAGGCATTTTGTAGTGAATGTAGTTAGATTGTGCAAGCAAACATATGACTTGTGCCTGCCATTTGACCTAGCTAGGTTGTATGTGTTTTGTATGGATGGAACAAATAGACTGTAAATTGTTGGTTGAACATGTAACTTATTTAACTGTGTATTGCGGATTACAAATGTGTTGTAAACAACCTTATGTGCATTGTGGTTTGGCGCCATTATATGAAACCACATGTTGTTGCCGCCAATATTCAATTTGAATTTGAAAATTTGAAATCAGCATGGTAACCAGCTGCTGGGCATGGTAACCACCAATATTCAATTTGCCACCAATAGGTCTCACGTTACTATTGATACACATATTGAATAATAACGTGTCACTCCATGCATGTCTCCCTCCATCCACCCGAGAATATAGCCAACTTAGCATTCAGAATGTGTCCTAAAATATAGTTATCTCCATAAGTTCCTGTATGGCTATATATAGGTCACAACATGAATAGTAAAAATTAGTACGCATTACCTCTCCCGTGCTCACAAATTAATTTGGATATATACAGATTAAAAAGATATGAGTGGCTTCATGGGTATGGGATCAAATAGAGCGACCTAAATTTTTCACCTCAACGTGTCCTATAGGTCTCACTGGGTAACCCTAGTGATCGATGGCAGGGAGAGCTGGAATTAGGAATTCATCAACGGAGCGATTGTTTCGAGTTCGATCATGGTAATGAACCATACCTTAAATCTATTAAGAAATGGTCTTTCCTAAAGAATTATTTGGCCGACTGTACCAGTAACGTGTTTGCCCTGATGGTCATTCTAATGTCCTTATTGAATAATAATAATAATAATAATAATAATAATAATAATAATAATAATAATAATAATAATAATAATAATAATAATAATAATAATAATAATAATAATAATAATAATAATAATAATAGTAATAGTAATAGTAATAATAATAATAATTCAAAAGACATGCATTACATTATATATATATACCCTAGGTCCCTAGGGGAAAGGTAGGCAGACGTCTCTGATTTGGGTGACATGTCTCAATCTCCTTTAGAGATATATATCATCATCCCTAGATAAGCTAGGCAGCTAGCATCATCAGATTCATTCACAATTTCAGATGCAACACGCACAAGATCGACTGCTTGTTGTCATTCTCACTCCTCTTGCGAATTCATGGATCGACTGCTAGGTTCTGATGGACGATATCACCACTACTTCCCGCTAAACTTGAGCTTGGCATGTCCCTGTTGTCGTTGTCGATGCAGTGCCATGGTGATATTGATGAAACAACTCATGGAAGCTAGGGCAGAACCGCTACCACCTGAGCAAGCACTTATGCTGATGTATGCTCTGGCCACCACAACTCTCCTTCGTGATGCAACTATTACTGTTGCTAGGGGCGAGGAGGCTGTTGAGGCTTACAAGGTTTCTACAGTGCAGTGTATGACTGAAGCTATTATCAGGATCCGCCCCAAGCTCATTGAAGAAGCTCAAAAGTTTGTGATGAAGCAGCGGGAGAGGGCTATGCAGCGAGCGGCTGAAGCTGAGGAAAGGTCAAATGCCGAAGCTCAAGCTTATGCCCAGTCCCCCTTGGCCGCTGTAGGTCGCCGTCGTAAGGTTGCTCAGCCAAGCCAAGAGGTGTGCCAAGAAGCTGATCTTCACCGCCAGCAAGCGTTGGACAAGCTCAAGGCGGATAGAGAAAAATGACACAGGTCGCCTCCACCAAGAGGCTGAATGGTGCTGAAACAAAGTGTTAGAGATAAACAGTAGGCAATTACTCTCGCTAGTATAGATTAGTAGAATTTAAGAAGTGCTAACTAACATATTTGATAAAGGGCCCGCTTCCCTATGGATGATCAGACTTACATACTAGGATCAAATTAAGCTTCATAATAGTGTTGAGTTGGAACTTTTGTGTGTTAGTACTTGTTTTTGGTTGTTGCATATTTAACTGCTACTTTATTTTAACTACAACTTCTGGCGCTTCGACACCTAGACTATATTTTCTTTTGGGTCAAGCAAAGCTTTGCATCTCTGGGTCATAGATATGTATGGTTGATAGATTTTTTAGAAGGGACAAATGGCTATGCATGAGGTCCGATATAACAATTGTCTGAAGATCACTTATGGTTGATAGATATGTATGGTCATAGATTTTTTTATCATGGGATGGAGTGTTAAAGAAGACAAGAGAACCTTTTAGAACCTTCTCCTCCATGGAGTATGAGATATTTCTCTAGGAGGATTCTAGAACTTTGTTCATATGATAAATTAATACAGAAGAATTTTCTAGGGCATGTACACTTATCATGTTGTCCATGGCTCACCAGGTCCTATATATAGGGGTACTTTCCTCCCCCATACTATACCATTCAAGGCATAGATAGCCACCATGAGTTAGAGTGGCATTACATCAACTCGTGTTCTCGTATGGCTTAGAATTTTTGCAAATATAAATATTAGTGACACTACATCAGACTAATAAAGAATTACTTATATTAAATTATATATATGTTTTCTCTTTGCTTATTTTCTTACACAATAGAGATTATAGATACTCTGTGGTCTATATCCAGTTATCATAAAGTTATTTTTCAAAGGACTAATCTTTATGTTTTTTCATCCATATTCGTATTTTTCTTTGCATGGAACCTCTACATATTTTAAATATGAAATTAGTTTGAAACCTTACCATTAATTATAATGGTTCCTGTGGCATCACATATCTTATGAAGTCATGAATCTAAGTTTTAATTTTTCAAATTTTATTCCTATTGACTTCTACAATTTTTTCTCTCTCAAGTTAAGTTAAAACTCTTGTGTTCCTATAACGCAAAAGTTTCTACACGACCCATCTCACGGGCATGGACGGCATGAGCCTCTCCCTTTCCCTCTCCCTCTCCCTCTCTCACATGACTCTCTTCCACGTCCATGCTCCGTGCCCCGCCGGACACAAAGACAATGACGACGGCGTTAGGGTTAGGGTTCTAGTGGGGTTAGGGAAACTCAACCCCAGTGGCTCTAGAAGGAGGTTTAGGGGGAGGCAAACATAACACGACAGTGGTGGCAGGTTGAAGGGCGGCGAGCAAGGTGGTGGGGGACAACCGGTTGGATGGGGTTGGTGGCGTGGGCATCTTGGCGTTGCTCGCTAGCAAGTGTTGTGGTTAGGGTAGGCAGGGTCAAGGGGCGGGGGAGGGTTGAGGGTGGCATGATGAGGTAGCTTGCCGCCGGCCACCATTGGTGGGGGCAGGGGCGAAGGTAGGGCAAGGACAAGAATGGCGGAGCTCGTCGGCGCCCTAGGGTTAGCGGATGGTGGGCCGAGCGGTAGGGCCGGGAGGTGGGCGGTGCGGCTGCTGCTGGACAGGGCAGCAGGGGAGGAGGTAGGGTGGAGGAGGATGGGCATGTCAGGAGGTTGAAGACGGGTGCACAACCTGTCGTGGCTTAACTATGTCCTTCCTATAACCAGCGAACTATGCCTTACTATTTCTGAGTAGCTAACTAGAGGTTCAGAGCACAAGTTCGTAGGTGACATCTACTCATCTAATTGAACATGAATATCAGTTGGGACTAGTGCTGGATATGCCTTCATGTATGGCTCATTGAGTCTTTTGTCCAAAAGTTCACATGCCCATTAGAGTAGGGTAAGAGCAAGGTCAACAATAGAGCCAAGTGTTTGGCTATAAGTAAAGTTACAAGAGCCAAGTTACACAATAGTTGTTTTCTATTTATCTATAAGAAGGTTTCTCTTTCCTATTCCTCCTTATACAACACCAGCTATTTGGGCCTACTATTGTATATGATTCCATGTCCAGCTTGTTGCTTGTATGAGAGTCAAGCTCTCATCTCTCTCCTCTTTTCTCTCCTCCACATCAGCATTAGCTTGGTTATCAGACCATTATTGTACTTGCTCAAATAATATAGCCCGCTGTTGGCTGTAGGTAAACTTAGATTCAATCTATCAACCTACTCATATATATAGTAGTCAGCTCACATATATATGACCTACTTGTTCCTCTCTTCTTGTGCATAAGCTGTCTGTAAACCTATAGCTCGCTTCTCTTCTCTTTCCCCATCTCTCCTCCACCGTACTTGATCTTATGCTCTATTTACAAGTAACCAATGTTGGTGGGCTAGAATTAATATTTTTGTGTATACTCCCATCAACATTAAAAAGTTCATATATATGCTCATTATACTCTTCACCATGAACAATGTTTAGCATGTCTTAGAGTCGTGCGCGTGCATTTTTATTTTCTTCTAGAGGTGCACCCCTACTACGACACCAGTTCGATTCCATGCTTGGTAGCTCCGGCCTCCAGGTAGTAGGGGATAGTATGTTACATGACGTTTCTGTCCTAAACAAATAGAGAAATGCTAAACATAAGTTGCTTTCACGCCATCAACAAGACACAACATTTTGAATTTCTATCGATTGCGGTTGAGAAGGTCGCCGATCCAAGAAAATAAAGGAGAGGAAATATGCATGCATCCATATCAAGAAATATATTGACCGAGATGTTTAGCGGTAGGCAGCTGGTCACATCGATCACTCACCAGATCCAAGCCACGAGAATTCCATCCCGTTAATGATGCCCTCCATAGGTGGTGGTGTTTATATTTATATATTAGTGATATAATTGGGGCTTATCATATCAAAAGATATTGTACTTTACAATCTAATCGATGGTGCATGTCCTCTCGAGACCCATATCAAAATCTCTAGTGAAAGCAGGATCAGGCTATATATGTTTCCTTCATCTTCCTGGTAATTTTGTCCATTTTTTATTCGATTCACATGTTTTGTCTACTCTCAATACATTGAAAGTTTTCTTGTTTTCTTCCCCTTTTCTGTTTCGGCACAAACTATATACTACTCCCTTGTTCCCCAAAAGAATGTAATTCTGGAACAGTGACATGTTTTAGTATATCAAGTTTGACCAATTATAGATGAAAAAGTATAAATATTTATGTCGGTGTTTTGTCAACAGGCTAGTGAATTTATACGTGTGTCGTGCTGCTCTAGAAAGACGATGGTAGTATCCAAAGACATAAGGAATTATACTGGTTCAGGTCAGAGAAAGTTCGAGTGTGTGTTCCTCGGTTGAATGCTTTGAAGTTCTTACAATGGGATCTGTAAGAAGAGGGTGAGAGGTAGGAGAAGCTAGGTGGATGAAACCCGAATGAAGTCTCAAGAGTCCGTCCCCTTGGAAGAGAAGCCTAGCCACCCTTATATAGAGCCTAGGGGCCAGGTTACATATATAGAGAGAGGTTCTCCCGACCAAGTGGTCCTGAGCCTGAGGGAGGGGGAAACTAGTAAGCTTGGCCTGTAAGGAAGGCCGTCTTGTCCTGGTGTCAACGCACGTCCGGGGTGGTTGTCGTCATGGACTTGCACCCATGTCATGGCATGATGTGGCATGATGCTACAGTGTCGGTCGTGACGGCACTATTGGCACAGTGGTGGTTCACCAACTATCCTGTGCGACATGAGCTTGCCATGGCCTTCATCATCATCTCCTATTCTCCTAGTGGCGTCGCGGCAAAAGTGAGGGGTAGGTAGCCGTCCTTGGGTCGTTGGTTGCCTTTGTTGGTCGTGGTGCCGGTGGCCTCGATCTTGAGCCATGGGTCAAGGTCCTTGGTGGCTTGGCCGGTCTTGGAAGTTAAGATCAGGGTCATGCGCCCCATCCTGTAGTGGGTAGGGTTGTACGACTGTCTTGTCAGGCCATATTTGAACGGTGGGTCGCCATACCGGTCGTCACCGCCTGGTGGTGTTGTCTTGTCTGTGCAGCATGATGTAGGGATGGAGCCTGTCCCTAGGAAGGTTGTCCCCTCAGTCCTAGTGGCATGAGTGGAGCGTCCCTGTCTCTATCAGGGTTGGCATGCTTGATGGAGCCCGACCCCTCCATATCCTTCCCAGGGGTTGAGACCGAGGAGGGGTCATGCGGTGCTACACAGCACGCAGCGGAAGGAGGGAGAGGTCATGGCCGACCACCCGCCTTAGTGCATGGCTTAGGTCCACGTGGCTTAGATAGGCCATGGTTGCTGGGCTTCTGCTAGCTAGGCCGTCGTGGGTCGCCCAAGCGGCTAAAGCTAGATACACCTTGTCTAAAGAACAAAAGGTTGCCTTTTGTAATTTTTTATAGGAGGTCAAGTTTCTAGATGGCTACACTTCGAACATAGCAAGATGTGTTCATGCTGATGGAAGCAAGGTACAAGGCCTAAAAACACATGATTGTCATATTCTTTTGCAAAGAATCTTACCTGTTGCTTTAAGAGGCTTTGTTGATAAGGATATATATGAAGTAGTAGCTGAGTTGGGAAACTTTTTTAGGCAATTGTGTAGCAAAACTCTAAACAAGGATTTGTTAGCTCAAATGAATGAAGAAATCCCTGTATTATTGTGCAAGCTTGAGAAAAAATTTTCCCCTAGCTCTTTTTGATGTGATGATGCACCTTCCTGTACATTTACCTGAGGAGGCGTTGCTCTGAGGTATTGTGCAGTATGGGTGGATGTACCTGTTTACACCAAAATTTGGAAGAAGGATCCCAAAATCATGTCAGCAAGGGATCAATTGCGTGCAGATTAAAACCAGCTGATTTGGATGCAACACTAGAATCAGGTTTCTTCAGATAGCGCCAGCAGATAACAATAGAGGCTATGATCGGCGCTAGGACGAGACATGCTGGACTCTACAAAAAGGGAAAGATTAGAGTCCAAGTTATCTTAAATTAGGAATGTTTTCATTTTATGTCAAAGATTGTAACAAATCATGCTCGAGTAGGATTCATGTTTAGGCTCTAGGTATAAATATCAAACCCCGGCTATTGTAAAAAGGTACAATCAATCAAATACAAGTCAATTACTTTTTTGGCTCCGACCACCCCTTAGGAGTAGGAGTAGAATAGATCTCGGCGAGTTCTTCAGCGAGTACGGCTGCATCGATCCGGTCGACCTCCACTGTTTGTCTGTAAGTACCGTCATGGTTTATACCTCTATTCATATGGCTGCATCGATCTAGTTGACCCCCACTGCAACTCTGGTATAGGCTAGTTATCGACTCTTGTCTAATTCAAGTATGGCCTGTGTGATTCTGCCTCACACCCCACTGCTTGAATTAGATCAAGGTCAAGTTATCGGCTCTACCTTAGTATGGCAGTCTTTGGTAGATTCATTAAGTTACTGATATTGCCTATTGCTTTCATTGTTTATCTAATTACAGCAATATCACTCTGCCCGATTGAGATTGATCTGGATCGGCCTTATATCTTATTTAACCCATCATTTGTAATCTAAAATTGATCTAATCTACACCTTAAACGATGAGTTATGTTTTATTGGCTGTTTTATATCAATCTTAATCATGCATAGCGTGTGGTTAAGGCATGTTCAATCTTGAGTAGATCTATTGGTTAGCGAGAACCGTTTCATGGCCCGTTATCATGGCATGTGGGATTCTGCCTCTCACCCCACTGTTAGCACCGTGGAGTGGGGATCGTTAGTCGGTAGATCCGTTCCTAAGAAGGCGTGACCTTAGCTGTGCGCTATGCCTGAATCGGCTGTTTAGCCGATATCGAGCGCTTTTACGAACAGTTCACGTTACAAGATCATTGAAGTAGAGATAAGTTGAAAGATATGTTATCCCCATGATCTTGTTATTGTATTACGGCCTGCATGATTCTGCCTCATGTCCCACTAATATTAGTAACGAGTTAGGGTCGTCGAGTCTATCGTTGTTTCTACGGCCTACGTGATTCTGCCTCATGCCCCACTGGTTATGGCGATAGATGAGATCTAACATATTCATTAGGTTTATCTTTATTAAATGGTTAAGTGGTGTCGAATTGTTTCTTTATATAAAAAGGGGTTCGGTTACTTGTAATCATTGGCTTAGTATAAACCGATCATCATTGATATCTTATTGTCATTGATTAATATTTGCTTAAATAATATCTATCCTGAATGATAACCGATTCTTCTTATACAACCCCATGAGCTTTAATCGATTTATTCTTATGAAAATGCTGGAATCGACTATTTAGTCGATCTCCTCTTATATCGGCTCTCAGAGCCGCACATTCAGGACTGTCTGGCAACACCGGCATGTTCCGCCCTTAATTACTGATAAGCTTTCTCTCCTTGTCAAATGCAGGGTCAAATTGACTGGCACGTCTCGGGAGGATTGTGTAGGATCGATCACCCTTGCGCTGAAGCTAGGCGGATCTGCTCCATCGAGCGGACCCTTCTGGCTTGCTGCGTGTGTCCTCGGCACGGAGATGAAAATTCTATGTCGACAGTACCTAGTTGAAAGGCGGTTGTACACTTTAAAGCGCTTTGTGAGGAATAGGGCAACACCAAAAGGTTCCATTGCAGAGGCATATATTGCCAATGAATGCCTAACATTTTGCTCCACATACATGGACGATGTTCAAACAAGATTTAATAGAGAACCGAGAAATGTTGGTTTTTCTGATGAAAAAGGCTATGGTGCAGATGTGGTTGGGCATGGAGTGAGATTTACTTCTGCAGTAGAAATAGTATATGATGATGGTGGATTAGATCAAATGGTGTGGTATGTGCTGAACAACTATAGTCAAGTTGAGGAATATATCAAGCATGTTATCACTTATGTATTGTGCTATATGCTCCCTTCCTCTTGTTCATATGGGCAATTTTTTGACACTTTTTTTTTGTTTTTACAGAATGTTCAGGGATGAATTAGATTGGAAGGGGTGTGTAACATTGAAAAAACACTTCGACAAGGATTCCAGACATGGTTCAGGAACCTGGTTAGATTCCATTCAACATCTTTTACAAATTATTATCAACATTGTACTATGCATTCTAATGTTTATTGTTCTATGTGGTATGCCAAATGCTGAGAAAGAATACAGATGAAGAAATGGTAGATGGTGACATCTTTTCCTTGGCATGTGGTCCTGATTTAAGAATCAAGAAATACAAGTCATGTATAGTTAATGGGGTGCGGTTTAACACTATTGACCGTGATACGAACAAGAAGTCTTAGAATAGTGGTGTAATGTCACTAGGCAGACATAACTCTGAGCTCTTCAAGTTTTACGGAAACATAAAACAGATCATCCAGTTAGATTATAATGGTGATGATAGGTCAGTAGTCTTGTTCAAATGTGATTGCTATAAACTAGATGGGAAGAATGCTCAGAAAGATGATGGGTTCTTTAAAAGCATCAATATTGGAAGTCTATGGTAAAAGGTGATTCTTTAATTCTAGCTACTCAGGTTAGAAAGGTGTTCTATTTCCCAGATACAAAATTTGGTAACAATTGGCAAGTTGTCCAAACATTTGACCATAAACATCTATACAATGTTAGTGAAACTTTCTATACCATTTAGTGGTCCTGCATATCAAGAGGAAGATTGATGCGATGAAGAGGAGGGTATTAGGTGAACAGTAGTTGATGAGCCAACAACTGAGATGCCTTTAAATAGACATGATGAACTAGGACAAATGTTTGAAGCTTCTGAGATATCTTGTTTGAGGAAAGAAAGGCCAACCCTTGTATGTGAAAGTGACACTAAAGATGAAGATGAAGTTTTAGATGACACACTAGAAGAGTACTGCAGCGAGGAAGATGGAGGTGCTACAGTTGAAGTCGACAGCGATGACGAGTAGTTGTTTTTTTTTATGTGTTGCCCTTGTGAAATTCAAACAATATGCAGAGCTATGCTTGGAATGTAGGTGTGCACAATGTCTTGTGAACTTTTTCTGGCACTGCTGTGATGGCCAGAAATCAAGTTAGTAGTGAACTATGTTTGAGTCAAGTTGTGAACTATATGGTTCTTGTGAACTGTAATATGTGATCTTGTGAACTGTGATATGTGAAAACTATGTATTTCAACACGTATGTGTCCTAGACCACATATATTTGCAAAAGTGTTTTGTTGAAACTTGAAACACCACATATATTTGCAATAGTGCACAATGTCATATTAACTTACAATCTGTAGGCACATAGAACACACACAAGCACTACAACCATAACACACTTCCTACCATCACTTCCAAATGAGGGCACAAAAGACACCAATAAGAAGACCTACAATCAATGTCGCTAGAACAGAAAAATCCCTACAATCTGCCACTTCCTATTCTCTACTTCCTTCCTATTCTCTACTTCCTGCATTGGCACACCTTTTCCCATCTTCATGTTCCAAACTTCAACTACAAGACTATCAACCATTTGCTTCAGTGTGTTCACTTCATGCCTCAAATCGGCGTCTCCTTCACCAGACATTTGCATCAGTTTGGGTGCAGCCACAATGGTGGCCGCCTCTGCCAATTCCTGGCATTGCTTCACTGCCCAGACTGCATGCTGCTCCTCAGACCGGATGAATCTACAAGTAGTAGGATCATCCTGCATTAAATCATAGCTACATCAAATACAAAGCAAGCATCCATGATCAAGCTACCAATGCAATTAATTTTTACCTTGACACTATAGGGGCACTTGATGAAGGTCTGATCCATGGTTAATGGCTGCTTGCTCTTGATCCAAACCAATGGGACGAAGCAATATGGGCAATCTAGGAGGTTGGACTGCTCCTCCATTCTGCTAGCGCTCGCCGATGAGCTCGTTACAGTTGCAGCGCCCTTTATCTGAGTTCTCTGAGCATCCTGCGTTGAGATGGATGCAGGCGTGGCCTCCGAGAGGGATGAGGGTGTGGCCGCCGAGATGGATGAGGAGCGGACGCCAAGATGGATGAGGGCGCTGTAGTAGTGCTGCGCCGCCACCGCCGAATCACCAGTCTAGGATTCATGGAGAAGGGGGCGGGGAAGGAGATGGAATGGAGACGATGTCCACGCACTAGGTCATGGTCAGGGTCAAATGTCATCCACTACAGGTGGCTGATAGTGGGCCTAGGCGTCCACATGCTGGGTCGTGGCCGGGGTCAAATGACGTCCACAGCAGGTGGCTGACAATGGGCCTGTAGTGTTAGTAGGAGCAAAAAAATTGGTTGCCAATGGCAAAAATTTTGCCCCACTAGGGGCTCAAACCGGAGACCTCAGGCTCTAGGGGCTTGTTACTTAGGCCCCGTTTAGCAGGGCTTCACTTCGTTAGTGAAGCTATTTTTTTTGCTTCAGCTCCACGAACAGTTCCACCGGTGGAGCTGAAGCGGTTTTGGTAAACCGTTTGACAAAATGGCTTTCCTGTGAGAGCATGTTTTTAAGGGTCGGGAGAAGCCACTTTTTTTGGCTCCATCCCACCCTAAATCAGTGTGAGAGCATGTTTTTAGGGCCTTCACAAGTGAAGCTATTTTACTTTACCCCGTTTGATAGAAAACGACTCCAAACAGCTCCTGAAGCCGATGAAGAAGCCCTGCCATGTCAAACGGGGCCTTAACCAGTGCGCTATGTGTTCGTGGGGAGACAACAAATGGTTTTAAGGAATAGGAGCGCTACATAAATATAATATAAAAGGGCAAAAAAACTAGTCCCACTCAGTGTCCCAAGATCTAGACGTTACCAATGCGCCAAACTAGTTAGCTCTTAAGAACTATTGTTTTAATTAAAAAGAGGATGAATGCCCCCTTCGAATTCACTACATCCCTTCACATTCACCACATCCCCTTTACATTCACTCACTCAGATTCACCTCTCCTCTTTCACCTTCCTCACTCAGATTCACCTCACCACTGCCGCCGCCCCTGCACCCGCCACCGCCCCCGCCGCTGCCGTAGTAGCCGTCCTAGATGACGAAGCCAGCAAGACGCCACTGCGTAAGGGACCCAGGAACTGGCAAGTTTGCCCCTTCCTCCTTGGCCTCGCCTACGGCGAAGAAGGTGGCCACGGCTACGCCCAAGAAGATGGCTGCACCTATGGCGAAGAAGATGGCCGCGACTGTGGCGAAGAAGAAGGCTGTGCTTGCGGCGAAGAAGAAGGAGGCCAGTGGCAACAAGCCAATGGAGGAAGATTCATCGGCGAGCAGCAACATGCTTGTGATGTGCCATGGCTGCTACAAAGGTAGAGCCATGTGTTAGAACTAGATTCACCATGGGGTGGAGTGCTTGCCTGCAACACCGACTAGCTCCTCCAACCCCGAGTCAAGCTCCATCCGTGACAGGGTAATTTCCATGAATAGGGTTTACTATTTACCTGTTAACTGTGGATTGGGGATTATGGATTAGGGTTCCTCTTAATTGGGATGTTGTTAATTGTATCAGAAGTATTTCTGTGATGATTAGGGTTCTTGTTCTGATGTAAATTGCTTTGTGATAATCTCCCCAGGCCAGATGCTGAATTTATGCCATATATAGAATGTTAATTGGGTCAGTAGTTAGTCTCTGATAATTTGGGTTCTTGTTGTGCTGTAAATTGCTTTGTGATAATCTCCTCAGATGCTTAATTGGGTCAGAATGTTAATTAATGCTTACCAGTGCCCTGAAATCAGTTCTTTCTTTTGTTTTGTCTAAGCTTTTGTGATAATTGTCTGGTAGGTACTCTGTCTGATTTGTTGTTGAGCTGTGTTGATGAGTTGGTGAGTAACTCTAGGATTTCTGTGTTTGTTTGACCATTAGCAGTAACTATAGCAATAATTATATGTGATAATTCTTGTGATAATCCCTAGAAAATACCACTAGGTTTGTTTGTCCACTATAGTTCAGAACTGAGTTTGTTTGTCCACTACCATACTGCTAATAATTCTTCTTGCATATATCTAGGAGCGAGCTAAAAATATCCTCTATGAGGCACTGGAACACGTCGTTACTAAACCCATCCAAAAGAAGCTCTCCAATTTGGGTTGGTCTCTTGACGACTTGATAGGAAAGGTTGAGACGAAGAGCAAGAAATTCGAGAGGAAGCTGGACGCCTTTGGTGACCAGCTGGGCGTCGTGGTGAATACGCTGGACAAGGTGATGCAGGTGCTGGACAGCATGGCTCCAAAGCCCAAGTGATGATGTGATATATAGCTATGGCAGCAGGGACTTTTGGTGATATATAGCTAAGGCAGGGATGACTTTTGGAAGCCCTAGTGGGCACTGATGATGTATTATGTATGCAGCTTGTGGTGATGATGTATTATGGACACCAACTAATGTCAGTGATGATGTTGGGATGTATTATGATATGTATGGAAACAAAAATGGTTCTGGCTTGAAGTGCATCTATCTTTATATTATAAATCTATAATATTGTTGGTATGAATATATGTTTACTTTCTGTTTATATATGCCACAAAAAAGAGATGGATCGAACTGAGGGATAATATGGTCTTCGTGGAGGCAATGACATGTGGGCCACAGGGAGGAAAATGCTTACAATTAACTTATACAAATTTAAAATTTACATCATTGTTGGGTAAATTCAGTCCTTTACATGGTGAAACTAGTTGACTAATACTACCTCACAATTATAATTTGTTTGACTGAAATTTACATCATGTATGCAAATTTTTAAAAATTGGTGACAAAGGACAAGAATTAGGGACAAATGACCAAATAAAAGTTTCAAATCTCGATGAGTCGTACAACTTTGTTGTTGCTCACTTTTTCATTTGAAATTATTTTACTATGTCAAAATTCTAATCGAATTTATCAAAACTTGAAATTCAAATTTTAAATTACCCAAACGAATTTGGATGAAGAAATGACCAAGACCAAAATTGTAGGTCTCAATGAGTTCTACAACTTTGTTGTTTACAACTTTTTCATTTGGAATCATTTACCCTCCTAAAATTATGTTTGAAGTTCTTATATATAGAAGTTCTCACAAATCAATTGAACAAGCACAATTTTTCTTTTTAATCTCTGCATAAAACTTGTAACTAGTCATTCTCCCTCATACGAACTTCAAATGAGATGATTTTTACCTAAAAAATTCTAAGATCATGCTCTATCAAGTTCTTATGTCCTTACTGCTATTATTTTGACAATCTTTTCATGTGACAAAGTTTGAACAATTCAGATTTTGAATTTTAAGAAATGACAACTACAAGCAAGATTTTGTAACACTAAATGATTTCAGCTGAAAAAGCCATGAATACCAAAGTTGTATAACTCATCAAGATCTACAACTATTATTTAGGTCATTTCTTCATTCGACAAAGTGATAATAATATTTGGTAACAATTTGACATATCTCTCATATAGTTTCATAAACTATGTGAGATTCGAGGATTCGTGAAAACCATGTACAATGCCTAAGAGGACACCTACCCTATTTTTATGGACTATTAACCTACTCCAAAAATATCTTTGCTGGAGCTGCTCCCTTAACATTAACGAATAGGCTAGAGCTGCTCACTTGCTAATACTCTTGTGTTCTTTGATTTGAATAGGCAAAGTTTGATATCGACATAAATTTTGCTCATGTTAAATTTGCTTGTGCCTAAATGATGAAGAAATCAGTTCACCAACATCGCTATCATCTGAAAAGGATGTACTTTAATCCTTTCCCGCTCCATTTGGTGAGAAAAACTTCTCCTCTCAAAAGTATGATTGATACACAGTGGAATGAACTTGTCGAATCATGGCAACTACAAAAATGGCATGATTTGTGCTAAAAGTTTGCCTCCTATATGCTAACTTAGATGCCTATTTAACATGGATCTTGTTCATGGTGTAGGAGAACTCTAAACTAAACAAAAGCAACCAAAGCAAGGTCAAGTACCATCAAACAACTGGCTCATGCAGCTACATGGTGCATTTGGAAAAATTGGTAAGTTACTGCATCTTGCACATATGTTTTGAGAATTATGCTACGTGATTTCTATTAAAGATTTTAGAAGCACATGTAAGTTGCAACAGAAAGGCAGAAATGTAGAATACAAATTGGATTGCTGACTAATGGGATGTGTAATTATGCCTAGTTAATGTGATGGCACTTTGCTTCTATATGATCTTTACTGTATTACATGTTATTGATGATCACATGCTCATGCAAGTTGCATGTTTTTTCACATTGAATTAAGTGTTGCATACATGTTAGTAATAGTGACCATTCTATAGGGAGAGAAATACAAAGACCAGGAACCTGATGCAGTGGATATGTTCAAGGAGTGCCACTACAGTAAAAAAAGGCTACACACCAGATGTCTAGCTTGCTATTGTAAGTTAATTTTCAAAAAAAAAAGCTCAGCCTTAATATCTGTTGTTGTATCTCATGAACCATGTGTTTTTACTTACGCTACTAGGATCAAATGGAAAACAAGCTGTCCGGACATGCAGAAGATGAATAGGTCCCTTCCGTGACTGAGGTAGTTGCCGGTGTGCTTGCTAAGAACCCCAAGAAAACCACATTTCTGCAGAATGTGGGGATTCAGAGCAAAAAGAAATGCACACTTAAAGAGTAACTAGCCGCAGAGAAGTTGGCAAAGGCTGAGCTCAAATCGCAAATGAAAGAGTTGTCAAAGAAGCTATAAGAATCTGAGCAAGCAAGGTTGGTGGACAAACAGGAGATGACAAGGAACCAAGCTGAGACTAATGCAAAACTTGACCTTTTGTTAAGTCAGATTGGACACACCTAGCCAACTAGGTAAGATGGTCTGGGTCTCTTGGCAACATTGTTGCTTTTTTGTTGCATCATTTATGTGTTGCTTTTTTGTTGCATCATTTCTGTAACACCATCGGTGTTACACCCTAACAAACTACTGAACCATGTCATGATCATTATGTTTATGTGATAATGCATGTGATAAAGTGTATAGATAAATTTCTTGTAACCTAAAATGACTAATAAAAATGCTAAATGAAAGTTGATTCAATAGCTCATGTATATCAAGTAGGGTTGAAAACCAATTTTTATTGAGCAAAAAAACTATAGAACATATATGTGGCACCTAAATAAAGCTTGAAGTATAAACTTTGTAGATGGCAATGCAACCTTTGCTGTAGAAAAATAACATTGCTATTTAGTGTTTCCAAGAGCTTAGAAATGGAACTTGAAATCAAAACTAGCTTAAAGACTTAGAAAATTCTTAAGTTTAAAAACAGTTTGAGAGCACCGGGTTTGCAAATTTATTTTGAGAAATCTAGTTAAAGAGTAGTACTATGTTTTAGTTCTTAGGGGTAGCCTAATATGCTCTCTTGAGCATGGTGAAGGTGGCTTGGTTCTAAGATCAATCATTTAGTTTTTACGGGTGCTTTAAAATTCATGCACACACTCAAGCTCGGGCCATCAGGCCTGGGCGCGTGGTCACCATGCATGGCCGCATGCCGGCCTACCAGGGACGCACTCGATCTAGCCGTGGCTTGGCCACCCTTGGCCATAGCGCCTGCTGCTGGCTGTTTGCCCAGCCAGCCGCTGGCCACCGCACCCACTGACCACCCTGCCCCACCCCCTGCTACACTGCTGCCGCTACGGCCCCATGTCCTCGCGTGCTGCTGCCCTCCCTGCTTCATGCCATGGCGCAGCTACTGCCGGTGCTGTCGCCTCGCCATCGCATCTGTACCCGCTCTCCTACACTTCTACGCCACTGCTGCGCGCACATGGCTATGCTCATCGTTGTCTTGCCATTTATGGCACTGCGGCCACACGGGCTATGCCCAGTCATGGATGCACGCGTTTTGTCCATATCATTTGCGTGCGTGTCTCCTCGATCGTGTCAACTGCGTCCCACCAAGATGAGGCCGAGCTGAGCCCACCTACCTCTCTCTCTCCCCCTCTATGCTACCATGGCCGAGCCGCGCCATTAAATTCATCAGGGAGAGATCACCTCGAGTCGATCCATCACATTGCTGGCTCCATCATCAAGTTGCCTAGGTACCCATCCCTACCCCGCCTTGAATGGCACCCGGTCGAGCTCCAATTTTGGAGTTTCCCTACCGCCGAGCCGTTAAGGCCATGTTCGGCCACTATGGGTGGCAACCCACTCCAGTTGACGTTCAGGCTCAACTAGCTGCACCAATAGCCTCACCTTGACTCCCTCTCCACCTTGCGTGCACCAGCGGAACCTCTACCGCCACCCCGATGCCGCTGATGCAGCCATGTCCACCGTGGTGCACCACCGCACCGCTCGGTCACGCGTGGACAGCCCAGCTCGGGTAGTCTCTGTCTGAGCCATCACCTCGGCCAGGTTCATGGTGAGTCCTGGATGCTTAACCGCTACCCTACTGCTCCTTTAGTGTTGTGGCTCACCAGAATGCTGCCGTCATTGCCACAGGTTGGCCACAGTGGGGGAGCCGCCCTACTTCATCTCCGATCTCCAAATCATTGCCCATCATTGCGCGTTGGCCAGTAGGTGAGCATCGAACCCCTAGATGGGTCAAGGGGGTCCCCAGTTGGCCGATGTAGCGGCCCAGTGCCGGTGAATGCCGCGTCGGTGAGCGCGAAGGCGTCGGGGACCTCTCCGATATGAAAATGGGTTAATACGAGGGCCTTCTTGCATAAACGTTGTATGTTGAAATAGTGCGCATAGTCGTCATGTTAATAGAGGATAGCGCGGAGATGTTTCTGCAAAAGCGCCATCGTGCTCGGGCTTCCACGCCGTTGAAAGGTCCTTGTGTAGTTTTGGTAATTGAGTGACATCCTAGGTGGACTAATTGTGTTTATGTGAGATACACAGGTGATTAGTCCACAGGTATATGTGTGTGAGCAACATATGCCATAAAGGTGGAAATGGCTGGGAGATGTTGCAAAGCTCACACATGTGATGATGAAGGAGCTCATTGCACATGAAACATGACATTGAGTCATGTGATCAAGGTGGAGAAGATCAAGACATGACTTGGCTTGATAGACCAGTTGCAAGCGTGAAGGGCAAGTCGAAGGCTTTGGAGCGATGGACCACGTGGCGGTGAAGCTTGAGCAAGACTTGGCGTCGATGGATGAAGGCAATGGTGAAAAGAAAGTGAAGTCAAGATCGATGAACTAATACGGTCCAGTGATGATATGAAGTGGATCATATCATTTGGTGATTGGTTGGTGCATGTGTTGTATCAACAATGGAGGAGATGGAATGGAATACGCAAAGCAAAGGTATAACCTTGGGCATTTTATTTCACCGGTCATAGGTGTGTAGAGAAGTTGATGACCAGGTTTAGGATAGATGGCCATACTATCAAGAGGGGCAAACTTGTTTGCATATCAGTTATCTAGTGCCACTTGAGTGATCTAACTTTGCATCGTCGCTAGGATCGAGTGGCGTGGCAAGTTGAGTGGCAAATCCTTTGTAAAATGTTTTTGAAAAGCTAACACACATACACATGCAGGTGTACACTTGGTGGTGTTAGCACATTTGCAAAGGTGAAGAAGTTGGTGAAGAAAAGGAGTTAGTCACGCTGGTCACAGAGTGACCGGACGCGTCCGGTATGGCGACCGAATGCGTCCGATATTAATAACCGAACTCTGACTCATAGTAGTGACCGAACACTGAGTAATCACTATGTAGCATCCGGTAATGGTGACATGGAGCGCTAGTGTTGGTCCAAAGTGGACCAGACATAGGGCGCGTTTGGTCAGCCACATTGGACGTGTCCGGTCATGGTTGAGCAGCTCTGGGAGCTCTCTGGACTCGACTGGACGCTGACCCTCCTACGTCTGGTTGACACACCAGATGAGTCCGATCCAACATGTCAGAGAGAGATCCATTGGCGGTAATGGCTAGTTTGAATGGAACACGTGGCGGTCAGGCAGCGACCGAACACGTCCGGTCGTCCCAAAAAATGCCCAGTGAAGGGGTAATGGCTATGTTAGCCCGTGGGGCTATAAATAAAAGTGGTGGTTAGCCTTTGGCCAGTAGCTGAGCACACTAGAGCCTTGGTGGCTTATGTGGTAGTGCTTGGGAGCCCTCTAACTCACTCTAGCTTGATAGTGTTCATCCGATTGAGTGAGTGAGCGATTCTAGTGCAATTACATCGTGAGGTTGCATCGAGTGGCACTAGGTGGTCATCTTGCAAGCCGGTGGTGCTTGTTACTCTTAGAGGGTGCCACCTCTTAGATGGCTTGGTGGTGGTCTCTATCAAAGCCCACAAGAAGCTTGTGCGATGCTCCAGAGAAGAGCTTTGTGAGGGGTATTGTGCTCGCCCCACGGGAGCCACGAAGAGCAACTCTAGTTGAGTGTGTCATTGAGCTACCCTCATTTTTGGGGTAGGTTCTTGTGGTGCCCGATGTGCGGGCTTGGCGAGTGATGCCAATTAGCCACCGAACCAATAAGTGAGCGGTCGACACAACGGGGACTAGCGTGTTGGCAAGCACGTGAATCTTAGAAGAAAAATCACCGTGTCAACTTTGTTCTCCCTGTTGGTTTGCAATGCCCTTACACAAGCTTGTAATTACTTTCATATACATTGTGCTTGTGTAGTTGCTCTTGTAATTAGTTAGCTTGTGTAGCTCACTAGTTACCTTCTTGCTTGTGTAGCATAGAAGTAGCTCCCTTGCATGGCTAATTTGGTTTGTGTAACCTTGTTAGTCATATTGCTTAGTTTGTGTAGCTAAGTATTTGCGCTCTCCAATTTGGTATTAGTTGCCTTGTTATTGAGCATTGCTAGTGAGCTTAGGAGCATTGTGCTTTTGCTTACTAGCATGTGTAGGAACTCCCTCGTTGCTTAAAGTACTAGTGGCATAGGTTTGTGTGACCTTACTTCTAGAATTGGTTAGGTGAGCTCTAGCTAGCCTGGCACCTTAATTGCTTAACTAGGATCATTGCAAGGTGCTAGTGAACATAGATAGATGGGTGTAGTCTTGGCTAGACTGATAGATTTAATTCCGCACTTATTTTGGTTAGCTAGCGTGATTAAGTTTTAGTAACGACTATTCACCCCCTCTAGTCGCCATCTCAACCTTACAAGTGATATCAGAGCTAGGTTTCTCATTTGTGGTCTTTACCGACCTGAGAGGATGGTGAACATTGGGCTAGAAGTTGTTTGTGACTCACACATTTTTTATGGCACACACTATGCACGGTGGAAACATCATATGCTTGATCATTTCTATGAATTGGGTCCCAAGGCATGGTGGATCATTGTTGTTGGTTTTTCTCATGATGCTTTAGATAAGGACAACCTAACCCAAGCACAAGAGGATTGCTTACAACTTGATCATCATGCTCTTTATTATCTAACATGTTCTTTACATGACGATGTTTTTAAATATGTGTGGGACTTAGTGAGTGCTCATGATATGTGGATGGCACTCCAAGCCTTCTACGGTGACTCCTCCACAAGTGATGATGGCAAATTCAAGAAGGAGGATGATCGCAAGGTGGAGGCACATGAGTGTGTTGAGCATAATCACAATTTGGTGATTGTGGAAGATTGCTCCACCTCATGGTCAAGTGATGTTGATGATGATCGATCCACTACAAGTTCACTTGACAAGGTTGATGATGATGCCACAAGTGTTGCACATGAAGATTCTACCTCAAGCACACTTGGTGGTGATCTTGACAATGTTGGTTCATGCTCAAGCCATGATGATGATGCTACTACAAGCTCTCCAACTACACCACATTGTTTCATGTCACAAGGTGACACTAAGGTATCAAATAATAATGTGGTTGATCATGTTAATTCATATGATGAGCTTGTTAGTAGACTTGCTAGCATGGCCGCGTCTTTAGAAAATGAGAAAGCTAAAACAATGAAATTAGAAAATGAAAACTCATTTCTAAAGAACTCTTATGAAGAACATAAGAAATTACTTGATGCTTTTAAATCTTCACATGATGAGCTAAAATTGAATCATGAGACACTACTTGCATCTCATGATGAATTATTAAAACAACATGCTTCTCTCATTAAAGTGTTTACAAAGAAACTTAAAAATAATGAGAGCTCATCACATGGATCAAATGATAAATTGCAAAATGTTGCTAACCCTTGTGATGTAGGCAAGAAGCATGTATCCACCTCTTGTGATGGTTTATTAGAAATGCCATGTTCTTCACATATAGATGCTTGTTCTACTTCTATGTCTTAGGAGACTAACATTTTGAAGGAGAACATTGAGCTCAAAAGTGAAGTGAAGAATTTGAGCAACAAATTAGAGAGGTGCTACAACACCAAAGTCACCTTTGAGCATATGATGAAGAATCAAAGAAGCTATGGTGGCAAGAGTGGCATTGGCTTCAAAAAGAGCAAGGGCAAGAACATGAAGATGCAAGAAGAAAAGATATCTCATTTCATGTGCTACCGGTGCCATGATTTGGGACATCTTGCCAAGTATTGCCCAACCAAGAAGCCTCAAGTTGAGGCAAAAGCTAAACCCCAAGTTCAAGTCAAGATCAACCATCAAGATGGTGATTTGGGGATGAAGAAGAAGAAGACAAGAAGAGGTGGTAAAGCAAAGGCAAGGCATCCAATGCAAACTCAAGATGCCAAGACGATGAGCAAGACACAAGATGAAAAGAAAGCCTATGCTCACATCAAGTGCTTCAAGTGTGGAAATATGGGACACTTTGCCTCTAAGTGTCCTACCAAGCTTGAGAAGAAGGCTCAAACAATCCATGAGAGGCAAGGCAATGGGAAGCACCACATGAGCAAGGAAGAAAAGGCTCAATCAAAGAGAAAGTGCTACTCATGCTGAGAAAGGGGACACATGACACATTCATGTCCCCTAGGTAAAAATTCTAAGCCCATTTCAATTGATGATCATGATGTGCTTAAAAAGGTTGGTAATGGTACCTCTATGGTTGCTATTGCAAAACATCCCGCTACTCATACTAAGGCTATACCTAAGTATGTTGCTCCTAACTTGAGAGGACCCAAAATTGTTTAGGTACCATCAAAAAGTGGATGATTGTTTGTAGGTACCATCATTATTGGAGGCTTGATTCAATTGATTTCATATTAATCATCATATGTTGAGTCAAGATATAAAGCCTAGTGCATATCCAAACCCAATGCCATGATAATTGAGTGAAGTCCAAATGTGCTACATCATACAAGTTGTTGGTGATTCATTAGATATATTTGATGGCTTGCAAATAATTGAGTTGAAGCTTGCGAGTTGAATGATTATGAGCTAACTAAGGTATATATCTTGTTGATCATTTCATTTGGGTGCATATGAGTTGATTGAATAAGATAAATATGCAATGTTGCTTGCTATGAGATGTTTGAATGGATAAATAGCTTAGTAATCAAGTTTGGATTGATTTGTGTTGGATAAGTTCATAAGACGACATTTAGTAAGTGGATTGAATGGATTTATGTCTTATGAAAGTATTCAAACAAGTTGGTTTCAAGTTTGATTCATATTTGATGAAGTTTAGCTCAATAGTTGAAATCTGTCCAAGATTGCAAAATCTGAGCTAGCTGTGATCTTTTCCATATTTGAGTGATCAAAACTTATTGGATTGGCATAAAAATTGGTGTACATGATCTAGACTTATGGTATAAGATTATATACAAATTTCATGAGATTTAGATAAGAAATGATTCGGTTTTGGAGTGGATCTTGTCAGCTATAGTGCAGCAGTCTTCAGCATGTAACAGTGGTGGAAGAATTAAAATCCGATAGCAATCTAGAAGTCAAATCAGGATCAAATTTTTACAGCTGATAGATAACTTAGTGATTCACATCTTCACCAAATTTCGTGGTATTAGAATTTGTACTTTGGGAGATATACATTTTTCTTTGAAGAGTACAAAGTCTGCCAGAAAAGTGACAAATGTTGGATTGATCTAGAGTCACTTTGATTGAAAGGTCCTCAAATTGGAAACATGTTTATAAATAATTGAGGCACCTAAGTTTGGTTTTGAGATGATCTAGAAGCATGACAAGCAAAGAATACAAGGTCATTTGATTATGGAAGTGTACTTTGCACACATTTGGTACTCAAATTGGAAGATCAAGATCAAACCCAAGATGAAGATGAAGTTTAAGTTCTAGTGACTATTGGAAATCATTTGATAGAAAGAAAAGGACTTAAACAAGTAGAAAGAAATGAACTTAAAGAAGGAATCAAGGTTACTCATTAAGTTAAGTCTATCACTTGGATCAATCAATCAAGTCATTTCAAGTGAGTGTCAAGAATGGTTCTTGGAGAGAGGTCACTTCTCCCTAGTCTTGGGGCGTGCCACCTATGTGTAGGTAAACCAAGTGCGGTACTTGGAAGGCTAACATGGAAGTGGTGATCCAAGGGACATTTGAGATGCTTAGTTGAAGCAATCAAAAGGATTGATGAAGAAAAGCAAGCAACTCCCAAAAGAAAGCTAATCATGATATTTCAAGTGGTATTCTCACGTAGATGCTCTCATGCAAGCATTGATCAAAAGATAAAGCAAGCTAGCCACAACAAGAAAGTGCACTTGATCATATGTGGTATTCATTTCATATGGGTGAAGAATGGAATTCAAAATGGTTTCTATTGGTCTTCACCAAGCTTATAATTGGACTTCACATTGCTATTGGAGTAATGAATTGGAATCTATACTATCCTCTACTCCAACATAGCAAAGGTATCATTGTAATGTGCATGATCATTTCATCCCTTACTAGTATGCGATTAGTGCATATAGTACATGCTTCATAGGATCATGCATAACAAATGAAATGTTTAAATTCATAGCCTACCACTATTGCTTGAATGATTAATTCATCTAGTGGTTAGTATATGAATTTGTTCATGAGCTAGTGAACCCAATTACTTGACTTAATTTGGATTGCTAACAAGTGGCAAGTACAACATTGGCAAGATAACCCTTGCAAGAGGTGAGAAGAAGCTTGTCATTGGTTCAAACCGGACTTGGAAGCTTAGGCAAATCAATTTAGTTCAAGTCAACATTAGAAGCTCATGATAATGATAAGAGTACAAGCACAAGACAACAATGCAAATAGATATCTAGTTTGTTTATGTCAAGTGGTATCTAGACTCAAGTATTTCATCAAGAATTCACAAATGATATCTAGATCAACTCACAAGTGATGTCCTATAAGTGGTACTCATGAAGATAGCAAATGTTTAAGAAATGGTTTTTATTGATAAATCCAACAAGTGGTTCCATACTAAGAAAATTCTTTCAAGTGGTATCACATCTACACATGGTATCAATCATGCAAGACGATCGTTTCACAAGTTATCCTCAACTTTAAGTGATCATCAAAAGAAGAATGCATCCCTCACCTTCAAGAGCTCAAGCTTATCAAATGGATGACCCATGCTATGACATAGGGGGAGGTGTCCCACCAATTGGTATCAAGATCAAAGATCCTATGTGTGGTATCTCAAGAAGCCCTACAAGATACAAGTGGTACAACTTACAAGTGGTATCTACAAGTGGTGTCATTCCAACAATCAAGTGATGTCCATAAAAAATATAAGATTCAGGCCTCAACCATCTACCCCAATGCAACCTTTTGCATCAATGAGAAACACACCATTTATGGAAATTGATGACAAAGGGGGAGAGATTGTACAAAGATATGAAAGTTTTGGGTGTACAAAGATATGAAAGCTTTGGGAGAGAAGTACAAAGATATGAAAGCTTTGGGAGATTGAGACTAAGTAGTAGAGGATGAACATGGACATGGACAAAGAGAGAGCAACATTGAAGAAAAGAGAAGGATCAAAATTCTTGGACAAGAGAAGCACACAAGTAGGGGGAGCAAGCTCATGAACTTTGATTGGTTGCATTTGATATGTGCATAGTCATGTGCTTGCTTACATTGCATAAGCTTTTAAAATCAATATGCATGCTTGTGTGGTGTAGCTAACCATGGTGCTAAGGATGAACTTAAAGGTGCAACTCTGATTGGTATCACACTTCAAAGGTTTACTCTGTACACCTTAGCATCATTTGATAGTAATTACTCTCCCTCAATTCCAATCTATGCATATGTGCGAGCTTCAAACCTAGCACATATGTAGGGGGAGCTAATACTACCATTTTAGGTTTGTGGTACTTACCCAAAATCATTTATACATGGTAAAACTGCTTGGGCAAGCAACATGAATCCAAAAGAGTTTAATTTTCATATCTTTGTAGAGTTGTCATCAATTACCAAAAAAGGGGAGATTGAAAGGTCCTTGTGTAGTTTTGGTAATTGAGTGACAACCTAGGTGGACTAATTGTGTTTATGTGAGATACCCAGGTGATTAGTCCACAGGTACATGTGTGTGGGCAACATATGCCATGAAGGTGAAAATGGCTCGAAGATGTTGCAAAGCTCACACATGTGATGATGAAGGAGCTCATTGCACATGAAACATGACATTGAGTCATGTGATCAAGGTGGAGAAGATCAAGACGTGACTTGGCTTGATGGACCAGTTGCAAGCGTGAAGGGCAAGTCGGAGGCTTTGGAGCGATGGACCGCATGGTGGTGAAGCTTGAGCAAGACTTGGCGCAGATGGACAAAGGCAATGGTGAAAAGCAAGTGAAGTCAAGATCGATGAACCAATACGGTCACGTGATGATATGAAGTGGATCATATCATTTGGTGATTGGTTGTGGCATGTGTTGCGTCAACAATGGAGGAGATGGAATGGAATGCGCAAGGCAAAGGTATAACCTAGGGTGTTTCATTTCACCGGTCATAGGTGTGTAGAGAAGTTGATGACCGGGTTTAGGATAGATGGCCATACTATCAAGAGGAGCAAACTTGTTTGCATATCGGTCATCTAGTGCCACTTGAGTGATCTAACTTTGCATCGTCGCTAGGATCGAGTGGCGTGGCAAGTTGATTGGCAAATCCTTTGGAAAATGTTTATGAAAAGCTAACACACATACACATGGTGGTGTACACTTGGTGGTGTTGGCACATTTGCAAAGGTGAAGAAGTCAGTGAAGAAAAGGAGTTAGTCGCGCTTGTCACAGAGTGACCGGACGCGTCCGGCATGGCGACCGAACGTGTCCGGTATTAATGATCGGACTCTAACTCGTAGCAGTGACCGGACGCTGAGCAATCACTATATAGCATCTAGTCATGGTGACATGGAGCACTGGTGTTGGTCCAGAATGGACCGGACACAGGGACGCATCCGGTCGGCCACACCGGACCCGTCCGGTCGTGGTTGAGCAGCTTTGGGAGCTCTCTAGACTCGACTGGACACTGGCCCTCCTACGTCCGGTCGACACACCAGATGCATTTGATCCGACATGTCAGAAACAGAGATCCATTGGTGGCAATGGCTAGTTTGAATGGGACACATGGTGGTCAGGTAGCGACCGAACGCAGGCGACTGGAAGCATCTTGTCCCCACCGACCGCGTTCGGTGCACACGACCTGTGCGTCCGGTTGTCCCAAAAAATACCTAGTGAAGGGGTAACGGCTATTTTAGCCCATGGGGCTATAAATAGAAGTGGTGGTCGGCCTTTGCCAGTAGCTGAGCACACTATTGCCTTGGTGGCTTATATGGTAGTGCTTGGGAGCCCTCTAACTCACTCTAGCTTGATAATGTTCATCTGATTGAGTGAGTGAGCGATTCTAGTGCGATTGCATCGTGAGGTTGCATCGAGTGGCACTAGATGGTCATCTTGCAAGCTGGTGGTGCTTGTTACTCTTGGAGGTTTCCACCTCCTAGATGGCTTGGTGGTGGTCTCCATTGAAGCTCGCAAGAAGCTTGTGCGGTGCTCCGGAGAAGACCTTTGTGAGGGGCATTGTGCTTGCCCTGCGAGAGCCATGAAGAGCAACTCTAGTTGAGCGTGTCATTGAGCTACCCTCACTTTCAGGGTAGGTTCTTATGGTGCCCAACATGCGGGCTTGGCAGGTGATGCCAATTAGCCATCGAACCACCAAGTGAACGGTTGACACAACAGGAACTAGCATGTTGGCAAGCACATGAACCTCAGGAGAAAAATCACCGTATCAACTTTGTTCTTCCCATTGGTTTGCAATCCACTTACACAAGCTTGTAATTACTTTCATATACATTGTGCTTGTGTAGTTGCTCTTGTAATTAGTTAGCTTGTGTAGCTCACTAGTTACCTTCTTGCTTGTGTAGCATAGAAGTAGCTCCCTTGTGTGGCTAATTTGGTTTGTGTAACCTTGTTAGTCATATTGCTTAGTTTGTGTAGCTAAGTATTTGCGCTCTCTAATTTAGCATTGGTTGCCTTGTTATTGAGCATTGCTAGTGAGCTTAGGAGCATTGTGCTTTTGCTTACTAGCATGTGTAGGAGCTCCCTCGTTGCTTAAAGTACTAGTGGCATAGGTTTGTGTGACCTTGCTTCTAGAATTGGTTAGGTGAGCTCTAGCTAGCCTAGCACCTTAATTGCTTAAGTAGGATCTTTCCAAGGTGCTAGTGAACATAGATAGAGGCGTATAGTCTTGTCTAGATCGATAGATTTAATTCCGCACTTGTTTTGGTTTGCTGGCGCGATTAAGTTTTAGTAACGACTATTCACCCTCCTCTAGTCGCCATCTCGACCTTCCAGCCGTGGGCCGCCTCACATGCATGGGCCGCGTCGCGTGGGCCATGCATATGTGGTCCGCGCAGTGAAATTGTCTTTCTTTTTTTCTAAATGAATTAGTTATTGCTTTTCTAATTTGTTTCTGAGCTAAACTTGTATATTTAATATAAATTCATGTAGACATCCTAAAATTTTGAAACTAATTTTGTTAGGTTCCTAAAATCATTGTCTACCTGATAGTGTAGTTAGTTCATACATATATATGTTGATGCTAAGGCCTATCAAATCATTTGAAAGTACTTAATATTAGTAGGGTAAATATTGTAGGAATTTTTGTGGTAAATTGATGATAGCTTTAATCCTGAAATTTTTATTATAGCTTTATTGTATTATTATGTGCTTACTGTAATTTTTGTAGCCTTAGAATAGACCAAGCATTAGGGAAGTTAAATGCTCTTTATTTCAATATGCATTAAATCATTAGTAGAAATAAAGATATATCCTTAATTTGTAAAGTTAGGTGTTTGTTAGTTGAACCCAACACTTTGCTTGATGAAGATGATAGTTAGCTTAGTACCTTAGTCATTAGAGCTAGCTTAGTAGCCTAGTATGCGTATCCTTATTTTAAGAGTTGTTGTTGCCTAAATGCTAAGTGTTGCATCATCATCGAATGCATGTAGAGAACGAGTTGGTAGAGATCGTGACCACCGACGATCACGAGTTCTAGGAGATCATCAAGGAGTATGAGGAGGAGATTCTCATGCATGAGGAGGTCCTAGAGCCACCACTGACTGACTCAGCTGACACCACGCCTGCCCAAGGCAAGCCCCGATGCATAACCCCTTATTTTTTATAATCACTGTATATATATGTTATGCGCATTTATGTTACAGGAATTTTACAAAAACCACATGCATAGATATATCTACCTATGAGTCCTACTAGTACAGGTTCGAGTAGCTGCTATGCTTAGGTTTTCGGTAGTATGAGTAACCTGCCGTTACTCACAATAGGTGATTATTATAATTAGTCTCATGATAAAAATGATGAAAGGAAAAAAAGAGACCAGATAGGGATATGGTAGGGTATTGGTGGGTGTGACGAGTTGTGTCCCGCGGCCATAGGGCATGGCTTGGTTACATTGTTTTCCCTGTCCGTGTCGATTGAGGACCATCTATTGCTGTGGATGGTAGTCAGGTCATAGACTTATTATCCTGAGCACATACTTGCTTATGGGAGTGAGAAGGCTCGTTACGCTCTTATCGTGGGTTCAGGCTCTTTCTGGACCGACTGATTGGAGGCGGGGAAAGGTGGAGGTCTAAGCACCATATAGAGACCGGGTCTCAAGTGTGGGGGCTTGGAGTCCAAGTTTAGACGGGGACCTAGACCCCATGATAGGAGTGGAATGGGTTAGTTTTATTTGTGCCTAGGGTACAAATGGGGCGTGTGTTTCGGGGTACCTAGCTGGGATACATTGGTTCGTGAATCGCTGTTTCTATGAGACGGTACGACTTGGCTATGGTCTAGCACCATAGTAAGAACTAGAATATGAAAGATAGTAAATTGGTTCTGATCGCTCAACCCTTGCTTGAAAGTAGAACAGGTGCTTACCTAGAATGGTTTGCTAATGAAGTAATCATGACTGTTAATTAAACTTGATCTTAAGGACGTACTTCTAGTAATGCTTTTCGAAAACAAAAAGAAAACATCAAACCCATATTCCCTATCATACTCCTTGGGGTCGAGAAACTATTCCCACTAGTCGGGTAAGTCTTGTGAGTATATTGTGTACTCAGGGTTTATTTTACCCTATTGCAGGTGCAGCTTGAGGAGTAGCGCTTATGTGGAGGATTCTTCTGGTGGACACAGACGGATCCTTATATTGTTTCTGCTAGATGTTTATTTTCTTTACGTTGTTTAATTATCGTACTCTGAACCCTGATATTGTAATAAATAATTTCCAAGAACTCATTATTGGATTCTAGAGGTAAAACGTGGATTGATTCGAGTTCTCTCGTGGGAGGTGTGCTCGACGGAACTGTCTGATGTAGCTAACTTTTGGGGTGCTTAGTGTCTATTGGAAGACGAGCGCCTCCGGAAGCGTGTTATTTCAGACAGTTCTGCCACAATTTCTGTTGCTGCTTGGCTATGGTGCTATAGTGGGCAAAGTGCCATTTCTGCTCTTGCTACTGCTGAGCTAGTTATTAGCTCCTTTTGTTGTGATGAAAACTTTGATGCTGGAGTGGCCAATGCTTTGGACATGTGCTGGATTGGCTGTTAATTACTGTCATGTGCTTGTGGACAGGTCTTAATTATGTTGTATGAGATGTGATGACAGCTGTAATTTGGTGATCTAGAATATTTGTCTGATGAGAACATGTGTTAAATAATGATGATGAGAACATTTGTCAATCAGTGATGATGTGAACTAGTGTTAATTAATGATAATTGGTAATTAATTTTGCTAAAATTATGGATGAAATATTTGTATTTTGCTAAATCTAGCGGCAGCCGAATTTGAGCTAGGCTAAAATCTAGAAGCAGCCCAATTTGAACTGGGCTGCATGACCACTAAAAGGCCAAAAAAACTCCACTCAAAAAAACTAAAAGGCCAAAAAAAGGCCCCAAAAAAATCATGTCGGCCCAAAACAATTATGGGCCGAAAGCTCCTAGAAACCCGAATTGGGCCACAAAACACCTAGGCTAAATCCTATGTGGCACCGATGATACATCAGCATACACCTTGGCGAACACATGGCTGCTTACATGGCGACTCAAATCTGTGACGGCAAAAAATCCTACGTGGCAGCCTATCTATGACGGAAAATTTTGTCATAGGTTACCGAGCTCAGCCCGGCCCAGAGTCGGCTGAGTGGACTTCTAGGGCATCCGTGATGGTCAAAATCCATCACAGATGGCTCGCAGTCAATTTGTGATGCTCGATACATGACAGAAAAAATCCATCATGGATGGCCATCTATGATGGATTTTAGGGCTTTTGTGATGGATTGAATCCGTTATGTATCAACACTATTTTTGTAGTGGCCTATAAAAACTAGCACAGGATGATGGTTTAGAAACTGTCATGAGCCGGTTTAGGCAGTCAGAGCTGGTTTAACCTCTAAATTCAATGAGAACTCCAATGTCATAGGAAAGTTGCTAATTATGTTTGGGAAGGTTTGAAAGTGCATTTGCCCCCGTTATGTGTATTTTGGTGTATTAATGATAACCTAATTAGGAACTAATGAATTTATTAAGTGATATTGCAGCTATTTGTCTCTTGAAAGATTTAAAGGATAATTTCCATGAAATGGCACCCCTCAATTCAAAGTTTGAAAGGCCTCCGGATTCAAGTGGTTTAACCTCATATTATGTTTTTGAAACTAAGTTTAGGATTATCACAGTACTACTAAGAGGGACACGAATCTAGGTGGTCTGAAGAAGATAGAGTGCTTAAGTACCTAATTGAAATCAACTGAGACACACAAACACCCAAATCCTTACTAGGCATGCGTGCGCCCGTGAGGTTAGCGGCGTACGCGACGCCGTTATCGAAGAAGAAGGGGGCGGGGTCAGCGGGCGGGCGGTGGGTGGAGCGGCCGGCGGCGAGGTCTCTGCCAGCTAGGACGTTGGACGAGGCAGTGGGGGCGCAGAAGAGGATGATAGAGGTTAGGGTTAGGGTTAGGCCTTTCGCTCTCCCACTCTCTCTCCCTGACTATAGATTTTGGCCAGTCGGCCTGGCGGCGGCCGAGACACGGCGGTGGTAGCGGGTTGGCCGTCAGTGAGCGAGGCAGCGGCAGTGCCACCAAGCTGGGTGGGGCAGGACAACCCGATGGGTGGGGTAGGAGGTGGGGGTGAGCAGCCGGTGAAGTTAGGGGAGGGTGGGTTTGTCCGGTGGAGGTGGTTGTTGGGCGGGAAGGTCGCCGGCGAGGTCTCCGACAGCCTGGGCGGTGGTCGAGGTGGGCAGGGGAGGGGATGGCTAGGGGACGAAGATGAATAGTGTATGGGGACGGGCGTGTGTGCCAGCAGCGCTGCGAGCGCACGCGCGCTAGGGAAGAGCGTCGCACAAACACAGAATGAGCACTTTGTTTTAGTCTTGAAGTCTTCCTCGTTGGAAGTTCTGACAAGTGTTGGAAGTTCTAATGTGGGTCATGCAACTCGGCCCAGGCACTATCGAGAGTTGGTTTTGAGCTTCCAATCGTCGGAGGTTCTGTCAGTCATCGGAAGTACCAATGGTTTGCGTGCAAGCCACGTCCTGTTGTTTCCGCCAAAGGTTCCGACAACCGTCGAAAGTACCGACATTTGCGCGCACGTTGTTCTATCGGTAGTTTGTCGGAGGTTACCTGACCTTCTTTGCATCAGAAGTTCTGACATTCGTCAGAAGTTTCGACAAGTTCTTTTGTGCAACCTGGAAGTCTTGACCGTATTGTTTACCATACGAAAACCCTATGCATTGGAAGTTTCGATGAAAAGCATCAGAAGTTCCGACACCGCTCTAAATTTCTAGATTTATCCTTGTGGTATAAATACCACGTCTCTCTTCTAACTTTTACCCACTCATTTACTCAAGACCAACCTTCAGACGACACACCTCCCTAGCATTCAAAACCTTCTTCTTATCTCCTCTTTGCTCCTATATCCAAATCTTGCAAGAGTTTGAGTTGAGAGAAGGGTTCTTGGTGAGAGAAACATCAAAGCAAAGATTGAGCACTTGATTTCTTCATCAAGACAGTGGGAATTGTGTTTGTTACTCTTGAGGCGTTGCCCCTAGCTGATGGCTAGGCGTCGCCCAGAAGCTCTCGATCTAGAAAACCCTAGGAAGTTTCTATTACCCTTGAAATTCTAGCGAAGAACTCATGTTCACCTTTGTGATTGCTTGGGAGAGGCAAGGAGGTGAAAGAGACTCTGACATTTGTGTCGCCTCGACATCGAGAATGTAGGCACTTCTTAGTGGGGTGGCCAAACCTCGGGATAAATCCTTATGTCCCACATCCTTGTTGTTGTTGTGATTTCTTGGAACTACTTGTATTTGGTTGTGTCTCTCGCTCAATCTTATTCTTAGGGTTTGGTCTGATCTACCATTTGGCGATGCTCCAAGGATAAGGAAGTGGTTCAACATCTTCATCTATCTCTTAAAAAGTGGGGTAGAAAGTAGATCTAAATTTGAAGTTCATTTTTCTCTGATTTTGTAGCCATTTGTAGGTGTCCAAACTTCTGACGAGTTTGCGTCGGAACTTCTAACATCCATTGGAAGTTTTAGCCCAAACTGTCGAAACTTCTGATAGTTGCTAATCCACTGCTTCAAGTTTGCGTTTAAAAAATTTAGATACACCTATTCACCTCCCCTCTAGGCATTAATTGTAGTTCCTTTCAATTAGTATCAAATCATACTGCATGAGGAGAAACGATGTCGGAGACCGATAATTTGAAGAGTTAGGCGATGGACCTTGCCAAGATGATTGCCAAGGAAATGATGGCTAATCAAGCAAAGATGTTTGAGGGTCAACTGAAGGAAGTGTAAGATGAGATGGTATAGATGAAAGAAGAGTTGAGCAAGAAACTTGATGATACTATAAGTGGCATAAGCAAAGGTGAAGAATCAAAAGATAACACAAGTGAAGGTGGAGGTGCCAAGGAAACCACTCCCGGTGGAAAGGATGGATTTACATGTGTACGCTTTGACTATGCTCAACTTAACAAAGGCCCTAATATGCACTTTCCCACCGTCAATCCCGCCAAGCCACCTCACTTCGATGAAACAAAATTTACATATTGGGCTTACAAAATGAAGATGTATCTTATTACCGCAGACCTTGGGAGATTGTGGATGTTGGTGTATTCAAGATCTGGTCATGTATACAATTATTTTCCTTTGCAAAATGAAAACAATTCAAGATCTGAACGTGCTATTGTTCCCATGCTTGATAGGTGCAGGCAAGACACTATACTGTGGTCCGTACGTGCGTCGCCGTCATAAACATCTTACTAGAAGAAAGCGTAGAGGTTGATTTCAAGGCATCAATAAGACGGCAGTACTTTTGAGATCATATCGACAACGCCGAAAAAAATAAAAAAAATGCGTCTATCTGTATCGATCAAGAAATAATTTGACCAGGATGTTTAGCAATTAGTAGGGATGAAAACGGATCGGATACGGACGGATATCACCGATATTACATTTGTTTTCATATTTCTGTTTGGATTCGGATTCGAATACGGATAGTGTCAACTATGTCGGATAGGATACGATTGGATATCGACATCATAAATATGCAATTTGAGTATTCGGATACGGATACGGTATCGGATGTTGGATATCTGGACTCGGATACGAACAGATATCAACCCCTCTAAATAGATTCGGTTTCGAATACGGTCGGAAAATATCCGTACCGTTTTCATCCCCGGCAATTAGGCAGCAGGTCACCACGTCCGATCCAGCCCACCAGAATCTTCTTCTTGTCCACGATGCACCCGGGGCGCCCATCAGTGGTACGTTTGTTTATTTATTATTCATTACTTAGTGATGATATAATAAGCGTGGATTATCGATGAGAACAAATCGCGCTCTGTATTTAACAGTCCAATCGATCTTACGAATTGAATCCACCCAACAGCAATATCACATATCGTCTCTTGATCGTGAAAGCGATATATGATTAGGCTGCGCTTCTTCTTCTCTGGTTATTCTGCCCATTTCGCTTGCCTTGATAATGATGAAAGTGTTTCTAATATATGTTTAGCTTTCTTTTAAAAAAAGAGGTTAACATAGATGCACAAGTGGTAGGTATTATCAGCATCATATATAGAGTACTTGTCCAAACGACTTAACATACGCAAATACATGACATTATATCTAGGCACATAGCAAAAATAATAGAGTGCTATGGTACTCCTCGTTCTAAAAATTACACGTATCTCAAAGCAGCTCACCTAAATAATCAAACATATTTTTTAGTTATTATTCATTTGGTTCCCGCCTGGGCCCTTCCGGCCCAGATTGTGCCTAGCCCAAACCCTGTTCACTTGTCAATGTCCCTCTGATCCCGAACCCCTTCCCACGCCACAGCGCGTCCATGTCGCAGCAGAGCAAGCGGAGAAATCATTTCTCCACGGCAGCGGAGCTCCATGCACGGACTCTGCAGCACAAGTCGATCTCATCTCCATCTCAATCTTTATTTGGTGACATTCCGTACTTCCATTTTGTGTGAGGAGATCCGCCGGCGCCGCTCCATTGCATGTGAGGAGGTCTGCGGCCTCATGGTCGTCATTTGCCTGCTTCAGCCCGTGGAAGAGGTCAGCCAGAAGGAACCGCCGCCAAGGCAGCACCCTCTAAATCCATTGTCGTCGTGGCTTCTCCTGGAACCGGCAACAAGGTGGACCCGACAGACTGCAGGTTACACCGCCTCACCAGCAGCGTGGCGGCGTCCACGACGCAGTTGTCGCGATGGCCGCCCTCACAGACCTCCATCATGGCAACAGCCAGTGGTGGACGTCCATCAGAGGCGGACTTCCTCATGCGGACAACAACCAGCGGTGAACGGCCTGCCACGTGTCCTCACACAAAATGGAAGAGGCAGGACCAGTCCAAACTCGCTCGCGAGAAAACGGAACAACGTCGTCGGAGGTTCGAAGGCCGGAGGGAGACGACCGAGGCACGGGGAAAGCTCCGAACTAAGGGTTAACAAACACACTGGGTTTGGGCTGGGCACGGGCTAGGCGTTGAAGGGTCAGGCCCATGCGGTACTTACTAATAAAAATATTTAATAAATTACTCAATGAATCACTTTGAGATTCGTGTTATTTTTAGAAAGAGGAGTATTGGAGCAATTCCCAAAATTATATACTAAAAAATACAGAACGATTTATAATTCGGTAATGCTTCTATCAGGACATCCGTCCGTCCGGACGGGACGGACCCGCCTCGCGCCGCGCGCCCCTGCGCCACTACACCTCGCGCCGTGCGCCACTGCACCTTGCGTCTCACAGTTTAAAAAAAACCTCGCGCCTTGCACGGTCGCGCCAAACTCGCCTCGTGCCACATGCGCCCCCGCCTCATGCCACGCGCCCCTGCAATTCGTGCCTCGACGGTCGCACCAGATCCACCTCTTGTCTCGTGCCGCACACCCCGCTCGTGCCCCGCGTCGTCCGCACCTCGCCCCGCTCGTGCCTCACGCCGCACGCTGCCCACGCCTCGCGCTGCGCTCCCCGCGCCACGTCAACTAGCCTCCGTTGGGCGGCAGCAAGTAGATGAGCACATGTCGTTGCAACCGTATGTTTATGTCGACACAGAATTTTCGCCGTACCGAGGACACATGCAGCAAGCTGGAAGGGTCCGCTCGATGGAGCAGATCCACCTAGCTTCAGCGCAGGGATGGTCGATCCTGCGCAATCCTCCCGAGACGTGCCAGTCAATTTGACCCTGCAATTGACAAGGAGAGAAAGTTTATCAGTAATTAAAGGCGGAACTTGCCAGTGTTGCTAGACAGTCCCGAATGTGCGGCTATGAAAGCCGATATGAAAGGAGATCGACTAAATAGTCGATTCCAGCATATTCATGAGAATAAATCGGTTAAAGCTCATTGGGTTGTATAAGAAGAATCGGTTATCATTCAGGATAAATATCATTATTTAAATAAATATTAATCAATGGCAATAAGATATCAACAATGATCGGTTTATGCTAAGCCAATGATTACAAGTAACGGAACCCCCTTTTTATATAAAGAAACAATTCAACACCATTTAACCATTTAATAAAAATAAATCTAATGAATATGTTAGATCTCATCTATCGCTATGACCAGTGAGGCATGAGGCAGAATCATGCAGGCCATAGAAATAACAATAGACTTGACGACCCTAACTCATTACCAATATCAGTGGGGCATGAGGCAGAATTATGCAAGCCATAATACAATAATAAGATCATGGGGCTAACACATCTTTCAACCAATCTTTACTTCAACGGTCTCGTGATGCGAGCTATTCGTGAAAGCACTCGATATCGGCTAAAATAGCCAATTCAGGCATAGCGCACAGTTAGGGTCATGCCTTATCAGGAATAGATCTACTAAATAACGATCCCCACTTCACAGTGCTAACAGTGGGGTGTGAGGCAGAATCACATAGGCCATGATAACGGGACATGGAACGGTTTTCACTAGCCAATAGATCTACTCAAGACGCAACATGCCTTAACCGCACGCTACGCACGATTAAGATTGATATAAAACAGCCGATAAAAACATAACTCATCATTTAGAATGTAGATTATGTCAGTTCTAGGTTAGTAAACGATGGGTTAAATAAGATATAAGGCCGAACCAAATCAATCTCAATCGGGCAGAGTGATATTGCTGTAATTAGATAAACAATAAAAGCAATAAGCAATATCGATAACTTAATGAAAATATCAAAGACTACCATTCTAAGGTAGAGCCGATAACTTGACCTTGATCTAATTCATGCAGTGAGAGTCGACCGGATCGATACAGCCATACTTGAACTAGATAAGAATCGATAACTAACTTATACCAGAGTCGTAGTGGAGGTTGACCAGATCGATGCAGCCGTACAAACAGAGGTATAAGCCATGACGGTACTTACAACAAGCAGTGGAGGTCAACCGGATCGATGCAGCCGTACTTGCTGAAGAACTCACCGAGATCTACTCTACTCCTACTCCTAAGGGGTGGCCAGAGCCGAAAAAAGTAATTGACTTGTATTTGATTGATTGGTTGTCTTTCTACAATAGCCGGGGTTTAATATTTATACCCGGAGTCTAAACATAAATCCTACTCGAGCACAATTTATTACAAATTTTGGCATATATGAAAATATTCCTAATTTAAGATAACTTGGACTCTAATCTTCCCTTTTTGTAGAGTCCAGCATATCTTGTCCCAGCGCCGATCGTGGCCTCTGTCGTTATCTGCTGGCGCTATCTGAAGAAAGCCGATTCTAGTGTTGCATCCGAATCAGCTGTTTTCGGTATATACGTAATTGATCCCTTGCTAATATGATTTTGAGAGCTCTCGAGCCCCTGTGACTCTTCTTCTAAATTTTGGTGTAAACACATGCCCCCTAATTTTAGGATAAAAGTAATTTTATTCCAAAATTATCATGTTTGTATCTCTGATTGGTCCACAGTCACGGGTAGAGAACCTTGATCTGGGGTCCACTATTTGTCGCCGCTTGCATCCACTCATGAGCCTATGCCTCAAAACTTTTTACAAGAGCGTCACTGCAAAATGCCTATCCGGCCTTGGCGAGAGCAACTCAACAATTCAGCCATATTTTGCTTCCATCTGCTTCCTCGAGCGCCTCTAGTTCCGCTGGACCCTCCATGGTCTATCTTATGAAGATCTCAAGCGGCTAGAAGAATTCTTGTGCATAGGGTGATTGTGTCACTTATTCTAGCGCCTCGTTGAGCAAGAAGACCAGCCATTGCGGTTAGAAGAATTCTTGTGATATTACCTGAGTCATCTCTCCATGCTCACAAAGTTGTTCTAGTGTTTATAAGGGCTAGAGTGTGTGGACACCTTCCCCTTGTTGTTCCTTCAAATGCCCACCGGGAAAGCCTCAGGCTTCTTTCCCATAGCTCTTCAATTTATTGAGAAATTTGCTGAGCATATGTTAGGCGGGCGACCTTTCTTCTTCTTTGGTACAATTTTATCGATGGGTCGATGTCACTCGATTCACAATGGGTTTCGGCCTTGTGGAGATCCAGACTCCCTTCAATCCAAAGAAGTTTTGGTGGGTCAATTTCTAGTCAATTAAATCAATTCCCCAACATCGAAACGGCCATGGCTTGATTATTGGATTCATGACCGATGCAGGCGATCTTTGGACATTACCAAAACATGACAGTCCTGGCACCCCTTGTAATATTCAAAATAGTCTTCCAACATCGTTAGCCAAAAATATCCAGCTCTGTGGATAATCTATTTCATCTTATAAGCTGATTGATGAGCGCCACATATCCCTTCATGCACCTCACCCATCAACACCTTAGCTTCTTCTTGGTTTAAGCATTTGAGCAACACCCCATCGACTGTTTTATAATATAACTGGTCATCTAACAAAACATATTTAGTCGATTTATACCTCAGCTTTCTGGTAACTTTCTAAGAAGGATCTCTAAGGTAGTCGACTATTTCGTCTTTTCAATCATCACTTGAGGTTTCACTATTCAAGACTTCTTGAAACACTTGATATCATGATGCACTTTGAGCAAGACAGTTAGCTTCTTGATTTTGTGCTCTTAGAATATGTTGGACGGAGATATGAAGAAATCCCTTGAGTAACTTCTGGCACTCATCTTAGTATCCTTTCAAAGTCTCTTCTTTGCACTCATATAGGCCGATCAATTGATTAGTAATTAACTGTGAGTCTCCAAATACTTCAATTGCTTTGGCCTTTACTTCATGAAGAAGTTGGAGTCCCTTGAGAATAGCTTTGTACTCTGCTTGATTGTTAGTAACCATTGGCTCTATTGGAAGAGCAAACTCGAAACTTGCCCCCCGAGGCAAAACAATAACAATACCGATGCCACCACCCTGCTTGTATGATGACCCATCAAAGAACAGCGTCCAAGGCATCGGCTCTACATAACTAATGCTTGGCTTGTGATGCTGGGTGATAAAATCGGCCATTCCTTGTCCTTTGACTGCTTTAGCCGATTCGTACTTCAAGTCGAACTCCGATAACGTGAGAATCCACTTTCCCACTCTTCCATTCAGTATCGGCATCGATAGCATGTGCTTAACCACATCAGCCTTGGAAACAACTGTACACTCAGCCGATAATAAGTAGTGTCGCAATTTAGTGCAAGACAAATATAAACACAAGCATAATTTTTCGATGGGAGAATATCTCATTTCTGGATCCAGTAGTCTTCTACTCAGATAGAAAACAACTCTCTCTTTTTCTTCAAATTCTTGCATCAGGGCCGATCCAATTGTCTTGTCATCAGCCGATATGTACAACTTAAACAGATTATCTTGCTGAGGAGGGACCAGCATAGGTGGACACTTTATATATTCTTTTATTTCTTCGAATGCCCTTTGTTGTATGTCACCCACTTGAATTCTTGATCAATTTTTAGCTTCAACAAGGGAGAGAACGGTAGGATCTTTTTCGACAAATTTGAAATGAATCTTCTGATGAAATTAATCTTACCAAGCAGAGATTGCAACTCGGTTTTGGTAGTCGGGGGAACTGCTTCATCAATTGCCTTTATGCTTTTCTAACCAACTTTGATTCCTCTTTCGTGGACCATGAATCCTAAAAATTATCCGGCTGATACTCCAAAAGCACAGTTATTAGGATTCATCTTCAAACCATGCTTCCTCGTGCATTCTAGAGTCTCACGCAAGTCGGCCAGGTGTTCTTTGTACCCTTTGGATTTTATCATCACATCATCGATGTAGATCTCAACAATCCTGCCGATCAACTTATGGAAAATATAATTCATCGCCTTCTGATAAGTTGCACCGGCATTCTTCAGACCAAAGGTCATCACAACCCATTCGAATAGACCGATTGCGCTGGGGTACCTGAAAGCGATCTTCGCTATGTCTTCCTCGGCCATAAAAATTTGATTGTATCCTGCATTACCATCCATGAAGCTAATAACCTTGTGCCCGGCTGCTGCATCTACTAACATATCAGCTATCGGCATTGGATAACCGTCCATAGGTGTGGCTTTGTTCAGATCCCTGAAGTCAATGCAAACTCTCAATTTTCCATTCTTCTTATATACAAGGAAAACATTCGATATCCACTCTGCATATCGACATGGTCGGATAAATCTTGCTTCCAGTAACCTTTCAGTCTCCTTTTTGATATCATTAAGCACATTCAGGTTGAATCTCCTCGGAGCTTGCTTGAACGGCCGATATCCAGGCTTGATTGGCAACCGATGTTCAATAATTGACCGGTCTAAACCAGGTATCTCATAGTATTCCTAAGCAAAGTAGTCTTTAAATTCCTTTAATAAATCAATTAATTCCCGCTTATACTCTGGATCTAGCTTAGCAATTATGTACGTCGGCCTAGGTCTATCTCCAGGACCAATATTTACTTCTTCTAATTCATCGACCGACATGAAACCATGTCCCGATTTGCCATCTATACCATCTATTGGATTATCCATTAATACAAATTTTCAAAGCCAACTGCTTGGATTGTCTATTGGGTTTCACCATTGACTCTGAATTCTGATGGCAACAGGAAAGCCATTTGGATATTAGCCGATGGTTGCTTCCTATCGACTATTTGCATGGTACGCCACACTTGAGTTTTATCGAATGCCTGAGCCTATTCCATCTCTTTATTCCTTAGGCATTGCATCCTTCTCTTCTGGCTTCTTATTAAACATCCTAGGCACCACTGGCCTTCCTGCCAGACATATTTTCTTTTGTTGCCTTCCTCTTCATGATCAGCCTAGTCCTGATCAACAACTCTTTTTCCAAGCCAATCATTAATACTCTTATTTTTTAAGCGTTGATCCATGTTATTATGATGATATGCATCTTGAGCATGGATAGACTGGCGCTTGGTTTGAGACTGCCTATACTCCCGATATTGATTGCTGCATTCTGGACAGTCATGTCTGGTAGGCAACTTCAAACCTTCATTCCAGCAATGTCTGAAGAAAGGACAATTTCAATGTAATTTGGCATATTTCCTTTCATACCTCTCTTCTTCTAGTTGATGCTAGTACGCTTGATCTTTCAACCAACGTTGATAATCCTTTTCTCTCTGCCGCTACCATTTATTCAACAGAATCCGAGATGTGACCCGCGGCTTTGTTTGGTTGATGTTAGGACCTTAGTTTTTCCTTTGAATAGCCCAGCATCAACCATGTTTTGATCTCCTAGGAAAGAATTATCATCAACTTTTATTTTCTAAGGCGTATCAAATTTGAGCCTCCCCTACTGAATAGCTCTCTGTATGTGCTGCCTGAAGATCCTGCATTCATTAGTGGAATGAGAAGTATCATTATGGAACTTGCAAAACTTCTTATTCTTCAACTGATCAAGGGGCAACATGACATGACCATCGGGCAACTTGATCTGCCCTTTCTCAAGCAAGAAATCGAAGAGCTTATCTGATTTGGTGACATCAAAGTCATAGCTCTCCTCGACTCCTCTTCCCCAAGGATTTGGCACCATTACCGTCTTGTTACCCCAATTCCACTCAGCTATAGCAATCTCTTCTTCCTCATCCTCTTAGCCGTCATCGACTGAGTATGGATCATAAGCTTCGGCTACTATGGTATTCTTCTAGAATCGGGTATCTCTGTGCATACTCTGGAATTGGCTATTGAGTGCTGCTACTCATTGAGCCAATTGACCCAAGTTCTCAAATTCTTGTCCCAGCAGCTTTTCTTTCCACATTAGTAGTATTCCTTGAATAGCTAAAGCAGCTAATTGATCATCGGCCAAGTTTAAGGAGAAGCACAAGTTCCTGGTTTCTCGGAACCTCTGAAGAAATTTAGTGCCCGATTCATTAGTCTTTTGTCTTATAGTTGTCAAATTGATAATCTTCTTTTCTCTAGTCCTAGTGTAAAAATATGTATGAAACTTCTTCTCTAGGTCAGCCCAATTGGCAATGGAATTTACTAGCAATGATGAAAACCAAGTAAAGGCTGGCCCTCATAAGGATAGAGAGAAGAAACAAACTTGATGGGCATCCTCGACTGATGCTTCGCCCAATTATGTAAGATACCGACTGACATATTCTATCATGCTTGTACTGTCTTGGCCAGTGACCAAATCATATCATTCTGGATATGGACGCTTGTATGAAAAGGTCAGTCCTTTTGGCTTCAGACCGAACTGATTTTTTATCATCTCGGTCACCTTCAGCAGCAACTCGTCAGCTTGTGGATCTGGATTTCTCTATACTTGTTGACCCATCTATGGATTGAAATCCCGTGTGCCCTGATATCCTAGATTTGGCATCATATGAAGGGTGTTATAATGTATGCCATAGTGATACCCTTATGGAATCTCGATCTATTGAGTCCTCTGCTGGCATGCTACGTGAAGTCTCTAATTATAGATATAAGGATCTATATCTCTACAGATCCTTTGAATTGATGGTGCTATTTTTTGAGCCGACGATGGTATGTGGCCTGATGTGCCAATATTGATCACCTGGTTTTGATCTTGCCCCACTGGCTATTGCACATGTTGTACTAATGGTCTAGGATTGTATTGTATCTGATTCGTAGTAGTACCTTGAATAGTCTAGACATCACCATTACCAGCTGGTGCTGCTTCTTGATGGCTGGTACCGACTTGATTAGTCCCTTGGGTTGATGGATCTAGAATATTGTAACAAGTCGATCCAACCTGACCAACTGGAATTCCATGAATCGCCTCTTTCATGGCGTTGTGAAATGCGTCTATGAAGGCTTCATTACGGCTTGATATGGCATCATGAACAAATTTGTCTATGTCTTCCATAAAGAAATGCATGTCTTTAGCTTTGACCGTATCTATCTGTCTGTGTAGTAGAACTCTTGGTAGTGCAAATTTCTAAACAATTGTGTTCTCACGTGTTTTGGTGTAGGACAACAAACACTTCTTCTGAAAATTTTTTGTAGCTTTGCCGATGACATCTTTATCTCTATCTAGTAGATCTTCATAATGTACCATAAGGATGTCGTCATTGTTGTGAGCCATCATGATGATTGTGGTGTCCCACCGGGTGTGCTAGAAACATGTGTCGACACAGAATTTTTGTTCCATACCGAGGACACATGCAGCAAGCCAGAAGGGTCCGCTCGATGGAGCAGATCCACCTAGCTTCAGCACAGGGATGGTCGATCCTACGCAATCCTCCCGAGACGTGACAGTCAATTTGACCCTGTAATTGAGAAGGAGAGAAAGTTTATCAGTAATTAAGGGTGGAACTTGCCGGTGTTGCTAGATAGTCCCGAATGTGCGGCTATGAAAGCCGATATGAAAGGAGATCGATTAAATAGTCGATTCCAGCATATTCATGAGAATAAATCAGTTAAAGCTCATTGGGTTATATAAGAAGAATCAGTTATCATTCAGGGTAAATGTCATTATTTAAACAAATATTAATCAATGGCAATAAGATATCAACAATGATCGATTTATGCTAAGCCAATGATTATAAGTAACCAAAGCCCTTTTTATATAAAGAAGTACTTCAACACCATTTAACCGTTTAATAAAAATAAATCTAATGAACATGTTAGATCTCATTTATCGCTATGACCAGTGGGGCTTGAGGCAGAATCATGTAGGCTGTAGAAATAACAATAGACTTGACAACCCTAACTTATTACCAATATCAGTGGGGCATGAGGCAGAATCATGCAGGTCGTAATACAATAATAAGATCATGGGGCTAACACATCTTTCAACCAATCTTTACTTCAACGGTCTCGTGATGCGAGCTGTTCGTGAATGCACTCGATATCGGCTAAAATAGCTGATTTAGGCATAGCGCACAGTTAGGGTCATGCCTTACCAGGAATAGATCTACTAAATAATGATCCCCACTCTACGGTGCTAACAGTGGGGTATGAGGCAGAATCACACATGCCGTGATAATGGGCCATGGAACAGTTTTCGCTAGCCAATAGATCTACTTAAGACGCAACATGCCTTAAGCGCACACTATGCACGATTAAGATTGATATAAAACAGTCGAATAAAACATAACTCATCGTTTAGGGTGTAGATTAGGTCTGTTCTAGATTAGCAAACGATGGGTTAAATAAGATATAAGGCCGATCCAAATCAATCTCAATCGGGCAGAGTGATATTGCTGTAATTAGATAAACAATGAAAGCAATAAGCAATATCTGTAACTTAATGAATCTACCAAAGACTGCCATTCTAAGGTAGAGCCAATAACTTGACCTTGATCTAATTCATGCAGTGGGGGTCGACCAGATAGATGCAGACATACTTGAACTAGACAAGAATTGATAACTAACTTATAGCAGAGTAACAGTGGAGGTCGACCGGATCAATGCAGCCGTACGAACAGATGTATAAGCCATGACGGTACTTACAACAAGCAGTGGAGGTCGACCGGATCGATGCAGCCATACTTGCTGAAGAACACGCCGAGATCTACTCTACTCCTACTCCTAAGGGGTGGCTAGAGCCGAAAAAAGTAATTTGTCTTTTATTTGATTGGTTGGTTTTTCTTTACAATAGCCGTGGTTTGATATTTATACCCGGAGTCTAAACATGAATCCTACTTGGGCACGATTTCTTACAATCTTTGGCAAAAATGAAAATATTCCTAATTTAAGATAACTTGGACTCTAATTTTTCCCTTTTTGTAGAGTCTGATATGTGGTTTCCTAGTGCCAACCATCGTTCATCATCACTATCCACTAACGTCATCCCAAGGGATCCGATTCTAGAGTCGTATATGAATCAGCTGACATTGACCCTCCTTGATTGGCACAATCTTGGAAGCTTGCGAGTTCTCGTGTTCTTTTTTTCCAAATTTGGTGTAAACACATGCCCCCTAATTTTGGGATAAAATGGTTTTATTCCAAAATTCCAACTTATTGGTTTACTACGCCGTAACCGCTCTAACCCAAGATATATGCATAACTCCTGACTTCCTGGCCTGAGTCTCATATAACATCTCAATATTGTCTCTTTCGACGCACTTGGCCTTTTTGCTTCCTTCTTTCTTGAGCCAACTCCAACAGCCGACGCCGTCACCACCAAGGCCTCAAACCCTAGCAAATCTGCCGTTCCATCGAACCATCATTCAAGCTACCCTCGCCAGATCGGAACTCACTCTAGCTATAATGGTGACCAACAACCATGTTCCCGAGGTATGTTTCCAAGTTTCCACTCTCCAAATGTCGGTTGTTACCTCATATTTTTTCTTCTTGAATTTATTTTATTCGATTTCTAGGAAATGAGGAACGAGATCTTGATTCCATCACCTGTCGTTCCTAATGCTTATTTTCTCGGGCCTATGGGTGATCCTGATCCATCCGATTTTATCCACCAAGAAACCAACCAGATCCCCTTTAAATAGTCTATAGTGGACTCATCTTCTTGGAACAAAACTCCTTTCAGAAATTGGTCTAAAGCGCCTAAGGGATGGAGAGATTGGTTTTATAGGGTATCTGTGAAAAAGGGCGGAGACTGGTAACTTTATGATCTAAAGCAGTGCCTGACACTTTTGTTGTCTGAAATGGAGAGGAATGATTCACTCTTGATCTTTGCTTCTTATTTCTGGTCTAATGCGATGAATGCTTTCATTTTTGGCCATGGCCCAATGACTATCACTCTGGCCGATGTATATATGTTGACTGGCCTTAGAATTACCAGATCAGTGCAATTCTATGAGTACTTGAGTGCCGGCTCCAAAAGATTGGCCAAGATAGCAGACTGCACCGGATGGGTGAGTTATATTCTGAATCATGTCGAAGACGAATCATCTGTCAATGAACGAGAATATGTGGCTTTTCTGAATATGTGGTTGGAGAGATTCATCTTTTGTGGGTCATCTTGTGGTCCGACTTACAATCACAAACTCATGGCATAGCACCTAGCATTAGGCAAGGATATCCCTCTTGGAAAATATCTGCTAGGAGCTACTTATCATCTGATGTACTAGGTGGCTGCCCAATTACTGAAGAATGAATCAATATAGACTATCAGCCGCCCTTGGTGGCTGATACAATTGTGGCTTAATTTGTACATGCACAAGATTATAAGGCCTGATCTTAGAGACATGAGCTTTCCTTCCCCTAATTTTGATGATGAATATAGAAGCAAAGAAGGAAGAACTCGACAGTGTATGAGTTATGGTGAGGCTGCTTCGGCCATAATAATTGACTTCGATGTCAGCCACCTCTTCAAAAAGTTTTACAGAGTGTTTGATACGGCCGTCCTGACTTGGCTACCTTACATTGAGGATGATGAACTGACTTTTCCATTCAAATTCTAATTTGAATCCTGCTGTTCGGACGAGACAGCGGCTGCAATCTTCAATTCCTTTATTAAGCCCTGTGTTCTCCTAGCCAAATTTTGTCATGGTCGTGGCAAAATGGTTAAAGGTTCCTCCATCCCAAGCAATCCTCCAACCTATGAGTTTTACAACCCTTCTTTTGTGGCCCGTCAGTTTGGCCTCAGTCAACTTCCCCCTCGCCTATTTTTCAAGAACATCCTAAAGCCGAGAGAAGATATTAGTGATGTACTAGAAGCTTCTAGAGTCTTTTGATTGGGATCAGATCTTCCTTCCTTTTCCTTGCATGAATGGGTCAGAGCCAGTTTTTCTTCCAACCTCTTTGACTCCTGGTGGCAAGAATGGCGTTCCCATCTCTTCTGTGGGCCAATCCACCCTCTGTGTATAGCCCTAGATGGAGAATTTGCTTCTAACAATGAGGCAATCTTTCATTCCCTTTTCAGAGAGATTACTTGGCAAATTCTCTTGCCAATCGTTCTAACCGATCTTTTTAGAACATTGAATTCGATCCTCCAAACCTAGATAGGAGAGGGCATCCCATAGATTATCAACCGTCATGCCCAGTTTCAAGGATGGGATCAACCGCACCTTCTCTAAAGAAGTTGATGAGAACCCCTACCGCCCCCATGATCGTGACACATCAATCCCCAAAGCGCAAGGCGGCTCTAGGGGTAACTCAGAAGGCCACTACTAGAAAAAGACTCCATAGGACAAGGCCATCAACTGCTCAGGTGAACAATTCATATTTTCCTCAAACTGATGTTCAACTTTCTGATCCCATTTTCTCACAGTTATCGAGCATTGCATCCTAGTCTGCTTTAGGTGCGGGACTACTATCTCAGGCGCTTGATTCCACACCAACCAAACCTTTGTCGGCCGATCCTCAACAGGAGCTGATTTCAATGGAAGTAATCGATGCTTCCATAACGGTAGAAAAATGTGAATTTTTCCTTGATGTTTGTCGAAGTATTTTCTTTAACTTTTTGATTTACTTAGTCTTTTACCCTTCACCTGACTTTTACTTGTGCCAGATACTTCTCGAGGAAACACCTAATAGTCCGCTTAGCGACCCTGCCAGCGCTGATGATGGTCTTGCTGCCGTCCATACTCAGGCTATGGATTCTCCAGCCCGGCAAACAACTGATGGTGAGGGAGTTACTTGCTTCATTCTTTTCTTTGCAACAAACATGGATTAAAAATCCTTCCTTGTTATTGCAGACATCAATGCTGGAAGCTTAGAGCCAATTCAACCAGATGTCATCGATGCATCATCAGCTATTCCCCCTCTTCTAATAGAGGCTATTATAGAGACGGTACTATATTTTCTTTGCCATCCACTTTTTGATAAACCGGTTCAAACCTCCTAATCAAGATTTCCCCTATATATAGGCACTTGACCCTCTGGCCCAGAGTTGCTCTTTCAATCTTGAGGAGTATTTTGATGAAGATGAAATTACATCGTCAGCCACTTCCTCCACTAAAGCTTTGCCAGAGGGGGCTAGAAATCAACTAAGAAATATACTGCCTATATTTGAGAAGAACATAGCCAATTTGGTCCAAGATACTAAATCAATGCAGAAAGTCTTCTTGACCATTAAGGGTGTTCCATCCCCAGCTCTCTCTAGGGTCTTGTCATATTTGCCCATTTTCGAAGATCAGGCCTTGAAGGTGAAAACGATCCAGAGGAATTTGTCCAATCATGAAGCCCTAGAGGCCAAAAGGGACTCCAACAGGCAAGAGGTTAAAGAGCTGACGCAGTCGATTGATACTTTGAAGAACTCTTTCCTCAGGACCGATCCAGAATTGTCCCAACTAGAAGTCAAGCGTGCGGAACTTGAGAGGGAGCTGAACAATGTGAAGGCTGCCATTGATCATCGTAAGTCCACTCTGGCCCTAATACCTGACGCTATCAGATAGAAGAAACATGAACTATTGGCCAAAGTAAAAGAAAGCAGAGCCATCTGTGGTAGCCTAGAGAATGCCCCTAGAACAGCCAAAGAATACGAGCACATGATTGCAGAAGCTAATGCTGTCCGGCTTGCAATATTGAAAGTCATTCAGGATGTTATAAACTCGTAATCTGTAGGTTAACACACATATCTTGTATGATAACCACATTTGTCTTGTTGTATTTCTCTTTTTCGGCTGAAGAGCCGATTGAAAATAGTCGATTCTAGATTTTTCGATCTCAATCCAATTGACTATGAAAACTGGCTTTTATTAAGGGAACCCTTTGATCTTTTGCCTTTAATTGTCCAGCGCCACATTTTCTTCGTTATTAGCGATGTGGTGCTTCGCCTTCCATTAATTGCGGTTGCCCTCTGTACTTTCCCAAGGCATCCACCTCTTCGCTCCGTGGCTTCCAATACCGGCCGAGGGCTCCGGCCTTGAACACATCTATACTTGCAACTATTCCTTTGCACTTCTCCGCCTTCCAAAACCTTATAGCGGTTCCCTTCCCTTCTCGTAGATCTGATCAAATCCATGGCCGGTGAGGATAACCATGGCAAGCAAGCGGTGGAGGAGATCCCGGAGGAGAACATGTCGTTGAGTCAACGCCTCCGACGTATGAGGTGGGATTGGTGGTTTTTACTCATGGCGATGATCTACAAATCTTCTGTTCATAGCAGTGAACTCTTCCATCTTGTTTCTAGGTTCATCGTGAACAATAGCCTTTGTCCTTTTCCCAGGGTTGGCAAGCCCTTTGACGTTGTATCTTCTGCTCCGACTTCGTCGTAGGATTCCTCTGACTCGTACAATAGCGATGACGCCCGGCGCTTCCTCCGGGAGTGGAGGGCGGTTCAAAACCGCTACTCTGAGGTGACTCGAGAGAATGGCTAGCTCAAGATCCGCCTTGGGGTTTCTCAGGTTGCTCTTCATGCAGCCAAGGAGGAGGATAGCACTATCCAAGCACGGCTGGCCAAATCTAATGCCACGGTGGTGGGTAAGATGAACTCCATGAAGGCTTTTTACTCTGACTTCCATTATCTTCATCTTAATAGTATTCTTGTTTTTGTGATTACCAGCCTTAATAGCGCAGTTGGAATCTCTCCAACTAGCAGTGAATGTGGCTGTAGATGCCGTCAATGCCTAGGGTTCCCCTATCGATGCTCGTCTCCAAGACGTCCCGGTCCATGTCTAGGAGATCGCCCTCCATGGTGTTCATCATGGTGCGGTGGTGGCGCTGACCGTGGCACAAGTCCAAACTAGGTATGAGCTCCATGCCATGGAGATAGGTTTCCTAATGGGTGATGGCCCTGAGGAGCATGAGGACCTACTTGAAGAATTCACCATGGCAGCGGAGGCCGTAGTAGACATCACATCCGCTCAACATATGGTGAACAAGGTCTTTGATTAGTTTTGTACTTAGGGTAATCTGATGAACAAAGACTCCTGTTCTTTTTCATGAATGCGCCTCAGTGCAATGTCCTTGTGTACAATTGTTTTTGCTTTTTGTTTTTCTCTATAGGCAATACATATCGTATCGGCTTTTACTGTCTTTGAAGATTTTCATTTTTTAAACTAGAGGCAATACTCTCCTGGTACCGGCTATTAAAGCCGAGAACGAATCGGCTATCAGGTGTTGATCAAATGCTAGGATAACATCCCATAGATCTTGCAATATCAAAGGTCAAGCGAGTAATCAACCCAGGTCAAGAGTCCTATCAAGCGAAACATAACTTCTCTTAAGAAATCCATTAACTCTAAATCGCACTTACACTTTGACTCAGCATTCACATATGTCGGCCTAAACCCATCTCCAAGACTGAATGCTTATTTTTCCTTTAATCCAATGGCCGATGTGAAGCTATGATTTTTTCTACTAAAACAAACTCTCAGAGTTGATTGCTTGCATCGACTGTTGGCTTTCATTACTGATTTTAATGAAGCCTCCTTCCCATGACTTGCTAGAAAAACATTCAAAATCTCCTAGTTCCCCAAAGACTGGATCGGTTGTTCTGATGCTCACGGACTCATCAGCGCGAACCATTTTGACATCATCTCCATGCCATTGAATCAAACACTAATGCATGGTCGATGGTATACAGCAGTTTGCATGAATCCAATCACGACCGAGGAGCAAACTGTATGACCCTTTTCCATCGATGACGAAGAATGTGGTGAGAAGAGTCTTACTCCCAATTGTTAGTTCAACATTTATTGCCCCCTGGGTCTTAGATGTATTACCTCCAAAATCCTTAAGCATCATATCGGTCCTCATCAGATCTTCTGGCCTTTTGCCAAGTTTACGAAAATTAGTGTAAGGCATAAGATTGACAGAAGCACCTCTGTCTACCAATATCTTGTTCATCAGCTTCCCATCGACAAGACCTTTCATATATAAAACTTTTAAGTGCCAATGTTTGACTGGTTTGTCAAATATTGCTTGCTGTACAACCGTCAACTTGGCAACTATCTCCTCATACTCTGATTCATCAAAATCCGAATAAACTTCTTGATCTGCCGGAGCTCTGAATTTCGATGGCAACAGGAAAGCCATTTGGATATTAGCCGATGGTTGCTTCCTATCGGCTATTTGCTTGGTACGCCACATTTGAGTTTTGCCGGATGCCTACGCCTGTTCCATCTCTTTATTCCTTAGGTGTTGCACCCTTCTCTTCTGGCTTCTTGTTAAACCTCCTGGGCACCACTAGCCTTCCTGCCACATATGTCTTCTTTTAGTGCCTTCCTCTTCATTATCAGCCCAGTCCTGATCAATGACTCTTTTTCCAAGCCGATCATGAACACCTTTTTTTTCAAGCGTCGATCCATGTTATTATGATGATACGCATCTTGAGCCTGGATAGACCGACGGTTGGTTTAAGACTGCCTATACTCCCGATAGTGATTGCTATATTCTAGATAGTCATGTCTGGTAGGCAACTTCAAACCTTCATTTCAGCAATGTCTAAAGAAAGGACAGTTGCAATGTAATTCGGCTTGTGTCCTTTCATACCTATCTTCTTTCAGTTGATGCTGGTATGCTTGGTCTTTTAACCAAGGTTGATAATTCTTTTCCTTCTGTCGCTGCCATTTATTCAACAGAATCCGAGATGTGACCCGTGGCTTTGTCGTCTTTGCTTTTGACGTCTTCCCCTACTCGTATCGGCTCTTTTGCTTGGCACGATGTCTTCTAATCTCTCTATACTCGTCAGCCAATATTTGCATCTTGGGATCGACTGTTCCAGCTTTTTTGATTTGGTTGATGTTAGGACCTTAGTTTTTCCTTTGAATAACCCAGCATCAATCATGTTTTGATCTCCTGGGAAAGGATTATCATCAACTTTCATTTTCCAAGGCATATCAAATTTGAGCCTCCCTTACTGAATAGCTCTCTGTATATGCTGCCTGAAGATCCTGCATTTATTAGTGGAATGAGAAGTAGCATTATGGAACTTGCAGAACTTCTTATTCTTCAACTAATTAGGGGGCAACATGACATGACCATTGGGCAACTTGATCTGCCCTTTCTCAAGCAAGAAATCAAAGAGCTTATCTGATTTGGTGACATCAAAGTCATAGCTCTCCTCGACTCCTCTTCCCCAAGGATTTGGCACCATTACCATCTTCTTACCCCAATTCCACTCAGCTGTAGCAATCTCTTCTTCCTCATCCTCATAGCCATCATTGACTGAGTATGGATCATAAGCTTTGGCTACTGTGGTATTCTTCTAGAATCGGATATCTCTGCGCATACTCTGGAATTGGCTATTGAGTGCTGCTACTCATTGAGGCAATTGACCCAAGTTCTCAAATTCTTATCCCAGCAGCTTTTCTTTCCATATTGGCAGCATTCCTTGCACAGCTAAAGCAGCTAATTGATCATCGGCCAAGTTTAAGGAGAAGCACAAGTTCCTGGTTTCTCAGAACCTCTGAAGAAATTTAGTGCCCGATTCATTAGTCTTTTTTCTTATAGTTGTCAGATCAGTAATCTTCTTTTTTCTAGTCCCAGTGTAAAAATATGTATGAAACTTCTTCTCCAAGTTAGCCCAATTGGCAATGGAATTGACTGGCAATGATGAAAACCAAGTGAAGGCTAGCCCTGATAAGGACAGAGAGAAGAAACAAACTTGATGGGCATCCTCGACTGATGCTTCGCCCAATTGCGTAAGATACTGACTGACATGTTCTATCGTGCTTGTACTGTCTTGGCCAGTGAACTTAGCGAATTTTGGGAGCTTGTAATTTGTGGGTAGAGTGACCAAATCATACCATTCTAGATATGGGCGTTTGTATGAAAAGGCCAGTCCTTTTGGCTTCAGATCGAACTAATTTTTCATCATCTCGGTCATCTTCAACAGCAACTCATCATCTTGCAGATTTGGATTTCTCTGTACTTGCTGACCCATCTGTGGATTGAAATCCCGTGTACCCTGATATCTTGGATTTGGCATCATATGAAGGGTGTTATAATCTGTGCTATAGTGATACCCTTGTGGAATCTCGATCTGTTGAGTCCTCTGCTGGCGTGCTGCTTGAAGTCTCTAATTATAGATATAAGGATGTATATCTCTACGGATCCTTTGAATTGATGGTGCTATTTTTTGAGCCAATGATGGTATGTGGCCTGATGTGCCAAAATTGATCACTTGGTTCTGATTTGCCCCACTGGCTGTTGCAAATGTTGTACTGATGGTCCAGGATTGTACTGTATCTGATTCTTAGTAGTACCTTGAGCTTGTAAAGATGAACCTTGAATTTTTTGGATGTCACCATTATCAGCTGGTGCTGCTTCTTGATGGCTGGTATCGACTTGATTAGTCCCTTGGGTTGATGGATATGGAATGTTGTAACAAGTCGATCCAACCTGACCAACTGGAATCCCATGAATCGCCTCTTTCATGGCATTGTGAAATGCGTCTACGAAGGCTTCATTACGGCTTGATATGGCATCACGAATAGATTTGTCTATGGCTTCCGTAAAGAAAAGCCTGTCTTTAGCTTCGATCGTATCTGTCTATCCGTGTAGAACTCTTGGTAGTGGAAATTTCTGAACAATTGTATTATCATGTGTTTTGGTGTAGGACAACAAACACTTCTTCTGAAATTCTTCTGTAGCTTTGCCGATGACATCTTTATCTCTATCTGGTAGATCTTCATAAAGTACCATAAGGATGTCGTTGTTGTTGTGAGCCATCATGACGATCATGGTGTCCCATCGGGCATGCTAGAAACATGTGTCGACACAGAATTTTCGTTCCATGCCGAGGACACACGCAGCAAGCCGGAAGGGTCCATTAGATGGAGCAGATCCGCCTAGCTTCAGTGTAGGGATGGTCGATCCTACGCAATCCTCTCGAGATGTGCTAGTCAATTTGACCCTACAATTGACAAGGAGAGAAAATTTATCAGTAATTAAGGGCAGAACTTGCCAGTGTTGCCAGACAGTCCCGAATGTGCGGCTATGAAAGCCAATATGAAAGGAGATCGACTAAATAGTCGATTCCAGCATATTCATGAGAATAAATCAGTTAAAGCTCATTGGGTTCTATAAGAAGAATCGGTTATCATTCAGGGTAAATGTCATTATTTAAACAAATATTAATCAATGGCAATAAGATATCAACAATGATAAGTTTATGCTAAACCAATGATTACAAGTAACCGAACCCCTTTTTTATATAAAGAAACAATTCAACACCATTTAACCATTTAATAAAAATAAATCTAATGAACATGTTAGATCTCATCTATCGCTATGACCAGTGGGGCATGAGGCAGAATCATGTAGGCCATAGAAATAATAATAGACTTGACGACCCTAACTCATTACCAATATCAGTGGGGCATGAGGCAGAATCATGCAGGCCATAATACAATAATACGATCATGGGGCTAACACATCTTTGAACCTATCTTTACTTCAATGGTTTTGTGATGCGAGCTATTCGTAAAAGCACTCGATATCGGCTAAAATAGCCGATTTAGGCATAGCGCATAGTTAGGGTCATGCCTTACCAGGAATAGATCTACTAAATAACGATCCCCACTCCACAGTGCTAACAGTGGGGTGTGAGACAGAATCACACAGGCCGTGATAACGGGTCATGGAACGGTTTTCGCTAGCCAATAGATCTACTCAAGATGCAACATGCCTTAACCACACGCTATGCACGATTAAGACTGATATAAAACAGCCAATAAAAACATAACTCATCATTTAGGGTGTAGATTAGGTCAGTTCTAGAATAGCAAACGATGGGTTAAATAAGATATAAGGCCGATCCAAATCAATCTCAATCGGGCAGAGTGATATTGCAGTAATTAGATAAACAATGAAAGCAATAAGCAATATCGGTAACTTAAAGAATCGACCAAAGACTGCCATTCAAAGGTAGAGCCAATAACTTGACCTTGATCTAATTTATGCAGTGGGGGTCGACCAGATCGATGCAGTCATACTTGAACTAGATAAGAATCGATAACTAACTTATACCAGAGTCATAGTGGAGGTCGACCGGATCGATGCAACCATACGAACAGTGGTATAAGCCATGACGGTACTTACAACAAGCAGTGGAGGTCGACCGGATCGATGTAGCCATACTTGCTGAAGAACTCGCTGAGATCTACTCTACTCCTACTCCTAAGGGGTGGCCGGAGCCAAAAAAGTAATTGACTTGTATTTGATTGATTGTTTTTTCTTTACAATAGCTGGCATTTGATATTTATACCCAGAGTCTAAACATGAATCCTACTTGGGCATGATTTATTACAATCTTTGGCAAAAATGAAAATATTCCTAATTTAAGATAACTTGGACTCTAATTTTTCCCTTTTTGTAGAGTCTGATATGAGGTTTCTTGGTGCCAACCATAGTTCATCATCACTATCTACTGACGTCATCCCAAGGGATCCGATTCTAGAGTCATATCTGAATCGGCTGACATTGACCCTCCTTGATTGGCACAATCTTGGAAGCCTACGAGTTCTCGCATTCTTGTTTCCCAAATTTTGGTGTAAACAATTTGACAACTTGGGTCAATTGGCTCAATGAGTAGCAACACTCAATAGCTAATTCCAGAGTATGCGCAGAGATACCCAATTCTAAAAGAGTACCACAGTAGCCAAAGCTTATGATCCATACTCAGTTGATGACGGCTATGAGGGTGAGGAAGAAGAGATTGCTACAGCTAAGTGGAATTGGGGTAAGAAGACAGTAATAGTGCCAAATCCTTGGGGAAGAGGAGTCGAGGAGAGCTATGACTTTGATGTCACCAAATCAGATAAGCTCTTCGATTTCTTACTTGAGAAAGGGCAGATCAAGTTGCCCGATGGTCATGTCATGTTGCCCCCTAATCAGTTGAAGAATAAGAAGTTCTACAAGTTCCATAATGCTACTTCTCATTCCACTAATGAATGCAGAATCTTCAGGCAGCATATACAGAGAGCTATTCAGCAAGGGAGGCTCAAATTGGATATGCCTCTAAAAATGAAAGTTGACGATAATCCTTTCCCAGGAGATCAAAATATGGTTGATGCTGGGTTATTCAAAGGAAAAACTAAGGTCCTAACATCAACCAAATCAAAAGAAGCTGGAACTATCGATCCCAAGATGCAAATATCGGTTGATGAGTATAGAGAGATTAGAAGATGTTGTGCTGAGCAAAAGAGCCGATATGAGCAGGGGAAGACGTCAAAAGCAGACAACAAAGCCTTGGTCACATCTCGGATTCTGTTGAATAAATGGCAGCAGCAGAGAGAAAAGGATTATCAACGTTGGTTAAAAGATCAAGTGTACCAGCATCAACTGGATGAAGAGAGGTACGAAAAGGAACAAGCCGAATTACATTGGAATTGTCCTTTCTTCAGACATTGCTGGAATGGAGGTTTGAAGTTGCCTACCAGACATGACTGTCTAGAATGCACCAATCAATATCGGGAGTATAGGCAGTCTCAAACCAACCGCCGGTCTATCCATGCTCAAGATGCATATCATCATAATAACATGGATTGGTGCTTAAAAAATAAGAGTATTCATGACCAGCTTGGAAAAAGAGTTGTTGATCAGGACTGGGCTAATCATGAAGAGGAAGATAACGAAAGAAAGTATGTCTAGCAGGAAGGCTAGTGGTGCCTAGGAAGTTTAATAAGAAGCTAGAAGAGAAGGATGCAACGCCTAAGGAATAAAGAGATGGAACAGGCTTAGACATCCGGTAAAACTCAAGTGTGGCGTACCAAGCAAATAGCCGATAGGAAGCAACCATTGGCTAATATCCAAATGGCTTTCCTGTTGCCATCAGAATTCTGAGTCAATGGTGAAACCCAACAGCCGATCCAAGCAGTCGGCTTTGAAAATTTGTATTAATGGATAATCCAATAGATGGTACAGATGGCAAATTGGGACATGGCTTCATGTCGGTCGATGAATTAGAAGAAGTGGATATTGGTCCTAGAGATAGACCTAGGCCAATGTACATAAGTGCTAAGCTAGATCCGAAGTATAAGTGGGAATTAATTGATTTATTAAAGGAATTTAAAGACTGCTTTGCTTGGGAATACTATGAGATGCCTGGTTTAGATCGGTCAATTATTGAACATCGGTTGCCAATCAAGCATGGATATCGGCCATTCAAGCAAGCTTCGAGGAGATTCAACCCGAATGTGCTTAATGATATAAAAAAGGAGACTAAAAGGTTACTGGAAGCAAGATTTATCCAACCATGCTGATATGCAGAGTGGATATCGAATGTTGTCCCTGTATATAAGAAGAATGGAAAATTGAGAGTTTGCATTGACTTCAGGGATCTGAACAAAGCCACACCTATGAACAGTTATCCAATGCCGATAGCTGATATGTTAGTAGATGCAGTAGCCAGGCACAAGGTTATTAGCTTCTTGGGTGGTAATGTAGGATACAATCAAATTTTCATGGCCAAGGAAGACATAGTGAAGACCGCTTTTAGGTGCCCCAGTGCAATCGGTCTATTCGAATGGGTTGTGATGACCTTTGGTCTGAAGAATGCCGGTGCAACTTATCAGAGGGTGATGAATTATATTTTCTATAAGTTGATCGGCAGGATTGTTCAGATCTACATCGATGATGTGATGATAAAATCCAAAGGGTACAAAGAACACCTGGCCAACTTGTGTGAGACTCTGGAATGCACGAGGAAGCATGGTTTGAAGATGAATCCTAATAACTGTGCTTTTGGAGGATCAGCCGGACAATTTTTAGGATTCAGGGTCCACGAAAGAGGAATTGAAGTTGGTCAGAAAAGCGTAAAGGCAATTGATGAAGCAGTTCCCCCGACTACCAAAACAGAGTTGCAATCTCTGCTTGGTAAGATTAATTTCATCAGAAGATTCATTTCAAATTTGTTAGAAAAGATCCTGCCGTTCTCTCCCTTGTTGAAGCTGAAAAATGATCAAGAATTCAAGTGGGGTGACATACAAAAAGGGCATTCGAAGAAATAAAAGAATATATGAAGTGTCCACCTATGCTGGTCCCTCCTCAGCAAGGTAAACCGTTTAAGTTGTACATATCGGCTGATGACAAGACATTTGGATCAGCCCTGATGCAAGAATTTGAAGGAAAAGAGAGAGTTGTTTTCTATATGAGTAGAAGACTACTGGATCTAGAAACAAGATATTCTCCCACCGAGAAATTATGCTTGTGTTTATATTTCTCTTGCACTAAATTGCGACACTACTTATTATCGATTGAGTGTATAGTTGTTTCCAAGGCTGATGTGGTTAAGCACATGCTATCGATGCTGATACTGAATGGAAGAGTGGGAAAGTGGATTCTCATGTTATCGGAGTTCGACTTGAAGTACGAATCGGCTAAAGCAGTCAAAGGACAAGTAATGGCCGATTTTATCACCCAGCATCACAAGCCAAGCATTAGTTATGTAGAGCCGATGCCTTGGACACTGTTCTTTGATGGGTCATCATGCAAGCAGGGTGGTGGCATTAGTATTGTTATTATTTTACATCGGGGGGCAAGTTTTGAGTTTGCTCTTCCAACTGAGCCAATGGTTACTAACAATCAAGTGGAGTACGAAGCTATTCTCAAGGGACTCCAACTTCTTCATGAAGTAAAGGCCGAAGCAATTGAAGTATTTAGAGATTCACAGTTAATTATTAATCAATTGATCGGCCTATATGAGTGCAAAGAAGAGACTTTAAAAGGATACTATGATGAGTGCCAGAAGTTACTCAAGGCATTTCTTCATATCTCCTTCCAACATATTCCGAGAGCACAAAACTAAGAAGCTAACCGTCTAGCTCAAAGTGCATCAGGATATCGAGTGTTTCAAGAAGTCTTGAATAGTGAAACCTCAAGTGATGATTGGAAAGACGAAATAGCTGACTACCTTAGAGATCCATCTCAGAAAATTACCAGAAAGCTGAGGTATAAATTGACTAAATATGTTTTGTTAGATGACCAGTTATATTATAAAATAGTCGATGGGGTGTTGCTCAAATGCTTAAACTAAGAAGAAGCTAAGGTGTTGATGGGTGAGGTGCATGAAGGGATATGTGGCGTTCATCAATCAGCTTATAAGATGAAATGGATTATCCGCAGAGCTACATATTTTTGGCCAACGATGTTGGAAGACTATTTTGAATATTACAAGGGGTGCCAGGACTATCAACGTTTTGGTAATGTCTAAAGATTGCCTACATCGGCCATGAATCCAATAATCAAGCCATGGCCGTTTCGAGGTTGGGGAATTGATTTAATTGGCTAGATTTTTCCACCTTCAAGCAAAGGACATAAGTTCATATTGGTAGCAATAGATTACTTCACTAAATAGGTTGAGGCAATTCCTTTGAAGACGGTAACCTCAAAGAACATGATTGATTTTGTCAGGGAACACATCATGTATCATTTTGGGATTCCTCAAACCATAACTATAGATCAAGGAACAATGTTCACATCAGAAGAGTTCAGGGATTTTGCTGCCAATATGGGAATCAAGCTACTAAATTCCTCTCTTTACTATGCTCAGGCTAATGGCCAGGCAGAGGCGTCCAACCAGATTATGATTAAGCTGATCAAGAAAAAGATCGAGGAACAGCCAAGGAAGTGGCATTTGATGCTAAATGAGGCGCTATGGGCATATAGGATGGCCTGCCATGGATCAATTAAAATGTTGCCCTACGAACTTGTGTATGGCCATAATGTAGTTCTTCCTTGGGAAGTGCAGACTGGGTCAAGGGGTGTCACGCTATAGAATGATTTGTTAGCCAAAGTCTACAAGAATCTTATGATAGACAATTTGGAGGACTTGAGTTGCCTTTGGCTGCGCGCTCTTGAAAGTATTGAAGCTAATAAACTGAGGGTTGTGAAATATTATAATAAAAATGTCAAGTTGAAGCAATTCTCTGAAGGAGACTTGGTCTAGAATGTGAAATTGTCGATCGGGTCAAAGGACAGTAAATTCGGTAGATGGTCACCTAACTGGGAAGGACCTTATTGGATCAAACGTTGTGCGCCTGGTAATGCTTACATCTTGGAAACACTAAAAGGGGAGGAAGAATTTGGCCGAGCAATCAACAGGAAATATTTAAAGAAATATTATCCTAGCGTTTGGATCAATACTTAATAAACGATCTGTTCGGTCGATGGCTTCAATAGCTGATATTGGAAAGATATCGTCTCTAGTGCAAAAAATGAACCCAGAGGAGTAAAAGCCGATACGATGTGTATCGCCTATAGAGGCAAAGCGAACACGAACAAAGTGATGGGTACAAAGCACGAAACAAAGGGAAATCACTCAAGGCAAGATAGTTGTTTGCTAGAAGTCACCTATTACAAGCTACGGGCTGGAGAACACTTTGCCTACTATATCATCAGCCAAGGTATTGAAAACTACAGGGTTGGCGGCGCTCATAAAATTCTCAACCAAGCGCTCATGCTCCCCAGGGTATGTTGCATCTGGAAAGCCATGGGGAAGAAGCCAAAGATTATGGCTCGAACGTGCTTGCGCAACAGCCAACGCCATGGTAGCGCCATGATGAACTCCATGAAGGGCGACCTCCCTAACACGATTCGGGATGTCATGCAAGCAAACCACCGGAATGATGCCCCTAGCATTGACAAATCCTACTGCATGATCCACGGCTGATCGAAGACTCTCCAACTAAGTAGTTAGATCTAAAATATTCAAGGAAAGAGCGATCAGAAATGTTGAGGGCTAAATTAAGGAAAAATAGAGAAATAATGGCAGATAGCTCACCCATGATTCTGGCTTCAGCCCTGGCCAACCTTTCTCTCACCAGGCCAACCTCGGGGGGTGATCGGTCTTCAATCATGGCTAGAGCCGATTCCGCTAGGGAGAGGCAGTTGGCTAGATGCTGGCCAATCATGGCGAGGTCTTCAATCTGTCGCCTCGAGTGACAAGGAAACTGGCGGTGAATTGGTACCAAAGATGCCCCCGAAGGCTAGACAGAGTTAGCCCTTTGATCTAAAGCGATGAGAGGACCCCAAGATGCGTCCTCTTAACAACGAAGGCGCTGGCATGATGATGTAGATCTGTTGAGGGCTTCTTTAGCAGACCTCTTATTGTTCTCCATGACCTCAAACCGACAGAAAGGCGGGAAATATACTGAAGACGAAGAAAGATTAAGACAAAGAGGGTTGTTTTTTGATCCACGGCCGTAGCCTGTATATATAGCCCGGGAAAGTGAAAAGATAGATTTCGATGGAGGTGTGAAATCAAAATCAGAAATGGAAATGGATCAACACTCTGGAAATTCAGGGGACAGATAATGAAGAGATAACGGACTCAAATTTATTGCTTCCCCAGATTACAAAATATCGTGGGACGGATACATTGACTAGAAATTGACCCACCAAAACTTCTTTGGATTGAAGGGAGTCTAGATCTCCACAAGGCCAAAACCCATTGCAAACCGAGTCACATTGGCCCATCGATAAAATTGTACTGGAGAAGAACAAAGGTCGCCCACCTAACATATGCTCAGCAAATTTCTCAATAAATTGAAGAAATGTGGGAAAGAAGCCTAAGGCTTTCCCGGTGGGCATTTGAAGGAACAACAAGGGGAAGGTGTCCACACACTCTAGCCCTCGTAAACACTTGAACAACTTTGTGAGCATGGAGAGAAGACTCAGGTGATATCACAAGAATTCTTCTAACCGCAATGGCTGGTCTTCTTGCTCAACAAGGCGCTAGAATAAGTGACACAATCACCCTATGCACAAGAATTATTCTAGCCGCTTGAGATCTTCATAAGATAGACCATGGAGGGTCCAGCAAAACTAGAGGCGCTCGAGGAAGCAGATGGAAGCAAAACATGGCTGAATTGTTGAGTTGCTCTCGCCAAGGCCGGATAGGCATTTTATAGCTGGCCCAGGAAGGTGAATCCAAGTGCCTGTGAAGCAGTGACGCTCTTGTAAAAAGTTTTAAGGCATAGGCTCATGAGTGGATGCTAGCGGTGACAAACAGTGGACCCCAGATCAAGGTTCTCTACCCGTGACTGTGGACCAATCAGAGATACAGACATGATAATTTTGGAATAAAATTACTTTTATCCCAAAATTGGGGGCATGTGTTTACACCAAAATTTGGAAGAAGAGTCACAGGGCTCGAGAGCTCCCAAAATCATGTCAGCAAGGGATCAATTGCGTACAGACCGAAAACAACTGATTTGGATACAGCACTAGAATCGGCTTTCTTCAGATAGCGCCAGCAGATAACGATAGAGGCTATGATCGGCGCTGGGACGACATATGCTGGACTCTATAAAAAGGGAAAGATTAGAGTCCAAGTTATCTTAAATTAGGAATGTTTTTATTTATGCCAAAGATTGTAACAAATCGTGCTCGAGTAGGATTAATGTTTAGACTCCGAGTATAAATATCAAACCCTGACTATTGTAAAAGGACAATCAATCAATCAAATACAAGTCAATTACTTTTTTTGGCTCTGGCCACCCCTTAGGAGTAGGAGTAGAGTAGACCTTGGCGAGTTCTTTAGCAAGTACGGTTGCATCGATCCGGTCGACCTCCACTGCTTGTTGTAAGTACCGTCATGGCTTATACCTCTGTTCGTATGACTGCATCGATCCGATCGACCTCCACTGCGACTCTAGTATAAGTTAGTTATCGATTCTTGTCTAGTTCAAGTATGGCTGCATCGATCCGGTCGACCCCCACTGCATGAATTAGATCAAGGTCAAGTTATCGGCTCTACCTTAGAATGGCAGTCTTTGGTAGATTCATTAAGTTACCGATATTGCTTATTGCTTTCATTGTTTATCTAATTACAGCAATATCACTTTGCCCGATTGAGATTGATTTGGATCAGCCTTATATCTTATTTAACCCATTGTTTGCTAATCTAGAATAGACCTAATCTACACCCTAAATGATGAGTTATGTTTTTATTGGCTGTTTTATATCAATCTTAATTGTGCATAGCGTGCGGTTAAGGCATGTTGCGTCTTGAGTAGATCTATTGGCTAGCGAAAACCGTTCCATGGCCCGTTATCATGGCCTATGTGATTCTACCTCACACCCCACTATTAGCACCATGGAGTGCGGATCATTATTTAGTAGATCTATTCCTGGTAAGGCATGACCCTAACTGTGCGCTATGCCTGAATCGGCTGTTTTAGCCGATATCGAGTGCTTTCACGAATAGCTCGCATCACGAGACTGTTGAAGTAAAGATAGGTTGAAAGATGTGTTAGCCCCATGATCTTATTATTGTATTATGGCCTACATGATTCTGCCTCATGCCCCACTGATATTGGTAATAAGTTAGGGTCGTCAAGTCTATTGTTGTTTCTATGGCCTGCATGATTTTGCCTCATGCCCCACTTGTCATAGCGATAGATGAGATCTAACATGTTCATTAGATTTATTTTTTAAACGGTTAAATGGTGTTGAATTGTTTCTTTATATAAAAAGGGGTTCGGTTACTTGTAATCATTGGCTTAGCATAAACCGATCATTGTTGATATTTTATTGCCATTGATTAATATTTGTTTAAATAATGACATTTACGCTGAATGATAACTGATTCTTCTTATATAACCCAATGAGCTTTAACCGATTTATTCTCATAAATATGCTGGAATCAACTATTTAGTCGATCTCCTTTTATATCGGCTTTCATAGCCGCACATTCGAGACTGTCTGGCAACACCGGCAAGTTCCGCCCTTAATTACTGATAAACTTTCTCTCCTTGTCAATTACAGGGTTAAATTGACTGGCATGTCTCGGGAGGATTGCGCAGGATCGACCATCCCTGCGCTGAAGCTTGACGGATCTACTCCATCGAGCGGACCCTTCTGGCTTGTTGCGTGTGTTCTCGGCATGGAACGAAAATTCTATGTCGACAAGTGCTAATGAAATGTATTCAAGCTTGAATGTTCTTGTAGAGGAGGTCAATGGGCTGGACTCATTCAAATGCAACAATCCGATGTTGTGAGAAAGATCTTGAGTGTCCTCCCTATTGATAAGTATGGGCATATTGTGATGGTGCTTCATCAAGGCGATCTTTCCACCGCTACACCAACTCAAATATTGGGGAAGATCAATGCACATGAGATATACATGCACATCACTCCACAAGATGGCCCTTCTTCCACCAAGAAGAAAGATTTGGCATTCAAGGCTAGCCAAGAGAAGAGGGGCAAAGCAAAAGTTGATCATGATACCTCAAGTGATGATGAGATTGATGATGCAAGCCTTGATGTCATGGTGAGAAGAACCGCCAAGATGCTCAAGAAGCCAAACAAGAATGGTGTCAAGTTTGATGGCAAGAAGAAGAAATTCTTCACTAGTAGTAGAAGGAAGCCCATCTCTGAAATGGATTACTACAATTGTGGAGATCTTGGTCATCTAGCTCATCAATGCCCTAAACCCAAGAAAGACAAGTATAAGAAGAAGTACAAGGGCAAGAAAGATGACTCAAGTGATGATGATGTTGAGAAGAAGAACAAGCCATACAAGAAGAAGGATGACAAGAAGAAGTAATTTCACGAGAAGAAGAAGAATGGCAATGCCTATATTGTTGGTGACTGGCTCACATACATTGAATCATCAAGAGGCTCATCCGATGATGAAAGTGAAAATGAGAAGGAGAAGGTGGTCTCTCTTGTGATTGGATCTTCACTACCTTCACCGACACCGTCATCATCATCTTCTACACACCTATGCCTCATGGCCAAGGGTGAACGAAAGGTACAAAATAATGATGGTAGTGGTGGTGATGACAATGCTAGTGATGATGAGAATGGTAGTGATAGTGATGAAGAATTTGAATCACCTTCTTATGATGATCTTGTGAAATTGTTAAACCCATACACTAAAATTATTAGAAAGACAAGAGCTAAAAATGAGAAGCTAGAACTTGTGAATGACTCACTCTTAGCAAAGTATGACATAGCCAAAAAACCTAATGATGAGCTTAGAGAAAAGAACAAAATTGTGTCATCCAAACTCAAGGAACTCAAAACCTCTAAAAGGGAGCTTAGAGAAAAACATGATAAACTTGAGGAGATACATAATGAGCTCACCACTAGTTACAACTTGCTAAAAAGAAGAGTACACTAATCTCAAGGTTAATCATGATAATCTTGTTCTTTCTCATGAGTTATTGCCAAATGCGCCACATGATGCTACTAACAATGTTGTTAAGATTGATATAGCCACATCATGTGATGACTTGATTGTTGAGAGCATTGAGCAAGGTTCTAGTAGCAAAGGTAAGAAAGTGGTTGAATCCAACAACGATGATGATTATGTCAAGCTCAAGAATGAAAATGAAAAGCTCAAGAAGGATCTTGAAAAGCTATCAACCACCAACACAATTGTGATAGATAATCTTGACAATAATCATGACATGGCACTTGAGAATGAGATGCTTAGAGAAGAGAACAAGAAACTCAAGATGGAAATGAACCATGATGAACTTAGAGAAGAAAACAAAAACTTAAGTTGGAGAAAGAGCATCTCAAGATTGGTTTTAGCAAGTTCACAAGAGGCCAATATCTCCAAAGTGAGCTACTTATGAACACCATGATGAAGATGGACAGAAGTGTCATTGGGTTCTTGGAAAATCAAGAGAAGAAAGCTCAAGTTCAACATCAACAACAATACAAGTCAAAGCCTAAGCCAAAGAGATGTTTTGAGTGTGGACAAGAAGGTCACTTTGCTCATGAGTGTGAAACTCCACCACCACAACCCTTGCCCAAGCATGCTAGACCCTTTGCCTTCAATGCTCACTAAATGCTTAGAAAATATTCTAGTGGAAAGATGAAAGTCATGTTCTTGGGTCCACCCAACAAGGATAGGCCTAAGCAAATTTGGATTGCTAAGTCACTAGTTGAGAAAGTCAAGGGCCCTCATCAAGTTTGGGTCTCTAAACAACAAGCTTGATCTCTTGTGTGTGTAGGTGAACTACAAGACCGGTAGAAGTCATTGGGTTATTGATAGCGGTTGTACTCAACATATGACTGGTGATCCTTATATGTTCACCTCACTAGATGAAGAAGTAGATGGTCAAGAAAGGATTACATTTGGTAACAATTCAAAGGGTAAAGTACAAGGGTTGGGCAAAGTTGCAATATCAAATGACCACTTAATATCAAATGTGCTATATGTTGCTTCATTGAGCTTCAACTTGCTATCCATTGGTCAATTGTGTGATCTTGGTTTTCAATGTTTGTTCACCGAGAAGGAAGTGGTTGTGTCAATGAAAGATGATGATCAAGTTATATTCAAGGGCTTTAGATATAACAACCTATATCTAGTGGATTTCACCTCCAAAGATGCAAACTTGAAGACATGCTTATTCACTAAAACATCACTTGGGTGGCTTTGGCATAGAAGACTTGCACATGTTGGGATGAACTCACTCAAGAAGTTAATGAAAAATGAGTTGATGAGAGGTTTGAAGGATGTGGAATTTGAAAAGGACAAGCTTTGTAGTGCATGTCAAGCTAGCAAGTAAGTTGCAAACACTCATCCAACCAAAGTTTACATGTCAACAAGAGTGCTAGAGCTTCTCCACATGGATCTATTTGGACCAACAACTTACAAGAGTTTGGGAGGCAAACTCTATTGTCTTGTGATAGTTGATGACTACTCTAGATACACTTGGGTGTTCTTCCTTCATGACAAGACTAAAGTGGCCGCATGTTTTAAGAAGTTTGCCAAGAGAGCACAAAATGAATTTATAGTGAAGCTCAAGAAGATAAGAAGGGACAACAGGAAAGAGTTTGACAACACAAACATTGAAGCATTGTGTGATGAAGATGGGATTAAACATGAGGTCTCTGCAACCTACACTCCTCAACAAAATGGTGTAGTAGAGAGAAAGAACTGGACACTAATCAGCCTTGCAAGAACAATGCTTGATGAGTACAATACACCTCAATATCTATGGGCAGAAGCTATCAACACCGCATGCTATGCATCCAACCGTCTATTTCTCTAAAAGTTTGTTGGCAAGACCCCTTATGAGTTGCTCAATGAAAAGAAGCCAGACATCTCATTCTTCTGGATGTTTGGTTGCAAATGCTACATCTACAAGAAGCGGCAACACCTAGGGAAGTTCCAAAGATGTTGTGATATTGGTTTTTTTGTTGGTTACTCATCAAAGTCCAAAGCATATCAAATATTTAATCATGCCACCGGCTTGGTTGAAGAAACATATAATGTGGAATTTGATGAATCTAACGGCTCCCAAGGAGCATATGAGAATCTTGATGATGTAGGTGATGAACCATTGAGGGAGGCCATGAAGAATATTTTGGTTGGAGACATCAAGCCCAAAGATGATGAAGATGATGTACAAGTGATTGATCCACCCTCTTCATCAAATGTGCCACAAGATGATGATAAAGATGAGAGAGTAGAAAATGAAGATACTCACGTATCCCATGACCAAATGGTGTTACAAGATCAAGATATTGATGCTCCACAACCTCTTCCTCAAGTGGTTGATAGAAGAAATTCACCCCTACTACAAGCACATCCACAAGATCTCATCATAGGGAGTCCTTCAAAGGGTGTAATGACTCGCTCTCAAAAACTTGCTTCATTTATTGAACATCACTCATTTGTTTCTTGTATTGAGCCTAAGAATAAGGAAGAAGCTCTTCAAGATCCAGATTGGATAAATGACATGCATGAAGAATTGAACAACTTCACCCGCAATGAAGTTTGGACACTTAAAGAGCGACCATGAGATGCAAGAGTCATTGGAACAAAGTGGGTGTTCCGCAACAAGCAAGATGATTAAGGCATCATTGTGAGGAATAAGGCAAGGCTAGTTGCAAAGGGGTTCTCTCAAGTTGAAGGGTTGGATTTTGGAGAGACTTTTGCACCGGTTGCAAGACTTGAAGCCATTCGTATCCTTCATGCATATGCATCTCATCATGAAATGAAATTATATCAAATGGATGTTAAAAGTGCTTTTTTAAATGGCTTCATAAATGAACTAGTCTATGTTGATCAACCTCCCGGGTTCGAAGACTCTAGATATCCTAATCATATTTATAGGTTGTCCAAGGTACTATATGGGCTAAAGCAAGCCCCAATAGCTTGGTATGAGCGCCTTCGGGATTTCCTAATTGAGAAGGGCTTCACCATTGGGAAGCTCAACACCACACTATTCACCAAGAAGCTTGAGGGAGAGATCTTCATTTGTCAAGTATATATTGATGATATCATATTTGGCTCATCAAATGAAGACTGTTGCAAAGAGTTTGGTGAATTGATGTCGAAGGAATTCGAGATATCTATGATTGGAGAGCTTACATTCTTTATTGGTTTTCAAGTCAAGCAAATGAGAGAATGGATCTTCATCTCTCAAGAAAAATATACCAAGGATCTTCTCAAGAGGTTTAAAATAGATGAATGTAAGCCAATCAAGACACTAATGCCATCTAATGGACATCTCGACCTAGATGAGGGAGGTAAATCAGTTGATCAAACTCTCTATCGTTCTATGATTGGTAGCTTATTATACTTGACCGCATCTAGGCCCGATATCATGTTTAGTGTGTGTATGTGTGCTAGATTTCAAGCTAATCCTAAGGAGGCTCACTTGGTTGCCGTTAAAAGAATCCTTAGGTACCTTAAGCACACACCTAGCATTAGTCTTCGTTATCCCAAAGGCGCTAGATTCCAACTAGTTGGCTATTCCAATTCGGATTATGCCGGTTGTAAAATTGATAGAAAAAGCACATCTGGAGGGTGCCATTTGCTTGGTAGATCACTAGTGTCTTGGACCTCTAAGAAGCAAAATAGTGTGGCCTTGTCCACAGCCGAGGTGGAGTACATTGCCGTGGGTGCTTGTTGTGCACAAATTCTTTATATGAAGCAAACTCTTCTAGACTATGTTGTAGTTTTAGAAAGAGTACCTCTCTTGTGTGACAATGAAAGCATAGTAAAACTTGCTAATAACCTAGTTCAACACTCTCGCACCAAGCACATAGATATCCATCATCATTGTTTTAGAGATCATGTTGCTAAAAATGATATATCACTAGAAGGTGTAAGGACCGAGGATCAATTGACGGATATCTTTACAAAACCGCTAGATGAGGCTATGTTTTGTCATTAAGGAATGAACTCAATGTGCTTGATCTAAGTAACTTCACAAAAAATGAGCTTGTGTTGTCCCTTGCATTGCATTGTAATATAAAACATGTTTAATTTTTAGTAATGCACTTAGGGCTTATCTAACATGGTTAAGATAATCGCCGAAAAGCGTGTGAAGAAGCTTAACTTTGGATCAAACTTGATGAGCAACTAGTTTTTTTTCAAGTATTGCATTGCATACACATGTGTTTTCTTTGCCATTTCTTTTCGGTTATTTTTTTAGCATCCGTTGTGTACATCCACAAATAGGGAGAGCATTTGAAGCTCCTATTGGTTATAAACCCTATTGGGTGGCCACATGTTGCTCCTCGCCTCTTTTGTTGCTTTTTTTTCTAAAATGAAGTATAGCCAAAGGCAAATTATTTTGAAAATTTTGAGGGCTTGAGAGAGCTCTCCCATATTTGTCCCAATTTGTGGTTATTTTGGTCTTATCGAAGTTGGGACTTGATTGGGAGAAAGCATCGCATAGAAAGGAGAAGAAACTACTATGGAAGATGGACTCGACGCTAGGACCGGACTCACCCATGGTAGCGTCCGGTCAGTACATCAGGAGGAGATGCAAGTGCTGAAGAAGACTGGATGATGAACAGTGTTCCATCCATGTTCGGTGACTAGTTGAATCCGTGTCCGAACAGGGCAAGTTGGAACACAGGAATGACTAGACTCTGGGCTACGTCTGGTCCTGGGTAATTGGATGTGTCTGATCATGTTTTGAGGCTCTCTGGACCTCTATGTACTCGACCAGACTCCGAGGGGCAGCGTCAGGTCATTTTCACCTATGCATCCGGTCGCAACTGTCAACGCAAAATAGATGTATATTTTCTCTGTCTGACGCTGGGGCCCACACATCCTTTTCTTCTTCTCCTTCTCGCGCCCACGCCTTCACATCGCCAAGCCCTCGCCGCACCACACTACCACGTTTGTCTAAACCCTAGCACCACCGCCGCGTCACTCCGGTCGCCCTTCCGCGTGCCCACACACAGCGTAGCCACCGCGGCCGCCGCTCTACCCATGCTCGTGCCCCTCCATCACCGCCACGGTGCCCTAACCTCAGCTGCTATGGGTCATCACCACCGCCATCGTGGTCCTTCCATCGACCTCACCGTTGATTCTCTTAACTCTAGCGAACGCGTATGCCCATCCTTGATGTTCCCTTGGCCGATTGACATAATTCCCTATGTGAGTTCCCTTGTCATTCGTCGGGTGTTCGTTATAAAGCCTGAACCACATCCAACTCATTGCTTGATCCTTTTAGTTGGCCATATTTCTATGTAGTGACAATGTTGATTCCCGTGTGGTGCCCCCCATGCTCGGTGTCTCATCCTTTCACAGGTCCTGGACTTGATCTAAGGTAGCAAGTCATTCCATCTGTTCATTTACCTAATTGTTTGTTTGTTCTAAGGACATTCGCACCTCTAGTATATAATGTTGCTTATGTATACTTTCTACTCTATCTTGTGCAGCGAGTTTGGGCAATGAGTTTGCTTGTTAGTGTTTCAGTGGTAGATAAACTCGGGGCCAAGCCCGTGAGTACAAAACAGAGGCCAAGCCTCTTGAGTGACAGATGGCAGTGATCTAGGGGGAGTGTCAGTGGTCAGCAACAGTTGTATATTTTAGCAGTGAGTTCTCTTAGGTTTAGTTTTTTCCTTTTAGTGTTAGATATGTGATGAGGACATCCCTCCTTTAGATGCACCCATTGATCCTCCAACCATTATGCAAAGTCCAATGACCCAAGCTCAAAGGCGACAACTTAATTTCGAGGTGAGCTCGTTCTTAAGTGATCCTTTTCATATTTTTAGAATAGATTACTACCTAATGATGTTATATTGATTAGGAACATTGGAGAGGGTCATGAGGGACTTATAGGAAGAGGTGGAGGCAATGATTACCAGCAAGGACATCCAACAGGAACCGGAGGCCCGGTCCAACATGATTTCGAGTCTACCTCGGCCTCTAGGACTAGTCTGCCTTAAACTAGTCACCCAGGACGCACCCGGACTCCATTTTGATGATCCACATATGGATGAAAAGCTAATTTTATAAGGAAGCCAATACAAGTGGTCTCACATCAAAAGCTATTCGGAATCAACAGGAATCATGGTCACAATTCAGCGTCCAGAATCTGCTAGGGTGCTGCGACACCGTCTTTTGATCCGTTGGACCATGTATCGTGTTTGGGCCCATTAGGGGCGTGTCCAGGGGTCTTGAATGACCCTAGAGTCTTCATAAACAGCTACCACCCCTCCATTAGGGTTTGAGTTTTGCTTAGATTATTCTATCAAGAACAGTTTAGCTGTTCATCGGTTTGTGAGACCCCAACTTCGTGAGATTAATCATTTATCTGCAATTTGGTTGTGTTATTTCTTGTTCTTGCTTGTGTTCTTCATTGCGCATGCAGGGATTAGCCTTCTTGGTTATGTCAACCTGGTTCATGATTTGGTTGATAACTAGAGGAGCTGTGGTGCTAAGATTGCAGGGTTCGATCTTTTGATCTGAAGTCGGATCGGTGTGTCATTCTCCGCCACAACGACAGTTACCTCTACCTGATGAAAGATCAGGATCCCCATCACCATTAAGTGGTAATCAGAGCTAAGGTATACCGTCAAGTTCATTTTTATTCCCTAGTTTTGAGTGTTTCGCATTCGTCCCATAGTCCAGTGCCATACTTGTTTTTCCTGTCCTAGAACCTTCCGTGCCATAGCCTTTGCATATTTTAGTTTCAGAGTCCGTCATGTTGAGTTTGTGTCCTGGCCGAGGTCTTGTTGCTGGTTAGGGCATGTTAGAGTCCAGTTCATGTGTTTTTCCCCATCATTTCCATCAAATTCTTGCTGCCGTGACAGCTTTTGCATACATTGTTCCCGTTTTGTCCTCTAATTCGAAGCTAATTCTTAAAACTGGTCTAGTTTTCGCATATGAACTCCGATTTCGACGTTCCATATATCAAAATCGTTCAGAAAAAAATTTCGGATCCATCCATGGGATGGAAATTTTTATTTTGGTCAAAAAGTGGTCACAAGATCCTCTTTTTGTGGTCACAAGGTTTTTGTCGATTTTGAGCACGTTTTTTGAAAATTCCACAGGCCACGTCTTTCACTTGTTTAGGCTCATATTTTATGTGGTTACTTCTTTTGTGCTCCTAAGTGAACTAAAAATATCAAAAAAATAAAAATAAAAAGTCAAAATTTCCCAAAAAACAACGACAACCCAAAAATTAGAAAAGAGAGGGGCAAAAGAGGAACAATATCTAGAGGAGCACATAGAGAAGGCCAAAGTGAGCTGTGTTAGCGTGTGCTATCTAGTTCCTTGTTTTTGTTGCTCTTGCTATCCACCATACTTGTTTTTCACACCCTTGTCACCTTGCTATCCACCATACTTGTTTGTCACACACCTGGTACTTGAAACATTTTAGACTAGCAACGAGAACAAGTACTTTGGACTATAATTCAGCATTACTTTCTATTACTGACTTGTGTGCCAAATATACATATTATTCTTTATGTGCCTTCCAAGATCCATAAACTCTTCAGATCAGTATAGAAAAAGGGCCTTGCAATCTTGGTACCACAGGTATCACGAACCAGCCACCGGTTGTACTGCCCACTGCTTGCGTTGGTAAGAACTTTGTAAGAGCTTGGTAAGACGCTTCCACTTGCTGTGAAAAGTGACACCACTGCAACCACGTAGTCATTTGGTAGGGATAACTTTCACTGTTTGTTCCTATTTTTGTGTTTACAATGGCAGGAGGTGATCAGACTGGAGATAACAATCCTAAGGGTTTCAACGAGTGTGTCAGCCAAGAGCAACTATAAGCTATTGTAGAGGATGCCCAAAAAAGGATGAATGAGGCCATTAGGAAGGCCGTCACTAATGCACTCATTGAACTCAACATTGGCAATAGCATGGAGAGATTGGACAAGCGAATTTCCACGCTAATCGATAAGGTTACTGAGTTGGAAACCTTTGTGGTGGGAAAAAACGACATCTCTGGCAGCAACACTGATGATCAAGACACAGTGTATGATGCCAACAGGAACATAGGTTGAGCAGCCTTCCAACAAGAAAGATTACGATGATGTCTTCACCGCAACACGACAGGTATGGGTGGTGTCCACCACCACCATCAAGGTAATAATCACCGTGTGCCCAATGATCCTTATGCTAAGATTAAGTTCATAATACCATCTTTTTTGGGTCATTATGATGCTGAGGGATATCTTGATTGGGAGATGATAGTAGAACAAAAGTTTAGTGCCCACCTTGTGCCTGAGCATCATAGAGTATGACAAGCTACTAGTGAGTTTAAGGATTTTGCCATTATTTGGTGGAATGGGCTAGCTGCACAAGATGCTTTACTAGGTACATGGGAAGAACTTAAGGTAGCTATGCGTGATCGTTTTGTTCCTCCTTCTTATCATAGAGACTTGCGTAAGAAATTGATGTGTTTAGAACAAGGAGATAAATCTATACAGGATTACTATGGTGAGCTCCAAAAGGGATTGATGCGCTATAGTGTTGTGGAGGGGAACGAAGATGCCATTTGTCATTTTTATTCAGGTTTGAGGCGTGAGATTCAGGACATTATTGATTATAAAGAATTTAACACTGTCAACCAGTTGTTTCAGTTTGCTATGCTTACAGAAAAGGAATTGCAGGGGCGTGAATAGCAGAGCAAGAGCAAGGTCAGCACCACATATACGCCACGCTCGACACCATCTTCGGGGCTGACCAAGCCAACCACTTTTCAGCCACCTCCACCAGTGAGCAAGCGACCAGCAACCTCTGGAGTTACTGCTACACCTAAGGCACCTCCCGTATGACCTTTAGATTCAGGTAAAAATTCTTTGCAGGTGCCTACCAAGAGTGCCTCATCTGTTGCATCGATGGGACGCACTTCGAGCATTCAGTGCCACCACTGCCATGGCATTGGCCATGTGCAGAAGGACTGCCCAAGTCAGCGGGCATACATTGCTACAGAAGATGGTTACATCAGCACCTCTAACATTGAGGATGAAGAAGACCAAGATACAGATAAGGATGACAGCGAAGTCCTTGGTGACAAGGCCACAACGTCCTATAGGAGCATCATTATACAGCAAGTGCTCAGTTCACAAGTACAGCAACCTGAGAAGCTACAACGCCATAACTTGTTCTAGATTTTCTTCATCATCAGCAACCGTCGAGCATGTGTCATTATTGATGGAGGTAGCTGCAATAATTTGGTGAGTTCTGATTTGGTCAAGAAGCTTGGCTTGACCACATGCCCGCACCCACGTCCATACCATATTCAGTGGTTAAATGATTCTAGAAAAGCAAAGGTAACACAAACTTGCAGAGTTTCATTTTCCATTGGTTCTTATGTTGATTCTATTGATTGTGATGTAGTACCTATGCAAGCTTGTTCACTCTTATTGGGTCATCCTTGGAAACATGATAATGATGCTACACACCATGGTAGAAGTAATAAATACACTTTTGTGCATAAAGGAAAGAAAATTACTTTGGTACCTTTGACACCTGCTCAAATTGTACAAGCTGATAGAGAACGCGCTGCTAGTTTGAGTGATATTAAATCTAAAAATCAGCAAGTTGCTAATTCTATTCTTCCACCTAAAAAGGATAAGTCTACATCTAATTCTAAGACCGAGGGGATTAAATTGAAGGGTGGTGTTATGCTTGCAACTAAATGTGACTTTGCTAAAATTTCTAATGATGATATTTGCTATGCTTTGGTATGCAAATGAGCTATGTTTTTGCTTGATGATATTGTTAGCTCGGTGCCTTCTGCTGTCACTAACCTTTTGCAGGAGTATGAGGACATTTTTCCAGCTGAGATACCCCTAGGGCTGCCACCTATGAGAGGGATAGAGCATCAAATCGATTTGATTCTAGGAGCAACCTTGCCCAACCATGCTACCTATCGAACCAATCCTGAGGAGACTAAGGAAATTCAGCGGCAAGTCCAAGACCTTTTGGACCACGGGTATGTACGTGAAAGCCTTAGTCCTTGTGCCGTTCTTGTACTTTTGGTTCCCAAGAAAGATGGAACTTGGCGTATGTGTATTAATTGTAGAGCCATCAATAATATTAATATTGGGTATCGTCATCCTATTCCTAGGCTAGATGACATGCTTGATGAGTTGTGTGGTTCTATAATTTTCACTAAGATTGACTTGCGAAGTGGTTACCACCAAATTAGAATGAAACTTGGAGATGAATGGAAAACTACGTTTAAAACCAAATTCGGGTTGTATGAGTGGTTAGTAATGCCTTTTGGTTTGACAAATACACCTAGCACTTTCATGCACTTAATGAATGAGGTTTTAAGAGCTTTTATTGGTCGTTTTGTGATAGTTTACTTTGATGATATATTGATTTACAGCAAGTCTTTTGATGAACATATGGATCACTTACGTGCTGTTTTTAATGCTTTACGTTATGCATGTTTATTTGGTAACCTTGAGAAGTGCATCTTTTGCACGGATCGAGTTTCTTTTCTTGGCTATGTTGTAACTCCACAGGGAATTGAGGTGGACGAGATGAAAATTGAAGCCATAAAGAGCTGGCTGGGTCCCCAAACCGTCACACAGGTGAGGAGTTTTCTTGGTCTTATAGGATTCTACCGCCGCTTCATCAAAGATTTCAGCACCATTGCTGCCCCATTGCATGAGTTGACGAAGTAAGGGATGGTGTTTCATTGGGGAAAGGCACATGAGGAGTCCTTTGACACTTTGAAGGACAAGCTCACACACGCACCATTGCTATAATTTCCAAACTTTGGTAATACTTTTGAGCTAGAATGTGATGCTAGTGGAGTTGGCATTGGAGGTGTTTTGATGCAAGATGGTAAACCCATTGCTTACTTTAGTGAAAAATTGCATGGCCCTATTCTTAATTATTCCATGTATGATAAGGAATTGTATGCACTTGTTCGTTCTTTAGAGACATGGCGTCATTATTTATGGCCTAAAGAATTTGTTACTCATTCTGATCATGAATCACTTAAGTATCTACGCTCTCAACATAATCTAAACTGTAGGCATGCTAAATGGGTTGAATTTATTGAATCTTTTCCTTATATTATCAAACACAAGAAAGAGAAGGATAATGTGATTGCTGATGCTTTGTCTAGACGATATACATTGTTGTCCCAACTTGATTGTCGAATTTTTGGGCTTGAATCAGTAAAAGAACAATATGCACTCAATTAGATTTTAAGGACATGTTGATAAATTGTAGAGAGGGACGTACATGGAATAAGTTTATGATCAATAATGGGTTTTTATTTAGAGCTAACCGCCTATGCATTCCAGTTGGTTTCGTTCGTCTTTTGTTGTTGCAGGAGGTGCATGGAGACGGATTGATGGGACATTTTGGAGCCAAGAAGATAGAGGAGGTGTTGTCCACACATTTCTTTTGGCCTAGAATGAGGCGAGATGTAGAACGGTATGTGGCTTGGTGCACCACATGTCAAAAAGCTAAGTCGCGGTTGAACACACATGGTTTGTATATGCCTCTTCCTGTTCCTTCTACTCCTTGGGCTAATATATCTATGGATTTTGTGTTGGGTTTGCCAAGGACTAAGAGGGGGAGGGATAGTATTTTTATGGTGGTTGATTGTTTTTCTAAGATGGCACATTTTATTCCTTGTCATAAGAGCGATGATGCTGTTCATATTGCTAACCTTTTCTTTCAAGAAATCGTTCGCTTGCATGGTATGCCTTCTACTATTATTTCAGATCGCGATGCAAAATTCTTGAGTCATTTTTGGCGCACTTTGTGGAATAAATTGGAGACCAAGCTGCTGTTTTCTACAACATGTCATCCCCAAACTGATGGGCAAACTGAGGTTGTGAATCGAACATTGTCCACAATGTTGAGAGCAATTTTGAAGCACAATTTGAAGATGTGGGAAGAGTGTTTGCCGCATGTGGAGTTTGCATATAACAGGGCGGAACATTCCACCACCAAGGTAAGTCCTTTTTAGGTAGTGTATGGTTTTAACCCCCGTGCTCCTATTGATCTTTTGCCTTTACCTACCACTGAGAGAATACATAGTGATGCTAGAGGGCGTGCTGATTTTATTCGTAAGTTGCACGAAACAACTAAAGCAAATATTGAAAGAATGAATGAAAAATATAGAATTGTTGGTAGTAAAGGTAGAAAAGAGATTAAACTTGAACAAGTGATTTGGTTTGGTTACATTTGAGAAAAGATAGATTTCCTGAGCTATGTAAGTCTAAATTAATGCCAAGAGCAGCTGGTCCTTATAAGATCATTGAGAAAATAAATGATAATGCCTACAAACTTGAGTTGCCACCCGAGTTCAGGGTTAGTCTCACCTTTAACATTGCAGATTTGAAACCTTATTTGGGAGAAGAAGATGAGCTTGAGTTGAGGACGACTCCATTTCAAGAGGGGGAGGATGATGAGGACATCACTCCTTCAGATGCACTCGCTGATCCTCCAACCATTATGCAAGGTCCAATGACCCGAGCTCGAAGGCGACAACTTAATTTAGAGGTGAGCTCATTCTTAAGTGATCCTTTTCATATTTTTTAGAATAGATTGCTACCTAATGATGTTATATTGATTAGGAACATTGGAGAGGGTCATGAGGGGCTTAGAGGAAGAGGTGGAGGCAATAATGACTAGCAAGGACGTCCAACAGGAACCAGAGGCCCGGTCCAACATGATTTTGAGTCTGCCTCGGCCTCTAGGACCAGACTGCCTTAAACTGGTCACCCAGGACGCATTCAGACTCCGTTTTTGACGATCCACATATGGATGGAAAGCTAATTTGATAAGGAAGCCAATCCAAGTGGTTTTATGTCAAAAGATATTGGAATCAACAGGAATTGTGGTCACCAGTCAGCATCCAGAATCTATCAGGGTGCTACGACACCGTCTTTTGGTCCGTTGGACCATGTATCGTGTTTGGGCCCATTAGGGGCGCGTCTAGGCGTCTTGCATGACCCTAGAGTCTTCATAAACAGCTACCACCCCTCCATTAGGGTTTGGGTTTTGCTTAGATTATTCTGTCAAGAACAATTTCGCCGTTCATCGGTTTGTGAGACTCCAACTTTGTGAGATTAATCATTCATCTATAATTTGGTTGTGTTCTTTCTTGTTCTTGCTTGTGTTCTTCGTTGTGCAGGCAGGGATTAGCCTTCTTGGCAAGGTCAACCTGGTCTATGACTCAGTTGATAACTAGAGGAGCTGTGGTGCTAAGATTGCAGGGTTCGATCTTTCGATCTGTAGTTGGATCGGTGTGTTATTCTTTACCACAACGATAGTTACCTCTACCTGACAGAAGATCGGGATCCCCATCGCCATTAATATGGCTCATTGCAAGAATGTCGAGGGTGGTCCCAGCGATGATGATGAGAGGCGTCCTCCTTGCCTAACAGCATAGGAAAAGGGGAAGGGGCCAAAGAAGACCACTACAAAGAAGCACAAGAGAGGTGATACAGAGACAGAGAGCAATAGTAGTGGCCATCGCTGCACAGCATGTTGAGAGAGGTGGCAGAGGCAGTGGTATTCGCATTGGAGATCAATTGTCACCAGCTCAGAGGACCATAGTTGAGCAGCTTGAGGCTAGTCTTGGTAGTCCTCCTAGTACTATCTTGCTTGGAGGTCAGCGTGTTGCTCTAGAGGATGCACCAGAGGGCACTCGAGTGGAGGAGGTTGAGCCTCCAAAGGAGACCGAGCAGCGGGCAGAGGAGGTAGAGCAAGCAAAGCAGCTATGACTCTGACGCTCCAGTTGCACTGGCACCCATGTGTCACCGAGGCCTTAGATAGAGAGACATGGCTCTTGATCACTTCCCAGACCATAGGGTCTACCTCTAGTGGTACACTTGGACTTGAGGGCAGCCACAGCTAGGTAGCTGTAGTAGCTCTATTTTGTGGAGTTTAAGGAGTGGTTTTCGTTGAGGTGGGATGAGCGTGCTTTAGAGCAGTTCTACACAGTGCTACAGGAGGATTTCTACAATGCCTACCTCAACAGTGGTGTGGCATTCAGATCATAGAGAGTTTGCTCATTAGAGGCTCAAGTTGCTATTGTAGGAGATCAGATCCATCCCCACCTCAGCTACCTGCCAAGTCTAGTAGATCTTCTAGGATAGACTGGTCGGTATGTTCTATCATGGGTCAATGAGTTTTATGCTTCCTTGTGGATTGACCCAAGGCACAGGTTCATTCACTTTGCCTTCAGAGGCCATGACTATAGTCTATAGAGCTAGAGGGCTAGAGAGATATTGAGGATTCTAGAGTCTCCTATTTGGATTTAGGAGATCTGTTATGGAGAGAAAGAGCCACCGAGATGCCCTCATGGTGGACTAGTACCACCTACAGACTTGGTTAGGGCTTGCTTCACTAAGCCATTTGGACAGGGATCGAACTGAACACCGCATGACCTTACACCTACAGCTTGTATCCTTGATGCAGTCATGAGGAGGTCTTTGCTCCCAAGGAGTGGCTACCGAGAGGGACTGACTTGTATTCAGCTTTGGCTAGTCCACCACTTGGTCTCCTAGATAGTGTTTGACATTTGGGATGTGATGCTTTCAGATATGAAGGATACCTTAGGAGAGGGTTTTAGAGGCCATCGTTAGTTGTCATATGGTCACTGGATCACATTTCTTATTAGGCAGGCAGTTTCACAGAAGTCCCTAGAGATAGTGGCTAAGTTGAGCGGTGCTACTACAGAGTTCCCATAGTACGATATGAGTTGACTGTTACATCATAGTTGTGGGAGGACTCCTAGCCCGCCGAGCCATAGACTAGAGGTGCCAAAGATTGCAGCTGAGCAGGATGAGGCCATCAGGGCCATTGCTGAGACAGAGCTAGAGCAGCTAGAGGCACAGCAGGAGGACATGGTTGAGAGCGACCCAATTGATAGCTCAGATGAGGACTACTAGCCTATCCTGCATATGCCACAATGTGCACATGACAGAGAGGCTAGTGGCTCTAGCTCAACTCCACCATAGCCACAGCCACCGTAGACAAACCCGCCTTGCTGGCTATACTTGAGCGCATGTGGCAGGACTAGACTCATCAGGCATAGGAGACAACAGCTACCATTGCTTAGGTGCAGGCATGCTAGGATCAGTTTCAGCAGCAGCAGTAGGCCATGCAACAGCAACAGTTAGTCATTCAGTAGCAGCTTCTTGGGTTCATGTAGCATGTTTTTTCTACCATAGAGATTACTCCTCACCAGCCTGCATTGCAGCTCGGTTAGCCTGCTACTACTATCCTAGTGACTCCAGCTATATAGCCTAGTGGGTTTTAGAGTCAGGGATAGCTGGTTACATAGTTTGCCTCACCTACCGAGCAGGTGTCTTAGTGGTTCACTTCACTAGGGATAGAGTAGGCTCAGCACTTCACTCCTATAGTCACAGGCTTCACTCCTACTCAGTCCACGTTAGTGCTAGTGATGAACATCCCTATCTCTAAGAGTTTGGGTGCTACTTTCAGTGAGCTCACAGGATAGCCTACACCGCCTAAGTTTTGAGTCCCTGCTCCTACCATAGCCACTTTGGTCATAGGCGCTACTGAGATGATCTCGTCCTCTATTGCTTTGTCCGAGCCACCTCTGATAGACACTCCCACCCCTGAGGTTTAAGCGATAGCACCGGCAATAGTTGTGGCTCCACTTTCTCTAGTGACACCTTCTGAGCCATAGGGTCAGGCTACTACCATAGATTCAATGTTACCATAGGCCACCCCAGCTATCGAGTCCACTGAGTAGACCTAGATTGCTTCACCTCCACTTCTAGTGATAGAGGGTCCGATGGCTCCGAGTTCAGGGTGCGAGGATGATGTAGCTCAGTTTTAGATTTCTCACCGCACCTCAGCACGGACACGTCTGCTGCTACCCTGCCATCCGACCCTTAGGGGAAGAGGGAGTGAGTATGTTAAATTTAGGGGGAGAGAGTGAGATGGACTTGTTCTTTTGTGTGTGATACTTCATGCATTCACATTTACTCTCACGCATTATGTTATATGTAAAATATGTGTGATTGTGAGATTTATGTGACATGTGTGCTCTCTACCTTGATATATATGTCATGTCACTTGATTATGATCAATTGCTTTGCTTTCGCATTTCACTTCGATACAAATGAGTTTTACTTTGTGTACTTATGCTTATTTCATACCTCATGAGTACATTGTGTTGTCTTGGATCATATAAGCTTGTCTAACCCTCCTTTGTTCTTATTGTCAATTGCTTATATGAGCCAAGCATGTTGAGAACCTCACTCATCTTTTATACATACTCGAGGTTGTGTTGTCATCAATCATGAAAAAGGGGGAGATTGAAAGCATCTAGGCCGCTAGATTGGTTTCAGTGATTAATGACAACACAAGATTACTTTGACTAATGTGTGTTTTGCAGAGGCAACTTGAGTTAGGTCATGGTAATGGTGATTGATTGGGCAATTATGGTTTTCATGCCCCTGTCGATGGAAATCGTTTTAGTTTTCAAAGATTGGACGACAAGGTTAAGGACAGACTAGTTCTACATGTCGTTTGACGTTGGAGAGACACTTAGAGTAGTTTAGGACTTTGTTTTTCCTTTGGTCATACTATTAAGGGGGTATGAACTAGTAGCTTGACCTAGGTGAATCTAATGGTTTAGGTGTGGTGCACACTTGTCAAACTTAGCACTAGGTAGCTCAAGACAGCCCATAGATCAATTGAAGTCGATGCCTTTCACAAAGTTGGTATAATTTGAGGTGAATGGAGACTTGGATGATGACTAGACACTAGACTAGATGCACAGGTGCCGCATCTGGTCAGTGTTAGCTCGCATAGCTAGGGCTTGCTCATTGACCAGACACTAGCTCCTAGTCAGGATCAGACACACAGGTGTGCGCAACTATAGAGCAAGCAGCACTCATGAAGGACCGAACGCTATGACCTGACACACTCAAGGCCACATCTAGTCAACAACAATAAGCATCCAGAGAAGAAAATTGCTGATCAGACACGTCAGATGAGTGGTGATCGAACGCTAGTTAGAGTCCAGTCACTTTGACCTAAGCGTTCGGTCACTACAAAATGTGCTGAGTTGGACCCCAATGGGTATGTTTTGAAGTGGGGGAGTATAAATACTTCCCCACTCATCCAACTTAGCTCTCTTGCCCATTTGTTTAGCTAAGAAACACCTTTGGAGTGCAAGGGAGAGCAAGAGCCTAGTGGGGTGATTGAGATTTGATAATCCAAGATTAAGGACCTCATTAGTGCATAGGGAGTAGCAAGTGTGCATCCACCTTTATCATTAGGCTTGTCTTGGTCAAGTGAGAGTTTTTGCTTGTTACTCTTGGTGATCGCCATCGCCTAGATGGCTCGGTGGTAATTGGAAGCTTGGTGATCATCCAGCAGAGCTAGTGGATGACCCAAGTCATGTTGTGAGCGATTGTGGGTGATTCACTGTGACGGAGTGTCAAACAATTAGCCCATAGAGAGCACTTGATCCTTGCATGGATCAAGGGGGAGGTACACCCCTACGCGGGTGCTCCAACGAGGACTAGTGGGGAGTGGCGACTCTCTGATACCTTAGAAAAACATCGCTGTGTTCCTCTCCTTCTCTTTACTTTGAGCATTTACATTTGGGCAATTCAATTCATGTCTTTACATTCTTATAATTACCAAGCTAGAGTAGAATTGGAACCTAGTGTGCAAAACCTTTTTGTGGTAGAACAATAGAAACACTTCTAGGCACAAGAGGGTGAAATTGGCTAAGTGTAAGGCTTCATTATTGCAAAAAATTTAGAATAAGCCTAATTCGCCCCCACTCTTGGGCATCTTGATCCTTTCACCACCGTAGCCTGTCTAGCCATTGGATGACCTTTGGAGGGGCACCACCACCCCATGTATGGTGCCACACCAACATATCCAGTGCCCCTACAGAAGCTGACTCAATAGGGTAACGGCTCTATTTGTTTGTGGACTTATAAATAGAGGTGGTGGCTAGCCTTGGCCACTCTCTTAGCACTTCTAATAGCTACATACACCCTTTGAGAGCTGAGCACACCACTCCACTCACTTGCACACTTGATTTGTTCATCTTGAGTGAGATTGGAGAGCCTCTAGTACATTGCTTAGTGGTCTAGCATCTTGTGGCACTAGTTGGGCGATTTGGGCTGGTGGAGATCTTGTTACTCTTGGTGTTTGCCGACACCTAAATGGCTCTTTAGTGTAGTTAGTTTTGAGACCTAGCTTGTATCTTGTTAGTGGTTAGTGAGGCTCTTTAGTTAGTCTTTGAGAGCTCACTATCTTAGAGGTAGTGACTTAGCCCTTTGTGTGTGACATAGATATTATAGCTACTAGAATTGTGGTATGTGGTTTGCATTTTTGGAAGGCTAGCGTAAAACTTGCTTCGCCTCATATTTGTCAAACCATTTGGCTTAATGTTGTTGTAGTTTTTTTAATATGCTATTCACCCCCCCTCTAGCCATTAGGACCTTTCAAGTGGTATTGAAGCCGTGGTCACCTTGATTTAAAGCTTAACAACCTTCGGTGTCAAAATAACTCAAATAAACAACACTAAGAAGACACCCCAATTTGATGGCTCAAATTATCCTTATTGGAAGGCAAAGATGACCACCTATATCAAGTCAATCAATAGAAAGGTGTGGAAGGTAGTGGAGACCAAGATTGAGGTTGCCAATACTGAGGCTCCCACCCCCACCGAAGAAATGCTACTCTAAAACAATGACATTGCTCTCAGTGCCATTCATGATGCCATGGATGAGAGGATATTTGAGCAAATCAAGAACATTGAGATGGCTCATGAGGCATGGAAGAAGTTGGAGGAATCATTTGAGGGCACTCAAGCTATGAAGGGTGCATAGGCATACATTTTCAAGGAGAAGTTTGCAAGCTTCAAGATAAAGGAAGTGTTGGGAGATGTGATGACCGATGATACATATAGAGATGATGATGAGAAGGAAGAAAAGAAGGAGAAGAAAGATGAGAAGAATGATGAGAAGAAGAAAAGTGTGGCATTCAAGGCCACTTCATCTAAGGGCAAGGCCAAGCAAGACATATCAAGTGAAGATGAAGACTCATTCTCTTGGGATGATGATGATGATTATTGGTGTTTCTTAGCGTAAGCAGACGAATCCGTGTCAACACAAAATTTCGCCCCATGCCGAGGACACACGTAGCAAGTTGGAAGGGTCTACTCAATGGAGCTAGAGATCCGCCTAGCTTCAGCGCAGGGATGGTCGATCCTGCACAATTCTCCTGAGACGTGCCAGTCCATTTGACCCTACAATTGACAAGGAGAGAAAGTTTATTAGTAATTAAGGGTGGAACATGCTGGTGTTGCCAGACAGTCCCGAATGTGCGACTCTAAGAGCCGATATGAAAGGAGATGGACTAAATAGTTGATTCCAGCATATTCATAAGAATAAATCGGTTAAAGCTCATGGGGTTGTGTAAGAAGAATCAGTTATCATTCAGGACAAATATCATTATTTGAACAAATATTAATCAATGGCAATAAGATGTCACTAATGATTGGTTTATGCTAAGCCAATGATTACAAGTAACCAAACCCCTTTTATACAAATAAACAATTCAACACCATTTAACCATTTAATAAATATAAATCTAATGAATATGTTAGATCTCATCTATCGCTATGACCAGTGGGGCATGAGGCAGAATCATGCAGGTCGTAGAAACAACAATAGACTCAACGACCCTAACTCATTATTAATATCAGTGGGGCATGAGGAAGAATCATGTAGGCCATAATACAATAATAAGATCATGGGGCTAACACATCTTTCAACCTATCTTTACTTCAATGGTCTCGTGATGCGAACTGTTCGTGAAAGCGCTCGATATCGGCTAAAACAGTCGATTCAGGCATAGCGCGCAGTTAAAGTCATGCCTTGTCAGCAATAGATCTACCAAATAACGATCCCCACTCCACGGTGCTAATAGTGGGTTATGAGGCAGAATCACACAGGCCATGATAACGGACCATTGAATGGTTTTCGCTAGCCAATAGATCTACTCAAGATGCAACATGCCCTAACCGCACGCTATGCACGATCAAGATTAACATAAAACAGCCGATAAAACGTAACTCATCGTTTAAGGTGCAGATTAGATCCATTTTAGATTAACAAACGATGGGCTAAACAAGATATAAGGCCGATCTAGATCAATCCCAATAGGGCAGAGTGATATTGTTGTAATTAAATAAATAATGAAAGCAATAAACAATATCGATAACTTAATAAATCTACCAAAGACTGCCATTCTAAGGTAGAGCCAATAACTTGACCTTAATCTAGTTCATGTAGTGGGGGTCAATCGGATTGATGCAGCCATACTCGAACTAGACAAGAATTGATAACTAACTTATACCAGAGTCGCAGTGGAGGTCAACCGAATTGATGCAGTCGCACGAATAGAGGTATAAGCCATGACGGTACTTATAGATAAGCAGTGGAGGTCGACCAGATTGATGCAGCCATACTTGCTGAAGAACTCACCGAGATCTACTCTACTCATACTCCTAAGGGGTGGCTGGAGCCAAAAAAGTAAATGACTTATATATTGGATTGATTTGTGTGTTTACAATAGCTAGGGTTTGTTATTTATACCCAGGACCTATGCATGACTCCTATCTAAGCATGACTCATTATAATCTTTGGCCCTAAGATAAAACATTCCTAATTTAAGATAACTTGGACTCTAATCTTTCCCTTTTTGTAGAGTCCAACATGTCTCAGTCCCGACGTCCGATCAGTAGCCTTTATCGTTATCTGCTGGCGCTGCCTGAAGAAAGCCGATTCTAGTGCTGCATTCGAATCAGCTGGTTCCAATCTGCACGCAATTGATTCCTTGATGACATGATCTTGGGAGCTTTTGAGTCCCTATGACTCTTCTTCCAAATTTTGGTGTAAACACTTGCCCTCCAATTTTGGGATAAAAGTAATTTTATTCCAAAATTATCACGTTTGTGCCCCCGATAGGTCCTGCAGTTACGAGTAAAGAATCTTGATCTAGGGTCTATCATCTGTCGTTGATCTATGTCAGCTCATGAGACCATGCTTCAAAACTTTTACAAGAGCATCATTGCTTCACTGGGCACTTGGATTCATCCTTCCTAGGCTGGCTATAAAATGTCTATTCCGACCCTGGCGAGAGCAACTCAACAATTTAGCATGTTTCTCTTCTATCTACCTCCTCGAGTGCTTCCCGACTCCACCAGACCCTCCATGGTCTATCCTTTTGTGATAAAGATCTTGAGCGATTAGAAGAATTCTTGTGCATAGGGTGATTGTGTCGATTATTCTAGCGCCTCGTTGAGCAAGAAGACCAGCTATTGCAGGTTAGAAGAACTCTTGTAATATCATATGAGTCTTCTCTCCATGCTCGCAAAGTTGTTGGCAGAGGCTAAAATGTGTGGACACCTTCCCCCTGTTTGTTCCTCCAAATGCCTATCAGGAAAGCCACAAGCTTCTTTCCAGCAGTTTCCTAGTCACCGAGAAATCAGCTGGGCATTTGTTAGGTAGGCGGCTTCTCCCCTTCTCTGTCATAATTTTATTAACGGGTCAATGTGACTCGATTTATGATGACTTTCGGCCCTGTGGTGATTTGAACTTCCTTCAATCCAAAGAAACCTTGGTGGCGCTGCTTGCTGGCCAATGTAAATCTTTTATATTCATCCCACGATATTCTATAACTTGGGGAAGCAATAAGTCCGAATTTATTATCTCTTCATTATCTGTCCCCTGAATTCTTGGAGTGTCGATCCATTTCCATATCTAATTTTCAATTTCACACCCCCGGTGAAATCTATCTCTTCGCCTTCCTGGGCTATATATACGGGCCACGGCTAGAGATTGAAAAATAGCTCGCTTCGTCTAAAAACCTTCCATGTCCTTAGTATAGTTCCTGCTTTTCTGTAGGTTTGAAGTCAGGGAGAACAGCAAGAGGTTTGCTGAGAAGGCCCTCAACGGACCTACATCATCACGGTCGCGCCTTCATCGTCAGGAGGGTACAACTCATGATGCCCCTACTATCTCGGGGGATAGGGCCGACTCAATTTAGCCTTTAGGGTCCTCTTCATCAATAGCTCATCGTCAGCTCCCTTGTTATCAAAGGAGGCGGATTGACAATGACGATCTACTTGCCTCCATTGATCAGCATGGTTAGGGCCTTGCTGAATGCCTCTCCCTTGTATAATTGACTCTGGCCATGGCTCGATGTCAATCACCTCCCGAGGCCGATTCGATGGAGGATAGGTTGGCTAAGGCTGAGGCTAGAATCATGGGTGAGACATCTGTCATAGCCTTTGCTTCCTTTCAATTTCATCCTCAAGATTCTGATCATCTCCTCTTTGAATCTTTTAGATTTGTCTACCCAACTAGAGAGCCTTCGATTGGCTACGGAGCACGTAGCGGGATTCATCAACGCTAGAGGCGTCGCCCCAGTGGTTTGCTTGCATGACATCCCAAACCGTGTTAGGGAGGTCATTTTGCATGGCGTTCGCCATGGTGCCGCCATGGCGTTGGCTTCTATGCAAGCCCATTCTGGCCACAAACTTTGGTTCCTTCCCCATGGTTTTCTAGCCGTGACGCATCCTGGGGATCATGAATGCCTAATTGAGGATTTCTTCAGTGCTACTAACTCTGTAGCCTTTATCTCCCAGGCCGATGACATAGTAGCCAAAGTGTTTTCCGGCCCGTAGTTTGTAATAGGTGATATTAGCAAACAATTCCTCTATCTTGAGTGATTTTCTTTTGTTTCGCACTTCACATTATACTTTGTCCGTGTTTGCTTTGCTCCTGTAGGCGATACACATCATACCGCCTTTTACCCCTTCGATCTTATTTTCGCACTAGAGGCAATACCCTTCTAGTATTGGCTATTAGAGCCGACAACCAAGCAAATTGGTTGTCAAGTATTAATCCAAATGCTAGGGTAATATTTCTTCAAATATTCCCTATTTGATTGCTCTGTTGAATTCTTTTTCTCCTCTCAGTGTCTCCAAAATATAAGTATTACCATGCACATAATGCTTAATCCAATAAGGTCCTTCTTAATTAGGTGACCATTTGCTAAATTTGCTACCTTTTGACCCGATCGGCAATTTTACTCTCCAAACCAAATCTCCTTCAGAGAATTGATCATTCTTGACCTTTTAATTGTAATATTTTGCAATTCTTAGTTTATAGGTTTCAAGGTTTTTCAAGAGCACACAGCTGAAGGCAACTCAAGTCTCTTAAGTCATCCATCACAAAATTCTCGTACACTTTGGCTGATAAATCATTCGATTCTTCTGCTCTTGGCCCTCAAGGGTAATCCATCCCCAGTCTTTTCCAGAATCTTATTGTCATCGATTTGTCATAAGTCCATCCTAGTTCAAATACCTAATGCCATTCAACAAAAGACACAGGAACCACTAGCCAAAGCTAGAGCAGGTAGAGCCATCTAAAGCAGCCTCGAGAGCATTCCTGGATCAGCCGAAGAAGACGAACAACAGATTGCAGAAGCTGATGCTATTCAGCTAGAAGTGTTGAGAGCGATCCAGGATGTTCTAGACTTGAAATCTACATGTTAGCGCGTATCTTGTGTAGAATTGATCATACTCTCTGTTATTTAATCGCACTTCTTGTTTAGGCTAAAGAGTCAATTTGATACAGCCGATCCTAGACTTCTAATCTCAATCCAATTAAGTCTGAAAACACGGCCTTCATTAAGGGAATCCCTCAATCTTCTACCCTTAATCACCTAGCGTCATATTCTCTTTGGCATTGGTGAAGTGGCGCTTCACCTTCTATTAACTGCGGTTGCCTTATGCATGTCCCAAGGCGCCCACCTCTTTGCTTCATGTCTTCAAATACCAACCGAGGGCCTTGGCCTCAAACACATCTCCATTCGCAACTGTTCTCTTGCTCTCCTCCGCCTACCAAAATCATGTAGTAGTTTTCTTTCTTCCTTTTGTACATCCAATCATCCTTCATGGCCAATGGGGATAACTGAGGCAAGTGCGTCGCAAAGGAAGTCTCGGAGGAGAACATGCCGATGAGCCAGCATCTCCGACACATAAGGTAAGATTGACATCCTCTGTTCATGATGATAATCTTTTTTGATTCGCCTATAGGTTCATTGTGAATGACAGCCTTTGTCCCTTCCTCAGAGCTGGCAAGCCTTCTGACACTGCATCTTCCGCGTCGGCTTCGTCATTGGATTCTTTTAACTCGTATAACGGCGACGATGCCCGGTGCTTCTTTTGAGAATGGAGGGCGGCTGAGGACCGCTACTTTGAGGTGATTCGGAACAACAGCCAGCTTGAGATCCGCCTAGGGTTCTTCCAAGTGGCCCTTAATGTGGCTAAGGAGGAGGCTAGTGCGTTCGAGCACGACTGGCTGAGTCTAACACCACGGCAGCAAGTAAGATGAAATCTATGAATGCTTCTATTCTAATTTCCACCGTCTTTATCTTGATAGTTTTCTACGATCACCATCCTAGACAGTACAGCTGGAATCTCTCCAACTGGTGCCAAATGCAGCCACTGACACCGTCAATGCTTAGGGTTCCTCCATTGACGCTCATCTCCAAGATGTCTTGGCCCACGTTCAGGAGATTGCCCTCCACAGAGTTCATCACGGCGCGTCTATGGCACTGACTACGGCGCAAGTTCAGACAGGGTACGAGCTCCACACCATGGAGACTGGTTTTCCAATGGGCAACAGTCCTGAGGAACATAAGGACTTGATAGAAGAATTTGTTGTAGTGGCGGAGGCCATTGTGGACATCACATCCGCTCAAGATGTGGTGAACAAAGTCTTCGATTAGATTGTACTTAGGGAGAACCAATGAACAAAGACTCCTGTTCTTTCATGAATATATCTCAGTGCAATGTCTTTGAATATTTTTCATTTTTTGAACTAGAGGCGATACCTTCCTGGTACCAGCTATTAGAGCCGATAACTAAACGAATCGGCTATCAAGTGTTGATCAAATGTTAGCATAGTATCCCTTTAAATATTTTGCCACAGAACTTTTTCATACCAAAGGTTAAATGATTGATCAACCCAGGTCAAGTGTCTCATTAAGCCAAACAGAACTCTTTCAAGAAATCTATCAATTCTGAATCATACTTACGATTTGACTTAGTATTCACATACATCGGCCTAAACCCATCTCTAGGGCTAATGCTTATTATTTTTTATTCCAACGGCCGACACGAAGCCGTGACTATTCACTAAAACAAACTCTTAGAGCCAATCGCTTGCATCGGTTGTTGGCTTTCATTGCTGATCTTAATGAAGCCTCCTTCCTATAACTTGCTAGAAAAGCATTCAAAGTCTCCTAGTTCCTAGAAGACTGGATTAGCTATTGCGATGCTCACAAACTCATCAGTGCGAACCAGCTCGACATCATCTCCATGCCATTGAATCAAACACTGATGCATGGTCGATGGTATGCAACAGTTCGCATGAATCCAATCACGACCGAGGAGCAGGCTATACGACCCTTTTCCATCAATGACAAAGAATATGGTGAGCAGAGTCTTACTCCCGATTGTCAATTCGATGTTTATTGCCCCTCAGGTCTTAGATGTATTACCTCCAAAATCCTTAAGCATCATGTCAGTCTCCATCAGATCTCCTGGTCCCTTGCCAAGTTTACGAAAAGTGGTGTAAGGCATAAGATTGACAGAAGCACCTCCGTCCACTAACATCTTGTTCATCGGCTTCCCATCAACAAAACATTTCATATATAAAGCCTTTAAGTGCCGATGCTTGACTGGTTTGTCAAATATTGCTTGTTGTATAACTATCAACTTGGCAACTACCTCTTCATACTTTGATTCATCGAAGTCTGAATAAACTTCTTGATCTATCAGAGCTCTGAACTCTGATGGCAACAGAAAAGCCATTTGAATATTAGCCGATGGTTGCTTTCAATTGGCTGTTGTCTTAGTACGCCATACTTGAGGTTTACCGGATGTCTAAGCCAGTTCTAACTCTTTATTCCTTAGGCATTGCACCCTTTTCATCTAGCTTCTTGTCAATCCTCTGGGGCACCATTGGCCTTCTTGCCAGACATGTTCTCTTTCGTTGTTTTTTTCTTCGTAATGAGCCTAGTCTTGATCAACAATCCTTTTTCCAAGCCGATCATGAACACTTTTATTTTTTAAGCGCTGATCCATGTCATTAGGATGATATGTATCTTGAGCATGAATAGACCGGTGGTTGGTTTGAGATTGCCTAAACTCCCAATATTGGTTGTTGCATTCTAGACAGTCATGTCTGGTAGGCAACTTTAAACCTTAATTCCAACAATGTCTAAAGAAAGGGCAATTCTAATGTGATTCGGCTTGCTTCTTTTCAAACCTTTATTTTTCTAGTTGACGTTGGTATTCTTGATCCTTTAACCAATGCTAATAATCATTTTCCTTCTGCCGCTGCCACTTATTCAACAGAATCCGAGATGTAACCCGTGGCTTTGTCGCTCCATCTTTTGACGTTTCCCCCTACTCATATCGGCCCTTTTGCTTGTCGTGACGTCTTCTAATTTCTCTATACTCGTCGATCAATATTTGCATCTTGGGATCAACTGTTCCAGCTTCTCTTGATTTGGTCGATGTTAGGACCTTAGTCTTTCCTTTGAGTAGCCCAGCATCAACCATGCTTGATCTCCAAGGAAAGGATTATCATCAACTTTTATTTTCTGAGACGTATCAAATTTGAGCCTTCCTTGCTGAATGGCCTTCTGTATATGTTGCCGGAAGATTCTGCATTCATCAGTGGAATGAAAAGTAGCATTATGGAACTTGCAGAACTTATTATTCTTCAACTGATCAGGGAGCAACATAACATGATTATCGGGCAACTTGATCTGCCCCTTCTCAAGCAGGAAATCAAAGAGATTGTCTGATTTGGTGACATCAAAGTCATAGCTTTCCTCGACTCCTCTTCCCAAATGATTTGGCACCATCACTGTCTTTTTCCCCAATTCCATTTAGCCACAGCAACCTCTTCTTCTTCATCTTCATTGTTGTCATCGGCTGAGTATGGATTATAAGCTTTAGCCACTATGGTACTCTTCTGGAATCGGGTATCTCTACGCGTACTCTGGAATTGGCTATTGAGCGCTGCCACTCATTGAGCCAATTGACCCAAATTGTCAAATTCTTGTCCCAATAGCTTCTCTTTCCACATTAGCAGCATTCCTTGAACGGCTAAAGCAGCTAACTGATCATCAGCCAAGTTTAATGAGAAGCACAAATTTCTAGTCTCTCAGAATCTTTGAAGAAACTCAATGCCCGATTCATTAGTCTTCTGCCTTATGGTTGTCAAATTGGCTATCTTCTTTTCTCCAGTCCTAGTGTAAAAATATGTATGAAACTTCTTCTCAAGGTCAGCCCAGTTGGCAATTGAATTGACTGGTAGTGACGAAAACCAAGTGAAGGCTAGCCCCGACAGGGATAAGGAGAAGAAATGAACTCGATGGGCATCCTCAATAGATGCTTCGCCCAATTATGTAAGATACCGACTGACATGTTCTATCGTGCTTGTACTGTCTTGGCCAGTGAACTTAGCGAACTCTAGGAGCCTATAATTTGTGGGAAGAGTGACCAAATCATACCATTCTGGATATGGGCATTTGTACGAAAAGGTTAGCCCCTTTGGCTTCAGACCAAACTGATTCTTCATCATCTCGATCACCTTCAATAGCAACTCATCATCTTACGGATTTGGATTTCTCTGCACCTACTGACCCATCTGTGGATTGAAATCTTGTGTGCCTTGATATCTTGCATTTGGAATAATGTGAAGGGTGTTATAATCTATGCCATAATGATACCCTTGTGGAATCTCTATCTGTTGGGTCCTTTGCTAGCCCGCTGCTTGAAGTTTCTGATTGTAAACATAAGGATCTATATCTCTATGGATCCTTTGAATTGAGGGTGCTATTTTTTGAGCTGACGACGGTATGTGGCCTAATGTGCCAAAATTGATCACCTGGTTCTGACCTTGCCCCGCCGGCTATAGCACATGTTGTACTGATGGTCTAGGATTATACTGTATCTGATTCGTAGTAGTACCTTGAGCTTGTTCAGATGAACCCTGAACTGCCTGGACATCACCATTACCAGCTGGTGCTGATTCTTGATGGCTGGTATCGACTTGATTAGTTCCTTAGGCCGATGGATCTGGAATGTTGTAATAAGTCAGTCCAACCTAACTAGCTGGAATCCCATGAATTGTCTCTTTCATGGTGTTGTGAAATGTGTTGACGAAAGCTTCATTATGGCTTGATATGGCACACGAATAGATTTGTCTATAACTTCCATGAAGAAACACCTATCTTCAGCTTCAACTGTATCTATCTGCCCATGTAGTAGAACTCTTGGTAGTGGAAATTTCTGAACAATTGTGTTGTCGCGTGTTTTGGTGTAGGACAACAAACACTTGTTCTAAAACTCTTCTGTAGCTTTGCTGATGACATCTTTATCTCCATCAGGTAGATCTTCATAATATATCATAAGGATGTCATTGTTGTTGTGAGCCACCATGACGATTGTGGGGTCCCACCAAGCGTACCAGAAATGTGTGTTGACACAAAATTTCATCCTGTGCCGAGGACACATGTAGCAAGCTGGAAGGGTCTGCTTAATGGAGCTGGAGATCCGCTAGCTTCCGCACAGGGATGGTCGATCCTGCGCAATCCTCCCGAGACGTACCAGTCAATTTGACTCTACAATTGATAAAGAGAGAAAGTTTATCAGTAATTAAGGGCAGAACATGCCGGTGTTGCTAGACAGTCCTGAATGTGCGGCTCTGAGAGCCGATATAAAAGGAGATTGACTAAATAGTCAATTCTATCATATTCATAAGAATAAATCTGTTAAAGTCCATGGGTTGTGTAAGAAGAATCGGTTATCATTTAGGATAAATATTATTATTTGAGCAAATATTAATCAATGGCAATAAGATGTCAATAATGATTGGTTTATGCTAAGCCAATGATTACAAGTAATTGAACCCCTTTTATATAAAGAAACAATTCAACGCCATTTAACCATTTAATAAAGATAAATCTAATGAATATATTAGATCTCATATATCGCTATGACCAGTGGGGCATGAGACAAAATCATGCAGGCCGTAGAAACAACAATAGACTTGATGACCCTAACTCATTACTAATATCAGTGGGGCATGAGGCAGAATCATGCAGGCCGTAATACAATAACAAGATCATGGGGCTAACACATCTTTCAACCTATCTTTACTTCAATGGTCTCGTGATGCGAACTATTCATGAAAGCGCTCGATATCGGTTAAAACAGCTGATTCAGGCATAGCGCATAGTTAAAGTCATGCCTTGTTAGGAATAGATCTACCAAATAACGATTCTTACTCCACGGTGCTAATAGTGGGGTGTGAGATAGAATCACACAGTCCATGATAATGGACCATGGAACGGTTTTTGCTAGCCAATAGATCTACTCAAGACGCAACATGCCCTAACCGCACGCTATGCATGATCAAGATTAACATAAAACAGCCAATAAAACATAACTCATCATTTAAGGTGTAGATTAGATCCATTTTAGATTAACAAACGATGGGCTAAACAAGATATAAGGCTGATCTAGATCAATCCCAATCGGGCAGAGTGATATTGCTGTAATTAGATAAATAATGAAAGCAATAAGCAATATCGGTAACTTAATGAATCTACCAAAGATTGCCATTCTAAGGTACAACCAATAACTTGACCTTAATCTAGTTCATGCAGTGGGGGTCAACCAGATCGATGCAGCCATACTCGTACTAGACAAGAATCGATAACTAACTTATACCAGAGTCGCAGTGGAGGTCGACCGGATCGATGCAGCCATACAAACAGAGGTATAAGCCATGACGGTACTTATAGACAAGCAGTGGCGGTCGATCGAATCAATGCAGCCATACTTGTTGAAGAACTCGCTGAGATCTACTCTACTCCTACTCCTAAGGGGTGGCCAGAGCCAAAAAAGTAAATGACTTGTATATTGGATTGATTTGTGTGTTTACAATAGCCGAGGTTTCATATTTATACCCAGGATCTATGCATGACTCCTATCTAAGCACGACTCATTACAATCTTTGGCCCTTAGATAAAACATTCCTAATTTAAGATAACTTAGACTCTAATCTTTCCCTTTTTGTAGGGTCCAACATGTCTTGTCCTGGCACCGATTGTAGCCTTTGTCATTATCTGTTGGCGCTGCCTGAAGAAAGCCAATTCCAGTGCTGCATTCAAATCAGCTAGTTTTGATCTGCACACAATTGATTCCTTGATGACATGATCTTGAGAGCTTTCGAGTCCCTATGACTCTTCTTCCAAATTTTGGTGTAAACAATCTACAAGCACACGGATACACCATTGTAGCACTTCACCCAGAGATATTAAGGGTATTGTATTTTCCCAAAGGAACGGTTGTGTAAGTCTCTTTAGCTAGTTCACCTAAAGAAAACAAGAGAGAGGTAGCTTGGGTAGTGAGGTTTTTCTAAGGAAAGATATCGTAAGCGAAGATAACTTTGGCGCACCTAGTTTTCTAGACGATACCGGCTTGTAGCCGACGTCGAACCTGGACATGGGGGAATACGTGGAATGGACAGAGCTGTCACCACCTACTCCTCAACCATGGGGAATAAGGTAAACGAAGATAGCTTCTAGCCTAGACACCACATCTACGCTATCGACTATTACTCTAGCGTGCATGCAAAGGTTATCCATCTCTATTAAGGCCTTTCTACTAGAGCAATCGCCACAAGAATAGATGACAAACTCACAAGTTTATATTGGACAAAGGTAGCTTTCTTAGTATATCAATGCCAAAGTTAAACATGAACTTCTTACTCCAAGTAGCAAGACGCTCGTAGAGGTGCAAGTGAAGGAGTGCTAGCTCCGACATGCTTCCACTCATTGTAACGAGTACACTAGGGGAGGTTGTCGACAGCTCTAGCAATTCTCCAACTCTTTCCTCACTCCACTCTTATTCTAGCTAAATCTAAGTAAAAATGAAACTATCCCTCTCTTCTTTGCTCTCCTTTGTTTTTTTTTGTGTTGTAGAGGGGAGCCCTACCCCTCTATTTATATAGGGAGCATGGCGGTGCTTCAAGCTATTCTTGGCGTGAGGATAGCATTGCACCACATTAGCATGGTGGCATGCCACTGCTAGAGCATGGAGAGGCAGGGAGGCACCCATAAGGGGTCGGCTGCCCCTTGACCACCGCCTTCGCATGGCAGGCCTTGGGCTGGTCCTAGGTCGCTTCCCGATGGTGCTTTGCTCCATTTGAGTTGAGTTGGTAGGCACCTTTGTCAATCCTTTGTGCAATTTAGCGTCAGAAAGCACCTTTTGGTGAATTTCTGTATGCATTTTATGTTTGTGACCTACAAAACATGCTTGTACCAAAACTCATAGAAAGTGTGAGTAAAATCCCTAATTCTAAGTTTTGGTGTTTACATTTGCTTATTTTTGTTTAAATGTTGGCTGTAGGATTATAAATTAAGCATCACCAACAAGCTCCCCCACACTTAGTGCTTTTCTCATCCTCGAGTAAAGTTTTAAGGATTAAGCGGGTTCATCTCCTTGATTTGAAATCTGTATACAGGTTATTCTAACCTTCACCATAACTTGTGAACTTCCAAGTGTCTACCAAAATATCTTGGGTAATTGAAAAATAGAATAGCTTGGATTCAAATCTCCTTACGTTATTCATGCTTAGAAACTTAGGTTTTTGCATAATTTTGAAAACATAAAGATAGCTTTTGTTCCTTGGATGATTTGCACAGGTCACTCAAATTTGTAAGTGGTTCCTTACCAAGGCATATTTGAAAGTTCTTGCCTTCCTTTTGATCATCCTACTTCTATAAGGCTTATATGGAGCTTTAGGTGGGGATAAATATTGTGGGGCATGCTTACCTTGCATATGTTGTAAAGTCAAATCCTGGACCTTACCGAAGAGAAGCGCCATACTCTTTGATCAAAATAGTGCAAGTGTGTACAATTTTTGGTGGAATCATACTTCTCTATTTGATATGATCTCCTTTTCTAGTTTTTTATTTGGAGGCATGGCTATCATATATATATTTTTTGATGAGCCTTCATGTGCTCATTATATATATATATATATATATATATTATTTTGAATGCTTTTGGGACCTTCATGTGTCCCTATATATTTTTCAATGCATAGCCTTCATGTCTTTTTCTGAAAATATGCTAGGGAGATCATTTTTTAGAGCATGGAGTATTTATTTGTGGGTAATGGAAGCATGCTTTAGCGTATTCCTAGTGTAGGAATAGCTATTTATTTGTGACGTGTACGTGAGTTTTGATCTTGAGAGCATGAAACATCTCTCAACAGGGGTCACAAAATTTGACCGAACTCAAAGTAAGAGGCATATGTGGGAGGTTTTTGTCATGTATTAACATATATGGCCTTGGTAGGTATTTGTATGTCATTTAAGGAACATGATATTTGAAATTTTGTTTTGTAAAATAAATCCCAAGTATTTTGTAGGAATAGGTAAGTGTCATATCATCCTACTATATCTCATTCGTCAATTACTTAGATAAAGTGGGTTCTCTATGATGAGTGTTCACAAGTTTTTAGGAATATTAGCGTGGAATAAAAAGAATACAAACCTTTAATCATAGAAAGATATAGAGATGGAGCCTCACTTTATTATGTTTAAGTTTAGTTCTTAGTATTCTTATTATTGAAATAGAGCGGGAGAGAATTTCACATACTGTGATTTTTGTGTGTGTTGTTTTATATATGCAAAATGGAGGTGCCTCCCACACACTTGTACCTGTCTTTATTTTTCATTTTACAACAAGGAAGCCAAGAGACAAGTGTAGACAAATAATTCTAAAAATAAATCTTTATTTAATCATAATAATAAGAGGTGCATTACATGATTGGAAAGAAAATGTTCTGAATGAAATAACTAATGAAATATGCGCCTAAGAAAGGAAATAGAGCATGCGCCTAAGGAAAGAAAATAGAGCATGCATCTAATCAAGAGCATGCTCTACCCCTGTAGCCCTAGCCACCTTGCCTGGTCTATGCCCAAAGCTAAAGATGCAGAAGTCTAACTGGCGCTCAAGCCCTTTAACTTTGATCTTGCTTTCGTCTAACTCGCCCCTGAGAAATCTAACATCCTCGCGTAGGTTTTTAATCTTGTTTTTTAGCAAGGTGATTTGGGGGTGTTCAGGAGGTGTAGGTTCTTCATCTTCCTCAAATATAGCAGATGATTTTAAGGTAGGTGGCTTATTGGTCCTCTCAAATCTAAGGGGCTTGGATGAGGAGCCGGTTGTCTCCTTTGAGACGGATTTTTGGACGGGGGTTGCCAGCCCCTTGCCTCTCCCTGGTTTGCACATCAGCCCCTTTCCACACCCATCAATGGGCTTTTAAACCCTAGTAAAGTGTAGCTATAGCTATAAATGGTGTTGCCCGAAGGCGTTACATGGACGCTTTTTATAGCACCTTCCGGTGTCTTGCGCTTGTCGGCCCCTGGAGCCAACCTTGATGGGGGCGCCCGCCTAGGCTAGGTGTCAGCCTATGGTGCCTTGGTCCTAGCCATGGACCGCACACTTGTGCTGCCGCTTGCTCTGCTAAGGAGCAGAGGCATGATGGCAAGAGGAGCCATCATGACAGCGCACACTTCCTCTCTAACAAAGGTGTTTCCGGGTGTTGGGTTGATGGGATGTGGAATCTCTTCTAAGTTGAAGGTGGAGATGCAGCCGATGTACAAAGCAGGTGCTTGGTTGGTCATAGCTCAACTAGGAGTGTTTAGGATCAAGGCTAAGTGTAGAGGAAATGAGATGCTTGGTGTGGAATGAGAGGAGGCTTAGGGTGCTATATATATACGCTCAGTAACTACGCGAGGGAAGGATATTTCAGTGCGAATCCCTAGATGATCATGATGCACTCAGTCATATGAGGCTATCCCAAAAGACAGGGTGCAAGAGGAGCCAGGAGGGGAGGCGGCCAATCCTAGGGGTCGCCCGCCCCTTGAGGGTCGTTGTCCTAACTAGGCTTCCTTCTAGATGCTCTCTCATGCAATAATATCTAAACCCCATGGTGTTATATCTTTGTCTTCACATTTTTAAACATGTTTGTCAGTTTTATTTGTTATCTACTTAAATAAGTCATCAGCAAAGTATTATTTTCGCATAGTCTATGATTGTGAATGAGAAGTATATGTGAGTGACATTGTTCAATGCAAGAGTATGTTAGAAATATTTAAATTTTCATAGATTTGCAATGAATTTGTCAAAAGATATTAAATCTATTTCATCAATTTCTTGATTAATTTCATGAGAAGGTTCTAAGAAAACTTTCAATCTTTGACCATTGACTTTAAAAGTGTTACCATCATTATCTTTAATGGTGTTCGTGATGTGCGTTGATGAGTTGATGACATTGAATGGTCCTTCCCATTTGCTATGTAGCTTACCTTTACCGAAGAGCTTGACTCAGGAGTTGAATAGTAAGACCTTGTCTCTCTCCTTGAATTATTTCTGTTGGATTTGGTGGTCATGCCATCTCTTGGTTCTTTCTTTGTAAAGGCTAGCACTGTGGTAGGCTTTCTCATGCCATTCTTCTAGCTCAGAGATTTGCTTTTGTTGGTTATTGCCAGCTAGCCTTACATCCATGTTCTAGTTCTTGATTGCATAGTGAGCTCAGTGCTCAAGCTCAACTGGTAAGTGGCAGCTCTTTCCATAAATGAGCTGGAATGGTGACATGCCAATGGGGGGTTTTACAAGCTATCATGTATGCCTAGAGTGCATCAGGAAGCTTGTTCTTCCATCCCTTCCCCATATCATTGACCGTCTTCTATAAGATATTTTTTATTTGTTTATTTCAAGTTTCTGCTTGGCCACTGGTCTGTGGGTGGTATGGGGTGGCCACATTGTGCTTGGCTCCAAGTTCCCTTAGGAAGGCTCTGAAGGTCTTATCGATGAAGTGGGACCCCCCATCGCTTATTACCATTCTCAGTGTTCCAAAGCAAGGGAAGATCACTTCGTGAAACATTCTCCGGGTACTCTTAGCGTAGGCTGCTCTGCATGGCAAAGCTTCCACCCATTTTGATATGTAGTCGACGGCGATGAGGATGTACTCACAATCTTGGGACTTTTGGAATGGCCCCATGAAGTCAATGCCCCACACATCAAATATTTCTATTTGAAGGTTGTAGTTAAGGGGCATTGCATTGCGAGATGTGATGCCACCTTGCAACTGGCATTTTCGACACCTTCAAATGAATTCTTTGGTGTCTTCGTACATCGTTGGCCAGAAAAATCCGCACTGCCAGATTTTGGCTTAAGTGTAGAATGCTCCATAGTGGCCTCCATACAGAGGTGCATGGCATTTTTTGATGATTTGTATCCCCTCTGTCGCAGGCACGCATCTTCTTAACATGCCATCAGCACATATCCGTTAGATGTACGGGTCATCGCAATGGTGACATCTGCTTTCAGTTTGTAGCTTCTTCCTATTCTCGCCCAGTGGTACGTACCCTAAAACCATGAAATTAATAATGTTTGCGTACCATGGGTTTGAATCCATCACCCTTAGCAGTTGTTGTCACGTAGGAAGTCATTGATTGATAGTTCCTGCATGTTAGTGGCTGGCATACGTGACAGGTGATCTGCAACAGTATTCTCTACTCCCTTATTATCTTTTATTTCTAAGTCCAATCCTTGGAGTAGAAGAATCCATCTTATGAGTCATGGTTTTGCATCTTTCTTAGTGAGTAAATATTTAAGTGCAGCATGATCGGTGAAAATAATTATTTTTGCTCCCACTAAGTAAGATCTAAATTTATCAATAGCAAAAACAACTACAAGAAGTTCTTTTTTGTGGTGGCATAATTAAGTTGTGCTCCTGTCAGTGTTTTGCTAGCATAGGCAATTGCATGATGCTTTTAATCTTTGGATTGGCCAAGGACCGCACCAATGGCATAATCACTAGCATCACATATTATTTCAAATGGCAGCGATCAATTGGGTGGTTGGATGATTGGTGCTGAGATGAGTGCCTTCTTGAGTGTTTGGAAAGCATTTAAGCACTCATCAGTGAACTCAAAAGGTATGTCCTTAGCTAGCAGGTTCGTCAATGGCCTAGAGATTTGCGAGAAGTCCTTAATAAATCATCTATAGAAACCTACGTGTCCTAAAAAGTTGTGGATTCCTTTTATGTTCACAGGGGGTGGTAGTTGTTCTATAACTTCAATTTTTGCTTTGTTAGCTTCAATCCCCCTCTTAGACACTAAGTGTCCAAGAACGATGCCCTCTCGAACCATAAAATGATATTTTTCCTAATTAAGCACTAAATCCTTTCCCTGGCATCATTGTAAGACTTTGTCTAAATTTTCTAGACAATGATCAAAAGTTTTTCAATAGACTAAAAAATCATCCATGAAGACCTCCATAATTTCTTTTATCATGTTTGAGAAAATTGACATCATGCACCTTTGGAAAGAGGTGGGTGCATTACATAGCCCAAAAGACATTCGTCTATATGCATATGTTCCATATGGGCAGGTAAAAGTAGTCTTGCTTTGATCATCGGGGTGGATAGGAATTTGGTGATACCCTGAATACCCATCAAGAAAACAAAAGAAAAGTGCTTTGCCAACCGCTCTAACATTTCATCAATGAAGGGTGGTGGGAAGTAGTCTTTCTTTGTGGCCACGTTGAGTTTTCAGTGGTCTATACACATCCTCCACCCCGTGACGGTTCGTTGTGGGATTAATTCATTCTTATTGTTTTCTATGACCATCATGCCCCCTTTCTTAGGCACCACTTGGATAGGGCTAACCTAGTTGCTATGAGGTATGGGATAGATAATCCCGGTGTGAAGATGTTTTAGGACTTCCTTCTCCATGACTTCCTACATCGTGTTATTGAGCATGCGTTGGGGTTCACGTGATGGTGTGCTTGTAGGGTTAATTGGGATACGATGGGTGCAAAAGCGTTGGACTTATCCTCTTAAGGTCTTGGAGAGAATACCCAAAAACTGACCTATGTTTCCCTAGGATGGCGATGAGTTTGGATGTCTCCTCATCAATAAACTTGTCACTTATGATTACAGGAGCTTCTTTGTTGCCATTCGAGAAAGCGTAACGCAGGCCAGTGGGTAGGGGCTTAAGTTCAACGGGGAGTCATGTCGGCGCTTCCTCTTGAGGAAGATCGATGGTTTCGCCTAGGTCATCCTCTCCTCCTATAAAGAGTTTGGCATGTTTTTCTAAGGACAACTCAGGATATTTGAATGGTGAGACAGACATGACTTCTTTGGGTGGTTTGTGGTGGGGTAGAGTGTCTGCCATCGAGTTTTTTGGCTCGAGTGATAGGAATGGAAAAAGTATCTCTCCCTAATTTCACGTCCAGATCCCTAGATGAAGGTGTTTCTATGAAGATCTTTTCTAGGGGATTCCCTATGAGAATGTTGAAATCCTGAATGTCGAAGACATGGAAGTCAAGGGCTAAGATGGTATTTCTATGATATACGTTTACACCATGTAGAACCCCTAAACCTTCCATGCTAGATCGTGGGACGAGTCTTATGGACCTATTAGTGGGGGCGAAGGGTCCGTTGCCTAATAGGCAAGTGCATAAGATGTGGACATGAGGTTTGCCCCTACAGTAGGATTATAAAGTACATTTTCCCAAGATCTACCTATTTTGCATTGAATGGTTGATGAAGGGGTGTGAATTTGAATTTCTTCAGGAGAAAATTCTGCCTCTTCAACCCATTCATTGCTCATGATTGATGTCAATTCCCTGATGGATTCCCTAAGGAATTCTTCATCTAGTGGGTCTAGTGGAGTGACAGGAACTAGCGGTCTCCTTTGACAAAGATAGTTCGAGGCATTCCTGAATTCTTCAAAAAGGTCATCCTCGAAAGGTGGGAGGTCTGAAGGTTGGAGACCTTCTTTTGGATCTTCTGGTTCGGGTGAAGGCTCTTGAATGGAAAATGTAGGTTCACGCTCAGCCCTAAAATTTATTCTTTTTGAAATATAGTAAAAGTGATTTAAATTTTGTATTTTTGTGTTCACGAAATATAGGGAAAATAATATTTTTCATTAAATTAAAAATTCATCCTAAGGCTTAGCAACTTGTTTGTGCATACATGCTGGTGCATTGGAATTATTAGAATGTGTGACTTTGTCTAAAATTTAAAATGATTTGAATTGCTTTTGAAAATGAGTTTGGAAAATGCTTTGGAATAAAAGAAAAGAAGAAAAAACAAAATACTCCGTTCATCTATCAGCCCTGGCTTGGCCCGCCTCCCCTCACTGGCCCAGCTCGTTGATCCATTCCCTGCTGGCACAGTTTCCCCTCCCGCAGTCGTGGCCCACCTTTCCCGCTCCCTTTTCCCTTTCTTCCATAGGCCCTCGCCCAGCAGTGGCCTAGTTTCACTTAGGCCAGCCCAGCCAGCAGCGCCCCGCCTCCTCTCCACGTGCAGTCGCTGACAGCCTAGCCTCGTCCCTTCACACGCTGACAACCCGGGCATATCCGTCAGCATCGTCTACCACCTTCTATCGTGTCCACGCTGGACACTACCGCTGCCCCCAACTCCGCCGCCGCCATGACTCCACCTTGGCGTGCGCCCCATGTCTCCCCAGCCTTAAATATTGACCCCCCGCACCGCGCTGCCTCTCCATCAAGTCTTGCCGAAGCCACTACCTCGCTGAGTCACTGTGCTGCCGCGAAGCCCTAGCGTCGTCGTCTGCCATCCTGAGCACCGCGCCACCTCCGTCCACTCCACGCCATAGTTTTTTGCCATGGTGAGTTCGCCATCGCTTTCTCTGTCTTTAGATGCCCTCGCTTCGTGCTGTCGTGACCCATAGGCCGGTATCCAGTTACGCTGGCGAGCACAGCCATGGCACCACCGCCTGAGCTCACCACTGGTCCACTCTCTCCCTCTCTCTGATCTATTTCCAATCGTCCATCATCGATCCAACGGCCGATATTCACCGGTACCATTTCGGCCGATAGTTTTGCAAAAGAACCCCCGCATGTTTGTAGATTTGAACCCGCGGTCCAAGGCGTACTTCCATAATACGTTTTCTTTTTCTAGAAAGTGTATATTCCCTCTGTTAGATTCAAAATACGCTTTCTTCTTTTGAAAACATAGTTCCTTCGGTTAGATCCAAAATACGCTTTCATCTATTTACAGTTTTGCCACTATTTTCTTTAGGCCATAACTTCTTTGTTTTAACTCTGATTTGATCCATTCAAGTTGTGTTAGATTCGTAATTGCATAATCTACATGTTCATCCTACTATTGAATATATTTTCAACTTTTGAAATTCAAGGTTAGATTTAATCTATTATTTTATTAAAGAAAATCTTGTTTAATTCATAACTTCTTCGTTATAGCTCTGGTTAGAGTGCTTTTTGTGTCTATGTTCGTAATGAGACGTAGATTCGTTTTACAAACTTTTCATCTTGATTTTATGGTTGGTGTACTATTCTAATTTAGTTATATTGTTTGCTTTGTGTATGATTGCATGGATCCTTGTGTGGTGCGTTATGATCTTGTCTAGTCGGTGAGCTTTGCATTGGTGATATAAAAGAAGTTGGTGATCTAGAAGAAGTCCTTTGAAGGTTTTGACTTGAAGAAGGATCTAAGTTTAAGGCAAGTATAGCATGGGATCTTCCTTGTTGACCTATACACCTTTAATCATTTAATTCATATTGCATGTGTCTACCTTGATTACCACTAAGGATTTCCTAGTATTTTGTTACCGTGTACCTTGATTCCTATGGGGTATTGCAATGGGTAGTATGATGCTAGTGCTCAACTGCAACCATGATCTTGTAATGGTATATGCAATAAACACTAAAAGATTCTTATTAGCAACAAGGAATCAGGGGGCTAGAGCATTGGGCTATTATTATGGTGCTCTAGATTCCTCTCCCTAAGGACTTATATGTAAGTGATCATCCGGGACTTATAGTACAACTGTGAGGGCTACATGGCTCTGGCTTTAGTCAAGTATGAGGACCTTTTCTAGCATGTTAGTGGTTACCTTCATGGTGCAAGAGGGGTTCCTACTTGTATGACCTTGGCCTGCCAATTTGAGTGCATTTTGGCTTCTTGGTCTTTTGTCAGTCACTCCTTGGAGAGGAGTTCATGCTTATTGATGGGGAAACCTAGCAACCCTAACTTGTTAGATGAACCTTTGAAAGGCTTCATAGTGAACCCTACCGACCTTCCTAGGTTGTGGGTCAAGAGGCTAGCTACCTCGAGCGAAAGGGTAAATCACAACTCACAGTAAAAGTGTACAACCTCTGCAGAGTGTAAAACTAGTATATCATCAGTGCTCACTATCACGAGCGGCCTTGGAACCCTTACGGAATAGATGATGAACACGGATGATACTAATAATGAAGATGCTCACTAATGATTACTGTTTATGCTATTCATTATTCATGTTTACCTGATCATGTGTTTATGTGGGCTTATGATAAATTTGATGCTACTCAATTGCTAAAATCATGACTCACTAAAAGCTAATCGCAGTAAACCAGTGTCAACCTTTTGAGCCTCATGAACCCCATGTTATATTGCTGAGTATGACATGTACTTACGCTTGCTTTACTTTTTAATTCTTTGGAAAAATCCTAGATGGGTACCATATTGCTAGAGTCTAGAGGAGTTAGGCTTGTGATCAACCAGTCAGTTGTCCCTGTGGATTTGGAGCCTTCGCCTGAAGAACAAAGTGTCTTTCCGCTATCTACTATCTAAGGTTATATTCTTTGTATTAAGTACGCTATATATTAAGCATTGTCTATGGATGTTACCTCTATTTGTAGCCATATGTGTGAGTTGACTTCCTAGGCTCACATATGGTGTGTATCTAGTTTTGTTCTTAAAACCAGGTGTACACTCTTGACTTATCATAGGCTCTATACGGAGGGGTTCTAAGGGAGGAGTGTTTTCTAGAATATGGTCTAGGAGGGCTTCTCCTTCCTTGGTGGTTTTGTGCGTGAATGAACCTCCGGCAGTTATGTCAAGTTGTAGGCAGACTCCTTGCTAAGTCCTAACCAAAAATGTTGTAACAACACATGGTTGGGTATAGACAAGTCTGGGCCAGAGCGTGACAGGGTTGAAAATCAGTCCCAGGATGCACCTATGATTTCCTTCTCTTTTTGTTGGAAATTGAGGATCTCTTGTCATAGGGCAGCAATTTGGGATATAGGGAAGAACGCAAGACAGAATCTGCTCCTTAATTCTTCCCAATCACCAACTACCTTCCCTACATTATGGGTGTACCATTGTTTTGCTCTTTCATCAAGTGAGAAGGGAAATAACTTCCACCTAAGTGTGTCTTGTGACATGCCTAAAATGGTTAGGCAAGCACAGAGTTGCTCAAATTCCCTAAGGTGATGGTAAGGATTTTCATAATCGAAACCCAAGAAGGTTTGTTCCCGAATCATGGCTATAAAGCTAGGGCAGAGTTCATAGCTAGAAGCTATGATTGGCTTCGAGGATTGTGGTGGCTCTAAGAACTCGCCCTTGGGAGCAGAGAGTTGGTGAATTGTTTCTTGCTCCATTGGAAAAGAATAAAAAGAAAAGAAAGGTAAAATAAAAATACACAGGCAAACTAGGTTCGGAGACTAAAATGACAACCGTTCTCTGTCAACAGTGCCAAAAATACTTGTTGGTGTTTCTTTGCGTAACCAGAGGAATCCACAAGCGCACGCATACACCATTGTAGCACTTCACCCGGAGATATTCAAGGTATCGTATTTTCCCAAAGGAACACATATGTAAGTCTCTTTAGCTAGTTCACCTAAAGAAAACAAGAGAGAGGTAGCTTGGGTAGTGAGGTTTTTCTAAGGAAAGATATCCTAAGCGAAAATAACTTTGGCACTACAAACTTGCTTCGGGCACCGGAGCGCACCTGGTCTGCCAGACGATACTGGCTTGTAGCCTACGTCGAACCTAGACATGGAGGAATATGAGGGATGGACAGGGTTGTCACCACCTACCGCCTACCGCTCAACCATGGGGAACAAGATAAATGAAGATAGCTTCTAGCCTAGACACCACGTCTATGCTATTGACTATTACTCTAGCGTGCATGCAAGGGTTATCCGTCTCTATCAGGGCCCTTCTACTAGAGCAACCGCCACAAGGACAGACGATGAACCCACAAGTTTATAATGGATAAAGGCAGCTTTCTTAATATATCAATGCCAAAGTTAAACATGAACTTCTTACTCCAAGTAGTAAGATGCTCGTAGAGGTACAAGTGAAGGAGTGCTAGCTCCAACACCCTTTCTCTTAGTGCAACGAGTACACTAGGGGAGGTTGCCAATAGCTTCGGTACTTCTCCAACACTTTCCTCACTCACTCCACTCTTATTCTAGCTGAATCTAAGTAAAAATGAAACTCTCCCTCTCTTCTTTGCTCTCCTTTGATTTTTTTGTGTTGTAGAGGGGAGCCCTACCCCTCTATTTATATAGGGAGGATGGCGGTGCTTCAAGCTATTCTTGGCGTGAGGTTAGGGTTGCACCGCCTTAGCATGGTGGCATGCCATCTCCAGAGCAAGGAGAGGCAAGGAGGCGCCCATAGGGGTCGACCGCCCCCTAGGGTCAGCCACCCCTTAATCGTCGCCTCTGGCCACCGCCTATGCATGGCAGGCCTTGGGCTGATCTTGGGTCGCTCCCCGGTGGTGCTTTGCTCCGTTTGAGTTGAGTTGGTAAGCACCTTTGTCATTCCTTTGTGCAATTTAGTGTCAGAAAGCGCCTTTTGGTGAATTTCTCTATGCATTTTATGTTTGTGACCTGCAAAACATGCTTGTACCAAAACTCATGGAAAGTGTGAGTAAAACCCCTAATTCTAAGTTTTGGTGTTTACATTTGCTTATTTTTGTTTAAATGTTGGCGGTAGGATTATAAATTAAGCATCGCCAACAATGATGAGAAGATGGCTCTCTTTGTGAAGAGATTTGGCAAGTTCACGGTGAAGAAGGGCTATCGTGCTAGAAGAAAGAAGTCTTCATCCAAGAACAAGGAAGAATCAAGAAGGTGCTTCAAGTGTGGAAGCAAGGATCATCTTGTTGCTCAATGCCCTTACAATAGCGATAATGATGATGATGACAAGAAGAGCAAGAAGGACAAGAAGGAAAAGAAAGAGAAGAAGGACAAGATGACCTTCAAGAAGAAGAAGAAGGGTAGTTCATATGTGGTCACTTGGGATAGTGATTCTTGCTCAAGTGAAGATGACAAAACCACCAAGAAGAAGGCTCTTGCAAGCATTGCCATACATAAGAAGCCTTCTCTCTTCGACACTCCATCGACATGCTTCATGGCTAAGGCCACTAAGGTACAATTCGATGATGAGTGTGGTGATGAGGAACATGATAAAAATGAAAATAATAGTGATGATGATGAACCAACTAAGAATGAACTACTTGACATGTTAGATGATGCTAAGGAATATTTTGACATTAAGAGAAGGCAATGCAAAAGCTTGCGTAAGGAACTAAAAGCCCTTAAGCAAGCCTTTGATGAGCTCAATGCATCTCATGAGAGGCTAAAGGATGCCCATGAGAAGCTTGGCAAGGCTCACAAGAAGCTTGAAAAAGCTCATTCCTCTCTACTTGATGAGCAAAATGTGAAGGAGTATGTTGTAACATGTAATGTGGGCTTAACTTGTGATATAATTGATGAATCTTTCTATAAGCCTATCATTGTTGCTCCCACTAACCCTTTTTGTAGCACTTCCACTTCTAGCTCATCTAGTAGTGATGGTTTCACTTATGATGCCTCACTAATGGTTGAGAATGGGACCCTCAAGAAGGAGGTAAATGAGCTCACTCTTGCCTTAGGCAAAGCCTATGGTGGAGAGGACCGCTTGCTTATATGCTTGGGTAGCCAAAGAGCTTCTCTCTACAAAGAGGGATTAGGCTATACCTCCAAGAAAGGCAAGGTGGACTTTGCTCCTTACAAGACTAGTTTTGTGAAGAACAATGGTTGGTTTTGCACTAATTGTAAGCAAGTTGGTCACATAGAGCACAAATGCATGAACAAGAAATCATAAGCTAAAGTATCCTCAATTAAGCTTGATTTTTTCTATGTGCTTACCAAGGGTATGGCTAAGTTCATTGGTGCACCATGGATGGGCTCAAAGAAGAAAGCCATTTGGGTACCAAAGAGCTTAGAAACTAACCTTTAAGGACCCAAGCAAGTTTGGGTATATAAAAAGAATTTATCTTCTTTTGTAGGTCAATTATAAAGCCAAAGGAAGGCATTGGGTTCTTGATAGTGGGTGCACTCAACACATGACCGGTGATGCAAGAATGTTCAACTCAGTCAATACCAATAGCAATGATAGTTATAATAGTATCACATTTGGTGACAATGGAAAAGGCAAGGTCAAAGGGCTTGGTAAGATTGCAATATCCATGATATGAGCATTTTCAATGTGTTGCTAGTTGAGAGCTTGAACTTCAATTTGCTATCCATGGCTCAATTGTGTGATCTTGGATTCAAATGCATATTTGGGTAGATGATGTAGAGATCATAAGTGTAGATGGCTCTAATTTGATCTTCGAAGGCTTTAGATATGAGAATCTATACTTGGTTGATTTCAATGTTAGTGAAGCTCAATTATCAACATGCTTGTTCACTAAGTCTAGTATGGGTTGGTTATGGCATAGAAGGCTTGGTCATGTTGGAATGAAACAATTAAATAGATTGATTAAGCATGATCTAGTTAGAGGCTTGAAAGATATTGTGTTTGAGAAGGATAAACTTTGTAGCTCTTGTCAAGCCAGAAAATAAGTTGGAAACACACATCCTAAGAAGAGCATAATGAGCACTAGCAAGGAATTTAAGTTGTTGCACATGGACTTGTTTGGGCCAACACAATACACTGGCATTGGTGGAAACAAATATGGCTTTGTGATAGTGGATGACTATACAAGATACACTTGTGCATTCTTTCTAGTGGACAAGAGTGATGTGTTTGCGACATTTAAATCATTTGTCAAGGGCATTCACAATGAGTTTGAAACAACCATCAAGAGACATAGAAGTGACAATGGTAGTGAGTTCAAAAACACTAAAATTGATGAGTTATGTGATGATTTTGGAATTAGACATCAATTCTCGGCCAAGTACATTCCACAATCAAATAGCCATGTTGAGAGGAAGAATAGAACACTTATTGACATGGCAAAGTCTATGCTTAGCGAGTACAATGTGAGTCAATCTTTTTGGGCCAAAGCAATCAACATGGCTTGCTATTGTAGCAACTACCGCTATTGTCACCCCTTGAAGGAGAAGACGCCTTATAAGCTCTTGAATGGTAGAGAGCCTAACATTGCATATTTTTGGTTCTTTGGTTGTAAATACTATATCTTGAAGAAAGGCATTAGATTGAGCAAGTTTGACAAGAAATATGATGAAGGATTCTTGCTTGGATACTCAACCACTAGCAAAGCATATAGAGTTTGGAATTTGGCAAGTGGTACTCTTGAGGAAGTTCATGACGTGGAATTTGATGAAACCAAGGGTTCCCAAGATGAGAATGAGAACTTGGAAGATGTTAGAGGCATTCAACTTTCAAATACCATGAAGAACATGGATGTTGGTGAATTGAGGCCTAGGCAAGTGAATGATGAAGAAGATGATCAAGTGCAAGTGCTCTCTAACTCAAATGTGCAAGTTGACACTAATCAAGCAAGTTCAAGTGGCTTTCATGACAATGAAGAAGATCAAGTGGCTAGTACATCATCTCAATCCAATGAACAAGCAAGTGCAAGCAATAATATTCTAATACTCCAACCAACCAATATTGTAAGGGATCATCCATTGGACACTATCATTGGAGATATTTCTAGAGGTGTACAAACAAGATAAAGATTAGCATCATTTTGTGAACATTTCTCATTTGTGTCATCCATTAAACCAAAGAAGATAGAAGAAGCATTGATAGATGATGATTGGGTGAATGCTATGCATGAAGAATTGAACAACTTCACAAGAAATCAAGTATGGGAATTAGTGGAAAGACCAAAGAGACACAATGTGATTGGAACCAAATAGGTCTATAGAAACAAGCAAGATCAAGATGGGATAGTAGTAAGGAATGAAGCAAGATTGGTAGCACAAGGCTATACACAAGTTGAAGGTCTTGACTTTGGAGAAACTCATGCCCTGGTTGCTAGATTGGAAGCAATTAGAATCTTGCTAGCCTATGCTTGTGCCCACAACATCAAGCTCTATCAAATGGATGTCACGAGTGTATTTCTAAATGGCTACATCAATGAAGAAGTATATGTTCAGCAACCTCTCAGTTTTGAAGATGATAAGAAACACACCCATGTGTACAAGTTAAAGAAGGCATTGTATGGCTTGAAACAAGCACCTAGAGCATGGTATGAGAGGTTGAGGGACTACCTACTCTCTAAAGGGTTCATAATGGACAAGGTTGATACCACTCTTTTCACTAAGAAGATTGGCAAGAACTTGTTTGTGTTGTAAATATATGTTGATGGCATTATCTTTGGATGAACCAATCAAAATTTTTGTGAAGAATTTGGGAAGATGATGGCTAATGAGTTTGAGATGTCCATGATTAGAGAGTTGAGTTACTTCTTTGGACTTCAAACCAAGCAATTGAAGAATGGTACATTTGTGAGTCAGGGCAAGTACATCAAAGACATGCTCAAGAAGTTTGGCATGAATGAAGTAAAGGCCATTAGTACACCAATGGGAACAAATGCCAATATGGATAGTGATGTAAGTGTTAACATGGTGGATCAAAAGTTGTATCGCTCTATGATTGGAAGCCTACTCTATGTGACCACATCAAGGTTGGATGTCATGTTTAGTGTGTGCATGTGTGTAAGATTCTAAGCCTCACTAAGAGAAAGTCACTTGAAGGCTACAAAGAGGATATTGAGGTACTTGAAGCATACACAAAATGTTGCTTTGTGGTATCCCAAAGGAGCCAAGTTTGAGCTAGTTGGATATTCAGACTCCAATTATGCAGGATGCAAGGTTGAAAGAAAGAGCACCTCGGGCACATGTCAACTATTAGGAAGATCACTTGTTTCATGGTAATCAAAAAGAAGCAAAATAGTGTTGCATTATCAACCGCCGAAGCTAAATACATATCCACCAGTAATTGTTGTGCACAAATTCTTTGGATGAAGGCCACCTTGAATGACTTTGGAATCAAGTTCAAGAAAGTGCCATTGTTATGTGACAATGAGAGTGCTATCAAGCTTACCAATAATCCGGTCCAACATGCAAGAACAAAGCATATTGATGTCCGCCACCATTTCATAAGAGATCATCAACAAAAAGGGGACATTTCAATTGAGAGTGTAGGCACCAAAGATCAACTTGCCGACATATTCACCAAGCCATTGGATGAGAAAAGATTTTGCAAGCTAAGGAATAAGTTTAACATATTAGATTTCTCAAATATGTGTTGATGTACCCCCACTTATATGACGTGCCTCTCCTTTGAGCATCCAAGGTAAATTTTGTTTGGCATGCATACATCCCTTGCTAAGGACATGTGTAGTGCACCTAATCATTCCTCATGTTTTAGAGGCTTATTCATGAAAATCAAATAAATTTGATGCTTGTATGGTACCACTATTGCTTCTATGCTTGACTTGATCTAGTGGTAGCAAATGACATGTTTGTGGGCTTGTGAACCTAGTGTTTGATCAAGAAAATGAGCTATAAGTGTTTAACTCAACATGGTACAAGATAACCCTTGAAATGAGGTGTGAAGAAGCTTGTCCTTAGATAAAATTGAGTTAAATATCTTTGACAAGTATTCTAGATTGAACCAAATTTGGGAAAATGATCCTCACCCTATTGATTGACATTGTAATATTAACCTATCTAAAATTGCACCTTTGTGGTCACTGATGACAAAGGAGAAGAAATAATGCACAAAGATAGTGAAAAGATGACATAGGGGGAGGAACTTTGACATAGGGGGAGAAATATGAAAGTAAGGGGATCAATTAAAATTTGAGCACACAAGTAGGGAGAGCAAGCTCATAAACTTGGATTGATGCATTTGAATGTGCATTTCATATGTTTGCTTGCATGGCACAAGTTTTTTAAATTAAAATTCCATGCTTGTGTGGTGTATGCTAGTTGTAGGTTTGATTGATGAAATGAAAAACTAGTATGCATAGGTGATAGTTAGATATGCCTTGCTTACTTGCTTTGCTTTAACAAGTGGTGCTAGAGCCTTGCTTATAGTGTTGATCTCACGAGGTATCTAGTGTTTGTGTTTTGCAAGCAATTCCATGTGGTATCTAACTAGCAATGGTGCTAAGGATGGTATATTTGGTGCACTTCGATTGGTATCATGCTTCAAAGGTCCATATCTTATACCTTAGCATCATTTGGTAGACATTACTCTCCCACAATTCAAATCTATGCATATGTCCAAGCTTTCAATCCAAACTCTTAGTACATATGTAGGGGGAGAAAATGCTACCAATAGGGGTTCATGAAACTTGTCCAAATCCTTTTACACATGGTAAATATGCTTGGACAAGCAACATGGATTCAAATTTGAATTTATTTCATATCTTTGTAGAGGTTATCATCAATAACCAAAAAGGGAGAGATTGAAAGCCCTAGTTTTGTTTTGGCTAATTGATGAAACCTATTTGGACTAACCCTATTGTAACACCCTAAAATTTGCTCTTTCGAAAATAGGTGTAAATTGAGGTAATTTTGATTTTTTGTGCTCATGAAAACATAGGAAAATAAAATTTTTCATTAAATTAAAATTCATCCTAAGGATTAGCAACATGTTTGAGCATACATGCCTTTGCATTTGATGTATTTGGTTGAGTGGTTTTGATATAAAATTTAAAATAGTTAGAATTGCTTTTGCAAAAGAAATTAAAAATGGTTTTGAAGTAAAAGAAAAAGAAAATTTGAAAATAAAAGAATTTAAAAAGTTGTAAAAATTATTTTTGAAAACTTACTAAAATTTGCTCACTTTTATTTAGAATTGAAAAGTATATTCAAAACTTTATTTGAAGTTGCACTTGGTTTACATTTGAATTTGGTTTTTAAAACAAACTAGAAAAAGGATTTGGAAAAAAAAAAGAAAACCCTCTCTCCCTTTTGGTCTGTTGGCGCAGTTCTAGCGCCGACTGCCCACTCTCTCCCATGCTGGCCTGTTTTCCCCTCTTGTGCATAGGCCCAGCTGCCGCTCCTGCTCCTGCTTTCCTCTTTCGCATAGTCTGGCCCAGCTGGCCTGTTTCTCTCCTGCGCCCGCTCCTTCGCGGCGGCCTAGCCGAGCGCCCGGCCCAGCCGAAGCTACCGCATCGTGCGCCCCCTTTCCTCTCTCTTGCGCCGACAAGTGGGGCCTGCCTGTCAGCTCCGCCCCTCTCCTTCTGCCCATACCTGAGACGGACTCCACCGCCGCCATCACCTGGGAGTCCGTGCACGCCCCGTTCCATGTCGTTGCCGTGCACGCCAAGTAGCCCGGTCCGATATAAGCCAAGCCGCACCCTGTCGTGCTGCCCATGCCTCACCCGATTGAAGCCACCGCAATGCCCGAGCTATCCTAGCGCTGCCATAGCCACGCCGCTGTGAGCTCCACTCCTCCCAATCGCGCCCGAGGCCGCCACCGCGCTGTCATAGCTTCCCCCGAGCCATCCATCGAACTCGCCTAGAGCTTCTCTTGCTTCCCGAAGTCCTCCCGTGCCCTGTGGTAACCAGTAGCGTTGAAGCCGATGTCACCGGCAAGGTCTGGCCATGGCGCCACCATCTAGGTACTGTTCCGGCCGGCTCTTCTCACTTCCTTCCCTTCAGATCTAATCTGAGCCAGTTAGTGGAGATCCAACGGCCTCCAGTTGTTGATACCCCTTCGGCTGCTATTTTTGCATAAGAGCCCTTGAGTTTTTCTATTATTGAACCCGCGGTCCATTGCACAATCCGCAGATTACGCCTTGTTCTTTTAAAAAGTGTATTTTCTTCGGTGGACTTCTAAAATACGTTTTCAGTTATTTACATATTTGCCACTGATTTTGTTTTAGCCATAACTTCTCCGTTTTAACTCCAATTTGATCCGTTCAACTTGCGTTAGGTTCGTAATTTCATAACCTACATGTTCATACTACTGTTAGATATGTTTTCAGATTTTAAAATTCGTTATTAGATTTAATTTATTATTTTATTAAAGAAAATCTTGTTTATTTCATATCTTTTGCGTTTTAGATCCGTTTTAGTCCATTCAAATTGCGTTAGATTCATAACGACGAGATCTACGTGTTAGTGACAATGTTTATCATGTCACTAATACTAGAATATCATGGTTTAAATCATATCTTGAATAACAATTATGCAACTAGATTTTATAAATAGAATATGATTTGTTTCACTTTAGTTTTATAAATCAAATCCAAATTTGACTTAAATTATAATCTCTATAAAATATCTTATATATGTTTTTATATAATTAAAACACATGAAGCTAATAGTTTTATGAGTAGATCTCTCAGTAGTTGTATCTTTTCAACCGTAGTTCTAATTAGAGTGCTTCTCGCGACTGTGTGTTCATAGCGATGCGTAGAATCGTATTTCAAACTCTTTTACTTATTTTTCTAGGATTGGTGTATTGTTCTAATTTAGATCTATTGTTTGCTTTGTGTATGATTGTATGGATGCTTGTGTGGTGCTTTATGATTACGTCCAGTCGATGAGATATAAGTGGTGATTAAGAAGAAGAAGAAGAAGAAGAAGAAGAAGAAGAAGAAGAAGAAGAACGCTGAAGATTAAAGCTTACTGAAGGATCGGTGTTTTAAGGCAAGTATAGCATGGGATCTTCCTTGTTGTCCTATTCACCTATAATCATTTAATTCATACTACATGTGTCTACCTTGACTGTCACTAAGGATTTCCTAGTGCTTTGTTACCTTGTGCCTTGTTACCTATGGGGTATTGCATTGGGTAGTTTGATGATAGTGCTCAACTACAACTGTGATCTTGTAACTTGACTAATGGTATATGCAATAAACATTTAAAAGATGCTTTTTAGCAACATGGAACAAGGGAGCTAGAGCATTGGGCTGTTTTATGGTGCTCTAGATTCCTCTCCCTAAGGACTTATATGCAAGTGATCATCCGGGACTTACAGTACAGCTGTGAGGGCTATATGGCTTTGGCTTTAGCTCTGTATGAGGACCTTTTCTAGCTTGTTAGTGGTTACCTTTATTGGCGTAAGAATGGCTTGTCGAATCGGGTATAGTGCGGCCTCTGTCCCCTTGTGTATAGATTGCGCGTCATTGTGCCATCAGGAAGGGGGCTCTATATCTATTTGTCGAGTGAATCTAATAGCCCTAACTTGTTAGACAAACCTTTGAAAGGCTTCATAGTGAACCCTGCCGACCTTCCTTCGAAGTGGGTCAAGAGATTAGCTACCTCGAGCAAAAGGGTAAATCACGACTCACAGTGAAAGTGTACAACCACTGCAGAGTGTAAAACTGGTATATCAGCCGTGCTCATGGTCACGGGTGGCCTTGGAACATTTACGGAATAGATGATCACTAATGGTTAATGATGATGGTACTGATGATGAAGATGCTCACTAATGATTATTGTTTATGCTATTCATTATTCATGTTTACTTAATCATGTGTTTACGGGCTTGTGATAAACTTGTTGCTACCCAATTATTAAAAGATGACTCATTAAAAGCTAATCGTAGTTAAGCCAGTGTCAGCCTTTTGAGCCTCATGAACCCCATTTGGATAAAAATCCCAGATGGGTACCAGATTGCTAGAGTTTGGAGGAATTAGGCTTGTGATCAACCAGTTAGTTGCCCCTGTGGATTTGGAGTCTTCGCACGAAGATCGGAGTTGTCTTTCCATTGTTTGCTATCTAAGGTTAAATTCTTATACTAAGTATGTTATATATTGAGCATTGTCTATTGATATTACCCTTATTTGTAGCTATATGTGAGATTTGACTTCCTGGTCTCACATATGGTGTGTATCCGGTTTTGTTCTTAAAACTAGGTGCTACACATATGCTCTAAGTGTGGATGTGAGATAGGTTGGTCCAACCCAAGTGAAGGAGCTAGGTGGCACTCATGAATGGAGATGGCCACATGACATGAAGATCATGGTGATGGTGTGAACACATGTGATGATCAAGCTCCTAACTTTGAAAAGAAGAAAGAGAAAAACAAAATGGGCTCAAGACTAAGGTGATATCCATAGGGCTATTTTGTTTTTGGTGATCAAGACACTATAGAGAGTGTGATCATATTTAGGATAGATGGTTGTACTATTAAGAGGGGAGCTCTTATCGGATAACTCGATCATCTAGTGCCACTAGGTGTTGGAAAACATGCATATGCATTTTAGGCCTAGTGCACAATCGGTGAGAAAGTGATCAATCTTTGAAAAATGATTGTGAAAATGCTAACACACTTGCACGTGATGGTGAAACATTTGGAGTGTTAGCACATTTGCAATGGTGGTGAAAAAGGTGAAGAAAAGGAGGCGTTGTTGGGCTCGGGGTGCTGCCCCGAGGGCACCGCCATGCCCTGTCCGGTGCACCACCACCCTTGTGGTGGTGACCGAATGAGAAGACTGAGAGGTGGTGCTCTAGTGGGGCACCGCCACCCTGTCTGGTGGCACCGCCACCCCTAGGGCGATGCCCATCTAGATGTGGCTAAGATACAGGAGAGGTGAAGTGGGCACCGGTATGTCCAGTGTGCACCGCCGCCATGAGGGTGGTGCACCGCCGGGTCACCACTATAGGGAGGGTGGTGCCACCGCCATTTTCTTCCAGAGACTAGGTGAAATGGGGATGGTCACCGCCACGGGCACCGCCGCCCTAAGAGCGGTGCACCACCATAAAATTCCAGAGGCTGGGGTTTTCGGACAGTTGGTTGGGTGGTCACTACCACCCTAGGGGTAGTGCCATCGCCACCTATCCGGTGCCCCAATGGCTAGTAATGGAGGGGCAGTTGAAAGCTCTAGTTTGGTTTTGGTTAATTGATGAAACCCTAAGTGCTAACCTAGTTTATCAAGATGATTATGAGATAGGTAGCACTACTCCAAGTGATGAAGCAATGGCAAAGATCATGACAATGGTGATGGCATGGTGATGGTCAAATGCTTAAACTTGGAAAAGAAGAAAGAGAAAAACAAAAGGCTCAAGGCAAAGGTATAAAATATAGGAGCCATTTTGTTTTAGTGATCAAGACACTTAGTGAGTGTGATCACATTTAGGATAGATAGTCGTACTATTAAGAGGAGTGAAACTTGTATTGGAATGCGGTTATCAAAGTGCCACTAGATGCTCTAACTCATTGCATATGCATTTAGGATCTAGTGGAGTGCTAACACCCTTGAAAATATTTGTGAAAATATGCTAACACTTGTGCACAAGGTGATACACCTGGTGGTGTTGGCACATCTACAAAGGAGGTGGTGTTTGCAGGGTTGAGATGGGTTTGGCGCTTTCGGGAAAATGAAATGCCTATTTTCTATTGCGCCGAATGCAAATTCTTGTTGTTGGCACATTGGATCAAGGGTGAAGAAGTTAGAAGTGAAAACGAGTTGATCGCGAAGACGCTGGCGTCGATCAACTGACCGGACGCTGGGTCTGAAAGCACCGGACGCTGGTTTCTGCGTCCGGTCAAACTGATGGGTGTGCACAGTACCGAGGGTATTGCACCGGACGCTGGTCTGTGTCTGGTCAAGGTGGACCGGACGCGTCCGATTGAAAAAATATGCCTCGAGGAGCTTACTGGAAACGACCGGACGCTGGGGCTTCAGCATCTGGTCAGTTTTATCGGAGCGTCCAGTCAGCTTCGTAGCCGTTGAAATCTGACGAACAGCGTTTGAAGCTGGTGACGCATGGCATCCATCGGGCGACCGAACGCTGAGGGCCAGCGTCCGGTCAGTATGACCGGAGCGTCCGGTCAGAGCGCGTTTTGCCCAGTGAAGGGGTATAACGGCTCTATTTGATGGGGGCTCTATTTATAGCCCCATGGCCAGCTCAAGGGAGTACTCTTGCACATTTTCATTGACATAGCAACCTTGTGAGCTTAGCCAAAGCCCTCCCACTCATCTCCATCATTGATCCATCATCATTGTGAGATTGGGAGAGAATCCAAGTGCATTGCTTGAGTGATTGAATCTAGAGGCACTTGGTATTCGTGTTGTGCTACGGATTTCGCTTGTTTCTCTTGGTGGTTGCCACCACCTAGACGGTTGGAGCAGCGGTGGAGGATCGGCACGAGTTGGTGATTGTTCGTGGCCGTCTCCGGTGATTGTGAGGGGAGTTATACCTTCCCCGGCGGAGCGCCGAAAGGTAACTCTAGTAAATTGCTCGTGTCATTGAGTTACCTCACTTGTGGGTCGGTTCTTGCGGTGTCCAATCGTGTGGACGAGGTTTGTGAAACACCTCTTAGCCGTCGAACCACCAAGTGTTGGTCGACACAACGGGGACGTAGCGTGTTGGCAAACACGTGAACCTCGGGAGAAAATCGATTGTCTCTTGTCTTTGGCATTCTCCCGGTGATTGGCTATATATTTATCTTGTGATTGGTTCATCCCCTACACGTCGGTATAATCACTCTACTTACCCATTTACATTCTTGCAAACTAGTTGATACAAGCTCTTTAGTGTAATTAGAATTGAGAGCTTGCTTTATTATTTACATTCATCTAGTTGAGCTCTTTAGAGTAGCAAGGTTGAGAGCTCTTAGTGAGTAATTACATAGTAAGTTTGTGTGCCTAAGTATTCATTGCAACTAGAATTATTGGATAGGTGGCTTGCAACCCTTGTAGAGCTAGAGCAAGTTTGCATTACGCTATTTGTCATACTAATCAAATTGCTCTAGTTGATTTGTAGATTTTTAAATAGGCTATTCACCCCCTCTAGCCATATTAGGACCTTTTAGTAGTGCCACCCCATGTCTGGTGCCACACCAACATGTCTGGTGCCCCCACAGAAGCTGGCTCAACAGGGTAACGGCTCTATTTGCTTGTGGACTTATAAATAGAGGTGGTGGTCAGCCTTGGTCACTCTCTTAGCACTTCTAATAGCTGCATACACCCTTTGAGAGCTGAGCACACCACTCCACTCACTTGCACACTTGATTTGTTCATCTTAAGTGAGATTGGAGAGCCTCTAGTGCATTGCTTAGTGGTCTAGCATCTTGTGGCACTGGTTGGGCAATTTGGGCTGGCGGAGATCTTTTTACTCTTAGTGTTTACTGATACCTAGACGCCCCAGTGATTGGTGGATCGTCGAGCGGGGGAAGATGATTGTCTCCGACTTCGATCATTGGGATTGTGAGAGGTTCTTGTGTCTTCCCCCAGTGGAGCGCCAAAGGCAGTTCTAGTGGATTGCGCGTGGCTTGTGGATCCTCATCTTGTGTTGGTTGTGCGGCACCCGGTTGCGGGTTAGGCATGTGATGCATATTAACGCGTGAACCTCCAAGTGAGTGAATCGCCATAACGGGGACTAGCTTGCCGGCAAGCAAGTGAACCTCGAAGGAAAAATTGACTGTGTCATCACTTGTCTCCTTGGTATTCATTATATTTCTTGATTGATCACTTGCCATGGTGGTATATCATCTCTACCTCTCTTGCATTACTTTTCTAGTGTAGCTAAGCTCTGTAGTGTAGTTAGTTTTGAGAGCTAGCTTGTATCTTGTTAGTGGTTAGTGAGGCTCTTTAGTTAGTCTTTGAGAGCTCACTTAGAGGTAGTGACTTAGCCCTTTGTATATGACATAGAGATTATAGCTACTAGAATTGTGATAGGTGGTTTGCATACGCTAGCGCAAAACTTACTTCGCCTCATATTTTTCTAACCATTTGGCTCAGTGTTGTTGTAGTTTTTTTAATAAGCTATTCACCCCCTCTAACTATTAGGACCTTTCACTAGGCGCTAGGTTGGACACAATTTTTAGCCAGTTAAAATCAGGCACGTACACGTCATAGGGTCCCGTAGGGGCATGGGCCCACGCAGCTCGTGCTGCCTCGGAAAAGCCTAGCAAAGTGTCAAACATGTCATGCAGGGGACGGAAGATCCATGGCAGCTGTGAAAACACACGTACTGTATGGCAATTGACAATGCATGCATGGGCTGGTGGTTTGTATTAGATCTTAAAACCGCACCTTATACAGTAGTATCTTCTTCTTTGGTTATCCTGTATCGCCGCATCGGTGACCAAGAAATTATGTTTGTTCACTTATTATATTGTATTGCGTGTAATCGCCTCTGTTTTTTAAAATCACAAAAAAGTTTTCAAACTATGCCAAAAAAATAGAAAAATATTCTTTTGTTGAGGCAGCCATCTCACTTCATGCGTCCTAAGTCTCACATTTGTTGCACAAATTTCTCTTACTGCGTTCTTGAGTATTCAAACTCACGACCTCTGCCTTACAAGAGATTCTCCTACCATAAAAGTCACATATGACTAAGTATAGGCTGCTATCTTTTTGTATTAATTAATGTTATCAAATCTTGTTTTCAATATTTTAGCTATTAAATGATATCAAATAAATCAAAGTTTTAACTACAAAGTTTAGATCTCGCCAAGTACTATAATTTTAGTACGGGGAGAGTTTTCATCTGAGGTCTTTTGAAATTTTTGAAGATTTGTATTTCAAATTATGAGAATTAAAACATATATTTAGGCTTCTAAACAAACTCAAATCAAATGTCGCCGACTACAAAGTTTTAGTTCTTGTTAATGTATATAATTTAATATAAAGTTTCTCTTCATCTGGATCTATTTGAGAAAGTTGCGAATTTAACCGCTCAACAATTATTTATATGGATGGTTTGGTCAGCTACACCTAGAATCCACCTATTTTCAGGGGCAGTTTGTTTCCATAAGAAACTGTCTCTAAAAATGTGATTTTTAGGGACGTTTGTTTATGTCAACTGCTCCTACAGATAGGTAGATCTTTATGGGATGGTTTTATTAAGCCAACGAAAGTTGTGTAGAAAAATGTTTGTAGAGACGGTTTACTATATAAAGTGCCCTTAAAAAAGGGAGGCGATGTAGTAGTAATGGGAGGTGATTTTTTTTGTGTGCCCACGTCGACTTGTGCTAATATGCATTGCCTATGTTGGTGATGTGCCTAAGAAGCAATAGACACTTTAGATTAGATTCATGCATGGACCAAAATAAGACATTGATCCACAAGAAACATAATGAGTCTATACGATAGAAACTTATTAGTGGAGTCTATATATATATATATATATATATATATGAAAGACTGTGATCACCCAAACACTACCGGAGGCGGCTTCTTTGTCGAGTGCATGAGGTACTTGGCAAAGCCTTTGCCGAGTGTTACACTTCGCAAAGGACGTTCGGTAAACAGTTTATCGGCAAAGACCTCTTTGCCGAGTGCACTTTATCGGGCACTCGGCAAAAGCTTTGCCGAGTGCCAATCTGACACTCGGCAAAGAAAAGTGACCGTGACGGCGAGCGCCACCGCGGCGACATCTTTGCCGAGCGTCACGGTCAAGCACTCGGCCAAGGTACCTGCTTTGCCGAGCACCATTGACTTAGACACTCGGCAAAGGTGGCCACATTGCCGAGTGTCGCCGACAAGACACTCGACAAAGTGGCGACCTTTGCCGAGTGCCTGGACCATGGCACTCGGCAAACCTGTGATGTTTGTCGAGTGCAATGACCATTGCACTCGGCAAAGCATGTTCCCATGTTGTTCCCAGATGGTCACTTTACCGAGTGTCATGGCCATTGCACTCGGCAAAGTGACTGAAAATAGCCTTTTTTATTTGTTTTTTACATCCCATCCGAACAAACAGAAGATATATATAACAAACATCACCAACATCACATATATATCATCAACATCACATATATATCACCAACACCACATATATATCTCAAACGTCACATATATATCACAAATGTCACATGTCTCACAATATATCACAAATAAGTTCACAAGCAATCCAAGTGCTCCATCATCGTCAACCACAATTGCAAATAGAAGTATCATTAACAACCACAAGTATCATCACTGATTTGGTGAAGGATTCGCTGAAGCGTGAGGATCGTTCGATGCCGCCGATTGATTCTGCACAAAGGAGAAGAGATTGCATATGTGAGACAAGATAAATATATACCATACATGAATAAAACTTTCATACTCCACTAGGTTTGACCGTAAGCATAAACATACAAACTAAAACATTTATACTCACAGGAGTAGAGTAGTGAGGAGGTGGAGGTGGAGCTGAAGCGAATAGCAAAGGTGGCGGAGCTACACCCGTAGCGGCGCCAAGACTTTGCATGTACTGAAGAATCTCCGCCATCCTCCGCTGCTCAGCCTCCTGCTCGGCCTCCACCCTCTCCATCTTCGCCTGCATCTGCTCCCATATCCTCCTCTCTTGTTCCAGCTAGGCCTACAATATATTCACCCCAATGTTACAATAATGCAAAGGAAAGGTATGAAAAAACCAATGAACGATGAATAAACTAGGAATAACCTCGAGTGCCTCCACCCGGTGGTGTGAAGTGTCCTGCCAAGGTCGTATGGCCGGGCTCCTGCTCGTGCTGCTTGCTCGAATCTAGGAGAGACTGGGAGTAGCGGCCGAGTCGATTGCGCCATCGCCAATCTAGTACGGCCCATGCTTCTTGCCTCCTCCCACCCTCATGATGACTTCTCCATCAAGGTCATCGGTGCTCGGATCGTACTCTGACCCATGGACCTCCCTTGCCATCGATGTGTACTCACTAAGGTGGTTGTGGATGGTAGCATTGTTGTACGCCTTGGGCCCATCCTCTGGGTTGTAATCGATGTCGGACATCGCCTTGCCCTTGTGGGCCATAGCAAATGCCTTGAAGATGGAGCAAGGCTAGCCACCATGTGATGCTGACTGTGAGAAAAAATGCAAGATGATTAGAAATCATGCAGAATTGAGCGTTAGAACAAATAAATGAATTTGCGTACCCATGTTTCTATGTATCCGCTAAGGCTACGGCTGCCTTGATGGTGTGCTACACCTGGCATCATCAAATGCCGCTCCCGGCATAAGTTGTGCATCTCCTCCCACTCATGTGAGCACCACCTGTCCACCATCTGTTCCCAGCACTAGGGATGCGCGGCGCACCAATAAGGAATCATCTACAAGCCATCAAGTACATGACATATCAGAAGATGAAATTAAGCCTACTTAATCTCAAAAGGAATCAGTGTTAATGTTCTATATTTACCTACAAGTACTGGTCCCGGGTCAGCGGCATGGATCTTGCGTCCCTTTTGGTGACCTTCATTCCAAGGACGGTCCCGTGGTAAGTTAGGATGGCCTAGATACACGCCTCATAATGCATGTCCACGACGAGTTTTTTGCAGCATTTGGTAGCCACCGCATCCACCCTGGCCTCATGTCTGTCCTAGCATCTGAAGAAATCCTACATACAAACACGATGTATCTATTCATTATTTCAAGAATGTATTGAGCAATGTAGTGCGAGGAAGACTTACCCACAGCTCTTGCTTCACCCGCTCCGCCTTTTTGTTGAATACCCTATGGGCCCGATCTGTAGCATCGGGGGCGGCGGCGTAGTGGTCAAATGAGTAGGCCGGCCCCGTCACTTCAGCATACTCAACCAGGCCAGGGAAGTGCTCCTTGTACAGAAGACTGAGGATGTCATTGACTTGGCATGTGTGACCACCTCCACTCGCCACAATCATCCAGTTCCTGCCCAAGTGATTAAGAAAAATTATTAATTTCTATTTTGATTTTCAACATATCATATAAAGTAGTGATAACATCTAAAGTTACTTACTTTTACCCCTCGGGTCGAATCAGCGGGCGTCTCTCACGAGGTATCGGTCGCTGAGGGAGGCTCACGGGACCTCGCAAGTAGACGCTCGACGAACTAGAGGAAGCGAAACCCCCCATTGTCGCCTCATCCTCATTGTCCTCCTACGCCTCCTCCTTGTCCTCCTGTATGTCCTCCTGCGCCTCCTCGGTGTCCTCCTAGGGCACCTGCTCCTCCTCCTCCTCCTCCTCCTCACGCTATGGGGCAACAGGCGATGACTCCCTCCTGCGGCTGCTCCTCCTCCTACTCTCCCCCGGTGCAGCAGTCCTTGTCCTTTGGTACAAGGACATTAGCTTCCTTATCCCACCGCCCACCATCTTTGTTCAATCACCTGCAATTAAAAAGTGTAAACCAATAAGCACAGATAAACAAGAAGTACTTAGAAATAGATGCAAAATAAACAAAATGTAATTACAAAATAACATAGTATTACATGTATTAGAAATAATCTTCATGATCGGGATTAGCTAGATCATAAGTCTCATCATCACTATCAATCATGTTGAAATAATCAACACTATCCGAATGAGCATTGTTGTCATTGTCATTGTCTAAATGTAATCGCTCAAGCATTTGTAAGTCCTTCACATTTTGCACCTCATCTCCAGCGTCCTCTTCAATAACCGTTTCATTGTCTACTTCCATTCCAATCATTTCGGTTAAGTCTATCTCAAACCTCCCTTCTAGTCCCTCTTCTTGAAAGAACTCTTCGTCATATGTGTTTGGGTCTAAGTTGTAATCTTCATCGTTTGGGACAGTCACTTTACCGTGTGGCGATACCCTGTGCACAATATCCCAACCCTTAAGATGCCTTATGGTTTGACATGCATATGGGAGATAATAAACTTGCGTGGCCTGTTGGGCCACAATATAGACATCGTCTCCTGGTAAGATGGAATCATGTCGAATTTCGACTAGCCCAAGATTAGAATATGTCTGTCTCGTTACTTCAGGATCAAACCAATGGCATTTGAATATGACAGGATTAAAAGGTTTGGAACCATGAAACTTGAGTTTGTATATTTCTTCAATTCTTCCATAATACTCGACCTCATCAACGCCGGGCGTAAAAACTCTAGAACTTGTGGTTCTTCGATTGGGCCGACTATGCTCGTAGCTTGTTGTGCGAAAGCGATATCCATTCACGTTATAACCAAAAAATGACCTAACCCTATAGGCAAAGCCATCGGCAACCTGTCTCAAGCAGGATACATCGTTATATTATTCGCGCGTATGATTAACTTAGAATGTCAAACTAAGTACGAGCTAAATTGGACGGCACCTTCCGTTTGAACCAAGAAATGAAATCAGGCATTCCATTTCCCACACCCTGTCTAAGAAGGGTATCTACCTGCTACGGGGTAGGATCCCTTGATTGACGCCAGAATTCATGAAGAAATTCCCTGTACCAACGAGAAACAAGGGGGATGGATGTAGAATAGTGATGGTGTATTTAACAAGTTCGTTGAGAACTTACTACATGTACGGTGCCACTTCATCAAGGTTGGTCAACACGTATAGCATGATATGGCGCCACTCTTCATGATTCAAGGTCTTGGGGGTCGATGCACTTGTGCTTCCAAGTTGCCCTCGAAAAAGGCTGAGGTTCGATTCATTTTCGCCAGCATTGTAACGAGGGGGTGGATTATGCACGCTAGGGGGTTGTCACCATAGTATGTTGTTGTGAAGTTCGCTACCTCCTCCAGACTGTATGCCTCTACAATGGAAGCCTCAATTTTGCATTTATTTCTACATTTCTTTCAAAGAACCTTTAGACATCTCTCGATTAGATAGCACCAACGGCCCTGCACGGGCCCCCCATTCGTGCCTCATACGAGAGGTGCAAAATCAAATGTTGCATCGGATTGAAGAAGTCAGGTGGAAAGATCTTCTCCAACTTACAGAGCAACACAGGTGCCATTCTTTCCAAGTCAGCAATCACGGTCCGATATAACTCCTTGGCACAAAGCTGGTGAAAGAAATAGCTCAACTCTGCCAGCACCAGCCAGACAAGCTCAGGGACATAGCCTCGAACCATCGCTGGAAGAAGCCGCTCAATCCATATGTGGTAGTCATGACTCTTCATCCCTAAGACTCACATAGTAGATAAGTTCACTCCCCTCCTCAGATTAGCTGCATACCTATTAGGGAACATTAACGTCTGCATCCATTCTAGTACGTCCCTCCTTTAGGGCTTGCTCAAGACAAAATCAGCCTTAGGCCTTCTCCATGTCTTGCCACGACCAGGAGGCTTTATATGTTGGTTTGGTCTATCGCATAATGTTGCCAGATCCACTCTAGCCTTAACGTTGTCCTTTGACTTGTCAAGAATGTCCATGATTGTTGCCCAAAGTGCCTCGGCGACATTCTTTTTAGTGTGCATTACATCAATGTTGTGTGGAAGGAGAAGGTCATCAAAATAGGGGAGCCGAGTCAAGCCCGACTTATGAGTCCACATATGTTGCTCTCCATATCCCACAAAACCACCTTCTGGATTGACCACAAGACCATCTATCTGTTCATGAACCGTGACACCAGTCATTATCGGTGGTGCAGGGTCTGTCACTATGACACCTTTCATAAAGTTCTTGATGTCTCGTCTGAATGCATGGTTAAGAGGGAGGAATTGCCGATGTTTGCCAATCACAGGCTCCATGAGCATACCCATATTATTCCCCGGGTGTCCAAGAATTATCAACGACAAGAATACATTATGTCGTTGAAAGCATACGCCGGGAGGGAGATTGAGGGGGATAACGAACACGAGCCAACATGTGTATGGGGCAGCCATCATTCCATAAGGATTGAACCCATCTGTTGCCAGTGCAAGACATACATTATGAGCCTCTTTAGCTTTCTCATGATGAATGCCATCAAAGTGGGTCCATGCTTCACCATCAGATGCATGTACCATCCTGTCAGGATTGTATCATTTGCCATTTTTGTGTCATGTCATCTGTTTCGCGGATTCATCGGTCATGTATAGCCATTGGATCCTCGGTATGAATGGAAGGTGTCATAGGATTGTCATGGGAATGTTGAGCTGCCTCTTCTGGCCATCATCAGAATCTACCTCCAGGAACCTAGAGGATTTACACTTTGGACAGTACTTTGCTTCCACGTATTCTTTCCTAAATAGGACGCACCCCTTCGGGCAAACATGTATCTGCTCATACAGCATCTTAAGTGCACGAAGGAGTTTCTATGACTCGTGCATGCTCTTTGGCAGAAGGTGACCCTCTGGAAGCATGCTGCCAATAATTGTCAACATACCATCGAAGGCGTCTCGACTCAGGCTATACTGGGACTTTAACGCCATTATGCGTCCAATGGCATCCAGTTGAGAAACCTTTGTCTGGTCGTGAAGGGGTTTCTGTGCCATGGCAAACATGTCGTAGAACGCCATTGTGGTTGCCTCTGGCTCCTCCTCCGTACGTCCTTCAGCGGACTGTGCCTCGTGATAGTCATTTAACATGTCTGCTACCCCTGCATTAGCATCATAATCCTTGATGCATGGTTTCACCACCTCCTCTCTCATACGATCGGCTTTACCATGGTAGACCCACCGGGTATAGTCTGCCGTAAATCCATTCTTCCAAAGATGTTCCCCCATGACCTTCTTTATTTGTCTTTTCTTGTTTACACATTTGCTGCAGGGACAGCAAATTTTACTCGCTCCTTTAGTAGCCACACCAAATGCCCGTTCCAAGAAAGCATCGGTCTTGTTGATCCATTCATTGGTGACCTGACCCTGACTTGCGTGGCCCGTGTACATCCACTCATAGTCCTCCATCCTCTAACATATATAGAGATGAGTAATACAAACATCAATTGCATCTACACGATGTTCCTACTATCTAATAGGTGAGGATAGGTCCTAATCCCATGTGAGGATGCGTATGTGGGGTTAGTTTTCATGCTCTACTCCTATCCGAGACAGAATTTTGGTAGCACCTCCCTGTTGTTCTCCAAATACGCGTCCTACCAGGGAGAGTGTGTATCCGGAGAACAACAGGGAGATGATGCCGAAACTCTATCTCAGATCGGAGTAGACCATGGAAACTAACCCCACCTACGCATCCACAGGATGTCCAAAAAATGTGGACAATTCAAAACATATATGGTTTTAGATATGGAAATATCTGTATATTTCCAACCGTATCTCTTTCGAACGGGAGATGCTTAACTAGGTTACGTGATCTATGACCATGATACGGAAAGAGGGGTTATACCTAGGGTGGTGGTGGAGTTAGGCTAGCAAGGCCATGGCGGGTTGGTGTAGTGGCGAGGCGACGCGGTGTAGGCAGACCCACAGCGGCGAGGAAGGCGATCGGGGCCATCGAGGTACTCTAGCTCCGCTCCGACGGGCTCTTCTCTACAAAAAAATAAACATAAAACTATCAATACAAAATTTCTGTAGCACCTCCCCTGCACGGTGAGGTTTCCAAAACCTACAAGAAAACTAACGGCATGATGGCCGACATGCACATATATATGAACGGCACGATGACCGACATGCACAAGATTATATCCAATCACAAATATATAACAATGTCACAACCACTCCTACGACTACCACCACTTCTACTCTACCACTACTACTACCACAACTACTAGTAATACTACGACGACGACGGTAGGGCATACCTAGTGGGCGTTGTAGGGCAGCGGTGGTGAACAGGCTAGGGCGCCGGTGGACAAGGCGATGGCTAGGGAAGTATCGAGGACGGCGCGGGCGTGGGCGCAGCCGGCGCTGGTGCGGGAGGGGGCAGCGAGGGGCTGGCGCCTCCTTCTTCTTCCTCCTTCCTCCTCCTTCTTCTTCACTTCCTCCTTCCTCCTCTCCTCCTTCTCTCTTTCTCCTCCTCCTCCGGCGGCGCGGCGCGGGGGGCGGCGCGGGCGAGGGCGGCGGCAGGGCTGGCGCATCGGCGTGGGCGTGGGCCAGGGCGACGACGGCGCTGCCTCGGGCGGCGCGAGCAACGATGGCGGCACTGACGCGAGCGTGCGTGTGTGCGTGCATGCGGTGTGTGGACCGGCTGGGCCTGGAGGTTAAATCCCCTCTTTGCCGAGTGCCCCCGATCTGGCACTCGGCAAAGTTTTTTTATTTTTTTTAATTCTTTGTCGAGTGCCACCTGGTCCGGCACTCAGCAAAGAGGGGTTTTTTAATTTTTTTTAAAAAATCTTTGCCGAGTGCCATAGGTCCTGACACTCGACAAAGAGACTCCTTTGCCAAGTGTCTTCTTCTGACACTCGGAAAGAGGCTCCTTTGCCGAGTGTTATTTTTTTGACACTCGGTAAACCATATTTTTTCACTTTTGACCTCCAAACTTTTTCTGCAGTCCTCAGACAATACCTGGTACTCCATGTTCCAATGTGGCACATTTCTCGAACTTTTTCTATATTTTTTTAATTTATTTCATTTAATTGAATTTTCTTGGATAATTCAAATTATAACTGCTAGTCATTCGAATAGTGAAAAAATGAATGGAAAAATGATATTCATGTTATTTAGTATAATGTGAGGCCATATCCACGAACAGACCACCAATTTCGAACATCTTGTTCACGAAACATGACCACGAACTTGTGGTCCAGTTGTTTTTAAATTCTATAAAAAGCAAACGAAGTCCGAAAATCATGAAACTTGTCAAGATGTCAAGATATCATATGTGGAGGCTATGATAAAAAATTGAGGAGGTTTCGCACAAGTTGTCACTTACGATGCTTGTGGATCATCGAGCCTCATCTTGTGTTGGTTGTGCGGCACCCGGTTGCGGGTTAGGCATATGATGTCTATTAACGCGTGAACTTTCAAGTGAGTGAATCGCCACAACGGGGACTAGCTTGTCGGCAAGCCAGTGAACCTCGGAGGAAAAATTGAGGCCCTGTTTGGTTGAGCTGTGGCTGTGGGAAAAAGCTGCTGTGGGCTGTGAGCTGTGGAAAAGCTGCTGTGGGCTGTGAGCTGTAGAAAAGCTGAAAGCTGTTTGGTTAAACAAGTATAAAATATACCTTTTATCTTTATCTCTCTTGAAACAACTATGGAAGAACTTTTTATTCCACCAATTTCGAAAAGCAGAAAGCCAAAAGCCAAAAGCAGGGTCAAACCAGCTTTCAAAAATGAACTACGGAAAAGCAACTGCTTCTGAAAAAGCACCCTCCAAAAGCAGCCCCTTTGGTTGGGCTTTTGGCTTTTGGGGCCAAAAGCCAAAGCCAAAAGCCCAACCAAACAGGGCCTGATTGTGTCATCACTTGTCTCCTTGGTATTCATTGGATTTCTAGATTGATCACTTGCCACGGTGGTATATCATCTCTACCTCTCTTGCATTACTTTTCTAGTGTAGCTAAGCTCTGTAGTGTATTTAGTTTTGAGAGCTAGCTTGTATCTTGTTAGTGGTTAGTGAGTCTCTTTAGTTAGTCTTTGAGAGCTCACTAACTTAGAGGCAGTGACTTAGCCCTTTGTATGTGACATAGAGATTATAGCTACTAGAATTGTGATAAGTGGTTTGCATAAGCTAGCGCAAAACTTGCTTCGCCTCATATTTGTCTAACCATTTGGCTCAATGTTGTTGTAGTTTTTTTAATAAGCTATTCACCTCCTCTAACTATTAGGACATTTCAATAGACGGTAGGTTGGACACAATTTTCAGCCAGTTAAAATCAGGCACGTACACGTCGTAGGGTCCCGTAGGGGCATGGGCCCACGCAGCTCGTACTGCCTCGGAAAAGCCTAGCAAAGTGTCAAGCATGTCATGCAGGGGACGGAAGATCCATGGCAGCTGTGAAAACACACGTACTGTATGGCAATTGACAATGCATGCATGGGCTGGTGGTTTGTATTAGATCTTAAAACCGCACCTTATACAGTAGTATCTTCTTCTTTGGTTATCCTGTATCGCCGTATCGGTGACCAAGAAATTATATTTCTTCACTTATTCTATTGTATTGCGTGTAATCGCCTCTGTTTTTTAAAATCACAAAAAAGTTTTCAAACTATGCCAAAAAATAGAAAAATATTCTTTTGCTGAGGCAGCCATCTCACTTCATATGCGTCCTAAGTCTCACATTTGTTGCACAAATTTCTCTTACTGTGTTCTTGAGTATTCAAACTCACGACCTCGGCCTTACAAGAGATTCTCCTACCATAAAAGTCACATATGACTAAGTATAGGCTGCTATCTTTTTGTATTAATTAATGTTATCAAATCTTGTTTTCAATATTTTAGCTATTAAATGATATCAAATAAATCAAAGTTTTAACTACAAAGTTTAGATCTCGCCAAGTACTATAATTTTAGTACGGGAAGAGTTTTCATCTGAGGTCTTTTGAAATTTTTGAAGATTTGTATTTCAAATTATGAGAATTAAAACATATATTTAGGCTTCTAAACAAACTCAAATCAAATGTCGCCGACTACAAAGTTTTAGTTCTTGTTAATGTATATAATTTAATATAAAGTTTCTCTTCATCTGGATCTATTTGAGAAAGTTACGAATTTAACCACTCAACAATTATTCATATGGATGGTTTGGTCAGCTACACCTAGAATCCACCTATTTTCAGGGGCAGTTTGTTTGCATAAGAAACTGTCTCTGAAAATGTGATCTTTAGGGACGTTTGTTTATGTCAACCGCTCCTACAAATAGGTAGATCTTTAAGGGATGGTTTTATTAAGCCAACGAAAGGTGTGCAGAAAAATGTTTGTAGAGACGGTTTACTATATAAAGTGCCCTTAAAAAAGGGAGGCGATGTAGTAGTAATGGGAGGTGAATTTTTCTTTGTGTGCCCCCGTCTACTTGTGCTAATATGCATTGCCTATGTTGGTGATGTGCCTAAGAAGCAATAGACACTTTGGATTAGATTCATGCATGGACCAAAATAAGACATTGATCCACAAGAAACATAATGAGTCTATAGGATAGACACTTATTAGCGGAGTCTATATATATATGAGAGGAGGTGGGGAATGTGTGAAGGACTTCGATCACCCAAAAGTCCTCACCACCACCTCCTCTTGCCCTCCCACGAAACCCTAGCCACGCACGCAGATACTATGGAGACATTGTTGTTGTCACTGCAGTTTTGAGTAACAGCGAATGCGAGCGGGCAGACGTGAGAGGATGATTGCCTACTTCCTCTACACTGATGAATATACTAGCACTGGTAGAGAACCGAGCTTTACTCCCGGTGGGGAACCCCCTCTAGTCCCGGTTCCCCACCCGGGAGCAAGCATCCGGGACTAAAGGGGGGGTCCTTTAGTCCCGGGTCAGGAACCGGGACTAAAGGAGGACCTTTAGTCCCGGTGGGTAACACCAACCGGGACTAAAGGTGCCTCCTGACATGCCACGATGGCCGGCACCTTTAGTCCCGGTTGGTAATACGAACCGGGACTAAAGGTTTTTTTCTTTTTTCTTTTCTTTTCATTTTTTTGTTTTCTTTTCAAAATAGGTTTTTGAAGTCGTATTGTACGCTGCTAATTATACATTTATATGCGCATATAGTATGTTTCGGTTCAAGCACAATGAACGTATTAAATCACACAATTCAAGCATAGAAATATATATATATATATATGCATGCATCATATATATATTTACATGCATGCATGCATATGTGTATTTTACATTATATTATTTCATATGCATATATTACAAAAGATTGCATTATAGTTGTTGTGACATAACAAGTTTCTTCTCATCCTCTAGCTTGGCTTCAATGGCAGTGTTGGGTCGAAGTAGAACTCGCCCTTGGAATCGATGACCTGCTCATTAAAAAATCCGGCTATAGACTCTTGAATTGCTTTGATTTGGTCTTGCCGTATGACCTTTTCCTCCAACCATCGAGTCTACAGGTTTGAATTAAAGGAAAATAAATTAATATATGTACATATATATATATATATAAAGACATAGTAACACAATCAATAATAATAATTAAATGAATATATAGTGTATTTTTAACGTACTTTGAGTCTCTCTGTAGGAGTTCTTTGGGAGAGCACCTTGATAAACTTGCAAACATAGTAACCACAGTAGTTGTTCCCCTGTTCCTGCCTCAGACACCACTTTACGAGAAAAAGATTTGTCATCCAATCTGGTGATCCGGTGAAAGCTATATGTTTAATTAATAAAGATGATGCGATTCAGGGGACTTACTTTCAATGGGATTACATTCAGTGGCGCTTTGCATTTTTCCATGTGTTGCTTCTCAATAAAGGTTTTCCAAACACTGCCCAATAAAAAATTTGCCACGTCATCAGATATAGTTAATCATCATGTTTGTGTGTATATATAGTTGCTAGAGATCCCGAAATTACCTCTGGATAATATCTATCATATCTTGGTAGTCTTGTTGTGGTTTTCTCATCGAGTCATAGATTATCAAGTGACTTTTCACCAGATCGATGTCCATCAATATCCAGTGATTGCTGCATGTGTTTATAGGATATAACGCATAACACTCATTAATTAACTAGAATCAACATATGAGCCATTAAGGCTATGATCGACATGATTAACACTCACTTGAAGTTATAGGGAAAGAGTATATCCTTCTTGTGGCGTTGGTTCACTAAGAAGTTCATGATGTTACTCTCTGACTCAGACTTCCAATTAGTCATTGGAGTAATTGGGTCTTTGAATACTATATGGGGATCAACAAAACCAATTTCATTGCAGCCTTCCTTTCTGAGCTCTGTCATTGTAAATCTGCATATATATAGTACTTGTTAGGATAATTTATATGCATATGCACACATATGATGAGTTTAATAATAGATCGAAAGAATTATTACTTACAGGCAATAGCAGCTAATGATAACTTTGTCCAGAGAGGTAAGGTGGCATAGTTGATGAAATTCTGCAAAGTCAACATACATAACATCATCGCCACGGAACCAATGTTCGTCTCTAATTCTGACACCAACGCAGAAGTCTCCACTGGTAGACGCCTGCATGTACCACTTGTTTAGCAGGTACATTTGCGTCCCCAGATCAGATAAGGCTTGAGGGTTGTATAGACTCTGGCCTAGTACAAATTTTTTCTTCCAAATATCAACCTCCGCCGCACTCTCAATTTTTCCATCACCAAACATCTGGTAAAGGTCGAGACCAGTCTCATCAAGAAATTCACCAAGGTGATCCAAATCGACATCCGGAGGTATGTTTGCCTGATGCATTAATCCTAAATTCGAACCATATTCATTACCAACAACTAGCGGGGGGATTGATTGGTGCGCTTGTTGTCCGAGTTGGGCAACTCCTTTCCCTGCCCGCTTCTTTTTCTGTGCCGCCTCAATTGACTTGGTGAGAGTGCGGTCATAGTCTGATAACGTTGATTTGGACGGCTTACGAGATTCCCGCTGTTGATGCTGGTAAGAAGTCACCTTTTTTCTTAAAATATCCGGAGCTACGAAGAAGTACGGTTTCTCTGGGTTTCTCCTTGCTTCTTGATTCATTTTAAGTTTGTCATAGAATCTAGACATGTCTTTTTTATATGCATCAGTTCCTTCTTCCTTCTCTTCAGATATTATTTTGGGAATAGCCCTTGGTTTCACGGTGGCTTTCTTTGCAGGCGGGGACTGATTCTTCGTTTGAGGGGCTGGCCTCTTGCTAGGCTTCTTGGTAGGCGGGGGCGGGGGAGGCGTTGGAGACCTCCTTGGAGGTGTTGGCAGCGGCGTTGGAGACCTCCTTGGAGGTGGCGGCTGTGGCGTTGGAGACCTCCTTGGAGAGGGTGTGGATGCAGCCTCGTCTTCCAACACAATGTCATCGTACAGAGCACTATGATGATCTGGCGATTGAACAATTGGATTTAGGTTGGGGGAGGATCTGCTACAAAAAAAGGAATGACATATTATTATGAGCAGATTGTTAATTATTTAAGCCAATACAAATTAATGATGTAGTGTTTTCATCCGCACGTACCTATGGTGAGGTAGTTCAGAAGGAGGTGGAGCCGACATCCCTGGAATGATGATGTAGCGCTTGCGCCATAGAATGAATGTCTTCTCCGCTTCTCCTAGAGTCTTCTCGCCATCACCTCCAGGAATGTCAAGAGGCAAATCACTAAAACCTTTTTCAGCTTTATCTACCGAGATGGTGGCATATCCTTCTTGGATTATATTCCCATGAATCCTTGGTGTCTTGGTTCGGTCGATAGGATTAACAAGACCGATAGCCACCTTGATTGTGGAATTCTCCTTCGGAATGTGTAGCTCACACGTTGTACAAGGTTCAGTGACGTCATCCACAGGGAAGCACAGTCCTGTGTCCCCTTGATTTGGTATCTCCGTGGAAGCGCAGCTGCTTTTCAACTGAACAGATTGGCTAATGTTGATTCCTGGCTCTGATGCCTGCTTGCTTGCACTCACTGCTATTTGCACTTGCCTTTTGATTTCCTCCTGCATTCTCGCTTCAAGGTTTTTTTCCCGCTCCTGTGCTTCACGCACCGCTTCCTCCAACCTCTGGAGCCGGTGTGCCTCTTCTTCCTTCTTTCTCTGGCGACTTCTGTAGGAAGGTCTGTCCTGAGGGAATCCATGCTCCCACGAGACACTTCCTTTGCCTCTAGTTCGGCCACCATGTTCAATAGTCCCGATGGCGTATGTCAGCTCATCCTTCTCTCTGTTGGGCCTGAACTCACCACTAGCAGCAGCTCTCTGAGCATAAAACAATCTTTCTGCTGCTTCTTGCAGTCTTGCGCCATAAACGCACTTCCCTGTCTCCTGGTCTAGTGTTCCCCCATGAGCGAAAAACCAATTCTTTGCACGTTCTCCCCACTCGAGTGATTCTGGTCTGATACCCTTGGCAAGAAGGTCTGCTTCCATTTTGTTCCACTTCTTAATGGCAGTCGGGTAGCCACCTGATCCCAAGGTATGGTGGTATGTCTTCTGTTGGGCATTACGTTGGTTCTTTATCACCCGACTCACACCCTCTTCTGAAGTCTTGTACTGTACAAACTCATCCCAATAGGGCCTCTGCTTTGAGATCGGGCCTGGGACAGTAAAATCTGGTGCTATGTTCTTCTTGACATACGTCGTGTATAGGTGTTTCTTCCAAGTCTGAAACTGGGTGGCCATCTTCTTCATTGCCCAATCCCTAACTCGCTCCTTCAATTCATCACCATCTATTATATCATCATAATCATCTGTTTGGAGCGTGAAATGTACCAAGACATCATTCCAAATTAACGCCTTATCACGATCGGAGACAAAACTGATATGAGGAGCATTGGTCTTCTTCTTCCATTCACGGGTACTAATCGGGAGCCGGTCCCGTACAAGGTAACCACAGTGGTGCACAAATTTCATTTTATTCGGCCCCCCCGGTTCTCCTGTATCCACATTGAACTCCGAGATGATGAAGCGACCCTCCAATGGCTTTTTGGGACCTCGAACATTTTTACTCTTCGTTGTAGTTGTTGATGTCGATCCAGAGGGCTACAAAACATAAACATTATTTTTAATGTCATGAGCACACATAAGACATATGATAATATATATATATAGCTAATAATAAAAAATATATACTTGGCCAATATGTTGTTGCTCATTTTGTTCAAGAGCTAAGTACTGACTCCCGTCATCTACATCCTCTTGCACGTTATTTTTAGCACCATCATCGCCGGCAACTTGAGTGCCAGTGTTGATCAAATTCATCATCAACTCCTCCTCATCCATATTTCTCGGGTCGGCCATCTAGCTTCAAAAAACAAAACCAATATATAGTACGTCAAATCTTTGCTTATTACATGCGTAAAATCTACAAACAATATGCATTATTAAATCTTGCCCCTCGATCACGGACGCAATTCGCCACACTAGGACGAACTACGTCGGTACTAGGGCGAATTAGGGCACGAGAAAGGGCGGTGTGACAAGAGTGGCGGTGCTCCACTCCGCCGTATATATGTCTGTACACATGGGTGAACGAGGGCGGCGGTGCTCCGCCGTATACATAGAAACGCATGGACGAAATGCATATGAATACAAATGACGTATATATACATGTCGGCGCGGTGGCCGGTGTGCTGACGACGATGACGTGAGGCGGGCTGGCGTGCTGACGATGACGACGACGTGAGGCGGGCCGGGGCGGTGTCGGTGCGTGATGTTGTGATCCTATGTACCATGTGATCAACCATGTAGTCATTCATCATATGAGAAAATTCTATGTTAATAATATAAGTATAAGCCATTATGAAATGTAAGTATACGTGTCTTATTGCTCATATAACCATTACTATTTCCGAAATGATAAGAATTTATTTTCTTCTTCTACAGGCGATCTCTGATGCTATGATATAAAGTTTGAAGATAGTCTTCCCGGAAAAAAATATGTAATGCTCATATTACTTTAGCAACATTAATATATTATATCTGTATATTCAAAGTTCACAAATGAAGAAACATGTGATATTTTTGATAAACTAAAAAACGCTTAGTTTATAAACTGGGTATCAAAATTGAGTTCCTATTTGACCATTATATATCCTACAACAAATCCTTCAAAAAAAAGACCCTACATGAATATATTTGGATAAAATTTCGTTAACAAACATTGATCTATGAAGATAGAAAAAATTCTTCTATTGAAACTGCATCTTGAAATAATGGCATATCATATAGTGATGAATATATGGCGGTTGATGGGCTGGATCATTAGCGGATGGTTCGTAGCGTTGTTTCCAAATAATATATAGCGTGTTTATTATACAAGCCATGGATTTACATCGATCTAATTAATTTCTAAAGTAATTTCATTGGTGATCCTTAATTATACTTGTCATTTAGAGTTCCAAATATTCAAAACTTGCCTTAAGATATATTTTTATTTAAAATCATTTAGAGTTCCAAATATTCATTTTTAGTTTCTATAGATTTTGTGATTCAAAATTTGGAATTTTCAATCGACCTCGACCGTTGACATGGCTTACACCAAAGTTGTAGTTTTCGACGTGATCTATAACTCGGCAGTGGAGGGCTCGGACGAATGTACAAAGAGATCGACGAATATATCACCTCGAAGCTCGGCAGTGTACGTACTGGAGGGCCTCGGGCCGGCGCGGTGGGGCAACGCGCGGTGGAGGGCCTCGGGCGCGGAGGAGGGCGCGGTGGAGGGCCACGGGCAAGCGCGGAGGAGGGGCACGGGCGCGCGCGGTGGAGGCCGCACGAGGAAGAAGACGGCGGCGCCGGTGTCACGGAAGGCGAACGGACGCGGCGCGAGGTCGAAGAAGAGGCCGGGCGGCGGTGTTCGACGAGGAAGAAGACGAGCAGATCGATCTGCCAGGCGCTGGAGGTTATATAGCAGAGGAGAATTACTCCCGGTGCCAGCCACCAACCGGGAGTAAAAACCCTTTACTCCCGGTGCGTATTACCAACCGGGAGTAAAGGTTCCTTTACTCCCGGTGCGTGTTACCAACCGGGAGTAAAGGTATACCTTTACTCCCGGTTGGTAACACGCACCGGGAGTAAAGGCTTTTTTTGGCGGGCCACGAAACTGCAGCCCACCTTTACTCCCGGGTGGGCTTCCCACCCGGGAGTAAAGGTGGCCTGCAGTTTCGTTTCCCGCCTGTTTTAAGCAATAGTCTTGTTAAATACAATAGAAATGCAATAGTTTTTATTAAATACATAATAAATTAAATAAAAGGCATAAAATTATTTTGTTAAAAATATGAATTTTATTTTTGTTTATTGCACATAGGAAAAATCGATAACCTAACTTTTTTTATTTTTTGTTAGAATTATAAAACATAATGTAACTAATATTTATTATTTCGTTAATGCAAAAATGTAGTGTTTAATTAAAATTATTAAAATTATTGGTTTTGGACAGGAAATTTGTTTTCACATCATTTTAACGTTAATATTTTAATTTTTCATCACTCAGTATCCTAATTTACCTTTTTGAGAGAGAAATCCCACCAAATCAAACATTGATTTAATTTGAAATATGACATAATAAACATCTGAATTCACAATTATTACATAATATCTCAAACACACACTATATTAAATCACTATATCATCAAGTGGGCACAGCAGTGAACTTCTTCTTTACGTATGTCCCTTGGTTATGATCGCTTCGTAACCATGGAGTGTCCTCATCATTTACCAAGATGCTAGGGTCTTTGTTCACTTTGAAGGGCGGAATTCGGTCATCCTTTTCATATTCTTCTGACATGTCCGACTTGTCCTCAATTCCCACGATGACTCTTTTCCCTGAAAGAACTATGTGGCGCTTTGGCTCTTTGGTTGAGTCATTATCGTTTTTCCCTCTTTTTGGTTTGGTAGACATATCATTGACATAGAACACCTGATTCACATCCTTGGCAAGGACGAATGGTTCGTCTTTGTACCCAATATTACTAAGGTCTACTGTTGTCATTCCATACTCGTTGTCTACTGTTACTCCGCCTCCGGTCACCTTGACCCATTGGCACTTGAACAATGGGATCTTCAAAGTAGGTGCATATTCTAGTTCCCATATTTCATCTATGCGTCCATAATATGTCTGCTTATTCCCATTCGGGTCTGTGGCATCTATGCGGACACCACTGTTTTGGTTGGTACTCCTTTTATCTTGGGCTACTGTGTAGAATATGTTCCCATTTATCTCGTACCCTTTGTATGTGATGATATGCCATGATGGTTGCATAGCCAATAAATACAGTTGCTCATGGATGCTCTCATCACCTTGACATTTTTTTCGCAACCAACCGCCGAAAGTTTCCATGTGCTTATGCGTAATCCAAGCTTCAGTCTTGCCTGGAAACTCGGATCGTAAGAGATCCTTGTGTGTCTCAATATACGGATCTACCAAAGAGGAGTTCTGTAGAACTGTGTAGTGCGCTTTATTGAAATAATCATCATCCGTACCAATATATGTTTTCCTCCCTAGTGTCCCCTTTCCGCTTAGTCTCCCCTCATGTCTCGATTCAGGAACACCAATCGAGTCAAGGTCGGGAATAAAGTCAACACAGAACTCAATGACCTCTTCTGTTCCATAGCCCTTGGCGATGCTTCCTTCTGGGCGAGCACGGTTGTGAACATATTTCTTTAGGACTCCCATGAATCTCTCTAAGGGGAACATGTTGTGTAGGAACACAGGACCGAGAGTGAAAATCTCCTTGACTAGGTGAACTAGGAGGTGTGTCATAATATCAAAGAAGGAAGGAGGGAACACTAACTCAAAGCTGACGAGACATTGAACCACATCATTCTGTAGTTTAGCTAGATCAGTTGGATCAATTGCCTTCTGAGAAATTGCATTGAGGAATGCACATAGCTTTACGGTGGCTAGACGTACATTTGGAGGTAGAATTCCTCTTAATGCAACTGGAAGTAATTGCGTCATGAGAACGTGACAGTCATGGGACTTTAAGTTACAGAATTTCTTCTCTGTCACATTTATAATACCCTTTATATTCGAGGAGAATCCAGATGGTACCTTGATGTTGTTTAAGCATTCAAACATGATTTCCTTCTCCTCTTTGCTTAGAGTGTAGCTAGCAGGACGTAAGTAATGGCGTCCATCATCTGTCTTCTCTGGATGCAGGTTGTCTCTTTCTCTCAAACAACGCAGGTCCTGTCGTGCTTCAAATGTGTCCTTAGGCTTTCCATACACACCCATAAAGCCTAGCAGGTTCACACAAAGATTCTTCGTCAGGTGCATCACGTCGATCGAGCTACGGACCTCCAGGACTTGCCAATAGGGTAGGTCCCAAAATATGGACTTTTTCTTCCACATGGGTGCGTGACCGTTAGCGTCTTTCGGAATAGGTTGGCTTCCATGTCCTTTTCCAAAGACGACTTTCACATCATTGACCATATCGAGTACATCCTCACCGGTTCGGTTGCGAGGCTTGGTCAGGTGGTCTGCTTTCCCTTTAAAATGCTTACCTTTCTTTCTTACGGGGTGATTTGCAGGAAGAAATCGACGATGGCCAAGGTACACGACCTTTCGACATTTTTTCAAGAATACACCTCTAATATCACCGAAGCAGTGTGTGCATGCATTATATCCCTTGTTTGACTGTCCTGAAAGATTACTTAGAGCAGGCCAATCATTGATTGTTACGAACAACAATGCTCGCAGATCAAAGTGTTCCTGTTTGTACTCATCCCACACACGTACACCTTCTTTATTCCACAAAATGAGAAGTTCATCAATAAGTGGTCTCAGGTACACATCGATGTCATTGCCAGGTTGCTTCGGGCCTTGGATGAGCACAGGCATCATAATGAACTTCCGCTTCATGCATAACCAAGGAGGAATGTTGTAGATACTTAGAGTAACAGGCCAAGTGCTATGACTACTGTTCTGCTCTCCAAAAGGATTGATACCATCTGTACTTAAAGCAAACCTTAAGTTTCTTGCGTCATTTGCAAACTCCGGGAATTCTCTATCGATTGCTCTCCACTGGGACCCATCAGCAGGGTGTCTCAACATATTGTCTACCTTACGGTCTTCTTTGTGCCATCGTAACAATTTTGCATGTTCTTTGTTTCTGAACAGACGTTTCAAGCGTGGTATTATAGGAGCATACCACATAACCTTGGCAGGGATTTTCTTACGTGGACGTTCGCCCTCAACATCACCAGGGTCATCTCGCCTGATCTTATACCGCGACGCATGGCATACCGGGCATGCATCCAATTTCTCGTACTCTTTGCCACGGTATAGGATGCAGTCATTAGGACATGCATGTATCTTCTCTATTTCTAGCCCCATAGGACAGACAACTTGTTTTGCTTCGTAGGTAGTGGCGGGCAATTCATTGTACTTCGGAAGCATCTTCTTTTGGATTTTTAGTAACTCTCCAAATCCCTTGTCAGATACACCATTCTTTGCCTTCCATTGCAGCAATTCTAGTGTGGTTCCCAACTTTTTCTGCCCTGCATCACAAGTTGGGTACAACAATTTCTTGTGATCTTCTAGCATCCGCTCGAACTTGATCTTCTCCTTTTCACTTTCACATTCTCTTTGTGCATCACGAATGACCTGACAAAGATCATCAGCCGGCTCATCTTCTGCGACTACCTCTTCTTCAGCTTCTCCCATTGCAGTATCATTGAAGCACGCACCATCAGGAATAATATCATTGTCGTCCCATTGTTCTTCTTCATCTTCTTCCATTACAACACCGGTTTCTCCGTGCTTTGTCCAACAAATATAGTTTGGCATGAAACCCGACTTGAACAAGTGTGAATGAAGAGTCCTTGAGCAAGGATATTCCACCGTATTCTTACATATGGCACATGGGCAGCACATGAAACCGTCGCGTTTGTTTGTCTCGGCCGCACGTAATAAAGAATGCACGCCGTCAATGAACTCTTGTGAGCGGCGATCAGCATTATACATCCAATGACGGCTCATCTGCATTACATGACATAAATATCATATTAAAACCTAGATCATAATTAATTATTTATACAACATGCGTGCCACCACAAAAGATACAAATTTATGAAAGCATCGCTACAATGTAGACAATCCCAACTACCACTAAAAGAACTAAAGCTAAAATACATTTCAGGAGCACAAGGATTTCGCGACCAATCTCAACTAAAACAGACAGATCCTCCGATTGTGCAACATCTTTGGGCTTCTTCGACTGGATCACTGCCTCATTAGCCGCCGTATCTGCCTGTTGTGCAAGATATTTTTGCACGAGTTCAACATACTCTTCCTCCCAGTAGAAGCCTGAACATCGTCCACTGCCATCCCACTGAAATTAAAACAAAAAACTAGAACTTTAATCACAACCATCATGAAAATAGGTATAAACTAACCATAATCATTAAATACGATAAAATAACTCACATTGCGATCCGGACACTTGTAGAAGATACGATCCTTGTTGGGACCCTCCTTCTTCACTCGGTACTCCATCACAATCTTTATCTCATCACGACACTTGCCGCATGGAATGAGAGGAAGGCCCGGCCTAAGTCGCTTTGGAAACCCATGAGAGGCCGAGGACCCGGAAGCAGTTGCCATCTACTCTCTATACTCATTTTTTAATACACTATAAATTTCTTCTTTTATAAACAAATAAAATTAACAAACTATAAAATTATCTAGATCTCTAAACAATGATATTTTTAATGGTCATTGTGTTCTCGTCTTTTACTGCGGCAGGTAAGTAATTCATATGATATTTCCGCAAATTAACAGAAGAATGGGAATGTACACACATAACAGACTACTACGACGATATCGGGACGTGTGAATAAATAACCATCCGTACTAGTTGACCTTGCTTACGTGATCATCTCGGCGAGCATTTCTCCACCGGACAGCACCGTACTTGGTCAAGGAAGAGCTCCGATTCTATGAGGAAGGGAACACGGTCTCCCACGACCGTTGTCGCTCTCCCTCGTAGAATCAAAGCTCCTCCTTGATGTCCGTTACCGCTCGACAGAGAACATGCTTGCCGAGCTGAACACGGTCCGCAAGTTCAACTAGTACGGATTTTTTATAATTTTCTAACTATTTTCTAAGTTTTTATTTATATATACTACGTTTAGGTACGGTGATTGACAGACTACTACGACGATATCGGGACATGTGAATAAATAACCATCCGTACTAGTTGACCTTGCTTACGTGATCAGCTCGGCGAGGATTTCTCCACCGGACGGCACCGTACTTGGTCAAGGAAGAGCTCCGATTCTACGAGGAAGGGAACACGGTCTTCCACGACCGTTATCGCTCTCCCTCGTAGAATCAAAGCTCCTCCTTGACGTCCGTTACCGCTCGGCAGAGAACATCCTCGCCGACCTGAACACGGTCCGCAAGTTCAACTAGTAAGGATTTGCTATAATTTTCTAACTATTTTCTAACTTTATATTTATATATACTTTAACCTTCTTTCATGTAAATATGCAAGCTTAAAGTGATTTTGAGCTCAAATTGCTTACAAATGAAAAAAAAAACCACAATAAAGAACCATAAATATATATAGTGAATAAAATGGCATAAGAAAATGGTAAAAAATGAGAGTATGAGATTGGTAACCTTTACAACTGAAGAATCGACGGAGGAATCGAAGAATGGATGGAGGAACAATGGAGGGAGGGAGGAAGCAAGAACACTACTGCAGTGAGCTTCAAAATGTGCTGAGCTCGGGCTCGGGGAGGAAGGAGGAGACGGCCGATTTATAAAGGGAGAACATTTAGTCCCGGTTGATAGATCCAATCGGGACTAAAGGTAACTTTCCAACCCCGGGCGCAGCCACGACCCGGGAGTAGACCTTTACTCCCGGTTGGAGCCACAAACCGGGAGTAAAAGTATACCTTTAGTCCCGGTTGGTGGCTCCAACCGGGACTAAAGGTCCCTGCCACCTCTGTCTGGCGCAGTAGCCGTTGGGCAGGGACCTTTAGTCCCGGTTGGAGCCACCAACCGGGACTAAAGGTATTTCTAGTCCCGGGGGCAAAAAATTCCGGGACTAGAGCCCATTTTGGCCGAGGATCAAAGGTCTGTTCTCTATTAGTGTAGCGTAGCATACTCGTTCTCCTTCAGCCTAATACGACAAAATCTAGCATGCAAGAGCTATGTTGTAATGGGTCTATTTTGAGCATTGTACAAGTCTATATAAACTGCACTACTATATATGACAAGCAAACAGGCCGTATATACGTTAGTTTCTATACTATGCATGAGTGAGGTGGAAATAAATAAATACTCCTATTTTACACGTCTAATCTAATATATAAATTGAGCTAATTTGATTTAACCACAGCTCGATTTAAAAGAGCACGCACTCCATTTGGTTCGAGGACCTGTACGATACAAATACAATACCCTTCTCAACACAACAGTTAAATACGAAACAGAGAAACCCTCGCCCCAACAACAGCAAAGGACTCAACTATGCTCAAACTGAAGTCTGAAGGGGACGCACAATATAGTTTCGTTTTAGCGATGGGAGGACCTAAAGTTTTTTTTTTAGATGAGAAAGAACTGGGCTAGGTTCTCTCGTAAGCTGCTCCTTTTTTTTCTTTTTTTCTTTTTTTTTTTTTTTTTTTTTTTTGAGGGAGGCGAACTGCTTCAAATGGGGAGCGATCTCTCGATTTGGTCTGTTTACACTCGGCCCCAACTCTACAGGCCCATAAGAATTTAGGGTGGGCTTCGTAACAGAGAGTTCCGTGTGTTCTTTGGGCCGGGCTTTGAGTATATAACAGACTAACAGAAAGTTTGTTTGGTCCAAATGTGTTTCAGTTGCATGAGTTATCCATATCAATAAACTACGCCGTTTACTAATATGTATTTATTTATCTCCGTCAGCATACCTCATCATCCACAAAAATAATTTATGTTCTTTGCGGCAGCACGCGATATGGCTCTAATACTCTACTCCGTGGCACGAGTAGCAGCAGCAGGATCAGGTGTCCCGTACTCCCGTCCGTCCGTCCACCTTACTCTGTCTACCAACCGGCAACCGATGCACCTCGCCGTGGCACGCCGGCCACGTGCGGGCGACACCGCCTTGGGTCCCGCCGGCCGGAGCTCGCAGGCTCCACGCGCCCCTCATGCCATCCCCTTGGCCTTGACCTCCTTACCTGATGGCCACCGCACCGCGCCACTCCGGGCTCCGGCCCGGTAGAAATATCATCGCCCTGTCTGTCGCTACGGTCGCGCCGTCGTCACTGTTAAGTTAACAGATTAGTATAGTAGCTTGCTCCCGCCATTATTGCCTTAAAAAACAACCCTCGCTCTGTTTGTGTGCTTAGCCCATTAACTACTATTAGCAGCTATAAACACACACGGCGTCAACGTCTCTGCGCTCTGCACACCGCCTCCTCGTCGAAGCTATAAATTCACGGGGCCGCCATTTCCAGTCCTCCAAGACTAGAACAAGGCGTCTTCCCACTTCCGCACGAGAAGGAAACGACCACCTCCTCTCCTCCTGACTCCTGAGTCGCGCGAGTCGCGAGTAGTAGTGCATCCAATCCAATCCACAAAAGGAAAGGCTAGCTAGCCATGGCGCCGCCGACCGAGGACTGCGGCTGGCTGCTGTACCACCATCTGGCGCGCGATGACGGCGCGCTGCGCGGCGGAGGCCGCGATCTGGCGCGGCGAGAAGAGGTGCGCGGACGCGACGCGGCGGAGCGCGCGCCAGTAGGCGCCGTGCGGGGCGAAGCCGATAGCGCGGTGGAAGAGGAGCCCGTACGCGGACTCCTTGACGGGGCGGTCGGCGAAGGCGGCGCTGGCGAGCAGCTCCCTCGCGACGTCCGGGTCAGCGGTGACCACCACCCGGGTCTCGCCCAGCGACAACGCCATGAGCCGGCGCCTGCTGGCCTGCGTCTCGGCTGCCGCCGCGAGCATGCGGTGCGCGAGGCCGGTCATGAGCGCCATGCTGCCGACCACCGGCAGCCCCCGGGGCCCCGGGATGGCGGCGGCGCGGACGATGCCCAGCCCGGCCCGCCGCGTCCACCAGTACCACCCCCAGGCGGGGCCGCCCAGTGCAGGAGCGACGTGACGACGCAGGCCACGACGAAGACCGCCGCGAAGCCGAGCAGGCGGTGAGGGTCGCCGCATTTGGCGGCCAGGGAGAGGTACAGCAGCCAGCCGCAGTCCTCGGTCGGCGGCGCCATGGCTAGCTAGCCTTTCCTTTTGTGGATTGGATTGGATGCACTACTACTCGCGACTCGCGCGACTCAGGAGTCAGGAGGAGAGGAGGTGGTCGTTTCCTTCTCGTGCGGAAGTGGGAAGACGCCTTGTTCTAGTCTTGGAGGACTGGAAATGGCGGCCCCGTGAATTTATAGCTGCGACGAGGAGGCGGTGTGCAGAGCGCAGAGACGTTGACGCCGTGTGTGTTTATAGCTGCTAATAGTAGTTAACGGGCTAAGCACACAAACAGAGCGAGGGTTGTTTTTTAAGGCAATAATGGCGGGAGCAAGCTACTATACTAATCTGTTAACTTAACAGTGACGACGGCGCGACCGTAGCGACAGACAGGGCGATGATATTTCTACCGGGCCGGAGTCCGGAGTGGCGCGGTGCGGTGGCCATCAGGTAAGGAGGTCAAGGCCAAGGGGATGGCATGAGGGGCGCGTGGAGCCTGCGAGCTCCGGCCGGCGGGACCCAAGGCGGTGTCGCCCGCACGTGGCCGGCGTGCCACGGCGAGGTGCATCGGTTGCCGGGCTCGTGCACAGAAATTCGGTCGACTAAAATCAAAGAAAAGATAATTTTGGGTTCTCAACAGGCTGTAAATCATGTGTTCATTCAGCCTTGCAAGTAACACAGAGATGTCTACGTTCAGAACTTACACAAAAGAACTGCTAGCTGTTCCTAGCCTCATTTGGAAAAATCAACACTAATCTACAGGGAAAGTTAATGTAACATCTTAAAAAGTAGCAACATGGATATGGATCCTGTGACAATCCAGCTACACCTCTGATGTTCAAACATCTTTCCCTGATTATTTGATTACCAATCACTATTCAGCTCATTGGCGGTCAGGCCTGCAAACTCCTAACCAACGTCTTCCCCTGAACACGCGTGGAGCCTGCGAGCTCCGGCCGGCGGGACCCAAGGCGGTGTCGCCCGCACGTGGCCGGTGTGCCACGGCGAGGTGCATCGGTTGCCGGGCTCGTGCACAGAAATTCGGTCGACTAAAATCAAAGAAAAGATAATTTTGGGTTCTCAACAGGTTGTAAATCATGCGTTCATTCAGCCTTGCAAGTAACACAGAGATGTCTACATTCATAACTTACACAAAAGAACTGCTAGCTGTTCCTAGCCTCATTTGGAAAAATCAACACTAATCTACAGGGAAAGTTAATGTAACATCTTAAAAAGTAGCAACATGGATATGGATCCTGTGACAATCCAGCTACACCTCTGATGTTCAAACATCTTCCCCTGATTATTTGATTACCAATCACTATTCAGCTCATTGGCGGTCAGGCCTGCAAACTCCTAACCAACGTCTTCCCCTGAACACGGAGCAGAGTTGGCAATGAAAAAACGTAGGCCACAAACAGGTGCACCCATTAAATAACTAGCACCACAATGCCTACTACACCTTAATGATCAAATAATGTCTATTATTCGTTCACAACTTGATTGCTGCTAATGACTTCTCCGGGAAACCCCAAGCCTACTTCGCCTTAGTATCTGTGCAATGATTAGCTAGTTTTCATGCTATGATATCTGAATCGATTTGCTCGAGATTTGGAAATATTTTCTTCAATGTCGATGAGTAATCTGGAGTTTTTGCCTGTAACAAAGGAGGGAAACAAACATGGGTAAGTTCATCAGATAGAGGGAACAAATTCCAAAGGGGTCCTATTGAGTATATAGATTAACAGCATGGTAGTACCCTGGAACACAAAATATTGTACCAACAATCCAGCATTACCAGATGAGGCATCAATTTCCGTCACATTTCTCTGATAGCATATATTTTCAATGGTCTAAGAAAACCTTAGTGCATGTGACTTCCTTCTCACTAATGCCTTTATAGTTTATTTTCTGTTTCATTCAATAAATTGCAATGAAAATTTCAAAATTGTATCACACATCAAATAAATGGTACAATGAGTAGCACCTGATCCATGCGAAACTAACGGTGGATCAATATCTCAAGTAACATAGCAAAGACACTGCAAGAGTACAAGGATCCAAAAATACCCACAATCAATGGAAGCAACTGTCATTAAGGTCCCAGCTTTATAAGTACCTTGATTCAGTGTAGAGTTTTTTTCCCAAACTGATTCCATGCAGAGTTTCTTTTTTGAAACTGATTCAGTAAAGAGTTTGTACTAGCTATCTTAACTGTAGTCAAAAGAAGAAGAAAAAAGATTCAAGATAGCCAAAAAAAAAAGGTAGTAACTCATAGTTAGAACTTTTTTTCACTTTGGAATTCACAGTACCACTGAGTTTTGGAAGACACTTCCCTAATCAACAGTTTTACTTTTTACAATACACAGAAAACAAAAACATAGAGATACTATCAAATATAAACATCAACAATAGGGAACTTGTAATAGCAAACTAGCAATATTTTTTTACAAAAAAAAAATGTACTCTAGCAACAGGGCACAGAGCAATGGATGGCAACAGCTTAACCATAATAAACTGTGAATATGTTGAGCGCAAATGATATGAATCTTGGCTCTTTTCCCCATCTATATAGAAACATCAAGGATTATATGTAGAAGTTATGAAATACTTACACAGGGATCTCGCTCAAGATATATTGTCGTCAACTTCTCCCGCGAACCAGCCAAAGCAGCCTCTATCCCATCTAGGGATGGTATTTGGTTGTCATTCAACCACAGGTCCTCCAGCCTATATAGCAAGTTCACATGATAAAGAACCAGAAATAACCATTCTCTCCAGCTGTTTATATTCTTAGAATAGCTGTTTCTATTTATTTTGTTACTCTGAGAAGAAGAAGCTATCAGACACATGGTATCATTTACCTGGTTAAGGTTTCAATATTTTCTATAGTAGTTAGCTTGTTAGATGAAACATCCAAAATTCGGAGGTTCTGCAAGGTAGAGAGGCCTTCCATCTTTTGAATTCCATTATGGCTGAGGTACAGCTCCTCTAATGCAGTACATTCCTGAATTGCAAAACAGATATATTACCATGCAGCAACTACAACAGGCGATCAGGGAAGTAATGAAAGAGTACCTGAAACCCATCCATTGAAGTCAGTCTGTTACTTTGCAAACTTATTTTCTTAATTAGCTTCAAACCACACAAGTTGACAGCTCGAATTCGATTTCTTCCCAACCACAGTTCTTGTAGATTTGTCAAGGTTTCAAGATTTTCCATTACCTGAAACAAGATAAAACACATAAGGCTATAGGAAATAACAGGATCTAGATATAAACAAATTAGATACAGCATGAAGCATTACATATGACTCTATTCACTGACCAGAGAAGCTAACTTTCTAGACAACATGCAGTCACCAGGAGTCATACGCAATTTACTCTGAAATCTTACCCGTAATCTGTTGCTACCAAGTTCAAGAATTTCCAGCGCATGGAAATGCTCAAGCTCTTCCATCTTTGCCACTTCATTTTTTGAAACATAAAGTTCCTTCAATTTGCTGGAAACCTTAGACAGACCAGTCAAGGAAGATATCTCATTGAAAGATACATCGAACACCAGAAGACCCTTGAATATGCCAGCATCAGGAATCCTTGTAAGTTTGTTATCTCTAAGGATCAACTCCTGAAATATGAAAGGGAGACAGTTAAATAGCATTATAAAAAAGTGTTTAAAGAAAGCATCTTTGTTTCTAAGGTAAATCAAATTAATTTGCCAGCATCACTAATACTGGAGCAGATGCAAAGTTCATGCATAGAATCTTGGAAGTGTGAGCATCTATCCTACAGGGGCAGATCTATTTTGATTAACACCAGCCTGTCAAGCATTCCTGTGTATACAATGGGTTTCTACTGGTTAAACGAGAGGTTTGATTCAGATAGAGGAAGGTTCTTTTGGGAGGGTGTGGGGAACAAAAAGAAGTATCACAGTGGGGGCTCTGGCTAAACACAAAGAATTTTGGGGTTTAGGCTTCATTGGCACTAGGGCCATGAATGCAGCTCTTTTATGCAAATGGATTTTCAGCCTAGACAGTGGAGATGACAGTATGTGGATGAGGCTACTCAGCCAATTATCTTCAGGGCAAGAGTTTTAGTCAATCACACAGCGTACGTGGATCTCAATTTTGGCAAGGTCTTCATGCAGTTAAACCTTGGTATGAGAAAGACAAAGGGATGATAGTTGGATGTGGGCAATGGATAAGATTTAGGGAAGATGAGTGGATTGAGGAAGGTCTCTAATGACTCTATGTACAAACCTGTATAGGATTTCCCTGGACCAGGGCAAGTCACTTGCAAATTTGGGGAATAAGGAGGTGGAAGAATGGGAACAGATGATGACTATGTTAGAGGGGGGTAGTCTGACTGAGAGGACAGATACAGATGTGTGGATGCTTGAGAAGTCTGGTAATTTGACTACTAAAACAGTTTATAAGATGATCACTTTTCCGGAGATAGTTGACTTGAGAATGAAGGACATTTGAGAAACCAAGTTACCATTGAAGATTGAAATTTTCCTTTGGATGGTAGCTCATGACCAAGTACAGACCACTGAACAACTCAAAAAGAGAAATTGTAAAGAGGTAAAGGTTGCAGCTTATGTGGAAAGAAGGAGACCATTGATCACCTTTTCAGATGCCGCCTGGCCACTTTTGCTTGGTGTTAGATTAGAGATAGCCTAGGTGGGACTCAATCCCGGTAGATAGAGGGGATTTTGAGAGTAAATTCACAACCACCCCGGATAGTAGTAGTAGTCATTGGAGCGTGGTGTGATGATCATGGCGACCAACTCTTGGGCGCTGTGGAGAACTCGAAATGATTTAAAGGGCGTACCCAGTGCAGAGAGCTCCCGCTCTGTGCGGGGTCTAGGGAAGGGTGTCAGTGGCAAGCCTTACCCTCGCCTGTGCAATGTGAGGAGACCGCGACTCGAACCCGGGACCTTCCGGTCACAGGCGGTAAGACTCTACCGCTTGCACCAAGCCCGCCCTTCAGAACTCGAAATGATTTAGTTTTCTCAAATCATATTATTAAGAGACCAAAAGAAATTAGTTATGAAATCTTTGGTTTTCTTCAGCATTGGAAGAGCCTGCTGAAGGGGGTGCAACTGAAACTCATGGAAGGAATTCTGGAGAAGCTCAAGGAAGGCCTGTCAAGATGCTGAAGACAGGGAAGCTGTGAAGATGTGGATATCCTCTCTGATGGACGAATTAGGAAGTTGAAGATCGGTCTTTTGGTCTTTTGCTGTGCTAATCAGGTGTTCAGCTCAAGAAGGCCTCAATTGTAATTTCTCTTTTCTAGGGAGCATTTTTGTGGCTGGTTTCATTTTGGGTGCTGGGGTGTTTTGTTAGACTATGGAGGGGTGCAGTTTAAGAGAGGAGAGTTTAGCGTTTGTGGTTGATCGTTTGGATGAGTAGCTTGTGTTGGATGTGCTAGATTGTAAGCTGGTTTTCCCCGCAGCCACTCTCTATTCTTTCAGTAAAAGAAGGGCTTATGCAAAACAAAAGAAGGTACCAAAAGCCTATACTAAATATACTCAATACTACAGTGGCCTCCAGCTCACTGAAGGAAAAAGTGGTGACTCAACTCTGTCTGATCTTGACAATCCCTCAGTTCAAACTTCGAAGTGAGGACTCACTTAATCCATCTCTCCATAAAAGCTTCTAACTGTAAATGATTTGGGCACTTGGGGTATGTTGTGAAAGTATCAGGACTGTTACAATGCCCTCAGCTATTATGAGGTCCAGCAAATAGTCATAAGAAATACTCCAGATAGTTGTCCACACAGCTGTCAATTTTCGTGAAGTAGACCAAAATTTAGTCTACTCAGTAAGTTTACTTGTATTGTAGGAATAAATGAAATGTCATACATAAACAATATTACGACTGCTTGTTCTTACAGTAACTGAGCCAAGTTACTGCATATCACAATCTATTGCCTAATAATACCAATTACATGACTTGATATCTCAGTGAAGGGAACGAGATCATAACAGCACTAAACTTCAAGTTTCATGAAATTTCTATCTTTCACCACAAGATGATCATAAACAAACCCTCTCATTTTCCACTGATAAATGTCGCTAGGCTTTCTACATAAAAAATGCAAATTACGTGCATTTAGTTTTCACCCATTTACAGGAAAGAAGAATTAATAATAATAGACAAATAGTTATTGACCACGCTACCAAGTATTTGTAAAACATGCGTTCCTGAACAACACGGGTTTGGTAGTCATCATAAGATGATTTATAATCAAAGAAACTGCAGGAATGATTTAACACAAACATCTAGTAGGCAAAATTGGGCATCACGATCGTGAGCGATACAACAACGACTCGCCACTACAGATTCCAAGTCAGTAATTACCTGCAATCCGGCGATAGTCTCCCAGGACGAGAGCGGCGCGACGGCGCCGTCGTCCAGGAGGTTCTGGCGGAAGGAGAGCTTGCTGAGACGGGGGAGTTGGTCGATGCGTGGGTCGACGGAAGAGAGGCGGTTGGCGGTGAGGTCGATCTCCTCCAGCGTGGGCGGGATCTCCACCTCGCTCAGATCGTGCAGCTGGTAGCTCGTCAGGTCGAGGTACGGCACCGGCCCCTCCCGCTCCCCGTCCGTCTCCATCTTGGCCTCCGCCTCGCCGCCAGCCGCCCCGGACAGCTGATTAACTACACCTTCGCCGGAGGCCATGGGGACCGCTGGGTGAGGGTGGATTCAGGTCTCGAGAAAGTTCTGCGCTCGAAGAACGGGGAAGCGAAGGCAGGAGAATGAAAATACGCAATTGGTTTCGTCTGGGGAAAGAAGAGAGGTGATTTTAGTAGGCCGGGCCTGAATAGTATGTGGGCCAATTAAATGGGCTGACAATACTACCATTAAGGCCCATCGAAGCCTTTTCCTCAAATGGCAAGGTCCAAAACCCTAAAAACCCACACGACCTCGCCGCCCCTCCGCCGCGTGCTCGTTCCCTCCCTGTCGCCGGCAAGCCATGGCGTCGCGCCTCCGCTCCTTAACCCGCCCCGCCGCCGCCGCCTTCCTCCGCTCTGCTGCCACCCGGAGCCCCGCCGCTTCCCTCCCTCGCACCCTCGCTCCTGTCCCCATGTAAGGGGTCCTTCCATTTTTGTTCACGGCCTGTGAGGATGTTTCCCGATTAGGTGTTGTTTAACTGGGGTTTCATGTGGCGCAGGGCTTCGGCCTTAGGGCGGCGGATGGCTCTGGCGCGGTCATTGCAACCGCTGCACAGCGCTGTCTCGGCGGCACGGCTGACGTCGCGGCTGGGGCCGGAGGTGGCCCGGGCCGTGTCGCAGGGTACGCTCTGCAGCTCCTACCCGGGAGTCTGAGTCTGATACAGTCTACTAATCTTTGCAACGCTACAGTGAGTTGTGGCTGCCCGATTGCTTGCTTGCTTGCTTGTCTATTATTGATCATGTGTTGTCTGTCTTGATTTAGGATGATTTTGGTTGACTTGGTGAGATCCGTTCACTTGGATCGATGCAATGAATATTAATCTCTAGGTAGGAGTGGAGAGTGAAAGTTTGACATTAGTCACTGGCTACTTCTGTAGTTTCATTCACTGATTTCTCTACTGTCATATATGTCCATGATATAGCCCTTGTTTAGTTCCACCCCAACTTCCAAAAAGTTGCTACAGTACCTGTCACATCGAATGTTTGCGGCCCATGTATGGAGCATTAAATGTAGACTGAAAAGAAAAACTAATTGCACAGTTTGGTGGGAAATTGCGAGACGAACGTTTTGAGCCTAATTAGTCCATGTTTGAACACTATTTGCCAAATAAAAACGAATAGTGCTACAGTAGCCCCAAAATCCAAATTCCTGGAACTAAACAAGGGCATAGTTATAATGTGAGATGATTAATAGAACTTTTCAAGTTATGGGAACAATCTTGATAAACTTTTATCAGGATCGGTATCACGGGGAACATGGTATAGACATAGTACCACGTTCCTCGTCCCAGGAATGACAGAAGTCAGATTGTCAGAACATCATTCCCGTTGGAACAATGTCGTCCGGAACTTGGCAACACCTTTCTCAAGTGGTGCACCGCGTCCCTTGGACCCCCTTTCCTTGACCCAGAAACGTGGTGACTATGGTCAGGATATTACAACATAAACACTTTTTCGTTCATTAATATGTTAGAAATTGGTGCATGCTATACCTGAGACAGCCCATGCAAGCTAAAATGGGTGTCAATAGCTTCTGGATGTCATCGATTCATTCTTAATCTAGGATATTAACCTATTTGGCTTTGGATACAATAAGTTGACAATACATTTATTTTTTTTGTGATTGTCAATTGTATCCTTTATATTCCTCAGCAATTGAGATTATCAACTTTGTCCTTTAGGTCTTATCTCCTTTTCTCCTCCCATTTTGACAATGTAAGTAGATACAGGGTCAAATACCTATTTGGTCTCTTGACTAGTTGACCTTCGCCTTTGGTTCATTTTTAGTTCTAGACAATCCACTTTTGGTTACCAAAGTTTTAAGTTGGCCAAATATGACATCATATGGATTATCATACTGCTCAGCATGCTTAATCAGCGTGACGAGTCTTTGTTGATTCAGCTGATGCATTATTATTTGGATAAAACTCTATTTTTCAACCTCCAACTTGCACTGTAGTTTGATTTTCAGCCTTGAACTACGAAACAGAGTACCAGACACCCTCCAACTGCCAAAACCGGACAAATTTGTCCCTCTTGCTAGTTTCAAATGTGGTTTTCTATTTTGTAAAAATAATAAAAATCTGGTTTAGTGTTAAAATGGTATGTGCCTGTTTGAGATCTATTAAGAGTTATTTGGCATATTTATTTATGTTGCAATGCTTTATTGCTTGTAGTTGTGCACTCATGCTCATTATTTATTTAAAACAAATAATTTATTTTAAAGTAGAAAAATATGAAACCCGAGCCAATTTTGTTAAAATGGTATGTGCCTGTTTGAGATCTATTAAGAGTTATTTGGCATATTTATTTATGTTGCAATGTTTTATTGCTTGTAGTTGTGCACTCGTGCTCATTATTTATTTAAAACAAATAAGATCCATTCCAAATAGAGCACCAACATATAGATAACATGTTTTGAAGAAAATTGGTGCTAGTTTCATATTTTTCTGATTTAAACTAAATTACTTATGACTTTTTGGAGATTAAACCAGATTCTTATTATTTTTACAAAATATAAAACCAGCCAGAGGACCAAACTTGTCAGAGTTGGAGGGGGTTTCATAGTTCAGGGTTGAAAATTGGACTGCCATGCAACTTGAAGGTTTAAAAGTGGACTTTACCCGGACTATTTTATTATGCCATTATGCTACTTGCCCAATGATTCAGTCCACCAGGCGCTGGCCTTTCCTGTCTTTACCCTCGAATCATTCAGGCAGAGAATTTCTTCTAACGCTAATGTCGTGGGGGCGGCTTTACCCCTACCGGCCGAGTTTTTTTCCACCCTTTACAGGAAGAGATCACTTACCTTTGTGCCCTACTCTTTAAGTTATATAGAGACTGGAGCAACATCATCTGCCTCCCACTGGTTTCCCCAGTGTCGCAGTCAAACTTCTTGAGCATTTATTATGTTTTATACATATGGTTTGTCCTTTTTTCATGTTAGTCAGTTTTTTTGTGCTGAAAATTATATTTCATTCTATTTGATTTGAATGGGTTCAAATTTCTTGCACATTGGTCCCAAGGTCAGGCGAGGTGTGTTGATTTCAAGAGCTCGATAATGTAGATGTTAGGAAGCATAGCCTGCCAAGAATGAGATTCTTGCCTGACCAGCACTTGGATGTGAGTGGGTGGGTCTGGAGTCATCACTCAGTTGTCTTCATGACAAAACATGTCACTTAACGGGTTTTCTTGCCAAGAATTGCTTCATGGTCAGCTCAATTGTCTTCATGATCAAAGTGGTCGTTGACCCATAATAAAACACAAAATAGTGGAAATTAAGTAGTACAGGTATATACAACATGGAAAATTACATTGCTAGCATAATGTAATTGTAAATCAGTCGTAACTGCATGATAATTCCTGCCAATTTGTCAAGTCAAATTGGTGGTTGCTTAAGTTCTACCTGTATGTAGTATATTTAAGCTATGTCCTTACACATATCAACTGTCGCATTTACTTTTGCTATGTCCATCTCAGTTTTGATTTCAGATCTAACTGTACTGAGAAGATCCTTTTATTCGACCCATTTCTTTTGGTTCTGATTTTCAACATACGTCTCAAAATTTGATTTTTCTTGTCTTTATAATTTAGGAAAGAACAATGTGCTCCTGCCATTTGTGCCCTCTGCACCGTCATGAATATGTCAATCGTGTTAAATCCTCCTCTGGCACTTTCATTGTGCATAAGCCCCAATACTAATGTGATGTTGCCAAAATGCTCCACTTGAACTCTATTGCTGAACTGAAGTTCATGCGATTTGGTTTCGCATTAGCCAAGCCACTCCCTGGGGAAAAGAGTTACAGTGACAAGGACATTTGGTTCTTGGTTTTTGAAGTCTGAACTTGCACTCTTAGGCCTTTTTGGATGCACATGTATTCTTCTCAATCCACATGTGTTGAAGTGGATTGGAGTGGAATTAAACTAAATTTCATTCCATTCCACTCCAACACATGTAGATTGAAGTGAATACACATGCATCCAAAAGGCCTTATATGGACTCGTTCTATGGTAGCTTCACTTATATTAGCAACTTCATTGCTTGTGTTATCCTTTATTGTGCCTTGTGTGTGCATGGGTATGTTAGATAATTTTACTGCAGTACAACCAAAAACTCATGTTTTCCTTGATAATATCTTGCAGAGACAGGTCTCAGTGTCCCTCGATAATGAAAGAAACTGCTCCACATGGCAGCGACATCAGCAGCAGATAGTTGGAAGACTTGGTTGTCATAATAATCATACTTGTTAAATGGTTTCCTTATTTATTTAGGGGCACTTATTTTGTGCTACGTGCCAGTGGCGCATGTTTGACCTATTACCGTAATACATTCCTGGTAACGGCTATTCTTTTGAATTCCGTGTGAGGTCGAGGTTTTAGAGAACATAGTCATTTTTCTTGTAAGTGTTCTTGCACGCCGTCTGACTAGAAAGGATGAAATATACCTAAAGACTTAGCTTTAGATAGGAGTGTTTGAAAAATAGCTATTTACATGTCTGAACCTTTGCTTCTGTTGGGTTTCAATTCTAGTCTATCTCAACTTGTCTGGGACTTAAAGGCTTTGTTGTTATTGTTGTTTTTGCACAGCCGTCTCCATCTATGTGGGGATATGGGCATCAGTTGAAAGTTGAGAACAAATTTTTGGGTGGCATCTCGAGAAAATGTGATATTTTGTTGCAAACATTGTTTCAGTACGCTAAAGTGTTTTTCTTGAAATGTTGCGAAGATTGAATTGTAGTTGATGTTGGAACATTCAATCTCGCGGCACCTCCAACTGTTGTTTTTTGGAAAATCAAAACAACTGTCATGAAAAAATCTCCAAAATTTTAACATTTATTTAGATCATTTTTACTGGAGATGCTTGGCGTCATCTGACTGCAAGCCAAATACACATGCGGGTGTTACGACGAAGCACCATGAAGACATGGCATGCAAAGTGTTGTGAAATGGTGTTTCCAGGCGAGGAGGCACCTGCACAACACATCTTCTACTGGTGATCTCAATCTGTGGGACAGTTAGATTAGCAGTTAATCCTGTCACCAAGGAGCCTGTCCTTTGGTGGACGGTTGTCTCTTGGAGACAACCCCTCAAATGTATATAATCTATTTTACAGATCAATGAAAAGCAGTTGTTTTCAAATCTTGTTCATTTCATTCACTATTCAACACGTTATCATGCACATGCTCTCCCCTGCAAGCTGAGAAGCCAAGAAGAGTTCGCCGGCGCTGTTGCTACCCTGCAACACGAGAAGAATGGTGTGTCGCTGAGTTCGCCAAGAACAGAAGCCTTCTCTGTCACAAGTCATCGTTGAAGCAGTAAGACATCTTTGGTTTTCATCTATCGATGATGTTCTTACCTCGAGATGAAGTCGATCTGCGCCTTGCACGGCTCGTGCGGCAGCAGGCCCCAGCGCCCTATGGCCAGACCGACGGATAGTTGTTGCCGGCAGCCCCAGCGCGGCTCTGAGCCCGCGCGGCCTGGCGACCCGTGCGCCCATGGCCCCTGCGCCCGACAGAGGCAACCCTGTGCTCGCCTCACGCGTCCGGCGGCTCGCGGCTCCACGTGCCAGGCCAGACTCTAGCGTCCGGTGGCCGACGGCGGCTAGGATCGAGGCGGCTAAAGGCCCCTCCCGCACCCACGGAAGCGGCTCCGTGCCTGCGTCTCGCGCGCGGTGGTGGCTCCGTGCCTGCGTCCTCGCCCCGGCACTCGAAACTGAAGACCGACGGCGGCGGCTGCTTTTTACATGGCTGCGGCGGTGGGTGGTTACCCTAACCACCGGCTGAGCCCCTTTTAAAGGCCGGCGGCTGCAACTAGGCCGGCCCACAGGCCTATGCCTTGCCACCCCCTCCATTTCCACTGTGCGTGCCTGCATGGACCCGCATGGGCCAAAATCAAGGATGCCGATGGATTCAAGTTTGGTAGATCAAGCTATTTACTGTTTTTGTCAATTTAATATTTTCAGCATTAATTCGTATAAGACTCTGTTAGTCTCTTATAATTATGTGCTGTAAAATTAAGTACTCTTGTGTTTAATCGCTGACTTTAACTATAGTTGTACTTGTGATATTTTATCATTGTAAAATATCCATTTATGATATTATTCAAAGTATTTGTCCCTGTATGTATGGCAAATCCAATAAATAATATCCTTGTTATTACGACCATGATCTTGCAAATTATTTATTCATTAATCAACTTTGCAATCGATCATTTTATTTAAGCCTCTTTTATGTTTTTTACTTTAAAGCACTACTGCGCTTAAATAATGGATGCGACATTTTATGTATATTTTCTCATCAATTGTATAACGCGTATGTTCCCTATTTGTTTGTTGGCCATACACAAGGTAGCACCATTGTTGCTACTACGGGATCTACAGCTAAGTAAACACTTAGTGACTATCCTCAACGGGCGTACCCAACATCACAAATGGAAACATTTGGTCTACATCTTTTCACAAAGATGACTACCATTAATTCGAATTCCTATTGGCCATACACAAGGTAGCATAATAGTTGTTACTTGTGGGATCTACACTAAATTCACAACTTAGTGACTATCCTCAACGTGTGTACCCAATTTGTTTGCGAATTGACTAAGGTCTACATCATTCTTTATGACAACCATAAGACGTGTTTATACAACTTGCATAATTACTTGCCATCTACTGTTAATACAGACTATGCTCAATTTGAGGTCTACACTTTTATGGTGACTACCTCCATTATTTTATTTTGCACATGAGATCTTTACATCATTAATAATACAAGATTTATCTTGTCTCTATCTTGCATCCCATAATTACAACACACCACAACATTTTAATAACTTAAAATGTTTTGATGGTTTGCCTCGTGTAGGATCAATGACCATCAAAGAGTTTGATTTGCTTGCTCTAGATGGCCACAATTATCCCAGATGGGTTGTGGACGTAACGGTTAGTCTTACGTCCCGTGGACTTTTATCGAGCTGTGTTACCACCCGAAGAGGGTGTTGCACCTCTTGATGGTCAACATGTATACACGGCCCTATATCTCATTAGGAGCCATATTCATCCTGATCTTAAGGCTGAATACTTGTTGGAAGAGAACCCATAAAATCTATGGAATTCTCTTAAGCAACGCTATGAACAACAAAAGACACTTGTCCTACCTGTGGCCAACTATGAGTGGACGCAACTTCGCTTACAGGATTTCAAAACTGTGAGTGATTACAATCATGTTGTTCATACGATTTGCTCAAAGTTGCAATTGTGCGAGAAAGAACCTACAGATGCGGATAAAATAGAAAATACTCTGTCTACTATGCTTTCCTCTGAAAGGATTCTTCAACAACAATACCATGAAAGGCGTTTCCAAGTTTATTCTGAGCTTATACAAACTTTACTTGAGGTCGAAAAACATTCTGAACTTATGGTTTGGAATAATCAGCAGCGCCCCGTAGGGTCTGCTCCATTGCCTGAAGTACATGCTTACACTCAGAATAAACCCAAATTTGATGGTGGATTTTCTAAGACCCATCCTCAGGGAAATTCCGAGAAAGGTAAAAAACAACTGCAGACGCAATAAGAAATCTCAAACTCGTGTTTCCAACAAGGGTAAGAACATTTCCAAACACAGCAATGACAAACCTGTGTGTCAGAAGTGTGGTTGTTATAGCCATATTACAAAGAAATGTCGTACCCCTAAGCCATCTTGTTGATCTCTACTTAAAGTCTGTGGGTCACGGACGTGCTGCACCAGGACAGAAGTATGAAGCCCACTTCAACATTCGACCTGACACCACCAGGAATGAGGCTGGTTGTTCGCAACAAGTTCCAATGGAACCAAGCAGCAGCAACATATGAGGAGGCGAGGATCTTGTTGATACGGGGAATATGATCGTGGAATATGCATCCAACGATATATTTGGAGACTTTGAATAGGCTCCCAATCCCTTAGATGCTAGTGTCTTTATGTCCTAGTGATTATAATAGTTAAAATAATTTATGTCCTATGTGTTGTAAATATTTAATAATGTCATCACTATTTGGTTTGAATATCCAATAAATATAATGTACACATTTGATATTCAATAAATAAAGTATGTATTCTATATATCATCAAAGAGTTTTATATCAAATTCTTTATTGATATATAGTTTCTACGGGGGTCAATCTGATGGAGGAAGAATTATGCCTAGTGGACAGTGGTACCACTAATTCTATACTTAGAGAAACAAAATATTTCCAAACTCTTACAAAAAGACAAGGACATGTTTTGACAATCGCCGAGCGCGATGCTACGATAGTTGGCTCTGGTTGTGCCACTATTGTACTCCCCATTGGTACCCAAATTACAATTGAGGATGCATTATTGTATCCCGATTCAAAGCGTACCTTATTAAGTTATAGAGATATCTGTCAAAATGGTTTCCATATCGAAACACGTGATGACAATAATGAGGAAATTCTCCTTGTTACTAAAAATAGCGGATATGACAAGCGAATTGTTGAGAAAATTCCATCTTTTCCGTCTGGATTGTACTACACATACATCAAACCCATACCGCATGTTGCGTACAAGGTAAATTTTCATAATGTTGACGCATTCAAAATTTGGCATGAACGCCTTAGCCATCCTGGTATAGGGATGATGCGAAAAATTATCAACAATTCTAAAGGTCATGAGTTAAATACTACTAAATTCTCAAAATCTTCAGATTTTATATGCACTTCATGCGCTGCAGGGAAATTGATCGTACGGACCATCGCCTGTTAAGATCCAAAATGAGCCACTAAAATTTCTTAAACATATTCAAGGAGATATTTGTGGTCCCATACAACCAACGTCTGGACCGTTCAGGTACTTCATGGTTCTAATAGATGCATATACTCGATGGTCTCATGTGTGTCTTTTATCAACACGTAACCATGCTTTTGTAAAAATTATTGCTCAAGTTATTAGACTTAGAAGCACATCATCCTGAACATCCAATTCAATCAATTCGAATGGACAATACTGCTGAATTTTCCTCAAAGGCTTTTAACGATTATTGTATGGCTTTGGAAATTCAAGTTCAGCACTCTGTCCCATATGTCCATACACAAAATGGTTTAGCAGAATCTCTTATTAAGAGAATTAAACTCATTGCAAGACCGTTATTACAAAATTGTAATCTACCAACTTCATGTTGGGGTCATGCAGTCTTACACGTTGCTGACTTAATTCAATTGCGACCAACTGCATATCACGTAGTCTCCCCATTGCAATTAGTACGTGGGAATATGCCAAATATTTCCCATCTGTGAAAATTCGGTTGCGCTGTATACATACTGATCTCACTGCCTAAGCGTACTTCTATGGGTCCACATAGGAAACTTGGTATTTATGTGGGATATCAATCTCCATCAATTATCAAATACTTCGAGCCTCTTACAGGGGACTTATTTATGGCCTGATACGCTGACTGCATATTTAATGAGGACCATTTCCCGGCATTAGGGGGAGAAGTACCAAAACGAATGCCAGGAAATCATCTGGAATGCCCAAGGCATTCCCCCCTCAGATCCACGTACTCTAGAGACTGAACAACAAGTTCAGAAAATCATAAACTTGCAACATATTGCAAATAACCTGTCAGAAGCATTTACTGATTATAAGGGTGTCACTAAATCCTCTTATCCTACTCGCAATGTGTCCGAAAGAGTGGAGGTACCAATAAAAACCATTCAACTCCCACTTCCAAAGAAGAGGAGGAGAAGTACGGGCACTTCTAAGGATAATGCTACAAGTAAGCATCCAGGGATATCGAGGGCTAAATCCTCCAAATCAATAAATCCAAGCCAACCTCAAGTTGGTAGACACCCAATAGTAGATAAAAATCCAACATCAGGAACAAATCCACAACCCGGATCAACAGTGCATCCAAATTCTGATCCTGGAATATTGGAACACCCTGACTCCATAGTTTTGGGAAATGTTGAGTCAAATAATGGGGTGAAAGAAATTTCTATCAATTACATAGATTCTGAAGAATCATACGATCGTAAGACTACTGTTGTCGACATGTACTTCTCCGCAACAATTACAGAAATCTTTCTCAATGATCCAGATCCAAAGACCATGGCAGAGTGCAAAAAGAGCTCAGTGGAAAGAAGCAATTCAAGCTGAGATAGCCTCGCTTACTAGAAGAGGGGTATTCACATCTGCAATACCTACACCTTCCAAAGTCTTTTCTATAGGCTTTAAATGGGTTTTCGTCCAAAAACGGAATGAGAATAATGAGGTGGTGAGATATAAAGCGAGACTAGTAGCACAAGGGTTCACAGCAGAGACCCAGCATTGATTACAATGAAACCTATTCTCCAGTAATGAGTGGAATTACTTTTCAATACTTAATATCATTGGCAGTTCAAAATCATATATCTATGCAATTGATGGATGTGGTGACAGCATATCTATATGGGTCACTTGATTCGGACATATACATGAAGGTTCCCGATGGAATCCAAATTCCGAATCCAAACGCAAATCGCAACATGTATCGTGTAAAACTACAAAAGTCATTATATGGCTTGAAGCAGTCGAGACGAATGTGGTACAACCGACTGAGGGAATTCCTTCTAAAGAAAGGATACTCTAACAATGATGATTGCCCATGTGTTTTCAATAAGAAATCTCGAACAGGATTTTGTATTATATCCGTGAGCGTGTTCGGCTGGCTGGTTCTGCCACTCACGAAAGCACTGTTCACGTCCTGCCAGAACTAGTATTTTTCTCTCACAACAATCAGCCAAAATAGTATTTTTTAGTCCTACCGAACAGGCCCCATGTATGTTGATGATTTAAATATCATTGGCAGCCCAAAGGATATAGATGAAGCACACAAACATCTAAAGAGGGAATTCGAGATGAAGGATTTGGGTAAGACCAAGTATTGCCTAGGCTTACAACTTGAGCACCATCCTTCAGGGATTTTAGTGCATCAATCAGCCTATATCCAGAAAATATTAGAGAAATTAATATGGATAAATCATACCCTAATAAAACTCCGATGGTTGTTCGTTCCTTAGAAATAGGGAAAGATCCATTTAGACCATGGGATATTGGGGAAAAGATGTTGGGACCAGAGATCCCATATCTCAGTGTCATTAGGCGCACTTATGTATCTTGCAAATTGCACCAGGCCTGATATCGCATTTGCAGTGAACTTACTAGCTAGGCATAGTGCTGGACCCAACTCGCCGTCATTGGACGGGAGTGAAGTGTATCCTCAGATACCTTAATGGCATAAAGGATCTTGGTCTATTCTTCAAGAAAAAATCATGATCCTAGTATGATTGGTTATACTGATGCCGGTTACTTATCTGATCCTCATAACGGAAAATCCCAAACAGGATTTGTATTCCTATATGGAGGTACAGCTATTTCATGGAAGTCTTCTAAGCAGACTCTGACATCGACCTCTACTAATCATTCTGAAATTATTGCTCTATACAAGGCATCACGAGAATGTGTATGGACTTCGCAGAATGATGAACCACATACAAGAGTCATGTGGTATTGGTTCAATTGAATCACCTACAATTGTCTATGAAGATAATTCCGCTTGTGTTACACAGATGCAATCAGGTTACATAAAGAGCAATATCACTAAGCATATTGTTCCTAAACTATTTTATCCCCATGAATTACAAGAAAATAGGGAAATAAACATCTTGTAAATCAAGTCATGTGATAATCTCGCTGACCTATTTACTAAGTCCTTACCAACTTCTGTGTTTCAAAAACTTGGTACATGGAATTGGTATGCGGCGACTTCGAGATTTGCCAGAATTTGGGGGAGACATCTCCTAAATGTTGACATGTACCAGCATCATATTATACTCTTTTCTTTCACAAGTTTTACTTATAAGGTTTCTTGTTAAAGTTTTTAATGAGGTAATATTAACATAAGCATGTGTCATATCTCCTATTTTCCCTACCGGGGTTTTTGTGGGAAATATCAAAGACACATATTGCCCTTACAACTCATACATGGTTTTTCCCTGAAAAGGTTTTTCATGTGAGTTATCCAAGAGGCAATACCAATAATATGTCGTCATATTTTCTCCTAATTTTCTCACTGGGTTTTTACAGGAGTTTTAACGACATATCACTTTATATTGCTTCTCATATTTTTCTTGAAAAGGTTTTTGGGGAAGTAATCTATATGTCGTATCTCTAATATTTTTCCCCACTGGGATTTTTAATGGGATACCAATGACATAGTGATTTATTTAAATCACAGTCATATATGCTATTTTCTCCTTATTTTCCTATAAGGTTTAAAGGAGTTTTTATAGCATATCTATACATACATATTCCTCAGATTTTTCCCATAAGGTTTTTTGAGGGATCCAAGCTTACGGCTGCATTGATCTCAAGAAAGATTCGATCAAGGGGGCCAGTGTTGTGAAACGGTGTTTCCAGGTGAAGAGGTACCTGCACACCAACAGACACCTCTTCTACTGGTGATCTCATCTATGGGACAGTTAGATTAGTAGTAGATTAGCAGTTAATCCCGTCACCAAGGGGCCTGTCCTTTGGTGGACGGTTGTCTCTTGGAGACACCCCTCAAATGTATATAATCCATTTTACAGATCAATGAAAAGCAGTTGTTTTCAAATCTTGTTCATTTCATTCACTATTCAACACAAAGCATGTGTAGATGAAGACATGAAATTAGCTTGGGATGGGAAGATGGAGCTCTTTACACTCCCAGCTCAGCTCTCAGCTAAAAGAGCTAGCTGAAAGAAGGAAACAAAAGCCCATCCAAAAAGTTGTATACTCCAACAGGCACTGAACCTGGAAACAAATCAATCTATACATACACAAGGTGTACCTACGTTACGTACACCCTGAAGTCGCAAACGGCTTACTGTCTGGCTGTACACTCCTTAGCCATCGATCTAGCTGGTGACCACCTGATCGTTGCGTACGCCGGCAATGAGCGCCATGCCGTCGACGGCGGCGGTCTTGGCACCTTCACCGATGACGATCCTCGTGCCAGCAGCGCTAGACTTCGTTGGCGACCTTGGCCCGGACCCCGAGAGCTTCCTTACGATGTCAATGACGGCGTCCGCCTGGAACAGCGCGGGATGCGTCCTCCCGAAGCCGTTGAACCGGCGGCATACGGCCATGTGCGCCGCCAGCGCGGCGCCGCGGTCGCCGCCGTTCTTGGCGGCCTCCTCGGCCACGGCCTCGGCGCACAGGCCGCACACCCAGCGGCCCGAGAAGCGGCGGCGCACCGCGGCGATGTACGACGGGGTGCACTCCTCTGACATGCCGCAGCACTCGCACTCCGCGTCCTCCACCTCCGCCGCCGAGTGCACCGTGGCGCCGGCGTCCCGCGGGTCGTCGGGGCCGCTGGCGTCGTCGGGGCGGCTGAGCAGCTCCACTTCCTTGTGGTCATCGCCCGCGACGCAGCTGCGGAGCTCGTGGCAAGACGGGACCCTCTGCTGCCGCCTGTGCTCGCCGCTGCCGAAGCTGCCAATGATCGTCGCCAAGAGCGGTGCCACGGCGGTCATGGCGGGTGATTCTCCATTGAGTGCCATGGACTGAGTACTGACTACTCTAGCAGTTTGCGTTCTTGACGTGTGTTGTGCTTCGTTTTTTATGGAAGAAGTCGTACTAGTCTGGCACCTATTTATAGAGAGGCAGAGAGAGATTAGAATAGAAAGTGACCTTCTTGACCTCGTGATCACAATTAGTATTGAGGACGGACGAGATTGTTGCAGAAAACCAGGTACCGAGTCGATCTTGGACGTCTCTCTAACTAAACACAGGATTTGATACGGGCACAACTTGTGGTTGTGATGCGTGGCGCGTGCTTATCAGTTATCAGCTTATCATAACGGTCGTGTGTTACCTCATGATTGGTGGCACACGAGTAACATGAACATGAAGCTACCTTTGTGCAAGTATCTGCTTTTTTTCGGCCTGAGGTTAGGTTTTAATCTCACGTATGTGATGACGCCAGCTACGGTGTTGAAGGAGGAATATGCTATATATAGATGCCCAGATACTTCACCAGGCAGCGTACACGTATTGGATACTCCAATACCCGATACGTACACCTCCGATATGGTATCGGAGTCATATAGGGAAATATCATCAACAAAAATAATCAAAGCTTTTTTTATGACCATACAACAGCATTAGAGATTGCATGCCGCAGGTGTCCAAGATGTACTAGGAGGGGAAGTTTCACCCAGGCACGATGTAGCAAAAGTGTTCATAAATTTATTCAGTTTTTAATATAAAATATTCAAACCGGAAGTGGCAATCAAACCTATGAATTCAATTGTTGCCATATATTTTTGCCAAAACATGTATTGCTAGTTTTGACATGTATGTTTTGATCCATTTGGTCAAACAAATTTCACTAAGGGGCTGTTTGGATCCTTTTTCATTTGGAGGAATTGAAATCTACTTAATAAATTAGGCTACATGGCTTAAAATTTGACATTCCACCACTTTCAAAAGTTCACATATAAGTTTATCTCAAATTCATAGGGTGGGAGATGGAAATTGATTCTATAGATCATCATTCTATGTTTCTATTTTACAACTTATAACACGCTCTTCAACTCGCTCCCCTACGGTAGAATTGCAACACATATGTATCTCTCTTGTATAGCCAATAATAATGTACAAATATAATCCATATGCAACAATATTAGCTTAATTAATATGTGTCTAAATTATGATTATTAAAATGAATTCAATTCCAAGAATCAAAATGGGGCCTAAAAGTGGATTGGAGTGGCACGATATGTAATTAATTCAGGAGGAGAAATGAAGGGCTTGTTTGCCTCCTAGGGCTTATGCAATTAGCCTCTCTTTTCCCATGCTAAATAGGAGAGCTAAATGACCTAATTATGGTCTAATAAGAGCTAATGGGGACTAAATGGTAGTTAGATCCATTTAGCCCTTATTATCTTATATTTAGCCCATGTTTATCCCATTATCCAAACATGGGCTAATTTTTAGCCCTAGAATCAAAACACCCCAGAACCCAGAAGTAATAACCATGAAAACATAACTCAATAACCAACTACTTGCATTCCTAACTAAGTAGAGTAGCTGGGAGAGAGAGAGTGCCATTTACATTTTCCGGTGTAATCTAATGATGATTTGCGGAGCTACCATTTATAATCTCAAAATTTATTGGCTTAGTTTTAGTCTTTTAGAGGTGTTCATAGGGGTATGATGCGTGTGCGTGTATTTATAGGGGTGAGTGTCCATGAGTACTTCGTACGTCCCAAAATCGACGATATTTTAGGTTTGAACACGAAAATTAAGGAAAAGTTAAAAGGTGGTGTGCACAGAAAACAAGGATAAGAGAGAGAGAGACGTACTACTAGGAATCGAAAAAGGTGTATTGGAAGAAGATAAATGTGTATTGGAAAGTGAGAGTGTCAAGCATTTTGGGATAAAATTTGAATGCTACGGAGTTAAGTATCTTGGGACATAGGGAGTATCTGTATCTGTGCTGTGATTTGTCAAAAATATATAGCACGGTGGTTTAACTTAGAAGGTTTTGAAGGTTCAGAAAAAAGATTCAGCAATTCAAGTTTGCGAGACCAATAAATACGTACCTGATCGAGTGATGTGATGATCAAGAAGATGTGTTGTATCTAATAAGGGCGCTAGGTGATCACAATTGTGTTCGCCATCATGACGACCTTATCAGGTTTGCCTTTCTCATGACTTATCACTTGAACTCTCTACCAAAAGTAGTGCTAGCTACTGCGCGCACGCCGCAGCTGATATTTTTAACGGTCCAGCTGTCAGTATTACTCCTTTAATTAATCCGCAATGCATGCATAGGGGTTCATCTATCAGTCATGCGATGAGGAGTGTGTGATCCATCAACATCAAGCACACCTTTAATTAATTTGATATAGTCAGTCACGTGGAAGCTATTCCGACCAGGTGTGTGTGCCCTCCTTATGTATCAAATGATGATCATCATCGCTAGCTACATCGTTAATTATCTGATGGTCGACACTCGACAGCGTTGCTTTCACGGTCACGGTGTCGCGTGTCTCGTGACATACTACCACGGCGACGGTGGTACATACGTACATATGCAACCAACAAGTAACTTGGAGTCAACGATAACGTACAGACGGCGCTATAGCAGCTGGAGTCATGCATATCACTATATTAGAGGCTTAGGGCAGTCCAAATGTGAAAAACTATATATAGTTTCTATATCTATTAATTTTTATAGACACTATATATAAAAATTATAATTCCAATGGATAGTTTCTACAGAACCATTTTTTATCAATCACATACATTCTCTCTCCATTCTCTACCAATCATATCCTTTCATGTCTTGGTTCTCGTGTAGACATAGTTTCTAACTTAGACCTGGTTTCTATAATTTTTGCTCTCTCTCTCTTCAATAACTACTTTGCCACATTAGCAAAACGCTTATGTGGCAGTACAATTAATGTCTATAGAAACTATAATGGTTTCTGCATTGGGAGTGCTCTTGTACTGGAAATTAAAGAAGAGGGGTATTGTAGCTACAACAAGTGATAAGCTAGTGACCAGCTGGATCTCGTGTATATATATGCGCACGGGCAATAATCAAGAGAGTGTAATTTGATCCTAAGAGCAACTCCAACAGAGTTGGTAAAAATAGTTGGCTAAACTCATGATTTAGCCAACCTCTAAAATAAAAAACCCAGCCAAAAAACAGAAAACTCTACCAACAGCCTTTCCAATAAGGTGAGGTGAATGGCTAGCGGCACATGCAAGCTATATCTAGCATGCGAGAATTCCGGAATACATGACTTGCTATTTTAGAAAGCCAGATACAATAGCCGTTGGGCTCTTTTTTTAAAAAAAATAGTCAAATATAGATTACACAATATGGATAGTTCTTCTATTGGAGTTGCTCTCATGGATTTAAACTTTAATTTGAAAAATCCAGGTCCAGACGGGCCGGGCTGGAAGGAGCGAGGCCATCGTCCATGGATACGTATCATCGATAGCTGTTGCGACTGTAGGCGCAGTCGACGCTCCTCCGATCCATGCATGTCATTGTCATCCAACGTGACGATCTGGGCAGCGTCCTGCGTTTGACTAACAGTAACAATCGCTGCCCCGCCGCCCACTTTAATTATGTGATACTAGTACACAGGTCTGGACAGCGTAGGTTGCATTGCAGTACAAAATAGCTACAGAAACTACGTTAGTTTTTGCGTTGGGAGTGCCTTTATACCTCGCTCTCGATCGTGTGCTCGGACGAAACTAGTCAACGACGTTGTACGTGCCAACCAGCAAGGCATCAACGATTCGGTCGTGTACGTGTTCGCCACCACCACCACTCCGGTACATGGTAGATGGCGTGGTCGTGCTCACTCTGCTTGAAACCGGCTGGTCGAGTGTCGATACTGAGCGTGGTGCCAAAGCTTTGTGTGTTCTGTTTCATGCCCGCAGCGCCTGCCCGTACCTACACCATATATAGAGGGAGGGCTAGCCAAAACGCAAAACCTTGCCCCTCGTCTCCGTGCGCGGCCGGTAACCACAAACCCGAAGGTTGCTTCACGTGTTATTATGGAATGGAAATATGGACTGGGTCGCTACTCGCTTAGTGGGCCTTCTCTTTTATGTGACGTTGAATTGTTCAGAGCAGCAGGCCGGCTTCCGTCCCGTCTCATGTGGGTACTGACATTTTTTTTTTTTTGCGAAACTCATGTGGGTACTGACAGGATCGAACATTTTCAACCTTTGTGCACCGCACCTATATATATATATAGACGACCATACATGTTACGATCCACACAATATTTGAGGTCTCAATTCGATCGGTTTCATATTTGGCACATGCATTGCATTTAGATCTGAATTTTTCATAAAAAATAATATAGGTCTCTTTTTTAAACCGGGTGAAATTTAAACCTCAAATCTTACATAGAACAACAACACACACGTTGGTGATGTACCCAATAGGCAAACATGCTCGTTGTGGACTGAATTCATAAGTGGTCTAAAATATATAGTACTGATGGGCTTTTTTTAGGGCAACTTTACCATTTAAAGCCCATGAGTGAAAGTGAAACACAACGTTGATGTAGAGATAGAGAGTTCACCTCCCTATATAAATGTAGCAACACCCCCATGAAGAATAGAACGTAGCCATTCTAAGCCTAAGCTTACCCCCCCCCCCCTCTCTCTCCCTCTTGGACGCGCACCAAGAGTGCTAGCACAGCACACCTAGCATTCTAGCTCCGTAGACGTTGTTGCTGTTGCTGTTGCTGCTGCTGGGGCGTTGATAGGTGACGAACATGAGGCAAGCCGACATGAGTGGACGTGGTAGGAGGTACACCTACTTTCACTATATCAGTGTGCGCACGATGTTGGATCTTACTACTTTAATTAACTCTTCTTCTCCTCCGTTGCGCGTAAGTGTAACGATCCACGGCCTCTTACTCACATATGTTTCTGGTCAAACACGGTAGAAATAAATTGTTATATATATATATATATATATATATATATATATATATATATATATATATATATATATATATATATATATATATCATTGCCTAACCACATGTTTTTTTTCTGGTCGAACGCGGTAGAAATAAATCGATATACATCTATAGATATGACTATCACAGCCTAACCGCTCCCGTACGACACCGTGGGTCCAAATATGCACCCTGTTCCATCTATGAATAGGAGCTGAACACGGCCGGAACCCATCCGAAACTAACACATGTCATGCTCCTACTCTATGATAAGTAGTAGATGGAACTATGGAGGGAACATGTAGCACTGTTGGTACTTGGTAAAGATGCCATAGCCTGTCTACTACTATCGTAGCGTCATCGGCCGGGCGGGAAAAGGTGACTCCAGTCCGGTACGTACCCAGCCAGCTTTAGGTAAGCTATTCGCTTTATCGTGGATTATAAGTTAAAATAGTATTTATTATGGATTATAAATTAAAATAGTATTTTTCTCTCGTACTAAATCAGCTAACAATAAATAATTCGCGATCATTTACGACGCACCGCAGCGATCGAGTCAGCCTGTACAGCGGTACGGAGTACTTGAGCGCGGTAGCTAATACTCACCGGTCTGCCACTAGCACCGGTCCGGTCTGAGTCCAAGTCCAAGCGCGCGCATGCCATGCATGTCAAAGAAGCGCTTGGTCGCCTGCATGCAACGCGACCTGTTCAACGGACAGTACGTGGTGGCACTGGCACCACCGGTCCACCGTCACCGTAGTCCGTAGCAGGACGCGCAACTCTTGTCGTGCCTGGGCTCATAGCTCGTTAATTTAGGGGCCAGATCCAATCGGAGCTTGAAGCTAAACTTCACGATCTCGTGCATGCGTTCGTAATTCGAGACGATCTCGAATAGGAGGATGCCAAACACGAGTTGCAAGTGAGCTTTACCCTGTTTGATTTGATGGCGTAACTGGGATTTAGACCGGATGGTCCCGCATGTCATAGGCCGACCGTACCGGCCGGGCGTCGGGGGGCACCGCAGCGTGGCCGGGCTTTGAATCTGTCCGAACGGATGGCCCATCCACCTGCAGGGAAACGAAACCATCTACCACTAGTGTACAGATGAAACCACAAAGAGCACCACCCTGTTTTCCTTTGTGGTGGCGCTGCCCATCTCAGATGTGAGATGCCACTCACTATGCCAGAGTGGTACACGTACTCCACTGCACAGATCATCAGGTTATATCTGTGTGGGATCAACAAATAATGGCCTTTGCAATCTCACCAATGAATGATAGTTGGGACGCAGTAATACACCCTGGTGCTCCTTTTATCTACGACCCGGCTGTCGAGTTGACGAAACCAAACATGACATGGACCGACCTTGCTAGGTCAAGCCCCATAGCCCTGTACTACTCCTACATGTGCACGATGGAAGCTTATCAGCCAGTGTTTTCTCTCGTAGCAAATCAGCCGACTTATCAGCCGTAGAAACCATCATCCGACCATACCTTTTCGTTGGGATTTGTTGAGAAACAACAAAATGAGACTACAGTACTCCTACCGTGTGTAGACTGGAGAGCGACGGCATGACATGATGGATCTATGTAATCAATACAGGTCCCAAACCTAGCATGAGCACAGCAAACTAGCTAATCGCACAGCTTTGCAGAGTTTTTAGTAACGTTTGACGCTTTCAGTCAACATGAAGACTAATCCCCAGCCCAACCCGTCCTCTTGTACGCGGTCAACACAGGTTGCAACCATAACCATGTACCGTAGGACCGGTGGATGGATTGGATATGAATATGATATGATTCCGCATTCCGGGCGCTAACGAATATTGGTGTACCAGCCGAGCCGACGCACCTCAACTAAAAAGCCAGTGCCCACTGCTTGTACCCGCGCAAAATCCCAACTGTGCAAATTGGTGGCCGCTTGTCCTTGCGTGCGACATGGCATATGCATTGCCCCCTGTTATTATTACTAATAACGAATGCCACATATTTAACTCCTTTGTACAAGCTAGCGAATCAACAGAATTACCAACAAGTAGTAGATTATAAGAGCGAGCAAGATTATGGGAGATGGTAACAAACACGTACTACTAATATACTCGATCCATTGTATACAGCTAGTATCAGAGGGTGTTTGATTCGAGCTACTAAATTTTAGTAGCTACTAAATGGTTTAGTCACTTTTAGTAACTCCAGAGTTATTAGAGAGGACTAAAGTTCTTTTAGTAGCTTTTAGTCGTAGCGTTTGGTTGAAAAGTTACTAAAATAACTAAAAACTATTAAATTTAGTAGCTACTAGGCGAACCAAACATGCCCTTACTCCATCAGAGCAGGGACAGAAAAAAGAACTCGTGTCCTTATCTACTTGCAAAGAAACAAGATTACGTGCAGTGCAACACGTGAAGGGACACATGATTTAGCGGTTGGTGGGTTGGGTGTACAAGCAGGACGGCGGGACCCGGGAGAGTGAACACGAGGAAGGGGCTCATGCAGCTTGGCTGACACATTGGAACGGACCACGGACGACGTCCTTGTCGAATCGATGCAGATGCCCGTCGGCCGGCCAGCTACGCGATGCCGGCGGTGACGGCCCGAGGCGCGCGCGCGGCGCCGTAGGGGCTCGGGCTGGCCCCGGAGGCCGCGTAGCCGTAGTAGTCGGGGGTGGACGCGGCGCTCCTCTGCGCGCGCAGCTGCTCGTAGAACCGCCGGATGAACTCGTCCGCGCGCCGGTCCACCTGGGCAGCGCCGCCGTCCGCCGGCGACGACCCGGTGGCGGCGATGCGCGACTGCTGCTGCCTGCTGCCCGCGGCCGCAGCCAGGCGCAGCGCCGGCGATGGCGTCGCGGAGAAGGAGGCGCCCGGCACCGGCACGGCGTCGTCGCTGAAGAGCCGGCGGTCGTCGCCGTCGTCCTCGTCGCTGAGCATCTCGAGCACCCGCGCCACCTCGGCCGCGTCGTAGCCGCTGTAGTACTGCATCAGGTACCCGTTGCTAGCCTCCGCCTCGTCCCGGTGCTGCTGCTGGCGGCTGCTCCGGCGTCGGCGGCGGCGCCTGGCGGCGGCGCCGAGGAGGCCGAGCCCCCCGCCGCCTGACGCCGACGACGGCGTGTTGCTGCAGCTGAACTCGACCTCGCGCCGCCTGCGCGAGGGCTCGTGCACCGCCAGGCTCGGGTCCAGCGCGCCGCACGAGAACGGCCCCGCCACACTGGCCCCGCCGGAGGCGTAGGAGAAGGTGCCGTGGCCGTGGTGGGAGGCGAGGAAGCGGTCGCCGAGCGCCTTCCCCGCCGCGATCTTGCCGCGGTGGAGGAGGAGGTGGATGTCCATGGCCAGCTTGCGGCCCGACGGCAGGCCACGGCGCAGCATGTACAGCACGGCACGCACCACCCGCCACAGCCGCCGCGCCACGCTCGGCGGCTCCGTCGCCGCGGCAGCCACCGCGCCCTCTTCCTTCTGCTGCTGCTTCCCGGCCGCCATTGCTTCTCGCTGTCTTTCTTCTCTGCGGCCGACCGTGGAGCTGGACGGACAAGGTCAGGTGAGGAGGGGGAGGCCAGTAGCCAGCGGGGGCAGCTGCGCCTTGTGGTTGTGGCTATCTATGTGCGTGGAAGCGGAGCAAGGTCTGGTGGAAGACGGTGGGAGATGGGACACGTATTTAAAGGCCCGGAAAAGGAGTGTCGGAGCTGAGCCTAATGGCACTGGGTTATCTCATTATCTGCTAACACCCAGCAGCTAAAGAATGTTCGCCCTCATGCTGGTTGATTTGATTGCTAGTTGCCGTGGTTTGGGTCCAACACCAAGAGAAGGTTCAGCAACAAGGGATGGGGCATGGCTCATGGCTGGCCGGCTGGGTACAGAATGGTGGCTCTGCATTATTGCCTGGACAGGGTCCAGCTCCAGCTCCAATGGACGATGCGAGAGCAGGTGTGGTGTGGGGGCGCTTGGATGATGCCCAGATGTCCTCCTGCTTTGCAGCTGCTTCGTCTCTGCTGTTTGCACTTGCACCTTGCACGTATCAGGTCTGTTCGCTCTTATCAGTTAGAGTATTTTTTTGTTACGACAAAATAGCTTCGGCCGGTTTATCAGTCGACTTTAATATCAGCCGAAAACTGATAAAGATGTTTTTCATTTGGACTTTCAGCTACATGCCTCCAGCTTGTAGGCAAACAACCAGGGAACTATGTCGCGTGACACACTGACAGACATACTGCACGAACTCTCTTTTAAATACTCCATGGGTCTTTTTTTTTTTTGATGGACTAGCACTAACAACTAATCCGATTAACTCCTATAAATAGATTAGTGAACTAATAATTAGTTCATGATCAGTGAACTAACAATTAGTCCGTCTATTTAGATACTTATAGACTAAAAATTAGTCAACTAGTTGTTAGTTCCATGGATCCATATATTATTTCCTCTTTAATAATGATTTTGTATTTTTTTAAAAAAAAAGGAAAAGAGAGAGAGATAATGGTCGTCTCTCGTCTCACCGTTTGGAAGGAGGGGGGGGGACTATGGAACTGTTACAAGATTTACCTTTGCGCAAATGTAATGTCACTGACTAAATGAGAAATACCCAATCAGGCATGAAGCATATGCCCGAGGGGCAGAAACCCCTGAACAAAGCTTAACTAAAACATGTCTCCACACATGAACACCGCCGAATAAAATTTTGAGTGCACAGTAAACTAATTAAATTGACGCCAATATGTGTAATTATTATGGTTACTAGTATCTATCAAGCTTGCTACCAACTTGGTAACAGCTGGTTGTCAAACATCATCTGTCAAATTGGTAATTGCACACAAAACATACTGAATCACGAAAAACGGGTAGAATTCCAGACTTCAGGTTAGAATACTTATTAGCCCTCTTGAAAATGTTAAAATTACACGAAAACGTACAGGAATTTCACAGAAAAACTGTTGGATTTAGGAAATTGAAAATCTGGCATTCTGAAGGAGGCCTTAGGTATGTTTCCTTACAAGAATGCTAAAAGAACAATGGAGGCAGGTGCGTTCACTGTTGGTCAAAAACAATTTTCTACTTAATCTTTGTTTGATCGAAAATTAGGTGATGCCACCAAGTTCCACCTGCTCCCAATTTCTTCCACCTTGGCATGAATTTCAGTATATCCATACAAGTCGTGGCAGATAACGCGATGATGGGTGCTTTACTTGACCTGCATGTTCCCCACATTCATATACGCCCATCATCAGAGGAAATAAAAGAAAGTGCACCCCCTGTCACTTCATCCGTTGTTGCCTTACTTTGTGACCGAGAGCTGCGTGGCATGAGTCCAACACGACCATAAGAGTGTGAATCAGAATTGAACCCGTTTTACATTGACTCAATTATTGGATATATCTCCAGTTTACTTTGGATAAGGACACTTGTCGACAAAAGAAGCACGCTTTGTATGTGCCACGTAGCAGGCAAAAACCAAGGTCCCGGGATCAGGCCGCCGGCACACGCAAATGTCTCCACGTAAAAAGTTTAGAGAGTGTTACACAGTTCCACTATACGAGCTTATGTTCGACTATAGTCGATATCTACACTATAAAAGACCAATTCAAATGAAGCTTGGTACACCCCACATTTAAGTCCCTGCTGAGATAGTTCAGCTTTTCTGACCCAGGATTTTAACTCAATTAAGGTCAATGGCTCATAATCCTCTCTCAAAGGCTTCAACTCAATCAAGAGCTGCGGTTATTTGAATGATACCACGCCTGGCTTCAACACCCCTGCCCCCTCCCCCGAGCCCACACCCGTGCAATGCTCTATCCGAACCCAACCTAATTCGATCCTCACCTACGCTCTGATTCAATTTATGAAAAAATATTCAACGAAAGAATTTCTCTGCCCACCCCCGCACAGCGCTCCCCTAGCCTCGCAAAATCCTGCCCCCACACCTCTTCGTCTTTCACCGCCGACCATGCAAGACTCCTCCGGTAGGCGACTAGCTGCGGCCTGTAGTCCGGGACCTAGGCCCAGCAAACTCGGCTGCCCCGGCACGGCGGCAGCCAACAGGCTAACTTAGCACCTTGGCTGCCTCGGGTCCAATGGAGATCCAAAGGTAACGCAAATCCATCCCCATTAGACTATGGTTCAAGTTTTCTACACATTAACAACATCGAGGCCTCGATTGCTAGACCTCCATCATCAGGCCATGCGACGCTGCCTCCTTGTGCGGTGCTCTACTTCCGTGCAGTGCTCAGATCTCCGTGGTGGCGGCCGTGTGTGGAAGGGGGAGGCTATGACATCCGGCCCAGTTTGGAATTTGGCCCATGGTGGCTCATGTGCTTGTTAATGAGACATTGTGTGTGTTGGGGTTGGGGGGGTTAGTCCCACCTTGATTATTCAAGGCATGTTAGATCAACTTATAAGGCTTCCAGAGTCCATCCCACCATGCCTAGCCTAATCCTTTTACGCGAAGCGAGGACAAAAGTGTAAGTGGGATGGTGGTAGGTGTGGTCCTCTCAGCGTGTAAAGTGGATCTGAGCCGTCTGGATTCTAGGGCGTTACAAATGGTACCAGATCTGACCTTCGTAGCCACAGGCGCGGACTAAGAGGGAACGTTCCTAGTCATCGTTTATCCGGTTTGTGGGTGTGTTGGGCTGATGAGGACATCGGGCCCTTTAAGGGGGTTTATGTGATATCCGGTCCAGTTTGGAATTTAGCTCATATATAGTGGCCCATGTGCTTGTTAATGGACACTATGGTGGGTTTATTTGTGCCACGGGCGCGTGCAGGACAGGGGCATGGACTAGTGCGGGTCAGGGCGTGTAAAGTGGATCTGAGACATTTGGACTCTGGGACGTTACAAATGGTATCAGATCCGACCTTCGTGGCCACGGGCACATGCGGGTCAGGTGCACGTTACAAATGGTATTAGATCCGACCTCTGTGGCCACGGGCGCATGCGGGTCAGGGGCGCGGACTAAGAGGGAACGTTCCTGATCATTGTTTGTCCGTTTTGTGGGTGTGTTGGGTCGACGAGGACGTCGGGCCCTTTGAGGGGGTGTATGTGACATATGGTCCAGTTTGGAATTTAGCTCATATATAGTGGCCCATGTGCTTGTTAATGAGACACTATGGTGGGTTTATTCGTGGCCACGGGCGCGTGTGGGATAGGGCCGCGAACTAAGAGGGAACGTTCCTGGTCATCGTTTGTCTGTTTTGTGGGTGTGTAGGGCCGATGAGGACGTCGGGCCCTTTGAGGAGGGTGTATGTGACATCCAGTATAGTTTGGAATTTAGCTCATAAAGCGAGGATGAAAGCGTAAGTGGGTAGGTGTGTGGTTCACTCAACGTGTAGAGTGGACCTGAGCCGTTTAGCGAACTCTGGGACGTTACAGAGGCATCGGTCTCCGGTGGAGAGAAGAGGAGGCGACGACCTCCTTGTTCAAAGAGGGGCATGGTGTGGCGGTCGTGTGGGAGGAAGGGGAGGTGGCACCACTGTTTTAATTCCGGGGCGTTACAGAGGCACCGGTCTCCAGTAGAGAGAAGAGGAGGCGACGACCTCCTCCTCCGAAGAGGGGCATGGTGTGGCGGTCGTGTGGGGGGGGGGGGGGAGGCAGCACCAATCTCTAAAAGATAGAGAGAAGAGGAGGCGACAGCCAGTACTCCGATGGATGGCGAGAGAAAGGTGAGGATGAGAAGAAACCCTCATGCTGGCTGATTATTATGGTTACTAGTATCTATCAAGCTTGCTATCAACTTGGTAACTGCTGGTTGTCAAACATCATCTGTCAAATTGGTAATTGCACACAAAACATACTGAATCACGAAAAACGGGTAGAATTCCAGACTTCAGGTTAGAATACTTATTAGACCTCTTGAAAATGTTAAAATTACACGAAAACGTACAGGAATTTCACAGAAAACCTGTTGGATTTAGGAAATTGAAAATATGGCATTCCGAAGGAGGCCTTAGATATGTTTCCTTACAAGAATGCTAAAAGAACAATGGAGGCAGGTGCATTCACTGTTGGTCAAAAACAATTTTCTACTTAATCTTTGTTTGATTGAAAATTTGGTGATGCCACCAAGTTCCACCTGCTCCCAATTTCTTCCACCTTGGCATGAATTTCAGTATATTCATACAAGTCGTGGCAGATAACGTGATGATGGGTGCTTGGCCTGTTTGGAACACGGTTTTTTCAAAGGAAAAGTGAAGGAAATCAAAATGGAGGAAAGGAAGATGGTCACAGCGTTTGGAACAAAGGAAAGGAGCGAATCCTTTCCTCTGGAATACTGTAGCAACGATATGATTTCACGGGAAAAAACATTTGCTCCTGCCTCTGGTTTTTCGATCCTTCGCGGAAGCCCGATGCAGCCGCGCGGTTATCGTCTGCTGGGTGGAGAAGTTTCCTGTGTTATAAATTCCTGTATTCCAAACAGCCTAAATTTTCTGTTCCTGTGTTTTGAAAAATCCCGTAGTTTTTCACTTTTCATCGTACCTTATTCCTGTGTTTTTTCCTATTCCTGTGTTTTGGATTCCTTCGTTCCAAACAGGCCCGGAATAAGGTACGATGAAAAGTGAAAAACTACAGGATTTCAAAACACAGGAACAGAAAATTTAGGCTGTTTGGAATACAGGAATTTATAACACAGGAAACTTCTCCACCCAGCAGACGATAACCGCGCGGCTGCATCGGGCTTCCGCGAAGGATCGAAAAACCAGAGGCAGGAGCAAATGTTTTTTTCCCGTGAAATCATATCGTTGCTACAGTATTCCAGAGGAAAGGATTCGCTCCTTTCCTTTGTTCCAAACGCTGTGACCATCTTCCTTTCCTCCATTTTGATTTCCTTCACTTTTCCTTTGAAAAAACCGTGTTCCAAACAGGCCCTAAAGCACCCATCATCGCGTTATCTGCCACGACTTGTATGAATATACTGAAATTCATGCCAAGGTGGAAGAAATTGGGAGCAGGTGGAACTTGGTGGCATCACCAAATTTTCAATCAAACAAAGATTACTTGACCTGCATGTTCCCCACATTCATATACGCCGATCATCAGAGGAAATAAAAGAAAGTGCACCCCCTGTCACTTCATCCGTTGTTGCCTTACTTTGTGACCGAGAGCTGCGTGGCATGAGTCCAACACGGCCATAAGAGTGTGAATCAGAATTGAACCCGTTTTACATTGACTCAATTATTGGATATATCTCCAGTTTACTTTGGATGAGGACATTTCTCAATTATTGGATATATCTCCAGTTTACTTTGGATAAGGACACTTGTCGACAAAAGAAGCACGCTTTTGTATGTGCCACGTAGCAGGCAAAAACCAAGGTCCCGGGATCAGGCCGCCGGCACACGCAAATGTCTCCACGTAAAAAGTTTAGAGAGTGTTACACAGTTCGACTATACGAGCTTATGTTCGACTATAGTCGATATCTACACTATAAAAGACCAATTCAAATAAAGCTCGGCACACCCCACATTAATGTCCCTTCTGAGACAGTTCAGCTTTTCTGACCCAGGATTTTAACTTCATTAAGGTCAATGGCTCATAATCCTCCCTCAAAGGCTTCAACTCAATACAAGGGCTGCGGTTATTTGAATGATCCCACGCCTGGCCTCAACACCCCTGCCCCCTCCCCCGAGCCCACACCCGTGCAATGCTCTATGCGAACCCAACCTGATTCGATCCTCACCTACGCTCTGATTCAATTTATGAAAAAAAACATTCATAACTATTCCGTCCACAGGTGCGACACCAAAGTCGCTCGCTCCCATGGATCCCCGTGCGATTTCTTATCCTCTCCCCGTCGGTCTACTACTGCGTGCGATTTCTTTCCAAAACAAACCACATCACGTGCTCCACTCCATCCTCTCCCACCGCCGCCACCCTGGCCCCCACAGCGCCTCCCCTCCCCTCCCCTCCCCTCCCACGACGCCTCCAACGATAGCGGCGACGATCCCCGCCGCCACACGCCACTTGCACCGCCTCGTCGGCGACCTCTGGGGCGGCCTGGCTGGGGACGCACCTCCCCTGACCGCGGGCGCAATTGCCACGGTGACCCTGGGTGGTTGCTCGTGAGGGTGCGATTCAAGTCCGTCGCCGGCGACCAGCACCCACCAGGTATCTTGCCGCATCCTGCACTCCCTGCTGTGCGAAACTGAGCACCTAAACCCTAACTTAACCAATCTAGGTATGTATTCAGATCTCATCTAATTACAATTTGTTGTATGTAGTATGCCTAAGAAATGCGTTTTTTGGCTAAAGTTGATGCGCTTTACTGGGTCCGCCGCTGCTCGAGGATTCAACAATTGCCTTCTTCTTTTTTCATATAGTATGTGTCGGTGCAGAAAGTGACCAACTAGTGAATATTTGTAGTTTTGTTGTACGTTGTTATCGGAGGTGGTCTAGCACTCAATGACACAGGATTTATACTGGTTTGGGCAACGTGCCCTACGTCCAGTCGGGGTTGGTCGGTGACTTTATTCCTGAGCCCAGGTGCTCGAAGTTTGCAGTGGGGTTACAAACGAGAAGGAGAAAGATGAGGTGTACAAGAGGTTTTTTCGGCTCCAGTTAGAAGGGCCGAGAGTGACAGGAACTTCGCTATGAGCTCGATGTTCAAGCGGGTGCTTGAGGTCCAAACCTGGTGGTTCTATGGTTGTGAGCTATCGATCTAAGGAACTCTGATCAACTGGACTCAGTCTCCTTTGGAGGAAGCGCATCCCCTTTTATAGATGAAGGGGACGACTTTACAAGTGAGAGGGAAAGGGTGCGTATGTTACCGAGCCTTGTTGCCCACGCCTACCGAGCCTTGTTGCCCACACCGGTGGATACAAGATAATGGTAGGCGCCTACAACACTGTTGATGTTACTGTAGAATGTCAGATGCATGTGGGAGGTCGTGCTGCCTTCTTCAGGGACGGTAGACGTCGGTACCTGCAAATACTGTTCGATGCCATATGAGAGTTTTTAGCGGTGCCTACAATACAGTAGAGGGAGATGCCAGCGCCTACAATACTGTTTGTGTCAGGGTGGCTGCGGAGTACTGTTCCGTGCAGGGTATGGTCCTTGGTACAGTGGTTTTGACTTGCGAGCCTTGCCTTGCTTTTCTTCGCGCGTCTCCTGGTTCCTACCGAGCGGGCGTCCCTGGTCGGATGGCTCCAGTCAGCTCTGAGTGCGCCGGTCGGAGAAAAGTGGTGAGCATGGTTTCTATGAGCCCCAGTCTGAGGGACGCGAGGTCAGAGTCGAAAGTAGTGCTTTGGGCCAGGCCTTCCGATTGGAGAGGGCGTCCGAAGGAGGCTGGAGGCCGAAGCGAGTGCTCCGATCGGAGTGGTGGGCCGAAGGGGTCGACGAGCGGGCGCCGCTCCTTTTGGTCCAAACCTTCTGGTCGGCGGCTGGGCCGTCCTTCTGGCCTATTGTATTTAGACTCTTGGGCCAAGCCTTGGCGCGGAAGCTGGTCCCCGAGGGACCTTGGGTTTATGAACCTGACAGGAGCCCCCAAGCCCCTAGGCAATTCGAGTAGTATCGTTCGGGGGATTTTTGTCTTGACGACGGGTGCGTGCGAGCGCACCCACGGGTGTAGCCCCCGGGCGGTTCGAGCAGAATCGTCTGGGGGGTTTTCTGTTTTAGCGGGCGTGTGTGTCTGTTTTTAGTCTAAGACGGAATTTTGTCGCCTGAGGCATCATTGTGCAACCGAGGCGTTTTTAGGCGCGAAGATTGGATTGAGACAGAACTTACTGATCCCGGTGTCGATGCGCGCCGTGGATCAGGCGAGGAAGTTAGTTCGGGCGTGAGAGAGCTCACTGATCCTGGCGTCGATGCGCGTCGTGGGATCGGGTGATGAAGTTAGTTCGGACAAACCCTGGTGTCGGTGCGTGCCGTGGTTTTTGAAATAGTTAGTTTAGGGGTCGGACGAGACCGAGACCGTGGGTCCTGGCGTCGGTGCGCTCCGTGGGACCAAGCGGGTCAGAGTTGTGGATCCTGGCCTCGGCGCAGCCTAGGTGGCCGAGGTAGTTAGTTTTTGGGATCAGACGAGGCGACTAGGCGGTGCTCGTGGATCCTGATGATGCGAGTTTAGGGTCGCGGTCCTTGGATTTTTTGGAGCGCAGTCGGAAGTGTAGCTGGATGACGTGAGTTCAGAGTCAACGCGAGTTCGAAGTCGCGGCCCCTGGTTTTTTTGGAGCGTAGTCGGAAGTATAGCCGGATGACGTGAGTTCGGAGTCGACATGAGTTCGGAGTCGTGGTCCCTAGTTTTTTGGCTTGAGCCCCCGTGCCCTGTTGGGCCTTCATAGGGGTCGATGTGAGTTGTGTGCATTACCCCATCCTTGGTTCCTCACAACCGGAGGGGCTGAGTCTTGTCGCCTGTCCCGATCGCTCGGGCTCGAACGACGTCGCTCGGTGAGTTTGCTAACGGGTATGATCGAGTGGAATCTAGGTCTGTCGTTCATGACAGGGTCGGCATAGCCCTCTTGTGACATTCCACTACTCCTTTACCTGCAACCTGGTGAATGCCTGGGTCGTTCCGGAGACCAACCCAGGTGGCCTAACGGCCTCCCCTCGATGGAGATTCTGTGGGCTTGGCGAGAGGTTCAAGATCGAACGAGAAGATTGAGATGAAATGGTCTGCTAGACCAGGCGAGGGCCGCACGGGGCTCATCTACGGTTTTCTCCCCTGGCTCTGTTGTTTGCTCATGTCGAATGAGGCAACCGCCACTTTGTGACGCAACACGGAGCGTTGTGATGCATTTCACTGCACATGCGATGCTTAGTTCCCAAGCCCCTGGGTGGTTTAGGGCCCGAATCATCCGGGAGGCATGGGCGTATGGAATGAGATGCGTGTATGGATGTATGAAATGATTGTAAGGAAATAGAGGGGGTTGGTAGTGCTCACCTTGATGGCTTAAGATAGGGTTCGGAGAGCTTCAGTCGAAAATGTCCGACCGGGACCTACGCTCGTCAATCGTGGGTGAGTCCTTGTGTGAATAGTTTTTGTATTAATGAACACATGCTCACCTTGATGACCTGAGTGACGGGGTTCAGAGAGCTTTCAGTTAGAAATGTCCGACCGGGACCCATGCTCGTCGTTCATGATGGAATCGGCATGGCCTACATGGGGCACCCCTGCGCTTCCTTACCTATCTCTTGGTGTCTATCCTGAGTGATTCGATCGACTCAGGGGGTCGGATGGTTTCTTCCAACGAAAGATTTCACTTTGGGTTCCTCTAGGTCTGGCCTAGGGAAGCGGGGAGCCACCCGCGTGTGGTGGTGCTTCGGTTCCTATGCCCATCGTGCGGTAGTGGTGGGCCATGTCTAGGCCATGTCCCTTCTGATTAGGAGTCGTTCCATCACGCGGGGCACGTCTCATCGGTCAGGGCGTGTCTTATCTGCATTAAATGGCGTGCCCTTCCTTGAATGTTGTTTCTTTTTCCTTAAGTAGGAGAAGGGAACATGATTTTTTTGCTTGTTCCTCGTCTACCACCGCCTTCCCTCTTCCTTCTTGCCATGAGCATTCCTAAGAGCCGCGGAGGTTTCTAGGAAAGAAAGGGGAGAGAGCGAGGGGGAAGAGAAGAACTCACCAATCCTCTTGCGATCCTAGAGCGAAATGTCAGACTGGAGGTCGTCCACCGTGAGGAAGTCGGTGCTGGAGGCCTTTGTCAAGAAGGGGTTTCTACCGCCGTAGGAGGTGGCCCACTGGAGGGTTCTCAGGGGGGGAGGAGTTTCCGCAGCCTCGGCCCGATGATGTGGTGTCCTTCCTCACCTTCCATGAGCGCGGGTTGGGATACCCCGCGCACTAGTTCTTGCCTCGACTCCTCAATGAGTGGGGTCTGGAGCTGCAACACCTTAATCCGATAGGGGTGCTGCACATCGCTAGCTTCGTCACCATCTATGAGGCTTTCCTCAGGATGGAGCCACACGCAGATTTCTTCCGGCGGCTGTTCTCCAGGAGGACCCTGATGGCGGGGAATTCGGCCGAAACCACGCCGGTGGGAGGTTTTGCCTTGCAGAGGAAGCCGAGCGTGGGAGGTTCGTACCCCGCGTACACCCCCTGTGACTCCAACTGGGGGTGACACGGGGAGTGGTTTTACATCAGGAATCCGGCGGCGGCGCTGTTTCCGGTGTTCACCGGTGGGAGGCTAGAGAAGTGGGATAACTGGTCGTGGGGTTTCACCCGCGTGAAGAAGTACAAGGTGGGAGTCATCGAGGAGGAGCTCCGGGGGCTCATAAAGCGGGTCCTTGGTGGGGTGCGGGTGTTCCACACCCTCCACCACCGCCGGGTTACGCTGTTGGCGGAGAGGACATGCCCGATGTGGAGGTATAGTGGCCAGTCTGACCCAGACCGTGCGTCGCTGGCGGACCTGCCAGATGACGAGGTTTGGAGTCACCTAGGTCGAGTGCTGCAGCTGAGGCCCAAGGAGATAGTTGTGGGGAAACCCATACCGTTCAATGCCTCAGTAATATCCAGACTGGTATGATCCCTTCTTTTTCGTTCGTGTCTCTTCCTCTACTTTTCCTATTTCTTGATTTCGGGTCATCCATTCCGTAGGGGCTTGAAAAGTACAAGTCTTGACCGCACCTTCCTAAGGGACCAGAGGGCGCGGCCCGATAGGCCGTCCAGAAGGAGGTGGCAGATGCTAGGAAGAAGAAGAGAACCAGGGAGGTTCAGCGGAAGCAGGAGAAGGAGCAGGAGGTCACCTGACGCGTGAAGGCCGGGGAACGTAGGAGCGACATTGAGTTGGAACTTGCGTCGGATGATCCTACGGATGTGGAAAACATTGTCTTCTCTGATGAGAAGGAGAGTTGGGAGGTCGTTGTGACCTTGGCAGAGCATCGCGACCCTACAGCAATGTCCGCTGGTGAGGAGCATGAGACCGCACGGCACGCAGTGGTTCCCACATCGAGGAAGCGTGCGGCGAGTGCGGACGTCGTTGGCGGACGGGCGGCGAAACGGACATGGTCACCGTGCCCCTTGGCGGTGTCGTCGGTCCCGTCATCGGCTGTGGCGGACGCGGTTGAGCATGCCGGGTGGTCCGAGGAGCAGACTGGCACTTGTGCATCGCCAGGACTGGTGCCAACACGTGACTCGCAGCCGAGGGAGGCCCTGCCTACCATGGATGTGGTTGAGCAGGCCGGGTGGTCTGAGGAGCAGACTGGCGCCCGCGCATTGCACGACTTGCAGCCAGAGGAGGTCCCACCCACTACTCTGATCGGGGACTCCCGAGTCGAGAGTCGTGGTGACCCACGGGTCGGGCATGAGCTGGTTGGGGCGACTCCATCCCCCGCCAAAGTGAGGGGGCGTGGGTCGCAGCCTGGGAGCGGTCTGTGCGCTGTAGGCCCACCGGGTCTTGGTTTTAGAGTTGTGCCGCTCGCCTCTCGGTATGTTTCTGCTTTGTTTCTTTGATCTTTTGCTGGTTGAGTCTTTTTGGAGTGTGACTTGCCTGCAATTTTTGTCAACGGCCGAGGGATGACGGGGCTGAGCATAGCCTTGACTCCCATGTAGGAGACCTGGAGGCCCACCCTATAGCGTGCTGCGGTGAGTGACGGGGCGAGCAGGGTGGTGGCAGCGAACCTTCCCTTTCGGGGGCGGTTGCTGCCATAGCGACGGCGGCGACGTCGACTTTGGCGGTGATTCCGGTGCCGACAGCGGGGGCCACATTGGAAGTAACCCTCATGGCCCTTCCTCCACCGGTCACAGCGGAAGATGAGAGGGAGACCGAGTTCCCAGCCTCGTCGGGTGGAGGGCCGCCCGGCTCATCCTTGCTGTTGGGGCCGAAGGCGCTGGAGGAAAGTGTGGCCGGGATGGAGTCGGGATGCCCGGTGGTGGTCCATGCGAATGAAGTGGTGGACATCCCATCTAATGATGAGGCGGATATCACGGCGGGGCTGCCGGTGTCGCCGCAGGAGCTGGCGGTGGTCCAATCGGAGACTGGGCCCTCTAGCAGGCTACCGGACGGTGACCTAGAGTGGGCCTCCCATGAGGACCAAGCGGAGGCGCGGTTTGTCCTTTGGGATTCCTAGGAGCATCAGCTCTGGGACATCCTTGGGGAGTTAGGGCATGTCATGGTGTTCGAGCTCACCAACCTATCCGAGAAGCTTGGAAACGCCTAGAGGCAGGTTAGGTTTGCTCAGCCTTTGGTGGAGGTCGACCTGTTGCTTGCCACTGCGGTGAGTTTTCCGTACTTTGTCCTTGACCTTTGAACCTTTTGTTGGTTGCCTTAGCGTGCCTATTTTTGTAGAGTCTAAAGGAGATGTCATCCCACAACTCTTGCTTCCTCTGGACGGAACACGCCCGGATGGCTGAGCTCAAGCGTCAGTTAGCGTCCGCCCATCGTGAGTCCTAGGACCGGGCGACCGAGGTGACCGTGGCACGGGTGGAGGGGTAGCGTGCAGCTGAGCGGGCAACTATCGCCGAGCAAGGGCTCGAGGCGGTGAAGGCCCGTCAGGCAGAGACCAAGGTGGGGCTACGGGCATCCTTGGTGAGCACCGAGGCAGTGTTGTGAGAGTCCTTGGCGGCCCTTGAGCTAGAGCGGGCCGCTTTGGTGTCGGCGCAGAACGCCCTGGAGTCGACACGGAAGGCCCTGGAGGTGGAGCAGAAGGCCCGGTCGGAGGTGGACTAGGAGGTGCTCGCGCTCTAAGGTCGGGTGATGGGGATGGAGGACGCGAGTGCCCAGTTGCGTGAGCAAGCGGCCTGGTAGGTGGAGGATCTCTCCATCCTTGAGAACTTCCACGTCGGTACATGCTTTTTCCGTTCTTCGTTGTTGGTTTTTTCCTTCAGCCTGTTTCTAAGCTTGTCGCCCTTCTCTCAGAGCTGGGTGGAATGGTGAAGACGCTGGAACGGGACTTGGAGATGGTCAAGGCGACCCTCAGCTGGAATGCAGAGGAACTGGTCAAGTCCCGTGAAGAGCGACGTGCTCTCAAGGGGGATCTTGACCAGATCTGCAACGTTGCCTAGCTTGTCGTCTCGGACGTCTTCGGGTCGGCGCCCAGCACTAGCACACCCGCGGTCCAGTTGGCAGAGGTTCTAGATGCAGTTTGGGACCTTATTAGGAGTGGGTTGTTCTACGGGGCGGCGGGGGTGCTGACATCGGTGGCGACGCACCATCCGAACCTAGACTTCGCCGCTATCTACAGCGGGTATGCTGAAGGCTTGAGCACGGAGGACTTGCTGCCGCACGCAAGGTTGGTGGCGGAGCAAGTCTTTGCCCAGTGGGTGATGGACATCCGCCATGAAGATATGGCCAGAAGCATGCACAGAGAAGACGTTGCCTAGTCTGTAGACGGCGCGGAGCCTAGGTCCGAGGCGAACATCGCCCCAGCCCCGATCGAGCCGAACGTCGTGCCACCGGGGAGTGAGTAGCCCGCGCCCTCGTCGGTCGTATCATCAGCAGATGTCGCCGGGCCGGTCCAATAGCTTGCAAAATATAAGTAATTTAGTGAAGGTAGAAGTTTAAGTTTGTGGGGGAGCCCCTGTGTAAATATTACTGTGTGCTTAATGACTACCGTCGATTTTGTTTTCTGTGATGGAATTGCTCCGTTCGGGGGAGCCTGTTCCCTTTCGTTCCGTAGTTTTTCCTTAGCATAATTTTGTTTTTATTCTTTCTCTCTTGTACCTGCCCGTTTGTCTCGTAGGTCGCGACCTTGGGAGCCTGGGTCGTGGCCCACGAGGCTCGACTGCTCGTAACCATAGGGAAAGGCGGGGTGCGATCGGTTGGAATGTTTTTAAAGCTATGTAAAGCAAAACTAAGGAACAAACTATCCCATTGGTTGGGTAGGAAGAAATTTCACCATATGTAAACAAAACAGGGAGGTAGTCATTAAGCATAATGATAGTAGTGTACTCTAGTGGAGCCCCCGGGCGCCCCGGGGCAAAAAGTGTTTGGGTCGGGGTGCTTTTGTAGGAGCATATACTAAGTAAACAATGGTAAGATTGAAGCTTAGGAAAAACGACATAGCTGTTCTAGTAGTTCAGAGAGATGAGCGTCATTGTCGTCCTTCGGTCGGTACGCGTCCTAGCCCGCTACGCCCCCTTTCTTGGTTGATGCTTCCTTGCCTTTTCTTCCTTCGGCCTATCGGCCTGCTGTAGAAGGTGCTTGAGGAGCTGGCAGTCCTTGTAGAGGTGGTTTATGGGGTAGTCGTGGTTGGTGCATGGGCTCTCCATGAGCTCATGGAAGTGGCTGGAAGGGCCGTGCTAGGACTGTGTGCCCGCATGATCGGCCGCGGCAACCGATGTGAAGTTGGCCGGTCGACGGTGATCCTTTATGTTCTTTTTTCCCCTCTACGTGGAGGGGCCCTCATTTTGACCCTAGCGCTTGGCCTTACCTTTGTCACGACCTCCATTAAAGCACGGTGGGAATGACACTTGCTGGAGGTGTTGGATGAAGGTCCATGGTCCCAGGCCATCAGGGCTAGGACTTCGATCGCTGATGCATGTGTCTCGGTTTGGTCCGAGCCACGTGAATACAGGCGGTCGGTGCAGAGCAGTCGCTGAGTCAAGACGAGGTGCTAGTGCGGCCTCCTGTGCCGCACTCAGCGATTGTAGCGGTGATCGAGTGGAGCGACCCGTCTGCCGCGTTCTCGCTCCCCTGGCGGAGAGCGAGGACATGTGTCGGTGTCGTGATATGGAGCACTCTGCTTGTTGAATGGAGGCAGTCTCCACTAGTGTCTAGAGGTTCCGATGGATCGCCTGTTCATGAGGGTCGTTTGGCTCGGATAGGCCGCACAGAAGCATTGCCGTGGCGGGGATGTTCTGGTTCACCCGAGCGAAGTGCGGGGGATTGGTCCCCCTGTCCATGGTGTTGCACTGGACCTGACGGGCACGACGCCAGGCGCCGCTCGCCGGTCTTCGCATACGGGGCGTAGTGTGGTGCGTAGAGCGTGCTGGCATAGTTGGTGGCTGAGGCGGCCACTGTCGTCGTAGTCCTTCCCCGTGCTCAAGTGTGAGCTCAGGGGTCCCCGCATGAGGGCCCAGAGGAGCGTGGGTCCAGAAGGACTCCGTTACCCCTAGCGGCTATTCCAGAGTGTCCGCCACAGCGTGCTCCTAGGATGGAAGGTGGCTAGGCACCACGTCGCCGATACTGGATCCGTCACTCCCGATGTCGTTATCCATGATGTCGAGGAAACAGGTGGGAGCATAGCTCGCCATCCCCATGAACTTAGATATGAGAGGGTGTGGCGCTAGCATCGTTTGGAGTCCCCGAGCGTATGCGTCCGTGGGAGACACGAGGCCATAGGGGAACCGACCGTACAGTGGTTGTGACGGGGACAACGGCAGCCCTCTGTGTATTTGGCGGAAGATAGAATGTAGTGCGTAAATAACTACATGCATATTACTCACAGTGGGGTTTGAGCAGAGAGTTTGCTCGGAATGAAGCGCAGATGCCGCGTCGTCGAAGTCGCGCATCCTAGAGTCGATGGAGGACGTCTCTCCGATGGGTGTTGGGTCACAAGCCTTCTCGTGGAGGTGTAGTACGCCGAGTCGGTCGGCAATGAAGTCCAGGCTTCCAAAGAGGAAGGCCTGGGATGGCTCGAAGACAGGTGGAACCAGCATCCCAGTGGGTGAGAGTGCGGGAAACTCCAACGAGCCGAAGCAAATCGTATCGTCTGAGCCCGCCACGGTGGGGGTGGTGGAAAAATGGGCCATCCGATGACCAAAAAGTATTGAATGTATAGCATCCTCCCCACGGACGGCACCAACTATCGGTGCAGAAAGTGACCAACTAGTGAATATTTGTAGTTTTGCTGTACGTTGTGATCGAGGGTGGCCTAGCACTCAATGACATAGGATTTATACTAGTTCAGGCAATGTGCCCTATGTCCAGTCGGGGTTGGTCGTTGACTTTATTCCTGAGCCTAGGTGCTCAAAGTTTGTAGTGGGGTTACAAACGAGAAGGAGAAAGATGGGGTGTACAAGAGGTCCGGTCGGCTCCGATCGGAAGGGCCGAGAGTGACAGGAACTTCGCTATGAGCTAAGTGTTCAAGCGGGTGCTTGAGTTCCGAACCTGGCGGTTCTATGGTTGTGAGCTATCGATCTAAGGAACTCTGATCAACTAGACTCGGTCTCCTTTGGAGGAAGCGAACCCCCTTTTATAGATGAAGGGGACGACTTTACAAGTGAGAGGGAAAGGGTGCGTATGTTATCGAGCCTTGTTACCCACGCCTACCGAGCCTTGTTGCCCACACCGGCAGGTACAAGATAATGGTAGGCTCCTACAACACTGTTGATGTGTACTGTAGAATGTCAGATGCATGTGGGAGGTCATGCTGCCTTCTTCAGGGACGGTAGACATCGGTACCTGCAAATATTGTTTGATGTCGTATGGGAGTTTTCCTATAATGGTGTAGAGGGAGATGTCGGCGCCGACAATACTGTTTGTGTTAGGGTGGCTACGGAGTACTGTTCCATGCAGGGTATGGTCCCTAGTATAGTGGTTTTGACTTGCGAGCCATGCCTTGCTTTTCTCCGCGCGTCTCCTGGTTCCTACCGAGCGGGCATCCCTGGTTGGATGGCTCTAGTTGGCTCTGAGTGCACCGATCGGAGAAGAGTGGTGAGCAGGGTTCCTACGAGCCCTGGTCCAAGGGACGCAGGGTCGGAGTCAGAAGTAGTGCTTTGGGCGAGGCCTTCCAATTGGAGAGGGCATCCGGAGGAGGCTAGAGGCTAAAGCGAGTGCTCCAATCAGAGTGGTGGGCCGAAGGGGTCGACGAGCAGGCACCGCTGAAAGGTCCTAATGGCTAGAGGTGGGGTGAATAGCCTAATAAAATTTCTACAACAACACTTAACAAAGTAGTTAGACAATTATGAGGCGAAGCAAGTGTTGCGCTAGCCTACTCAAAATGCAAGCCACCTACCACAATTCTAGTTTAGATAGTATCTATTCACACAATAGCTATGATACTACTCTATGTTAGTGTGCTCTCAAAGGCTAACTAAAGAGCCACACCAACGAAGCAAGCAAGCTCTCACAACTAGCTACACTAAAGAGCTTGACAACTAGTTTGTGGTAATATAATGACAATGATCAAGAAGGTTATACCGCCATGTAGATGAAGGAACCAATCAATCACAAGGATGAATAACAATGAAGACCAATCACCTCGGAATCAATGATAAACACAATGATTTTTACCAAGGTTCACTTGCTTGCTGGCAAGATAGTCCTCGTTGTGGCGATTCACTCACTTGGAGGTTCATGCGCTAATTGGCTTCACACGCCAAACTCTCAATAGGGTGCCACACAACCAACACAAGATGAGGATCACACAAGCCACAAGCAATCCACTAGAGTACCTCTTGGCTCTCCGCCAGGGAAAGGTCAAGAACCCCTCACAATCACCATGATCGGAGCCGGAGACAATCACCAACCTCCGCTCAACGATCCTTGCTGATCCAAGCCATCTAGGTGGTGGCAACCACCAAGAGTAACAAGCAAAATCCGCAGTGAAACACGAACACCAAGTGCCTCTAGATGCAATCACTCAAGCAATGCACTTGGATTCACTCCCAATCTCACAAAGATGATGAATCAATGATGGAGATGAGTGGGAGGACTTTGGCTAAGCTCACAAGGTTGCTATGTCAATGAAAATTGCCAAAGGTATGAGCTTCAACCGGCCATGGGGCTTAAATAGACGCTCCCACGAAATAGAGCCATTATACCCCTGCACTGGGCACAACACGGGCTGACCGGACGCTGGACCTCAGCGTTTGGTCGCCCAATGATAGCCACGTGTCTCAGTTTCACTCGTAACTTGAGTTGACCGGACGCTACGCTATAACTGACCGGACGCTGAGCCACCAACTTCCGGTCGTTTCCAGTAAGGTTCTAGAAACGCCTTTTGCCCATCGAACGCGTCCGGTCAAGCACGACCGGACCCTTCCATCGTCCAGTCAGAGACCCTAGCCTTTGAGCACTGCTCGACAACAGGACCAGACACTCCTCACCAGCGTCTGGTCGTTTGACCGACGCCAGCGTCTCTACTGTTACAACTGACCGGACGCGCCGGTTCCTCTGGGACCAGCGTCCGGTCACCATGTGATCAGCGAGACTTACTCCTTTTCACCTCTAACTTCTTCACCCTTGCTCAAATGTACCAACCACCAAGTGTATCACCTTGTGCACATATGTTAGCATATTTTCACAAACATTTTCAAGGGTGTTAGCATTCCACTAGATCCTAAATGCATATGCAATGAGTTAGAGCATCTAGTGGCACTTTGATAACCACATTCCGATACGAGTTTCACCCCTCTTAATAGTACAGCTATCAAACCTAAATGTGATCACACTCTCTAAGTGTCTTGATCACCAAAACAAAATAGTTCCTATGATTTATACCTTTGCCTTGAGCTTTTTATTTTTCTTTTTCTTCTTTCCAAGTCCAAGCACTTGATCATCACCATGGTATCATCATCATCATGCTATGATCATCATTTGCTTCATCACTTGGAATGTGCTACCTATCTCATGATCACTTGATAAACTAGGTTAGCACTTTAGGGTTTCATCAATTCACCAAAACTAAACTAGAGCTTTCAATCTCCCCCTTTTTGGTAATTGATGACAACCCTTATACAAAGATATGAAATAAAATTCAATTGAATCTGTGTTGCTTGCCCAAGCATATTTACCATGTGTAAAAGGATATGGACAAGTTTCATGAACCCCAAATGGTAGCAATTGCTCCCCCTATATATGTGCTAAGAGTTTGGATTGTAGCTTGCACATATGCTTAGATAGGAAAAGTAGGAGACAATGTCTACCAAATGATGCTAAGGTATAAAAGATGGACCTTTGAAGCGTGATACCAATCGGAGTGCACCATTATACCATCCTTAGCATCATGATTAGGTTGATACTACTTGGAGATACTTGGAAATGAAATCATTAGATATCCTATGCATGCTAGTTTTTCATTTTATCATTCAAACCTACAACTAGCATACACCACACAAGCATGGATATTTTAAATTTAGAACTTGTGCCATGCAAGCAAACATATGAAATGCACATTCAAATGCATCATACAAGTTTATGAGCTTGCTCCCCCTACTTGTGTGCTCAAAATTTCAATTGACCCCTTTCCTTTTATCATATCTCTCCTCTTATGTCAAGTTCTCCCCCTATCACTTGTATCTTTATTTCTCTTCCTTTTTGTGTTGTCTTTTCACTTATCTTAGTGTACTATCTCTCTCCCTATTGTCACTTATGTCTTTGTTTCACTTACACTTATGTCTTTGTTTCACTTATATCTTTGTTTCTCTCCCCCTTTGTCATCAATGACCACAAAGACTTAAAACATAGATAGTACCACTTATAGGGTCGAGATTATCAATGTCAATCAATGGGGTGAGGATCATTTTTCAAATTTGGTCCAATCTAGACCATTTACCAAAGATATTTAACTCGGTTTGATCCAAGGACAAGCTTCTTCACACCTCTAAATAAGGGTTATCTTGTACCATGTTGAGTTAAACACTTAGAGTTCATTTTCTAGATTAAACACTAGGTTTACAAGCCCACAAATATGTCATATGCTATCACTAGATTATGTCAAGCATAGAAGCAATAGTGATACTATATAAACATCAAATTCATTTGATTTTCATGAATGAGCCTAATAAACTAGAACCACTTTGAAAGGTCCTAATGAGATTGAAAATGTGACTAGATGCACTAAACATGTCCTTAGCAAGGATGTATGTCATGCCAATCAACTTTTACCTTGAATAGCTCAAAGGAGAGGCATGTCATATGAGTGGGGAGTGCATCAACACATATTTGAGAAATCCAATATGTTCAACTCATTCCTTAGCTTGCAAAACCTTTTCTCATCCAATGGCTTGGTGAATATATCGGCAAGTTGATCTTCGGTGCCTACACTCCCAATGCAAATGTCCCCTTTTTGTTAGTGATCTCTTATGAAATGGTGGCGGACATCAATGTGCTTTGTTCTTGCATGTTGAACCGGATTATTGGTTAGCTTGATTGCACTCTCATTGTCACATAGCAATGGCACTTTCTTGAACTTGATTCCAAAGTCACTCAAAGTGGCCTTCATCCAAAGTATTTGTGCACAACAACTACCGGCGGATATGTATTCGGCTTCGGCGGTTGATAATGCAACACTATTTTGCTTCTTTGATGACCATGAAACAAGTGATCTTCCCAACAATTGACATATGCCCGAGGTGCTCTTCCTTTAGACCTTGCATCCCTCATAATCTGAGTCGGAGTAACCAACTAACTTAAACTTTGCTCCTTTGGGATACCACAAACCAACATTTGGTGTATGCTTTAAGTACCTCAATATTCTCTTAGTAGCCTTTAAATGACTTTCTCTTGGTGAGGCTTGAAATCTTGCACACATGCATACACTAAACATGACATCCAGCCTTAATGTGGTCACATAGAGTAGGCTTCCAATCATAGACCGATACAACTTTTGATCCACCATGTTTCCACTTGCATCACTATCCAAGTTGCCATTGGTTCCCATTGTGTGCTAATGACTTTGATATCAATCATTCCAAACTTCTTGATCATGTCCTTGATGTACTTGCCTTGACTCACAAATGTACCATTCTTCAATTGTTTGATTTGAAGACCAAGGAAGTAACTCAACTCTCCAATCATGGACATCTCAAACTCATTAGCCACCATTTTTCCAAACTCATCACAAAAATCTTGATTAGTTGATCCAAATATGATGTCATCAACATATATTTGCAACACAAATAGATCTTTTCCAATCTTCTTGATGAAAAGAGTGGTGTCAACCTTGCCCATTGTGAACCCTTTAGAGAGTAGGAAGTCCCTCAATCTCTCATACCATGCTCTAGGAGCTTGCTTCAAGCCATACAAAGCTTTCTTCAACTTTACACATGGTTGGGCTTCTTATCATCTTCAAAACTGGGAGGTTGCTCAACATACACTTCTTCATTGATGTAGCCATTGAGAAATGCACTCTTGACATCCATTTGATAGAGCTTTATGTTGTGGGCACAAGCATAGGCTAGCAATATTCTAATTGCTTCCAATCTAGCAACCGGGGCATATGTTTCTCCAAAGTCAAGACCTTCAACTTGTGTATAGCCTTGTGCTACCAATCTTGCTTTGTTTCTTACAACTATCCCATCTTGATCTTGCTTGTTTCTAAAGACCCATTTGGTTCCAATCACATTATGTCCCTTTGGTCTTTCTACCAACTCCCATACTTGATTTCTTATGAAGTTATTCAATTCTTCATGCATAGCATTCACCCAATCAACATCCTTCAATGCTTCATCTATCTTCTTTGGTTCAATGGATGATACAAATGATAAGTGTTCACAAAATAAAGCCAATCTTGATCTTGTTTGTACACCTCTTGAAATATCACCAATGATAGTGTCCAATGGATGATCCCTTATAACATTTGTTGGTTGGAGTATTGGAACTTGATTGCTTGCACTTGCTTGATCATTGGATTGAGATGATGTACTAGCCACTTGATCTTGTTCATTAGCATGAGATCCACTTGCACTAGCTTGATTTGTATCATCTTGCACATTTGAGTTAGAGAGCACTTGCACTTGATCATCTTCATCATCATTCACTTGCCTAGGCCTCAATTCACCAATATCCATGTTCTTCATGACATTTGAAAGTTGAATGCCTCTAACATCTTCCAAATCTCATTCTCTACTTGTGAACCCTTGGTTTCATCAAATTCAATATCATGAACTTCTTCAAGAGTACCACTATCCAAATTCCAAACTCTATATGCTTTGCTTGCAGTGGAATAACCAAGTAGGAATCCTTCATCACATTTATTGTCAAACTTGCCCAATCTTATGCCTTTCTTCAAGATATAGCATTTGCAACCAAAGACTCGAAAATATGCAATATTGAGCTTTCTACCATTCAAGAGCTCATATAGTGTCTTCTCTTTCAATCGGTGACAATAGAGGCGGTTGCTACAATAGCAAGCCATGTTGATTGCTTTGGCCCAAAAAGATTGACTCACATTGTACTCACTAAGCATAGACCTTGCCATATCAATGAGTGTTCTATTCTTCCTCTCAACAAGGCCATTTGATTGTGGAGTGTACTTGGCCGAGAATTGATGTCTAATTCCAAATTCATCACATAACTCATCAATTCTAGTGTTCTTGAACTCACTACCATTGTCACTTCTAACTCTCTTGATGGTTGTTTCAAACTCATTGTGAATGTCTTTGACAAATGATTTGAATGTTGCAAATACATCACTTTTGTCCACTAGAAAGAATACCCATGTGTATCTAGTGTAGTCATCCACTATCACAAAGCCATATTTATTTCCACCGATACTAGTGTATTGTGTTGGCCCAAACAAATTCATGTGCAATAACTCAAATGCTTTGCTAGTGCTCATCATGCTTTTCTTAGGATGGGTGTTTCCAACTTGTTTGCCGGCTTAACAAGAGCTACAAAGTTTATCCTTCTCAAACACAACATCTTTCAAGCTTCTAACCAAGTCATGCTTAACCAATCTATTCAATTGTTTCATTCCAACATGACCAAGCCTTCTATGCCATAACCAACCCATGCTAGACTTAGTGAACAAGCATGTAGATAATCTAGCTTCACTAGCATTGAAATCAACCAAGTATAGATTCTCATATCTAAAGCCTTTGAAGATCAAGTTAGAGCCATCTACACTTATGATCTCTATATCATCTACCCCAAATATGCATTTGAATCCAAGATCACACAATTGAGCTACGGATAGCAAATTGAAGTTCAAGCTCTCTACTAGCAACACATTTGATATGCTCATGTCATTGGATATTGCAATCTTACCAAGCCCTTTGACCTTGCCTTTGCCATTGTCACCAAATGTGATACTATCATAACCATCATTGCCATTGGTGTTGATTGAGTTGAACATTCTTGGATCACCAGTCATGTGTTGAGTGCACTCACTATCAAGAACCCAATGCCTTTTTCCAGCTTTGTAATTGACCTACAAAAGAAGATCAATTCCTTTTAGGTACCCAAACTCGCTTGGGTCCTTGAAGGTTAGTCACTAAGCTCTTTGGTACCCAAATGGCTTTCTTCTTTGAGCTCATCCATGGTTTACCAATAAACTTAGCCTTCACACCATTTGTACCCCTAGTAAGCATATAGCATGAATCAAGCTTTATGAAGGATACATTAGCATTTTTTCTCTTGTTTTTGCATTCATGCTCCTTATGACCCACTTGCTTGCAACTAGTGCAAAACCGACCATTGTTCTTCACAAAACTAGTCTTGTGAGGAGCAAATGTCACTTTGCGTTTCTTGGGGTTATAGCCCAATCCCTCTTTGTAGAGAGAAGCTCTTTGGCTACCCAAGTACATAAGCAAGCGGTCCTCACCACCATAAGCTTTAAGTAAGGTGTGAGTGAGCTTATTGACCTCCTTCTTGAGGTTCTCATTCTCAACCACTAGTGAGGTGTCACAAGTGAGACCATCACTACTAGATGAGGTAGAAGTGGAGGTGCTACAAGAAGGGTTAGTAGGAGCAACAATGATAGGCATGGATAGTGATTCATCAATTATATCACAAGTTAAACCTACATTGCAAGTTTCAACATGCTTCTCTTTATTTTGCTCATCAAGCAAAGAGGAATGTGCCTTTTCAAGCTTTTTGTGAGCCTTGCCAAGCTTCTTATGGGCTTCCTCTAGCCTCTCATGAGATACATTGAGCTCATCAAAGGCTTGCTTAAGGTCTTTTAGTTCCTTATGCAAGCTTTTGCATTCTCTTCTCTTGATGTCAAAGTATTCTCTAGCATCTTCTAGCATGTCAAATAATTCATCTTTAGTAGGTTCATCAATATCATTATCACTATCATTTTCATTTTCATGTTCATTTTCATCATCATGTTCTTCATCACTTTCATCATCACAAAATTGTACCTTAGTGGCCTTAGCCATGAAGCATGATGAAGATTCGAAGAGAGAAGGCTTCTCATTGATAGCAATGCTTGCAAGAACCTTCTTCTTGGTGGTCTTATTATCATTACTATCATCATCATCATCACTTGAGGAGGCATCACTATCCCAAGTGACTACATATGAACCACCCTTCTTCTTCTTGAATGCCATCTTGTCATTCTTCTCTTTCTTTTCCTTCTTGTCCTTCTTCTTGTTCTTCTTGTTGTCATCATCATTGTCGCTATTGTATGGGCATTGAGCAACAAGATGATCTTTGCTTCCACACTTGAAGCACCTTCTTGACTCTTCTTTGTTCTTGGATGAAGACTTCTTTCTTCTAGTAAAGTAGCCTTTCTTCACCATGAACTTGCCAAATCTCTTCACAAAGAGGGCCATCTTCTCATCATCATCATCATCCCAAGATTCATCTTCTTCACTTGATGTTTCTTGCTTAGCTTTGCCCTTGGATGATGTGGCCTTGAATGCCACACTCTTCTTCTTCTCATCTTTCTTTTCCTTCTTTTCTTCCTTCTCATCTTCATCTCTATATGTATCATCGGTCATGATGTCTCCCAACACTTGGTTTGGTGTCATGGTGTCCAAACCACTCCTTACTAGAATAGTGACCAATGTGCCAAATCTTGAAGGTAAGCATCTCAAGACCTTATGGGAGAAATCCTTGTCCTTCACCTCTTCTCCAAGTGCTTTAAGATTATTGATAAGCACTTGAAGCCTATGAAACATCTCCGGCACACTCTCATCCTTCTTCATCTTGAAGCTTGCAAACTTCTCTTTGAGGATGTATGCCTTAGCACCCTTTACGGCTTGAGTGCCCTCAAATGATTCTTCCAACTTCTTCCAAGCTTCATGTGCCATCTTAATATTCTTGATTTGCTCAAATGTTCTTTCATCAATTGCATCATAAATAGTACTTAGAGCAATGTCATTGTTTTGGAGAAGCACTTCTTCGGTCGCGGTGGGATTCTCTAGATCACCAATCTCAATTTTAGTTTCTACCACCTTCCACACCTTTCTATTGATTGACTTGATATGTGTGGTCATCTTTGACTTCCAATAAGGATAATTTGTGCCATCAAATTGGGGTGGCTTCTTGGTGTTGTTGATTTGAGCCATTTTTACACCAAAGGTTGTTAAGCCTCAAATTACGGTGACCTCGGCTCCGATACTAATTAAAAGGTCCTAATGGCTAGAGGGGGGTGAATAGCCTAATAAAATTTCTACAACAACACTTAACAAAGTAGTTAGACAATTATGAGACGAAGCAAGTGTTGTGCTAGCCTACTCAAAATGCAAGCCACCTACCACAATTCTAGTTTAGATAGTATCTATTCACACAATAGCTATGATACTACTCTATGTTAGTGTGCTCTCAAAGGCTAACTAAAGAGCCACACCAATCAAGCAAGCAAGCTCTCACAACTAGCTACACTAAAGAGCTTGACAACTAGTTTGCGGTAATGTAATAAGAGTGATCAAAAAGGTTATACCGCCATGTAGATGAAGGAACCAATCAATCACAAGGATGAATAACAATGAAGACCAATCATCTCGGAATCAACGATGAACACAATGATTTTTACCGAGGTTCACTTGCTTGCCGGCAATCTAGTCCTTGTTGTGGCGATTCACTCACTGGAGGTTCACGCGCTAATTGGCTTCACACGCCAAACCCTCAATAGGGTGCCACACAACCAACACAAGATAAGGATTGTCACACCCCCAAAAATTCCATTTTGGGTTGTGAATAGTTTTCACTGAATAAAATTAATGCTTTTATCATTTTCTAAAGTTTCCAAGATTTAATTAGGGTTTATTTTGCAATTTATAATGTGAAAAATGTTGATTTTTAAATAACTTTTGTAATATAATGTGAAGGGTATTGCATTCATGCCGATTGCATTTGGTGTTTATGAGTGCAAAGGGTTTTGAAATATGATAGAGCGACGTTTCTTTCTCTTCGGGAATTTTTCTGACCTTTTCTAGAATTAAATTCCTTTTTCCTTGGGCTTAATATTTTTCCTTGATCTTTGCAACAATCTTTTCATGAGCTCCAAACTCCATATTTTGTTCCATCATGTTCATATCTACCTCCGGAAATTTTCTCAGAATTTTCTCTAATTTCTGTGATTTTTCGTGGCTTAAATATGATTTCAGGAATTTCCTAAAATTATTTTTAAACAGGAAATAAATCCCGAAATTAAGAAATTCCGAAACTTTTCCAAACCCTAGGACTATATATATGCCGGTGTTCCTCTCGACGCAAGGGTTCCAGAAGTACAACCTGTTTCTGCAGCCACCATCCGTAGCCTCCTAGATCGGACGCCGAAGTTCGGAAGAGGCTAGGTTTCCGGCGAACATTTGGCGAGCTTTTTCAGGCAAACCATCGCGTTCCGACGACAACCGTGACCATCACGAGGTAGATCTCGTCGTTCTCTACGCCGTGGTATATCCTAACGCACGAATCCATCACTGTTTAACCGTTTTCCCATCTATTCTTCCTTCTCCGACGAGATCCTCCATGGCTGCTGCTACTGCTGCCTGTTCCCTGGCCACCCCGGCCGACGTTGGCCAGCCGTGCCTGCTCCCTGGCCAGCTGCTCTTCATCCCTGGCCAGCCCACCACGCCCCCCCTACCCCACGGCCTCCTCTTCCCTCCCTTTTCTTGTCTGTTGGCCGTGCACATACAGTATCCCGCGAGTTACTGTAGCAGCGGGATCGAACCAGGGTATGAAGAAGGACCCGATTGCGATTATTTATTTTCTAGTTTCGCAAATAGGTCCCTGGATCATGTAATTCCCATCCTTTTTCATCCGTTATTCATTCATACGATATCTGAATTCAATTCTTTTAGTTTCATCATTTCAATATATATTTCTATCATTGTTTAATCATGCTAGTAATAATTATTTCATTTATTTCAGCGCTTTTCAAGTGAAATACCTGAAATGCCCCTCTTCCCGATAAATCTTCCGGAGTCCATATCTTTTCCGTCCGATCTCCGTTTTTAGCGGTTTTTGCGCTCACGCGATCATAGAATCAAGACCTACACGTGAGTAATATTTTCATAAGTTGTTTTATCATGTTTGGTGTACTGGTTTTGTTTATTTGTATATGTTTGTTTGTATGTTTATGCGCCCGAAGTTTGCCATGATGGAAGAGAAGTTATCGGTGGATCCCGAAGACCCAGAGTTCAAGTTATTATGCGTTTCTAAGCCTAAGGCAAGTGTCCTTGACCATACTTGCTCCTACTTTTGTTTTACTTTGAGTTAGTTTAGTTAGACCATTAGTTGCATGCTGAGTCATAATTTGAATCCTATGTTAGGGTTTACTAGAACTTGATGTTATCATCCTTGTAACCTGGGTTGGTTGGGTAGCTGTCTTGCTTAGCTTGCAGTCTTGGGTTGGAAAGGTTATCATTTAATATTGATTAATGATCTATGCAACTTGGGTTGGTAATGTTTAAAGCAACATGGTGAATAGGAATCCTACAGGATGGTTGGTTTTGGTGGAGGTGTGTGTCAGATTTTGGGTAAATGTTTTCTGGTGGATTGTTGGAATTGGTGGAATGGATTGTGCTCGTTCCTGCTTGGATTCTAAGGATCGGTTCATGGACAAGTAACCCGGCTTAACAGCGCAACCTCGAGGGCTATATGGCTCAGGCCCTGGCCAAGTAATTAGTTTCCTCCAAGTTATGCTACATCGGGTCGGTTTGTGTGGCACAAGAGGGGGCTTCTACAGTGGTGTTGGTACCCACTGTTAGAGGTTAGAAACCTTAGTGAAGGTGTAAAACAGACTTGGAGGGACTTTGTAAAGGCCTTGTAGTGTGACCCCGCTGAGCACCTAGGTAGTGTGAAGCGTGATGGGGAAACATGACTCGTGGTCAAAGTGTGCAACCTCTGCAGAGTATAAAACGGATATATCAGCCGTGCTCACGGTCAAGAGCGGCCTAGACTTCTTCTTGATTAGATGGCTCTGGTTCAATTGGGAGGCTTGGATGGAATCCAAGTGTTGGTTTGCTTGGATGGGATCTAGGTGTGGTGCTCGGATGGGATTTGAGTGTTGGTTACAGTGGTTTTCCGAGGTGAAGAAAGATCTCACCTAGTTAAATAGGTGCTTAAGGTTTAAGGTAATATGTGTGTTGCTTAAGGGCTTGTGTTAAACCCTATTAGCCTTTCCTTGTGTTGGCCCGCATGTCATAGTTTCCTACACTTGTGGAGCACATTTTGATGTGCTCACCCATCTCTTTGTCCCCTTTGCTACCCCACCCAGCGGTTCGGACTCGAAGATGGAGTTTCTAGAAGATGGCATTTCCTAAAGACGGTGTCGATGCTAGGCTGGTGTACCCTCGGTTAGCTGCCTGAAGGGATGAAGACCCTGCTCTGCTAGAACTCTGATGAAATTTTGTGTTTAGACCCTCTGGTCACTTTTGATATATGTAATCACTTTTGTAATAAACATTGCAATGTATCGTTTTGTCATCGCATGTATGAATAAACAGATCCTAGCATACATGTGATGTGCATTCGGTTTTGTTTTATGAAACCGGGTGTGACAAGGATCACACAAGCCACGAGCAATCCACTAGAGTACCTTTTGGCTCTCTACCGGGGAAAGGTCAAGAACCCCTCATAATCACCACGATCGGAGCTGGAGACAATCACCAACCTCCGCTCGATGATCCTCGTTGCTCCAAGCCATCTAGGTGGCGGTAACCACCAAGAGTAACAAGCGAAATCCGCAGCGAAACACGAACACCAAGTGCCTCTAGATGCAATCACTCAAGCAATGCACTTAGATTCACTCCCAATCTCACAAAGATGATGAATCAATGATGGAGATGAGTCGGAGGACTTTGGCTAAGCTCATAAGGTTGCTATGTCAATGAAAATTGCCAAAGGTATTTGCTTCAACCGGCCATGTTGCTTAAATAGACGCCCCCACGAAATAGAGCCGTTGTACCCCTTCATTGGGCACAACACGGGCTGACCGGACGCTCCGGTCATGTTAACCGGATGCTGTACCTTAGTGTCTGGTCGCCCAATGACAGCCACGTGTCTCAGTTTCAACGGTGACTTGAGTTGACCGACGCTACGCTATAACTAACCAGACGCTGAGCCACCAGCGTCTGGTCATTTCCAGTAAGGTTTTAGAAACACCTTTTGCCCACCGGACGCGTCCGATCAAGCACGACCGGACCCTTCCATCGTCCGGTCAGAGACCCTAGCCTCTGAGCGTTGCCCGACAATAGGACCGGACACTCCTCGCCAGCGTCCGGTCGCTAAGTGACCTAGTGTCTAGTCGTTTGATCGACGCCAGCGTCTCTGCTGTTACAACTGATCGAACGCGCCGGTTCCTCTGAGACCAGCGTCCGGTCACCTTGTGACCAGCGAGACTAACTCCTTTTAACCTCTAACTTCTTCACCCTTGCTCAAATGTGCCAACCACCAAGTGTATCACCTTGTGCACATGTGTTAGGATATTTTCACAAACATTTTCAAGGGTGTTAGCATTCCACTAGATCCTAAATGCATATGCAATGAGTTAGAGCATCTAGTGGCACTTTGATAACCGCATTCCGATACGAGTTTCACCCATCTTAATAGTATGGCTATCAAACCTAAATATGATCACACTCTCTAAGTGTCTTGATCACCAAAATAAAATAGTTCCTATGGTTTATACCTTTGCCTTGAGCTTTTTGTTTTTCTCTTTCTTCTTTCCAAGTCCAAGCACTTGATCATCACCATGGTATCATCATCATTATGCTATGATCTTCATTTGCTTCATCACTTGGAATGTGCTACCTATCTCATGATCACTTGATAAACTAGGTTAGCACTTTAGGGTTTCATCAATTCACCAAAACCAAACTAGAGCTTTTAGCCGCTCCTTTTGGTCTAGACCTTCTGGTCGGTGACTGGGCCGTCCTTCCGGCCAGTTGTATTTAGACTCTTAGGCTGAGCCTTGGTGCGGAAGCCGGTCCCTGAGGGACCCCGGGTTTATAAACCCAATAGTATGAGTTTAGAATTCAGGCATCCTATCATGTGGTAATATTATTGATGTAATCAACATCCTATGTAGAACAGAGAATCTTTTTGTAGCTTTTATATTAAGATTCTCCAAATTATGAGACCAAATGTTTTAATTTATGCATCTTATTACAAGGCATATATGAATGTTGATTTGCAGCAGTTTAGTAGAAGAGTGGAACCACTTCTGATCCTGTCTTTGTAAATATTGATGGAGCTAGCTGCGTAGAAATGGACTGCAGTTAGGCTTCCCAAAAACAAGGCTTGTGATAATTTGCTTGGCTGCATTGCTGCAGCACAAGTCAAGGTAATTGTTTCTTGTTGTACTATTTATACAGGAATAGGATTGGAATAATGAGAACAATATTCTTTATGTTAATGAAATATTTTCTAGAGCACTGAATATTAGCATTTTCATGTAAATAAACAATATGTAATAATCATATAGCTAAGAATTTTAGTTCTAAATCTATTTTTTCCAAATAACTGAATATCTAGATATGAATCTTTGATTTCTGTCCATTGAGAGAACAATGATTTTTTAGGTCAATAAACATCTATGTCTTAAACTTGTGTAACATTTTGAAGTAATTATAAGAATGAATCAGTAACGCAAGCATTTAGATATTTCCCAGGATGGTCCTTTTCAGTTATGATAACTGGTCTCTATTTTTGTATTTGTATTACTATAATATTTATCTCTAGTATATATGCAGTCATGGTTTGGATAATTTATAGGAGGTTACTATGGACAACGTAGTCATCCTCCTCCGATAGAGGGAAAAGAGCTCTTACTGCATATGCAATTTTATTACCACGATCATGTTAGCCAATCATCTAAGTGAAGGTGAGATCATAATCGTCATTATGTCTCTTAAACCACCGCATGAAAGGCTATTCTGCAGTCTTGCTTGCTTGACCTATTCATTATCTTGCAAAAGAGATTCAGAAGATGCATAGACAAATACCAGCAACAAGTCAATGTAATCTAAGTGGGCCACAAATTTATATATCTCTATCTCTATCTCTACAACTAAAACATTCATAACTATTCCGTCCATAGGTGCAACACCAAAGCTGCTAAAACGTGGACGTTGGTTTCCCACGACAATCCATCGTTCTGTCGGTCCGCCTTCCCCCCTACGATCCCCTGCTGCTCTTTCCACGACCGTGACTTCCCCCTATGATCCCTGCTGGTCGCCCCGCAATCACCGCAATCTCCGTCGGTCTGCCTTCCCCCTGCACTCCTCACGTGGTGGCTCAAATCGCGCACGCTGAAATCATGCATGCGATCCGTGGATGGGGAGGGAAGAGAGCCAGCCGCACCGTGAAGGCGTTCAACTCCATCCATGGCAGTAGGAGCTCCTCATTGTGGCGGTAGTGTAGGAACGGCAGCAGGCCCACCATGCTGTACCACCGGTGTCAATGTGGTTAAGTGGGCTCCTCGCCGCATGAGCCATATCCACGTCCTCCTGCCAATAGTAAGGAGGATGGCGCTGCCCAGATCCACCGAAACCCAAAAGTGACCGACGCAACCCTGTTCTTACCTCTCCCCGGCTGCTTCCCCTCCTAGGTGGCACCTAGATCTGCTTGCGATGGGTGCCATCCTCCATCCTCAGGCTCGGCAGCGACAGCAGTAGCATCTCTGCTCATAGAGTCTGAAAGAGCCCAACGCCGCATCTCTGCTCACGATGAGGAAAATGTTCCCATCATAGATGATGATGATGGTGCCTCCACTGACCACTGTCTGGCCCTGATGCACCTCCTCTACGCTCTAGCGATCTTGATCTACCTCGATACCTTGACTGGCAAGGTCAGCACCTCATGATTCCTTGTTTCTCTTCCATGATGTCATCCCTAATCCCCTTCACAGAGAGATGGAATACCGAAGGATGCCCGGGTAGGGACGTTCGATCTGGTGTGTGGTGTGTGTGTGTTTCGCCCTTGCCACTTTTGCATGCTCACCTGCTTGTCATGTTCTATCACGAAGGGTATCAGTGATTCAGGGCTTGTGAACTTCATACTCAGATTGTATTTGTGAAGTGTGGCATAAAGGTTGACAGGGATGATGCCCACCATGTATTCACTTAAATGCCCTCAAGGTAATATATGGTACAAGTTTTAATTTCTCGTTGATTTTGTTTTGTGAATTTGATATGAATTTCACTGTTTCTTTTCATTTGGGCCCAAATTAGAGTGGCAACTTTAAAAATGCTATAAACTTTTTTTATGAGTAATTAATCTTGTACTATTGTCATTTAATTAAAAATGCAGTTCTGTTGTTTATAGAGCTCTGGCGGATAAGCTTTGTTCTAGTGTCCTTGATGAACATCCATGCTGCAGCACTCCTGCACGAGTGTTTTAACAAATCCATGCGATTTCAACTAATGCATGGTGAAGACATGCTCATGCATTTGGTTGGAAGCAAGAGAGCAGCAAGTCCCAGTCAGCTCTGGCTAACCAATCATGGTCTCTAGATGGCTGGTACATGTCGTCTGGTTCAGTAGATCCAGTGATCCACGTCTTTGAAACACTGCAGGTTTGTTTCCTGATCCATGAAACATTGTCATGTCTCATATAGTATGCTTATCAAAATATAATAAATGAAAAGCGATTAAAAAATGGATTTGAATTGCTATGCCTTGCAGTAGAACAAAGCCGCCTTCATTCCTAGCATCAGTGTAACAAATTCCATTATGCCACACAGCTTGTTCTATTCTCATTCTTTGTTTAAATTTGGTCCAACATGTTGAAACATTTCAAAGTGGAAAGTGACAACATGATAGAATTAATAGTTGGATTGCTGAGGACTACATCCTCCTTCCACTCTAGGTTTTACAAGAACCATGAATCTAATGCAGTTATAAACTATTCAATAGACTCTACAACATAATGAATAAAAACAAGCTTATATTAGTGAGCTCAGGAATAGGACAAATACCTGATAGTTGCATCTAACAAACAACCACATAATTGTTTCTTTACAGATGAAATTTATTGATTTTTTTTACTACAGATTGATCACTTTGTCAAGAACATCTTCTCTTAGTGGTGATCAGTCAAACCACATCCACTACTTTTGCTTCGGTTATCAAGGCTCTGTTTCAGGTATATATTTCATAGCTCATCTCATATCCGAATCTCAACGGATATGATGTTTTTTTTTCATTGGTGAAACACTGTCTTTTCAATCCGAGACTTATTTGAACCTATATAAGCATTCAGTGGACCATGATTAAGCAGTGGCTGGTTTATTAATTGCTTAGCTTCATGAGCAATTTAGATGTTTGAGAATGCAGATGGTACTTGTTCTCAAGCAAAACTGAAAATAGATGCTACTGCCATCTCTATTTTTCTATAGTACAATTAAAAATAGATGCTACTGCTACACTTTCTTTGATCCCTAGCCAATATAGTTTTGAGTTACTAGGGTCCGAGCAATAGGTTACCATGTGCCTTTGTGCCGTGAGAGTTAGTTGCTTGTTTTCTTAATCTGGATCAGTTCTCACAAAAATAATGCTTAGGAGTCTAATATTGGCACCCTGCACGAAGGTGGTGGCGCTGCCGTGGCACACTTCGCCGGTGCACACGTGAGGCTAGAGCCGCACGCGGCACCGTCGAGCGGCACCGCGGTGGTGCCCTTTGCTCCTCGCGCGGAGCATCAGAGGCGCCGGCGAGCCCACGGCTCAGCCATGCTTCCCGCGGCCGTTAAAACAAGGGGAAAGGGAAAAGAGAAGGGGAAGAAGAAAGCGACAAAGGATATATTCACAAAGAATATAGTATATAAAGAGGTTCTGACTCCATAAAATAGGTAATGCATCACATGTCAATACATATTTTTTTAGGATATCAAATGGTACTTTAACTTTAAAAATTAACAAACAACTTATATGCAGGATACTTCTAATTACAACTTCAGCTACAAGAAGTCAGACATCGTATCTTGGACTAGAAAATCTTCTGGATCATCATTGATTGGTGACCAACTGCAGTTGGTATTCGTGCAAAGCACGTTCTCTTCATCGAACTATTGAGAGATTAGATTCTTAATTGCAGAATAGATTCTAAAACATGTATTGTGAAACGGAAACTTATTATGATTATCTTTCCGTAGCACTTGATTTCTAAAGAAGTGCAAGCTTATCTTTCGTGTATCGTAGGCATGAAGTGATGCGACAATTAAAGTTGATGTTTTCGTTTTGCATTCAAATTTAAAGTTATATTTTAACTATTTATCTTTGGTGAAGACTTATGTAATATTGATTGGAACATTATGATTGTGGTATCTATTTTAGATAACAGTATAACACACGCTCATACATATGTTATCGTGGTATTATGTGTTCCCGTTGCAACGTACGGACATTTACCTAGTTTATGAAAAAATATTCAACGAAAGAATTTCTCCGCCCACCCCCGCACAGCGCTCCCCCAGCCTCGCGAAATCCTACCCCCACACCTCTTCATCTTTCGCCGCCGACCATGCGAGGCTCCACCGGTAGGCGGCTAGCTACGGCCCGCAATCCGACACCTAGGCCTAGCAAACTCGGCTGCCCCGGCACAGCGGCAGCCAATAGGCTAGCTTAGCAGCTTGGCTGCCTCGGGTCCAATGGAGATCCAAAGGTAATGCAAATCCATCCCCATTAGACTATGGTTCAAGTTTTCTACACGTTAACAATGCTGAGGCCTCGATTACTAGACCTCCATCATCAGGCCATGTGTCGCTGCCTCCTTATGCGGTGCTCTACTTCCGTGCAGTGCTCAGATCTCTGTGGTGGCGGCCGTGTGTGGGAGGGGGAGGCTGTGACATCCGGCCCAATTTGGAATTTAGCCCATGGTGGCTCATGTGCTTGTTAACAAGACATTATGTGTGTTGGGGGGCGGTTAGTCCCACCTTGATTGTTCAAGGTGGGTTAGACCAACTTATAAGGCTTCTAGAGTCAATCCCACCATCCTCGGGTTAATCCTTTTACGCGAAGCGAGGACAAAGTGTAAGTGGGATGGTGGTAGGAGTGGTTCTCTCAGCGTGTAAAGTGGATCTGAGTTGTCTGAACTATGGGGCATTACAAATGGTATCAGATCCGACCTTTGTGGCCATAGGCATAGACTAAGAGGGAACGTTCCTAGTCATCGTTTATCCAGTTTGTGGGTGTGTTGGACCGACAAAGACGTCGGGCCCTTTAAGGGGGGTGTATGTGATATCCGGTCCAGTTTGGAATTTAGCTCATATATAGTGGCCCATGTGCTTGTTAATGAGACACTATGGTGGGTTTATTTGTGGCCATGGGCGCATGCGGAATAGGGGTGCGGACTAGTGCGGGTCAGGGTGTGTAAAGTGGATCTGAGCCATTTGGACTCTGGGACGTTACAAATGGTATCAGATCCGACCTTCGTGGCCATAGGCACGTGCAGGTCAGGTGCACATTACAAATGGTATCAGATCCGACCTCTGTGGCCATAGGCACGTGTAGGTTAGGGGCGTGGACTAAGAGGGAACGTTCCTGGTCATCGTTTGTCTGGTTTGTGGGTGTGTTGGTCCGACGAGGACGTCGGGCCTTTTGAGGGGGTGTATGTGACATCCTGTTCAGTTTGGAATTTAGCTCATATATTGTAACACCCCTGGTGTTACGAGCTTGTTTAGCACCACGATTTAGGCCTAAGAAAAATTTCTAAAATGAATTCTTGGGTTTTTAATTTAAAACTTACTTGAGGCGATAAGCGAATCCTATATGACTTAGTTTCATGGACTCGAATCAACGCCCAAGTTAAATTACGTAGTGTGTAGAAATATTTAAGAGTGTTCGATAACAATTCTAGCAAATAAATAGCGAATGGCTCCACAACGATGACGGGACGTCTCCCTACCTTGCTCCGTCACATGTCATCAGAATTGTGTTCCCCCTTGTTTGAAATCAATGAACTCCGGTTTATTAGCGTCGCGCTGCATCGATGAGTTCCGTTGTCGTGCCACTGCTCCCTCTCCATCGCGTCCTTTCTCTGATGATTGCCATAATGAAGGTTGGTCAGGCTGCTGCTGCCGTATACTGATTTGTTGTTTCCCTCCCTCACTGCTGGTTCCGTCGTTTCACTCTGTGGCACCATCGAGTCATCTGTTCGCCTTTGCTTGCCTTGCCTGCCGTGTTTGTCTCTGTCGCCATGGTCTTTTCCTTGCCTACCTCTGCCAAACCATGTACTGTTGTGACAGCGCCATGTCACCTTGGTCTACTCCTCGTGCCTCTCTTTTTTTTCCTCTCCGCGTCGCACGCTTGTGCCCGGTCGTGGCCGCGCTGGACCGCAGTCCAGCTTGTTGTCTCGTTCGTCTTCCTCTCTCTGTTTGCTTTTTGTGCCGATGCTCTACCATCGATGCCCTGCCTTCCTCGTGGGCGCACATCGTGCCTCGGCTATGCCATATGCTCTAGGTTTGTGCTCACCTCACGCCGAGCTCCGCAAGTTCACATCGCTGAGGAGCCACGTCATGCCAGCCGGCTCGTCTGCGCTCTGTACCCTGGCGTCCGTGCAGCCCCACTACGTGGCCCAGTGCCGCATCCACACCGTCTGCCGTCCCTGCCACTCGGTCGTAGTACACGCCGTGCCGAGCCCGCTCGGTACCCCCGGTGTCCGCGCTGCTCCCATTGTCGGCCAGCGCCCGCGCATACTACTGCCCCGCTGCTCCATGTCCGTCACCACCGTCGCCCGAGCCAGTGTTGCCGAGAAGCCATGCTCATCGCCGTTGTTCGCCGCTGCGTCCACCACCACCGCAGCCACCCCGCTTGTCCTCTGCACCTGCTTGTGCCTGCCCTGGCTGGTCGGTCAGGTGAGTTGCCACCCTATCTGCTAGCCATGGCCGCGCTGGGTTGGCTAGCTATAGCCGACTGCTGTGCGTCGCGTAGGGGTGGGGTGCCACCCACGACCGTGCCACCTCCCCACGCCGCCCCACCACTGCACCACCACCGACGAGCCATCCATCGGGCGGCGGATGTATTTCCCCTACCGGTGCTCTGCTCTGAGGATGAGGAAAAGGATGAAGAAGGGTAAGTATCCAAGCCGAAAATTTATACAGGGTCCTCGGTGCAAAATACATGACACAGGGGAATAGTGCGTATGTCCTGCGGGTCGATTTAAGAAAAGTGTAGGGACCTCACCACAAAAAGACCGCCGCTGCCCTGTCCTAGCCGCGTGGGCCGGCATTGCTAGGCCGTCTGTGTCCGCGCGCCTAGGCCGTGCATCTGTGTGGCTCATCCGCGCCGTTCCACCGTGTTGGGCCGGTTGCGTCTCCGCCTGGGCCGCGTGTACGCACTGTGCACCTAGGCCAGCCTGCTCGATGCCCCGCCTAGGCCGTCATGCGCCCGTCCGCCTGGGCTGCGGCTGCCTGCGCGCGCCATTGGGCCAAAGCGATTGGCGCCGGCTCGTTTTGACTTGTAGAGCAATTCCTAAGTTAGTTTAAAAAGGTAAAGTTATAAAATCAATATAAAATAGCATAGGAGTCCAAAAATGGCGAAACCAATTTTGTTAGTCTCCTAAAATCATGATCTACCTAGTAGCGTATTTTGTTCGCATAGACTCGGTATGTTTTTAGGGTTTCTCTAATTATTTTAAAATGCTTAATATTGTTAAAAGGAGAACTTGTAGGAATTTCTGTGGTAAATTGGTAATAGTGTTGGATCTAAAATTTCTACAGAAGGTTCCTAGCAATATTAGGTACTCACTGTGATTTTGTAGCTCCATAATAATTAGTTTGCTAAATAGATAATGTTGTCTTATTGCGAATAAAGGTTAAATTGTTAGAACAGAATAAAGAAACAACTTGGGTTTATTTAAGTAAAATAATTGTTGGGAAATAGCGTCTTATCCGACAACGTGTATATGTAGCCTAAGTATGGTCGTCGTTACAACTAGCCGTTAACTAGAGAGGCGTACGTCGTATTTTACGAATCATGATTATAGTTGATTAATTACATCTTTGCATTGCATCGCATGCATATCATATAGGTACGATGATGGATCAACGGATTGATCAAAGGATGATTGGAAATCCGAAGATGGTGTAATGGTATTCTCTCTAGGAAATGATGCAATGGGCTTTCTATTCAGATGATGTGGATGATCTGAAGATGCAGATACTAACTTTTTAATATATATCTTACCTAGGCAAGCTCCGGTGCATAACCCCTACTTTCTGCAGTTTAAATTATATTTGTGCATTAAGTTTTAAGGAGTTGATTGAAACCCACTTGCATATACCTATCTTTATCCTATGAGTCTTACTAGTATGACAGGATCATGTAGATTGCTATGATATAGGACTCTAGTAGAAGTCGAGTGATTGCCTGTCACTCACGAGAGGTAGGAAATATATTACTGTATTATTATCACTTGGAAAATATAAATGGTGGAAAGGTAAACTGGTGACCGGGTAGGGATATGGTTTGTGTATTGGTGGGTGTAAGAGGTTGTGTCGTCGTGGACGCGGGGCATGGCTTGGTTACACTGCTTTCCCTGTCTGGTCGGTTAAGGACCGATCATTGCATAAGCCATTGAGGCAAGTCACAGACCTATTATCCCAAGCACATACTTGGGTATGGGTGCTTGGAAGACTTGTTGCTCTCTTGTTGTAGATCCGGCTCTTTCCAGACCGACTATCAGGGTTTTATTTTGGTGGAGGAGGCCCTTGCACCACACTAAGTCCGGGACTCAGAGGCGGGGGCTTGGAGTCCTAGTTTGAACTAGGACCTAGACACCTGGGATAGGAGGGTGATGGGTTGGTCCTGCTTGTGCCTTGGGTATAAGCGGGGCATGTGTTTTCGGGGCACCTAGCTGGGGCATTGATTCACGAATCACCGGGCGATCCAGTACGGCTTGTCTTATGTCTAGCATCGTAGTAAGAACTGAAAGATGAAAGATGGAAGATGGAAAAAGGAAATCTGATTGCTTACCACCTGCTTGAAAGTAGCACAGGTGCTTACATAGAATGGTTAGTTAATGAACCAATGCGGCTATTAATAAAAATCGAATATAAGGATGCACGCTTAGTAATGCTTCCCGCAAATGCAATAAACCCACAAGCCAGATAGCCTTGCATATCCTTGGAGTCTTTTCTTTCCTCCTATCAGGTAAGTCTTGCTGAGTACAATTGAGTACTCAGGGTTTTATTTCCCCTGTTGCAGGTGACAGGTGGATGCTAGAGCTGACCCTTGTGTGTGGATACCTCCTGGTGGGCTCAGCGAGGATTCCTTTACGCTACGATCATAGTTTTTATTTATAATTCTCACTAAATGTTTTTATGAATGAAAGTATTATAATCTGTTGTCATAGTTTATATATCAATGCTTCATCCTTTCATGAATAGGTATTTATTTCCGCTGTAGTCCTGATCACATGTTTATATTCCGCTGTTAAATTAAATTGATCATAACTCTGATGATATGATTACATTCTGCTGTTATAATGATAAATATTATACTCTGATGTCGTATTAAAAGTGATGTAAGAAATGGTTAAGAATGATGTAAGCTTTATTCTCTCATTTGTGATCCTGATGGCAAAAATATGGATTTTTGGGTTCTCTCCTGGGTTGTGCCCGATGGAACTGAGCAATTTAGTGTTCTCCCTTGAGTGCTTAGGGTCTAATGGAAGACAAGCACTCCTGTGATGCATTAGATTAGGTGGTTCTGCTACATATATAGTGGCCCACGTGCTTGTTAATGAGACACTATGGTGGGTTTATTCGTGGCCACGGGCGCGTGCGGGACAGGGCCGCGGACTAAGAGGGAACGTTCCTAGTCATCGTTTGTCTAGTTTGTGGGTGTGTTGGGCCGATGAGGACGTTGGGCCCTTTGAGGGGGGTGTATGTGACATCCGATCTAGTTTGAAATTTAGCTCATAAAGCGAGGATGAAAGCATAAGTGGGTAGGTGTGGTTCACTCAGCGTGTAGAGTGGATCGGAGCCGTTTGGCGAACTCTGGGGCATTACAGAGGCACCGGTCTCTGGTGGAGAGAAGAGGTGTCACACCCAATTTTGCAAAGCAAAACTAAGTACTCATATATGTGTGCCCAGGATGTCCAAACACACACATATATCACAAATTGCAATAGTATCAAAGTAAAGTACTTATTACATCGCATATCTCATCATAGAGTTAAATACAAAGTTTGCTCGAAGGCAATATTATTACAATCACAGCGGAATAACTAGCCCAACTGCCACAGGAACTCCAACTGGTGAACGTCTCCCTAGTAGTCCTGGACATCCCCCAGAAATTCTTCATATCCATTATCTGTTACCCATCCGGGATTTTCATTGGATGTAAAGCAAGTGTAAGCTCACCATGCTTAGCAAGTATATCAAAGGGGTCTATGAGGCTCAAATAGGCTTGACACTGTTTGACTACGGTTCGCAATTTTAGTTGATCAATTTTTAGCAACCTGAATTACTACTTTAATGAACAGTCCCAATTCCCAAGTGGTATTAAAGTATCATCAAGCTTTATCTCAATTCCCAACCATCCATCATCCACAGTAACCACTAATCTCAAAGGATCCAGACCACTCATATCCGTGAGCACGACTGTTATAATAGGTTAATTATTTCTGCAGAAATTGTACATCTTTACCCACCGAGCCATGATTCCCAATGCCGGGGTTCGTGAGACCCACTACACCTCTTCCTAGGAAGTGTGGCAGAGTTTCACTATGAAACCCTTAGCTAGTTGCACTAACAGATCGTAGCTACAAAGGAATGGCACACGTGGGCATCGCAGCACGGTGCACACCCTAACAGAAAAAGGAAAGATACCCTCTTACCCCTTACTAGAGCTACAGACGAGCTAGTACAAACTAGATAATAGGTTAAAGTTAGAGCCATTTGACACTCGGGGTTGTACGGTCCCTCCTGGGTTGCCGCTTCAGGATTAAGTCCTTATGGAGAGGCACTAGAGTACTCAACCCCGTACTCCAACCCCCTATCTATTGCTAAAAGGCTCCATTTTATCACATTGCATATAGTCTTTAAATATGTTTAACAATTACTTCATGTTAAGCGCTGCAGCATCTATCCAAAATGCCTACCCAATAAACCCAGGTATCAAGGATATGTGGTACAAAGAATCATCTAGGTAAAGTCCTTAAAGGCAATTCAAATTAAACTCATGCATGAATGTAAGTGGTAGTAGTTCATAGGTAACAAGGGGCCTTTGGTACACTTGCCTTCCTCAAAGTCATCCTGGGAGTACTGCTGATCCTGCTGGGGGTCCTCAGTCACCTTGAATGGCTCACCCTCTGTTCTTTATCCAATCATCAATCAAGCATCATTCCAATCATTACATGCATACAAGATAGAACTCCATTAGAATAGTACACCAAACAGTGAAAACATATGTTGAAAAGCTTACAGATCTGTTCTACGCATTGCTACGAACACATGAGCGAAAGAATCACTCAAATCGGACTGAAAACGTGAAAGTTATGCATGAAATAAGATGTAATGGCAATTCTGTAAATAAACTAACCTATTTTCGAATTAAAATAATTAAAAATCTGAATTTAAATGAAATTTGGACTGGGCGTACTATTTCTGGAAATGTCAGGGTTCTAAACGAATAAAAACAGGACTGAATAAAAATTAATTTGAACTGGACTGGACTGCGGGTTGATTACTGGAAAAAGCGGGGGCTTTTCTGCAAAACATGCTCGGTTGACTGAGGGTTTGACCCGACGATTGACCAGGGCTGCTGACTCATTGACATGTGGCGGCTATTCACTGGGCGCGGTGCACCACGTGGGCGTGGGCGCGCTGACACGGCATGGTGCGCCGGGTCCATGGTTCACCGTGGACCGGCCACTTAATCCCCGAAGGGGTATGCAATGCAATCGCGTCCGTTCATTACAAAACCGACGGCGCAGGGGTGAGGGCCGGGCGGTGGCTCGCCGGGGAAGAAGGAGAGGCCGGCGGCGCCATGGCCGGTGCGACTAGAACTTGGGCTATGGCTTCCTAGGGCGCCAAAGCAAGATCTGAGGGCACGGAAAGACGGAGGGGCTCACCGTGAGTCGTCTGGAGGGGAATGCTGTGTCCGGGAAGGCTCCGAAGCTGGTCATCGACGGTGGCCGTGAACTGGAGAGAGAAGAGGCGCGCGGGTGAGGATGTAGCCGGGCAAAACAATGCCAAAACACGAATTGGGGAGTACCTACGGGCGCGGGGAAGTCCGGCGGTGCTTCGGGTGGCCTTGGCGTCGGCGTTCGCGCTTGGGAGGGGGGGGGGTTCACCGGCGGTGGTGGCTCATGGCAGCGGCAAAGGATGGAGAAGGGCAGAGGGGAGGCTCGGCCTTTATAGGTGGGTGGCTACGGCGTGAAAGGAAGGGAAGCAGGCGGGTTCGGCACTTTCCAAATGGGCGTCAATGGCCTTCCATCGGAGCCGCGCCATTGACGGGCAAAGAAAGGAAGGGCGTCAGGGAAGAAAGGAAGGTGGACGACACGGCTGACAGGCGAGGCTGGCGTGCAGCGAGGGAGAAAGGAGCGGTGCATGCGTGCGAAGCCGAGGCTGGCCGCGGCCGAGCTGGGCTGCGCTGGTGGGCGACAAGCTGGGCCGCGTGGGGTGTGGGCCAGCGCGTCAGCACGGGGCAGCCGCCGGGTGGGCCACGCTAGGCAAAGCAGGCCGGGAAGGGGGGGGGGAGAAGGCCGGGCTGGCTAGAGTTGGGCTAGAAGGTGACTTTCTCTCTTTTTTTTCAAATCAAATGTTTATCCAATTCTATTTTCTCCATTTTCATTTTAAGCCAAATTCAAATAAGTTTTGAATGCAAATTTCAAATCATCTAGCCCTACACTCAATCAAAACCCATATGACTCGGCATGAATGCAACAAACAAGTTTCTAAGCTTATAGTTTATTTTATTTATACAATATTTATTATTTGGCCTATGTTAGAAATACCTAGAAAATGTATAAATAGGGCAAGAATTTAATTGCTAATTGCGGTAGAATTTTGGGTGTTACAAACCTACCCCCCTTAGGATGAATCTCATCCTCGAGATTCGAATGGTTCAAAGAGATTGGGATAGTCAGTTCTCAGATCTTCCTCTCTTTCCCAAGTTGCGTCATCCACTGAGTGTCTGTTCCATTGAACCTTGCACATTCTTATTATTTTGCTCCTTGTGATTCTCTCCGCTGTTTCCAGGATTCTTACTGGATATTCTTTGTACAATAGATCCCCTCAGATATCCAGTTCTTCCAAAGGTAGTTGTTCCTCAGGTACTCTCAAACATTTCTTAAGTTGTGACACATGGAAAACATCATGAACACCTGAGAGCTGCTCTGGTAACTCTAACTAGTAAGCAACTTCTCCTCTCCTGTTGATGATCTTGAATGGTCCCACATACTTGGGTGACAACTTTCCCTTGGTATGGAATCTCTTTACTCCTTTCATAGGTGAAACTTTGAGATAGACAAAATCACCAATTTCAAATGCCAAATCTCTTCTTCTTGTGTCCGCATAGCTTTTCTGTCGGGACTATGCAACCTTTAGGTTTTGCCTTATTATTTGCACTTGTTTTTCTGCTAGTTGCAAAACATCTGGTCCAAAGACTTGGCTTTCCCCCCGTTTGATTCCAAAACAATGGTGTTCTGCACTTCCTGCCATACAATGCCTCAAACGGTGCCATCTTAAGACTCTTTTGGTAGCTATTATTATAGGAGAATTTGGCATAAGGTAAACTCTTATCCCAACTTGTCCCATACTGCAGAGCACAAGCTCTTAGCATATCCTCTAAGATCTGATTTGTTCTCTTGGTCTGTCCATCTGTTTAAGGATGGTAAGCTGAGCTAAAGTTCAACTTCGTATCCATTGACTCATGCAATTTCTACCAAAAATGTGATGTGAACTGTGTACCCCTATCCGAAACAATCTTCTTTGGTACACCATGTAAACATACAATCCTTTCTATATATAACTCTGCTAACTTTGTACTCGAATAAGTTACCTTGACTGGAATGAAATGGGCCACTTTTGTCAGACGGTCAACAATCACCCAGATAGAGTCAAATCCTCTCTGTGTACGAGGTAATCCAACTATAAAGTCCATTCCAACTTCTTCCCACTTCCATTTGGGTATCTTCATAGGCTGTAGTAAACCTGCTGGCCTCTGATGTTCTGCTTTCACTCTTTGGCACGTATCACATATAGCCACATGTTCAGCTACATCTCTTTTTAGTCCATACCACCAGTATCTCTCTTTAAGATCAAGATACATTTTAGTACTTCCTGGGTGTATGGAATAGGCCGAGTCATGAGCTTCCCTCAAGATAGACTCCCTAATAGATTTTACTTTTGGCACACAAATCCTTTTACCAAACCATACTATCCCTTGATCATCCATATGGAATCCTGGGGCTTTACTAATCACTATACGCTCTGCAATATCCTTGATCCTCTCATCACCCAACTGTCCTTTACGAATCTCTTGTTCTAGAGTGGATTCCACCTCTAACTCCATGGTGTTGGCCACAATACCCAATTTCAAGTATTTGAACTCCTCACACAACTCTTCAGGTAGTTGAGTTGTATAGGCCATGTTCACATAACTCCTTCTACTCAAGGCATCTGCTACAACATTAGCCTTTCCCGGGTGATAGTGGATATCCAAATCATAATCCTTGATTAACTTGAGCCATCTACGCTGCCTCAGATTTAGATCTGACTGCATGAATATATACTTCAGACTCTTATGGTCCGTATAAATCTCGCACTTATGACCAATCAAGTAATGCCTCCATATCTTAAGGGCATGCACCACAGCTGCCAATTCCAGATCATGAGTCGGATAATTTAACTCATGTTTTCTCAGCTGTCTAGATGCGTAGGCAACAACTCTGCCTTCTTGCATAAGAACACCTCCTAGACCTTGCCATGAGGCATCACAATAGATAGAGAAACTTTTGGTGAGATCAGGTAAGATGAGCACTGGAGCAGAAGTCAGTCTCTTCTTCAACTCCTCAAAACTGTCCTGGCATTGATTAGTCCATACAAATTTGGCATTCTTCTCTAACAACGCAGTCATGGGCTTGGCTAACTTAGAGAATCCCTCGATGAATCTCCTATAATACCCAGCCATACCCAGGAAACTCCGAATCTCACTAACATCTTTGGGTGGCTTCCAACTCAACACATCTCTAACCTTCTTGGGGTCTACTGCTGCTCCTCCATTAGAGATTGTGTGACCAAGGAAAGATACTTCTTTTAGCCAGAACTCACATTTGCTGAACTTGGCATAAAGTTGATGTTCTCTAAGCTTCTGCAACACCAATCTCAAATGTTCTTCATGCTCTTCTTCATTCTTAGAATACACTAGTATGTCATCAATGAACATGACGACAAACTTATCAAGGTACTCCATGAACACTTTGTTCATCAGATACATGAAGTAGGCAGGTGCATTTGTCAGACCAAAAGACATGACTGTGAACTCATATAGTCCATAATGGGTCACAAAGGCTGTCTTGGGGATGTCAGTACGCCTTATCCTCAACTGATGGTATCTAGATCGAAGGTCAATCTTGGAAAACACACAAGCCCCTTTCAATTGGTCAAATAGGTCATCAATTCTAGGTAATGGGTACTTGTTCTTAATTGTGACCTCATTAAGTGATCTATAGTCTATGCACATCCTTTGTGTACCATCCTTCTTTTCTACAAACAGTACTGGTGCACCCCAAGGTGATGAACTAGGTTGAACATAACCTTTGTCTAACAATTCCCTTAATTGTTTCTTAAGTTCTGCTAATTCATTCACTCCCATTCTATAGGGTCTCTTAGCTATGGGTGCAGTTCCAGGTAAAAGTTCAATTATAAACTCAATGTCTCGGTCAGGTGGCATACCTGGCAATTCCTCAGGGAAGACATCCGGGTACTCATTTACTATCCTTATATCTTCTATGGTTGTGCCTTCCAACTGATTAACCCGGCAGATTTCTACAACTGATTGAGTTGCCACATACACCACTTCTTCTCCAGTTGAAGTGATAAGATTCACAGAACTATTACCATAGTTAATAACTGCTTTCTGCAACCTTAGCCAATCCATACCCAAGATGACATCAATACCAGTGGAATTTATGACTACAAGATTTGCTTGAAATTCTACCCCCCTTATGCTGAGACTAGCAGCTAAGCATATCCACTCTGCTTTCATTACCCCACCAGGTGAGCTTACTAACATGTGTTTCTTCATAACACTTACTGGAATACCATGCTTCTTTATGAATGTATATGTTATGAAGGAATGCGAAGCACCAGAATCAAAAAGTATTGTAGCTAAGTTTGAGTTGACCGGAAACGTACCGATCACCACATCCGGTGCCTCCTGAGCTGTTTCAGCGGTAACATGGTTCACCTTTCCCCAAACGTAGTTCTGCTGTGAGTTAGTCTTCTTGGGGCATCTATTGGAGTAATGTCCCGGCTCTCCACAATTGAAGCACTTGTTGTCATTAACTGCATTTGGCGCTTTTGGTGCGCCATTCCTCTGCGGAGCATTGGGGGCATTATTCCTCACTGGTACATTGTTGGGTTGCTGCTAGCGCTGAGCTGGTGCCTTGTACTGCTGTTGCTGCTGCTGTGCACGCTGCTGCTGCTGGTTGCGGTTGGGACCTGTCTAACCTTGATAGCGCTGCTGAGGTTGAGTTTGTTGAGGGTTAGTACGGAAGCGAGAGTTGCTCCCAGATTGTTGTCCTTGAAATTTCCTCTTCTTGTCCTCCATCTGGTGGCGCTTGTTCTCAATCACTAAAGCTTTGTCCACCAGCTGCTGGAAGTTAGCAAAGGTATGGGACAACAGCTGATACTGGAGACCATCATTCAAGCCCTCCATAAACAGCTCCTACCGCTTTCCATCCTCGTCTACCTCAGTAGGTGCATACCGTGACAATTGTATAAACTTGTCACGATATTCAGCAACAGTCATGCTCCCCTGCTTGAGAGCCAAGAACTCCTTCTTCTCCAGCTTCATCAGTCCTGCAGGTACATGGTGAGTGCGGAAGGCACTGCGGAACTCGGCCCAAGTGATGGGATTAGCTTCAGTGCGGCCGAAGCGGAATGAATCCCACCAATCCTGTGCAGCTCCCTGCAACTGTCCAAAAGCATATAAAACTTTCTCCCTATCATCACATTGGGCAATCTCCAGTTGCCTCTCAATAGCACGTAGCCAATCATCAGCTTGGAGTGGATCGACAGAGTGCTTGAATACAGGTGGATGTCCTTTCAGAAATTCTCCCCTCATATCTCTGACATGAGGGGGTGCATTCCCATTCCCTTGCCCCATGTTCTGCATGTTTTGGGCCATCTGTTGAAGCAACTGGGTCTGCATCATCATTAGCTGCTCCATAGTGACTGGGGGTGGTGGCGGCGGTTCCTCGCCTCCCTGGTTGTTCCTCCTGGTGTTCACCATCTGTAGAGGCATCATATAAGTCTCACATGTCCAAGCATATAACTCTTATAAGATACTGATGTAACAAGAGTAGGTGTAGACAAGAGATATATGTAGGGTATGCAAGAAGATATTTGTTCTGAACTTTTCCAGCAAGTTGGATAACAGCTGTGCTGTAAAACGAGCATATCTTACTCTCTGATTGTCATATGACTGCGTAGCATACCTTTCTGGAAAGCTTATGAAATTCTCTACAACTTTTGTTTAGAACACTTTTTCAGATTCTGACGTTTACTTAGTCAAATACAAACGATAAGCAGTACTGTTCCGGAATCCTGACAGCGCAGAAACCTCAACTTACAACAGCTGTATCTCATAATTTATAATAGCTATTGAGGTGATTCCAGAGTCAAAAGAAAGATGTTGAAGTCTACTTATCTCCATAAAAATTTCATGACCTTTGAGTATCTAGATTACGAGATATGAACTGATAAAGACAGACTGTTCCGAATGATACAAAATGGACAGCATGATAAAACGAAACCCAACTATTTATTCATAATATCCTTAAACCTTAACCTTAACTAAATGACCGTGGACATGCCCACAAGTCATCACAATTGTATCAAAGATCCAAATCAAACATCATTCATAATGATAAACATCCAACCATGCAACTAACACTTGTCCAACCATTAAAAGAAAGAAACTAAATACTCTCTCGCGTAGCTACACGTGCTTATTACATATTTTTAAGACTCTCCTATGGGTACGGGTCGATGGTGGTGCTGGTGTTGGGGTCTCCAGACTCTCCTCTAGTCCTCGGGGGTGACTGAGCGGGTACTCCTGAATCTTCCACATCTGGACCTCCTAGTTGCCGCTTCAGTGTAGCGTTCTCACGAGCCAGCTGCATGTAGGCCCTCCCCATGACATCGAGCTCACCCAGGGCCTGATCTAAGTCAGTGTGGGTCTCGGCCAAGCACAACAGGGTAGGCCTCAGCCTCAGGTTCGCCTCTCCAAGTGGTGTAGCGATGTTGCACGTAGACTGTCCGCTCCGACGGCGGGGAAGATAGCGGTCATCCTCCCAGGCGATGTCGTCGAAGTGATGGTCACGGTTGACCATCAACGCCTGTCGAGCTGCATCCCTGATGACGGCCACATGTGTGAGCCGTGCGGTGGTGGCGCGGTGGATGTAGCGCACCCGAGTCCCCTCTCGGATGTACACTTCTGTCTCCCAGAAGCCTGTGTAGTCGGGGTGGGTCCAATGCTCCGTCCTATACTGTACAGTGCCTCTGGGGTGGTAGCGATGCACAAGTGTGAGAAGCCTAGGGTGGTAGTAGCCATCACCCTCCGAGTCGTAGTGGATCTCCACAGTCCATCCCTGAGCCAACAGTGCATTGTGATCATCATCATTGTCATCATCCCCATCGTCTCCACCGTCTCCATCGTCTCCACCATCTCCACCATCTCCACCATCATCACCTCCATCAGCATCAGAATCATCAGAACCATCTCCATCATCGGGGTCACCTGCTCCCTCCTGGCCACTTTGTTCCTGCATTTCCTCAGGATCTTCCTCAGACTCCTCTATCTCAATGGGTCCCTCGAACATGGGTCCCTCCTCTGTTTCTTCATCCATTGGATCCTCCAACAAGTCCTCCAGAGGTTCCCCCATGGGCACCTCCACAGGTGGTTTCTCCTCTTGGTTCCTTAGAGCCTCCACAAGGTGTGCCGGGACACGCTTGCCCAAAGTGAACCTGGTCCTCCTAGTGGGCATCAGGATGGTCCTCTTGCGCAGGGTCTGCTTGGTACGGGCCATCTACAAGAATGAAAAGGTTGAGTATTAGAACAAAATAATTTTGGCAACAGATAAAGAACAGAATATAAGCAAAAAATTTTATAGCAAGTAAAAGTAGTAAAATAAAGATAATGAAATCCTAAAAACATCCATTTCTTTCTAGGTTGTTCGTCCTACAGTCAGTTATAGCTCTGATACCAATTTGTCACACCCAATTTTGCAAAGCAAAACTAAGTACTCATATATGTGCGCCTAGGATGTCCAAACACACACATATATCACAAATTGCAATAGTATCAAAGTAAAGTACTTATTACATCGCATATCTCATCATAGAGTTAAATACAAAGTTTGCTCGAAGGCAATATTATTACAATCATAGCGGAATAACTAGCCCAACTGCCACAGGGACTCCAACTGGTGAACGTCTCCCTAGTAGTCCTGGACATCCTCCAAAACTCTTCATATCCATTATCTGTTACCCATCCGGGATTTTCATTGGATGTAAAGCAAGTGTAAGCTCACCATGCTTAGCAAGTATATCAAAGGGGTCTATGAGGCTCAAATAGGCTTGACACTGTTTGACTGCGGTTCGCAATTTTAGTTGATCAATTTTTAGCAACCTGAATTACTACTTTAATGAACAGTCCCAATTCCCAAGTGGTATTAAAGTATCATCAAGCTTTATCTCAATTCCCAACCATCCATCATCCACAGTAACCACTAATCTCGAAGGATCCAGACCGCTCGTATGCGTGAGCACGGCTGTTATAGCAGGTTAATTATTTCTACAGAAATTGTACATCTTTACCCACCGAGCCGTGATTCCTAATGCCGGGGTTTGCGAGACCCACTACACCTCTTCCTAGGAAGTGTGGCAGAGTTTCACTATGAAACCCTTAGCTAGTTGCACTAACAGATCATAGCTACAAAGGAATGGCACACGTGGGCATCGTAGCACGGTGCACACCCTAACAGAAAAAGGAAAGATACCCTCTTACCCCTTACTGGAGCTACAGACGAGCTAGTACAAACTAGATAATAGGTTAAAGTCAGAGCCATTTGACACTCGGGGTTGTACGGTCCCTCCTGGGTTGCCACTTCAGGATTAAGTCCTTATGGAGAGGCACTAGAGTACTCAACCCCGTACTCCAACCCCCTATCTGTTGCTAAAAGGCTCCATTTTATCACATTGCATATAGTCTTTAAATATGTTTAACAATTACTTCATGTTAAGCGCTGCAGCATCTATCCAAAATGCCTACCCAATAAACCCAGGTATCAAGGATATGTGGTACAAAGAATCATCTAGGTAAAGTCCTTAAAGGCAATTCAAATTAAACTCATGCATGAATGTAAGTGGTAGTAGTTCATAGGTAATAAGGGGCCTTTGGTACACTTGCCTTCCTCAAAGTCGTCCTGGGAGTACTGCTGATCCTGCTGGGGGTCCTCAGTCACCTCGAATGGCTCACCCTCTAATCGTGATCCAATCATCAATCAAGCATCATTCCAATCATTACATGCATACAAGATAGAACTCCATTAGAATAGTACACCAAACAGTGAAAACATATGTTGAAAAGCTTACAGATCTGTTCTACGTATTGCTACGAACACATGAGCGAAAGAATCACTCAAATCGGACTTAAAACGTGAAAGTTATGCATGAAATAAGATGTAATGGCAATTCTGTAAATAAACTAACCTATTTTTGAATTAAAATAATTAAAAATCTGAATTTGAATGAAATTTGGACCGGGCGTACTATTTCTGGAAATGTCAGGGTTCTAAACGAATAAAAACAGGACTGAATAAAAATTAATTTGAACTGGACTAGACTGCGGGTTGATTACTGGAAAAAGCAGGGGCTTTTCTGCAAAACGTGCTCGGTTGACTGGTGGTTTGACCCGACGATTGACCGGGGCTGCTGACTCATTGACGCGTGGCGACTGTTCACTGGGCGCGGTGCACCACATGGGCGTGGGCGCGCTGACGCGGCACGGTGCGCCAGGTCCATGGTTCACCGTGGACCAGCCACTTAATCCCCGAAGGGGTATGCAATCACGTCCGTTCGTTCCAAAACCGACGGCGCAGGGGTGAGGGCCGGGCGGTGGCTCGCTGGGGAAGAAGGAGAGGCCGGCGGCGCCATGGCCGGTGCGACTGGAACTTGGGCTACGGCTTCCCAGGGCGCCAAAGCAAGATCTGAGGGCACGAAAAGACGGAGGGGCTCACCGTGAGTCGTCTAGAGGGGAATGCGGCGTCCGGGAAGGCTCCGAAGCTGGTCGTCGACGGCGGCCGCGAACTAGAGAGAGAAGAGGCGCGCGGGTGAGGATGTAGCCAGGCAAAACAATGCCAAAACGCGAATTGGGGAGTACCTACGGGCGCGGGGAAGTCTGGCGGTGCTTTGGGTGGCCTTGGCGTCGGCGTTCGCGCTTGGGAGGGGGGTTTCACCGGCAGCGGTGGCTCACGGCAGCGGCAAAGGATGGAGAAGGGCAGAGGGGAGGCTCGGCCTTTATAGGTGGGCGGCTGTGGCGTGAAAGGAAGGGAAGCAGGGCGGGTTCGACACTTTCCAAACGGGCCCCGGTGGCCTTCCATCGGAGCCGCGCCATTGACGGGCAAAGAAAGGAAGGGCATCGGGGAAGAAAGGAAGGTGGACAACACGGCTAACAGGCGGGGCCGGCATGCAGCGAGGGAGAAAGGAGCAGTGCATGCGTGCGAAGCCGAGGCGGGCCGCGGCCGAGCTGGGCTGCGCTGGTGGGCGGCAAGCTGGGCCACGCGGGGTGCGGGCCAGCGCGTCAGCGCGGGGCAGCCGCCGGGTGGGCCGCGCCAGGCAAAGCAGGCCGGGAAGGGGGGGGGGAAGAAGGCCGAGCTGGTTGGAGTTGGGCCAGAAGGTGACTTTCTCTTTTTTTTCAAATCAAATGTTTATCCAATTCTATTTTCTCCATTTTCATTTTTAAGCCAAATTCAAATAAGTTTTGAATGCAAATTTCAAATCATCTAGCCCTACACTCAATCAAAACCCATATGACTCGGCATGAATGCAACAAACATGTTTCTAAGCTTATAGTTTATTTTATTTATACAATATTTATTATTTGGCCTATGTTAGAAATACCTAGAAAATGTATAAATAGGGCAAGAATTTAATTGCTAATTGCAGTAGAATTTTGGGTGTTACAAGAGGAGGCGATGACCTCCTTGTTCGAAGAGGGGCATGGTGTGGCGGTCATGTGGGGGGGAAGGGGAGGCGGCACCACCGTTTTGATTCCAGGGCATTAGGCACCGGTCTCTGGTAGAGAGAAGAGGAGGTGACGACCTCCTCCTCCGAAGATGGGTATGGTATGGCGGCCTGTGGGGGGGGGAGGGGAGGCGGCACCTATCTCTAAAGATAGAGAGAAGAGGAGGCAACAGCTGGTGGATGGCGAGAGAAAGTTGAGGATGAGAAGAAACCCTAAGTGCACGTATATATACTCTCAGTTCGATATCAGGTTGAGATGGGCCACCCAGATTGGTAATGGGCTTGGCCTATTAATAGGCCCGCCTCTAAAAATAGAAACATTTTCAGAGACGGACCTATTAAAAGGCCCGCCTATGTTAATCAATTTATAGAGAAGTTTTTTAAAAAAAATAAACTGACTCCTAAAATAGATTGGGTGTCTTCGAAATTGATTATAGAATTTAGGAGACACCAAATTTTCTTGTCCGCCTCTAAAAATAAAAATATCTGGTCTTCTGAAATTATTTTTATAGTAGTGCAGGTTGCTACATACTAGTTTTTATTTTGTTTGAAAATGAGACGATGCCACCCAGTTCTCTACCTCTGTGGCTGTCCCTGACTTACAAATAAAGGATAGAAAGAGAGAACATAATCAGGTGTTCTTTTCTGACCTACAACGCCATATAATTGTCGGAGGAAAGCAACAAAGTGCCCCTACCACTTCTTCCATTGCTCTCCTGCTTTGTGATCGATGATCGATCTACCACTGGACCCATACGTGGCAAGAAAGTCCAAGATAACCATAAGAGTCATCATATAAGACTATTTTCAACTACTATAGTTATTCGATTCTCATTTACTTTTGGATAAGGACAGTTGTCGCCCAAAGAACTACGCTTTGCACTATCCATCTCAGAGGAATCCTTATTTCTCCAGTAACTGTTGGAACAGAGCGTCCGTCCGCCTGGACGCTTTCGTTGGTGGCCACGCTAGCCCAAATGTCCCCCGTATCTGCTCATCACCGTAATTTCTAAAAAAACACCGAAGCGGAGCGCACGCTCCATCCACGGAGATCGCGGCATCCAGCAAGGGCAGAGGTCACCCGCGCTCATCCCGTGCACGCCACGGCTGCCCACGCTCACTTGGCGAGGGCAGAGGCTGCCCAGCTCGCCGCAGCCAGGGTGGAGCTCGCCTATGTGCAGCTCACGGCAACTCGAGTGGAGCCCGCCCGCAAACATCTCACGCTCTGCCTGCCTAGCTCAGCACGGCTGGGCGGAACTCGCCCGCGCGTAGCTTGCGACGGCTGGATGGAACTCGCCCACGCATAGCTCGCAACAGACCTCGTCCCGCGCACAACTCACGCTCCACCCGCACAATGTGGAGACCCACTGCGGCCTTCTCCATCGGACCTGCTGCAGCTTTCTCCACCAGAGCGCTGAGGTCTACACCACCGGCGAGCTCTACACCGGTAAACTCCACACGACGATGAGCCTCTATTCTCCCAAACAGCAAGGAGATGGACTGCATGTTGCAAGCGTATATTTAGAGTGTTTCATAGGTATATTGCAAGTGTTTCGTATGAATGTTGCAAAAGTAGATCAGGATGTTGCATATGTTGCAATGGTTGCACATGTATGTTGCAAGTGTCTGTTCTAAATGTTTCATCTATTTTTTCGGACATATATATGTTGCAAGTGTGTTTATTTGATGTTGCATATGTTTTGCAATGGCCTTTTTAAGTGTTTTCATATGTTTTTTTCAATTATTTTAGACGCCTATTTCAAGTGTTTCATCTGTATTTAAACACATGTCGTTGCAAATGTTTCATTTGAATGTTCAAAAGTAGATCGGGTGTTGCATCTTCCTCCTCGCTTTCTGCTGCCTCACCTCGGTGTCTCTTCCTCCTCTCGACGCCGGCTAGGCATCCGCCGCCCCCTCCCCCTCTTTCTCGATGCTGGTGACGTTCGGGGCGGCGTGGATTCTGCCTGGGCAAGTGAAACGGCGCACGGCGCACGACTGTAGGCGCGAGCGTCTGGACATCCCGTCCGTCTAGACGTCTGGATGCTAGCAAGCCTGTAGTTTCTCTACATTAAAAATTATCTTACCTTATTATTTTACTATATCACTAACTGAAGTCTCCAAATTTGTCATGAGACATATTAGGAAAAATGAATCTGTCGACACAGAATTTTCATCTCCATGCCGAGGCACATGCAGCAAGCCGGAAGGGTCCGCTCGATGAAGCAGATCCGCCTAGCTTCAGTGCAAGGGTGGTCGATCCTGCGCAATCCTCTCGAGACATGCCAGTCAATTTGACCCTGCAATTGATAAGGAGAGAAAGCTTATCAGTAATTCAGGGCGGAACGTGCCGGTGTTGCTAGACAGTCCCGAATGTGTGACTCTGAGAGCCGATATGAGAGGAGATCGACTAAATAGTCGATTCCAGCATATTCATAAGCATAAATCGATTAAAGCTCATGGGGTTGTATAAGAAGAATCGGTTATCATTCAGGATAAATATTATTTAAGCAAATATTAATCAATGACAATAAGATATCAATGATGATCGGTTTATACTGAGCTAATGATTACAAGTAACCGAACTCCTTTTTATATAAAGAAACAATTCAACACCACTTAACCATTTAACAAAGATAAATCTAGTGAACATGTTAGATCTCATCTATCGCCATGACCAGTGGGGCATGAGGCAGAATCATGCAGGCCGTAGAAACAATAATAGACTCGACGACCCTAACTCATTACTAATATCAGTGGGGCATGAGGCAGAATCATGCAGGTCGTAATACAATAATAAGATCATGGGGCTAACATATCTTTCAACTTATCTCTATTTCAATGATCTCGTAATGTGAACTATTCGTGAAAGCGCTCGATATCGGCTAAACAGCCGATTTAGGCATAGCGCACAGTTAAGGTCATGCCTTCTCAGGAACAGATCTACCAACTAACGATCCCCGCTCCACGGTGCTAACAGTGGGGTGAGAGGCAGAATCCCATAGGCCATGATAACAGGCCATGAAACGGTTCTTGCTAACCAATAAATCTACTCAAGATCGAACATACCTTAACTGCACGCTATGCACGATTAAGATTGATATAAAACAGCCGATAAAACATAACTCATCATTTAAGGTGTAGATTAGATCAACTTTAGATTAGCAAACGATGGGTTAAACAAGATATAAGGCCGATCCAGATGAATCTCAATCGGGCAGAGTGATATTGCTGTAATTAGATAAATGATGAAAGCAATAAGCAATATCGGTAACTTAATGAATCTACCAAAGACTGCCATACTAAGGTAGAGCCGATAACTTGACCTTGATCTAATTCAAGCAGTGGGGTGTGAGGCAGAATCACACAGGCCATACTTGAATTAGACAAGAGTCAATAACTAGCCTATACCAGAGTCATAGTGGGGGTTGACCGGATCGATGCAGCAATACGAACAGAGGTATAAACCATGACGGTACTTATAGACAAGCAGTGGAGGTCGACCGGATCGATGCAGCCATACTCACTGAAGAACTTGCCGAGATCTACTCTACTCCTACTCCTAAGGGGTGGCTAGAGCCGAAAAAAGTAATTGACTTGTATTTGATTGATTGTTATCTTCTACAATAGCTAGGGTTTGGTATTTATACCCGGAGCCTAAAACGAATCCTACTCGAGTACAACTCAATACAATTCTTTGGTATGAAGGAAATATTCCTATTTTAAGATAACTTGGACTCTAATCTTACCCCTTTCATAGAGTCTGATATGTATCTTCTTGGTGCCAATCATACCCTGTCATCGTTATCTACTGACGTCATTCAGAGAGAATCGATCTAGTGTCGCATTCAATCCAGCAGGTATCAATCTTTACTCTATAGACTCCTTAATTGGCATAATCTTGGAAGCCTGCGAGTTCCCGCGCTCTTTTCCCAAATTTTGATGTAAACAAAATCTTAGAAATTCTCACAACAATCATAAATATATAGCCTTTAATTTGATAGTTAGTTTCTAATTATCATCGCCTTGAAGGCCAGTCCCAATGCAGACACTAGAAGCGATTTCTATCAACTAGGAAACTGTATCAAGAAACTATACACTCACAAATGCACCTTATGTATCTTAGGATCCACACTAAAATTGGGCCATCGGTCTCCCCTACTACTGCCGGATCCTCTGCTCCACCTTGCTCCTGCTCTTCTTTCTCATCGCCCTCCATCACACGACGGAGGCGGCAGTGCTGGTCTGGTATTGCTGTGTGGCCATGCATGGAATTGGATTGATCAATTACTTTAGTTCGAGTAGCTGCCTGTTCGATGAGCAAGGATATAGGAAAGGAAACAAATGACATACCTAGTCCATGGCCTCCTCCGGCTATGAGAGAAGCGGCAACACGGTGTAGAACGCAAGGCCGAGCATGCAAAAGACGAGGGTGAGCTCGTGCGGAGCGTCGGCAGATGCGGCGCTGCAGTGGACCATGGCCTGGACGACATGGGAGGTGCATCTATTCATGTTCGGGGAGCCCTCCATGTGGATGGAGGAGCCACTGATCCAGGTGGTGTTTCTCTCCCACACCGTCGGGTGGTGGCGTGTGAACTCTATGGCCGGCATGCGTGGGAGAAGCAAAGGAGCGCGCGTCGGAGAACCTGGGCGAGTGCGCACAGGGAAGAAACAGGAGTCATGAGGTGGCGGCGGTGCAACGGATCTCGAAGAAATGAGCGGTGTCCTCCCAGTGTTGTTTTCATGGTTTCTTCATGTCTTGAACCTCGCGAGGACGCCGAGTCGTGAGGGAGAAACAATTTCTTCATTTTGCAATCTCTCTCCTTATTAACTCTAGTGTCACCTTAGCAATTTGCTTAGCTGTCAACCTAATTAAGAGAGATAGTGAAAGGATCAAGATGCCCAAGAGAGGGGTGAATTGGGCTAATTCTAAATTTCTTTGCAATAATTAAATCACACGGTTAGCCCAATTAACCCCTTGTGCCTAGAAAGTGTTTCTAATGTTCTACCACACAAAAAGGCTTGCAACCTAAGTTCCAATCCTACTCTAGCATGACAATTCTATGAATGTAAAGACAAGTATTGAATTGCTCAAAGTAAATGCTAAGTAAATGCTCAAAGTAAAGAGAGAAGAAGGAACGCGGCGATGTTTTGCCGAGGTATCAGAGAGTCGCCACTCCCCACTAGTCCTCGTTGGAGCACCCGCGCAAGGGTGTAGCTCCCCCTTGATCCGCGCAAGGATCAAGTGCTCTCTATAAGTTGATTCTTTGACACTCTGTCGCGGTGAATCACCCACAACCGCTCACAACTTCAGCTGTTGGAATGAGCAAAAGTATCCCCACACATGAATGGAGGAAGTATTTATAAGATGGGCTAAAAAATGAACCGTTATGTGCCTCTGCGGGGTGACCGGACGCTCCGGTCAGTTCACCCCAAACTCCAGTGATCAAGTAGTGACTGGACGCTGGACAGCGTCCGGTCATGATTTTCATTCTCTAGAACCTTACTAGAGTCGACCGGACGCTAGGACTCAGCATCTGGTCACTTCACCTCTCAGCGTCCAGTCACTTCCAGATGACTTCACCTTGATCAAATGAACTGACTGGACTCTGCGCCAGCGTCTGGTCACACTGAAGCCAGCGTCCGGTCAGTATTTGACCCTCCATTCACTTCCAACTCTCGATCATACATGAATGAAGTTTGCTCCAATGGATCTAAGGGCTATTTTGGAGCTACCTAGTGCTAGATTTAGCAAGTGTGCACCACACCTAACTCACTAGACTCACCTAGGTCAAGCTACCCATCCATACCCCCCTTAATAGTATGGCCAAAGGAAAAACAAAGTCCTAAACTACTCTAAGTGTCTCTTCAACACCAAACGACACTTAGAACTAGTCCATCCTTAACCTTGTCGTCCATCCTTTGAAAACTGAAATGATTTCCATCGTAGGGGCATGACCACCATGATTGCCCAATCGATCTCCATTACCATGACCTAACTTAATTGCCTCTACAAAACACACGTTAGTCTCAGTAATCACGTATTGTCATTTATCACCGAAACTCAACCAGGGGCCTAGATGCTTTCAATCTCCCCCTTTTTGGTGATTGATGATAATACCACCTCGAGTATGTGAAAGAGTTGAGGTTTTTAACATGCTTGGTTCATATAAGCTTTTGACAATAAGAACAAAAGAGTTGGCAAGCTTATATGACCCAAGCCAACATAATGTACTCAAAAGATATAAAATAAGCAAGAGTACAAGTAATAAAGCTCATTTGTATCGGAGTAAAACGCGGAAGCAAAGCAAATGAGCATAGCACAAGTGATATGACATATAAATAATCCAAAGTAGAGAGCACACCTGTCATATATCATGATCACGTAGATATCACTATCACATAAATATAGTTTGATGCATAAAAGTAAACACACGAACACATAATAGTGTATCACACATAAAACCAAAATATAATAGATAATCTAATAGATAAACTAAGCTCCCCCTAGATATGTCACTCCCCCTAGGACTAACATACTCGATCCCTCTCCCCCTTGAAAGCCCTAGTTTGGTTTTGGTGAATTGATGAAACCCTAAGTGCTAACCTAGTTTATCAAGTGATCATTAGATAGGTAGTATATTCCAAGTGGTGAAGCAAATGAAGATCATGACATGATGATGATGATGCCATGGTGATGATCAAGTGCTCGGACTTGGAAAGAAGAAAGAGAAAAACAAAAAGCTCAAGGCAAAGGTATAAATTGTAGGAGCTATTTTATTTTGGTGATCAAGACACTTAGAGAATGTGATCACATTTAGGTTTGATAGCCGTACTATTAAGAGGGGTGAAACTCGTATCGAAATGCGGTTGTCAAAGTGCCACTAGATGCTCTAACTCATTGCATATGCATTTAGGATCTAGTGGAATGCTAACACCTTTGAAAAATGTTTGTGAAAATATGCTAACACATGTGCACAAGGTGATACACTTGGTGGTTGGCACATTTGAGCAAGGGTGAAGAAGTTAGAGGTGAAAAGGAGTTAGTCTCACTGGTCACAAGGTGACCGGATGCTGGTCTCAGAGGGACCGACGCGTCCGGTCAAGTGTGGCAGCGTAGACGCCGGCGTCGGTCATCGACCAGACGTTGGGTCTTGGACTGATCGGACGGTGAGGTCTAGCGTCCGGTTCTATTGTCGGACAGCGTAGAAGAGAGTCACTATGTGACCGGACGCTATCAGGGTCCGGTCAAGCATGACCGGATGCGTCCGATCGAAGAAATCTGTTTCTAGAACCTTACTAGAAATGACTGGACGCTGGGGGCTGAGCGTCCGGTCAGTTTGTGCGCTGCGTCCGGTCAACAAATGACCATTGAGATCGTGCAAATAGTATTCAAAGAGAGGGGACACATGGCATGTATCACATGACTGGATGCTGAGGGCCAGCGTCCGGTCGATCGGACCGGAGCGTCCGGTCACCCCGCGCTGTGCCCAGTGAAGGGGTACAACGGCTCTATTTCGTGGGGGCTTCTATTTAAGCCCCATGGCCGATTGAAGCTCACACCTTTGGCCATTTTCATTGACATAGCAACCTTGTGAGCTTAGCAAAAGCCCTCCCACTCATCTCCATCATTGATTCATCGTCTTTGTGAGATTGGGAGAGAATTTAAGTGCATTGCTTGAGCGATTGCATCTAGAGGCACTTGGTGTTCGTGTTTTGCTACGGGATTCGCTTGTTACTCTTGGTGGTTGCCGCCACCTAGATAGCTTGGAGCAGCGAGGATCATTGAGCGGAGGGTGGTGATTGTCTCCGGCTCCGATCTTGGTGATTGTGAGGGGTTCTTGACCTTTCCCCGGTGGAGAGCCAAAATATACTCTAGTGGATTGCTCGTGGCTTGTGTGATCCTCATCTTGTGTTGGTTGTGCGGCACCCTATTGAGGGTTTGGCGTGTGAAGCCAATTAGCGCGTGAACCTCCAAGTGAGTGAATCGCCACAACGAGGACTAGCTTGCCGGCAAACAAGTGAACCTTGGTAAAAAATCATTGTGTTCATCATTGATTCCGAGGTGATTGGTCTTTATTGTTATTCATCCTTATGATTGATTGGTTCCTTCATCTACACGGTGGTATAACCTTCTTGATCACTCTTTTTACATTACCGCAAACTAGTTGTCAAGCTCTTTAGTGTAGCTAGTTGTGAGAGCTTGCTTGCTTGGTTGGTGTGGCTCTTTAGTTAGGCTTTGAGAGCATATTAATATAGGGTAGTGTCATAGCTATTGTGTGAATAGATATTATCTAAACTAGAATTGTGGTAGGTGGCTTGCATCTTGAGTAGGCTAGCACAACACTTGCTTCGCCTCATAATTGTCTAACTATTTCATTAAGTGTTGTTGTAGAAATTTTTATTAGGCTATTCACCCCACCCTCTAGCCATTAGGACCTTTCACCCCTTTGGCGTCAAACACCAAAACCTAAGGGTCGGTCGACGGGGCTACAGTGGACAAGTCGAGTGCTGAGGTACAAGGAGCAAGCTGAAACTAGGTGCCATCATCATCTGAACCAGAGCTCTGAGCAGTCTGACCCTCTGTAGCTGGAAGCGATGCTGAAGCGGTCTGGGTCAGATCAATAACTGGCGCTGCCTGCTCTGATGATGCAACTAGCGAAGGGAGCGTCTCTATAGTCCTAGTAATAGGTGCAACTATAGAAGGACCTAGGACATGCAAATATGGTGGAGTAGGCTGCCCTGTCAACTTACTAAAAGTCGCTCCAAGACTCCTGGAGACTGAGGTATCTGGCACTATCAGCGAGGAAGTCTAAGCTGATGTGAAGCCCATTTGAAGAGGTGTGAACTATGGGGCTAACACTGGTGAGGCAAACCACTAGGACACATGCTCTGTAGGTGAAGCAAACTATGCTGGTGGCTGTCCCTGACTCTAAAGCCCACTAGGCTTTAAAGCTAGAGTCATAGAAGTGGTGGTAGTCTGACCAAGCTGGGGTGAAGGCTATGGCGGTGGAACACCAATAGCTGTCACAACATGCTGCATAAACCCAAGTAGCTGCTGCTGCATGAGAAGCTACTGCTGATGCATGGCCTACTGCTGCTGCTGTATGGCCTGCTGCTGCCGCTGAAACTCATCCTGCCGAGTCTAAAACTGTGCAAAAGTAGCGGCGTTCTCCTGAGCCTAGCGAGCCTGATCCTGCCTCATTCGCTCAAGTATGGCAAGTAGAGCGGGGTCTGTCTGCGGTGCAGGTAGAGCTGAACTGGAGCTACCAGCCTCATGGTCATGTCGTCGAGGAGGCATCTGAGGGATCTCGCAGTAGTCCTCATCTGAGCTGTCGCTGGGGTCACTCTCGACCATCCCCTCCTGCTGAGCGTTAAGCTGCTCCTCCTCTATAGTTGCAATGCCCCTGATAGCATCATCTTGCTGGGCTATAGTCTCTAGCACCTCTGGACGACGATGCGGCCAGCTAGGTGCACTCGATGTACTATGGCGGATCATCTGAGTTGGGTTGTATGCAGGGAACTATGTAGTAGCACAACTATACTCAGCTAGCATCTTAGGCAGCCTCACTGTAACTGCCCTATGAATAAGAAATGTGATCCAGTGAGCATAGGGCAACTGATGGTGACCTCTGAACCCCTCAGCAATAGTATCCTCCATCTTTGATAGAAGGAGATCCCAAATGTCAAACATAGTCTGCTGCATCTAGGAGTTTAGAAGCCATAACTGAATGTGAGTCAAGCCCTCATGATACCCCATCCTCAGAATCAGGGTCCTCCTTATAATAGCATCCAACACTCTAGCTGTAGGAGTGCGATCACTTGGAGTCCTGCTCGACCCCTCACCAAAAGGCTCTTTGAAGCAGTGGCAGACTAGATTTGTAGGGGGTACCAAACCGCCATGAGGGCGTCTAGAAGGTGCTGTCTGTCCATAGCAAACTCATGTAGCCTGACGGGCTGCTCCTGAAGCCTAAGAATCTCCCTGACCCAAGTGCTCGTTAGCCTATAATCTCTGCCTCTAAATGCAAAGTGTATAAATCTATGCTACGGGTCAATCCAGAGTGAAGCATAGAACTGACGGACCCAAGATAGAACATATAATCCTATCTATCCATGTAAATCTGTTAGCCCTGGTAGATATGCTAGGTTGGGGCGAATATGCTCTCCAGCTGCTGCTACTATGGACTCAATGTTACACACCCTCTGTGACCTAAATAGTGCCCCACTGTTAAGATATGCATTATAGAAGTCTTCCTGCAGTGGTGTGTAGAAGCCCTCTGATGCACGCTCATCTCGCCTCGGTGGAAACCACTGCTCAAAATCCACAAATCTGAGCTGCTGAACGTACTTGGTCGTGGCGGCCCTCAAATCTAAGTGGGTCACTAGAGGCGGACCCTGTGGTCTAGGTGGTGGACGTGAACCCCCCGCTGTGTCTCTGACCTAGGAGTAACTGGAGCACGGGTACGACCAGAGCGGCGAAGCTATGGCTGAGGTGCCTACTTTGTCTCCTTGGCCTGCTCTCCCTCCTAAGTCTGCTTTGCTGGCTGTGGCTCCTGCTGTGACTCCCCCTAAGGCTGACTCTCATCAATAGCCATACACCGTCCTCCAACCATGATAGTCCCAACTGGACCACCATGACGGCGCTCAACCTGCTCTAGTGCAGCCCTCGTAGATGGAGAGAGCTGATCAGCGATCTGGACTCCACTTCTAGCACCTCCTACCTCTGCACACTCTACTGCTGCTACAACTGCGACTGCTCTAGCTGTATCTGCATCTAGATACTTCCGCTTCTTTGTTGCAAGCTTCTTCGTCACCTTGCCTTTTGGATCTATAGGCTGGCGGGGCGGGGGCCTCGGATCCTCATCACCGGGACCACCTCTGTCATTCTTAACATGAGCCATCTGATGGATCTAAAAAAAATATCTATTGCTGACAAAGATCAACTGCCAACTGTCACTTCTGAGGCTTGGCCTCAATCCGTACTCGTGAGCTTGGCCCCTAGTTGACTGACAACTGCAAATAGGACCACAATAGCACCGACTCGCTGCACGATAGAATAGAGGGTATACAAATAATTTTTAATTATTCATCTAGAGATATGAAACCCTAAGAAAGCAAGCAATTAGGCACGAAATTAGAACCGAGGGCTTGCTACCTGACGAACCGGCGATCCAAAAAGCAGGGAAACGACACGCGAGGAACCACCGAGAATTCTAGGGTTAGGGTTCCGGCGAAGCGTAGCGAATCGACAGCTAGGGTTTGCGGCAATGAAATAGAGGCTTGGTGGTGCTAGGTCAGAGGCATGGTGGTGGCGCTGACGCGAGGAGGTGCGGGCACCGGCAGCGTGGAGAAGTGCGGCGGCATTGACGTGGGCAGGCAGCACGGAGCAGAGCTCAGCAGCGACAGGCATGGGCAGGCACGGCGATGTAGGGACACGACGGTGTGGGCGGTGGCAAGGCTCGGCACGGTGGTACATAGGAGCAGCGTGGGCGAGCTGCGAAGGCGTGGCACGGATGGCACGGGCGCGGATGGCACGGGCATGGTGTTCCGGTAGGCGGCGAGGCACGGTTGTGCGGCATGGAGGCTTGGGAACAGACGGCGCGGGTAGGGCGGCGGAGATAGAGCTCGGTGGCAGTAGGATGCGGAATAGGGATAGATCAAACATGCGCGTGACGATTTATAGTGCCCCCACGGAGTTGAAAAGGAAACAGAGAAAAGAGTTGGAATCCCGCATGATTTCTACTAACCGGACGCTCCGGTGACAGCGACCGGACGCTGCCACCTAGCATCCGGTCTATTCCAGAGAGGTCCAAAACCCCTGGAATCATGACTGGACGCGTTCGATCACCACTGACCGGACACAACCAGAGTCTGGTCGATCCTGACTTCATCTTCTTCGCTTGTCCGGACGCTGGATAGCCATCTGACCGGACACTGGGAGAACATTGTTTCAGCATCCGGTCACTCCTTTGCAGCATGTTCACCTCCTATGAACTTATCGGACGCTGGACATTAGAGTCCGGTGCAGCGTTCGGTCACTCTTTTCCCAGCAAATCTTCAAAGTCCTTCGTGCTGCCTGATCTCAATCAAGTCCCAACTCCAATAAGATCCAAATATACACCAATTGGGACTGATATGAGTGACCTCTCTCAAACCCTCAAGTTTTTCAAAAATATTTTGCCTTAGGCTATAATTCCTTTTAAGAAAATAGGCAATAAGAGGGCAATTGAAGATAAATGACAAAGCAACATTCATGCATATGCAATGCAATACTTGAAAATAAATCTAGTTGCTTGTCAAGTTTGATCCAAGGTTAAGCTTCTTCACATGCTTTACGGCGGTTATCTTAGCCTTGTTAGACAAGCCCTATATGCATTACCAAAAATTAAATATGTTGTATATTACAATGCAATGTAAGGGACAACACAAGCTCATTTTTTAGTAAAGTTACTAAAATCAAGAACATTGAGCTCATTCCGCAATCGATAAAAAGTCGCCTCATCTAGCGGTTTAGTGAAGATATCCACCAATTGATCCTCGGTCCTTACACATTCTAATGATATATCATTTTTAGCAACATGATCTCTAAGAAAGTGATGGTGGATATCTATGTGCTTGGTGCGAGAGTGTTGAACCAGATTATTTGCAAGTTTTACGGCACTTTCATTATCGCACAAAAGAGGTACTTTTTCTAGAACTACACCATAGTCTAGCAAAGTTTGTTTCATGTAAAGTATTTGTGCACAACAAATACCCACGGCAATGTATTCCGCTTCGACGGTGGACAAAGCCACACTATTTTGTTTCTTAGAGGACCAAGACACAAGTGATCTACCAAGCAAATGGCATCCTTCGGATGTGCTTTTTCTATCAACTTTGCAACCGGCATAATCCGAATCGGAATAGCCAACTAATTCAAATATAGCTCCTTTGGGATACCAAAGGCCAATGCTTGGTGTGTGCTTAAGATACCTAAGGATTCTTTTTACGGCAATCAAATGAGTTTCCTTAGGATTAGCTTGAAATCTAGCACACATACACACACTAAACATGATGTCGGGCCTAGATGCGGTTAAATATAACAAGCTACCAATCATAGAGTGGTAGAGAGTTTGATCAACCGTGTTACCTCCCTCATCTAGGTCGAGATGTCCATTAGTTGGCATTGGTGTCTTGATTGGCTTACATTCATTCATCTTAAATCTCTTGAGAAGATCATTTGTATATTTCTCTTGAGAGATGAAAACCCCTTCTCTCATTTGCTTGACTTGAAAACCAAGAAAGAATGTAAGTTCTCCAATCATTGACATCTCGAACTCCTTCGACATCAATTCACCAAACTCTTTGTAAGAATCTTCATTTGATAATCCAAAGATGATATCATCAACATACACTTGACAAATGAAGATGTGCCCATCAAGCTTCTTGGTGAATAGTGTGGTGTCGACCTTCCCAATGGTGAAGCCCTTCTCAATGAGGAAGTCCCGAAGGCGCTCATACCAAGCTCTTGGGGCTTGCTTAAGCCCATATAACGCCTTGGACAACCTATAAACATGATTAGGATATCTAGGGTCGTCAAACCTAGGAGGTTGATCAACATAGACTAGTTCATTAATAAAGTCATTTAAAAATGCACTTTTCACATCCATTTGATATAGTTTCATGTCATGATGTGATGCATATGCAAGAAGGATACGAATGGCTTCTAGTCTTGCAACCGGTGCAAAGGTCTCTCCAAAATCCAAACCTTCAACTTGAGAGAACCCCTTTGCAACTAGTATTGCCTTGTTCCTCACAACTACACCTTGATCATCTTGCTTGTTGCGGAACACCCACTTTGTTCCAATGACTCTTGCACCTTTTGGCCACTCTTCAAGAGTCCAAACTTCATTGTGGGTGAAGTTGTTCAACTCTTTATGCATGACATTTATCCAATCCGGATCTTGGAGAGCTTCTTCTACCTTAGTAGGCTCAAAGCAAGAGACAAAAGAGTGATGAGCAATAAATAAAGCAAGTTTTTATGAGTGAGTCATTACACCCTTTCATGGACTCTCTATGATGAGATCTTGTGGATGATCTTATAGTGGAGGTCTATTTCTTCTATTGACCACTTGAGGAGGAGGTTGTGGAGCATCAACATCTTGTGCTTGTACCACCATTTGATCATGGGAGACATGAGCGTCTTCATTTTCTACTCTCCCATCTTTATCACCATCTTGTGGCACACTTGATGAAGAAGGTGGATCAATCACTTGTACATCATTTTCATCATCTTTAGGCTTGATGTCTCCAACCAGAATGTTCTTCATAGCCTCCCTCAATGGTTCATCACCTACATCGTCAAGATTCTCATGTGCTCCTTGGGAGCCATTAGATTCATCAAATTCCACATCATATATTTCTTCAACCAAGCCGGTGGAATGATTAAATACTCTATATGCTTTGGACTTTGATGAGTAACCAACAAGAAAACTAATATCACAACGTCTTTGAAACTTCCCTAGGTGTTGTCGCTTCTTGTAGATGTAGCATTTGCAACCAAACACCCTAAAGAAGGAGACGTCCAACTTCTTCCCATTGAGCAACTCATAAGGTGTCTTGCTAAGGAACTTTTGAAGGAATAGGCGGTTCGATGCATAGCATACGGTGTTGATAGCTTCCACCCATAGAGCTTCGAGGGTGTTGTACTCATCTAGCATTGCTCTTGCAAGAGTGATCAATGTTCGGTTCTTTCTCTAAACTACATCATTTTATTGAGGAGTATATGTTGCGGAGACCTCATGCTTGATCCCAACTTCATCACAATAGGCTTCTATGTTTGTGTTGTCAAATTTCTTCCCATTGTCACTTCTAATCTTCTTGAGCTTTACTTCAAATTCATTTTGTGCTCTCTTGGCAAACTTCTTGAAGCAAGATGCAACTTTGGATTTGTCATGAAGGAAGAATACCCATGTGTATCTTGAATAGTTATCAACAATCACAAGACAATAAAGATTTCCTCCCAAACTCTTGTATGTTGTTGGTCCAAATAAATCCATGTGAAGGAGTTCTAGCACTCTTGTGGTTGACATGAAAGCTTTGGTTGGATGAGTATTTGCAACTTGCTTGTCGGCTTGACAGTGCACTATAAAGCTTGTCCTTCTCAAACTTCACATCCTTCAACTCTCTCACCAAATCATTCTTCATTAGCTTCTTGAGTGAGCTCATCCCAACATGAGCAAGTCTTCTATGCCATAGCCACCCAAGTGTTGTTTTGGTGAATAGGCATGTCTTCAAGTTAGCATCTTCGGAGGTGAAATCCACTAAATATAGGTTGTTGTATCTAAATCCTTTGAATATCACTTGATCATCATCCTTCTTAGATACAACAACTTCCTTCTCGGTGAACAAGCATTGGAAGCCAAGATCATACAATTGTCCAACGGATAGCAAGTTGAAGCTCAATGAAGGAATATAGAGCACATTTGAGATAGAATGATCATTTGATATTGCCACTTTGCCCAATCCTTTAACCTTGCCCTTTGAATTATCTCCAAATGTGATTCTTTCTTGTCCATCTACTTCTTCATCTAGTGAAGTGAACATACGAGGATCACCGGTCATATGTTGTGTGCAACCACTATCAATAACCCAATGACTTCCACCGGTCTTGTAGTTCACCTACACATAAGAGATCAAGCTTTAGGAACCCAAACTTGTTGAGGGCCCTTCACCTTCTCAACAAGTGACTTTGCTACCTAAATTTTCTTAGGCCTATTCTTGTTGGGAGGTCCTAAGAACATGACTTTCATCTTCCCACTAGAATCCTTTTCTAAGCATGTAATGAGCATTGAAGGCAAAAGGTCTAGCATGCTTGGGCAAGGGTTGTGGTGGTGGAGTTTGGCACTCATGGGCAAAGTGACCTTCTTGTCCATACTCAAAGCATCTCTTTGGCTTCGGCTTTGATTTGTGTTGTTGTTGAGCTTGAGCCTTCTTCTCTTGGTTTGCCAAGTGCCCAATGCCACTTCTATCCATCTTCATGACAGGTGTTCATTAGTAGCCTCACTTTGAAGATGCTTGCCTCTTGTGAACTTGCTCAAACCAATCTTGAGATGCTCTTTCTCCAACTTGAGCTTCTTGTTCTCTTCCTTGAGAGCATCATTGTTTTTCTCTTCCTTGAGCTTCTTGTTCTCTTCTTTTAGCTTCTCATTCTCAAGCATCAAATCACCATCATGATCAAGAGTTTCTAGCACAATAGTGTTGTGGCTTTTGATCTCTTCAAGATATTTCTTGAGCTTTTCATTGTCATTCTTGAGCTTGACAAACTCATCATAATCATCGGCCTCAACCACTTGCTTGCCCTTGCTACTAGAACTTTGCTCAATGCTCTCAATGATCAAATCATCACATGATGTAGCTATATCAATCTTAACAACATTGTTAGTAGCATCATGTGGCTCATGGATAAGAAATTCTTGAGCAATGACAAGATTATCATGATTAATCTTAAGAGTAGTGTATTCTTCTTTTAGCTTGTTGTGGCTAGTGATGAGCTCTTTGTGCATCCCCTCAAGTTTATCATGATTTATCTTTAAGCTCTTTCTTAGAAGATTTGAGCTCCTTGAGTTTGGATGATATAGCATCATTTGCTTCTCTAAGCTCAACACTAGCCTTTTCCGCTATATCACATTTTGCTAAAAGTGAATCATTCTTAGCTTCTAGTTTTTCATTCTTAGCTCTACTCTTTCTAATGATCTTAGTGTATTAATTTAACAATTTAACAAGATCATCATAAGAAGGTGATTCATATTCATCATCATCACTATCGCTATCATCATTGCTAGCATGTTTATCACCACTACTATCATCATTTGATACCTTGCGACCACCCTTGGCCATAAGGCATAGGTGTGTAGGGGATGATGACGGTGGTGGCGGTGAAGATGATGAAGAGTCAATAACAATGGCGGCCACCTTTTTGTTGTCACTATCATCATTGGATGAGCCACTAGATGAATCAATGTCCGTAAGCCAATCACTGATGATGTATGCCTTTCCACTTTTCTTCTTCTTGTGGAAGTCCTTCTTCTTGCCATCTCTCTTCTTGTATGGCTTGTTCTTCTTCTTCTCATCTTCTTCTTCATTGCTTGAGTCATCTTTCTTGCCCTTGTACTTGTTCTTGTACTTGTCTTTCTTGGGCTTTGTGCATTGATGTGCTAGATGACCAAGTTCTCCACAATTGTAGCAATCCATCTCCGAGATTGGCTTCCTTCTAGAGCTTGTGAAGAACTTCTTCTTCTAGCCATCAAACTTGATGCCACTCTTGTTGAGCTTCTTTAACATCTTGGCGGTTCTTTTCACCATGAGAGCAAGGCTTTCATCATCACTTGAGCTCTCATACTCAAGCCTTGCTTTGCCCTTCTCTTGGCTAGCTTTGAATGCTAAATCTTTTTCTTTTTTCTTTGTAGAGGATGATCCATCTTGAGGTGTGATGTGCATGTACATCTCATGAGCATTGATCTTTCCCAAGATTTGTGTTGGTGTAGTGGTGGAAAGATCACCTTGATGAAGCACGGTCACAATATGCCCATATTTGTCAATGGGGAGGACACTCAAGATCTTTCTTACAACATCGGATGGTTGCATTTGAGTGAGTCCAAGCCCATTGACTTCCTCTACAAGAACATTCAAGCGTGAATACATTTCATTAGCACATTCTTTAGGAAGCATCTCAAAAGAGTTAAGCTTTTTCATGACAAGATGATAGCATTCCTCATGCTCACTCTTTGTTCCCTCATAGAGCGCACAAACGTCCGACCATAGTGCATGGGCGTCTTTGTGGTTCCTCACCCGGTTAAACACATCTTTGCAAAGGCCTCTAAAGATGGTGTTTTGAGCCTTTGCATTCTATTTCTCATAATTCACCTCATCGCCTTGTAGGTGTGTAGCATCCCGAGGTTTTGGGAAGCCTTGTGAGGCAGCTCTAAGTATTCCAACATCTAGAGCTTCTAAGTACGCCTCCATGCGAATTTTATAATATGGAAAATCATCCCCCTCAAAGATAGGAGGAGGTCCATCCCCGTGAGACATCTTTCTCTAGGTAGTTAAGCCTAAATACATGAGCATGAGGCTCTGATACCAATTGAAAGGATCAAGATGCCCAAGAGGGGGGTGAATTGGGCTAATTCTAAATTTCTTTGCAATAATTAAATCCTACGGTTAGCCCAATTAACCCTTTGTGCCTAGAAAGTGTTTCTAATGTTCTACCGCACAAAAAGTCTTACAACCTAAGTTCCAATCCTACTCTAGCATGGCAATTCTATGAATGTAAAGACAAGTATTGAATTGCTCAAAGTAAAGAGAGAAGGAGGAATGCGGCGATGTTTTGCCGAGGTATCAGAGAGTCACCACTCCCCACTAGTCCTCGTTGGAGCACCCACGTAAGGGTGTAGCACCCCCTTGATCCGCACAAGGATCAAGTGCTCTCTACGGGTTGATTCTTTGACACTCCATCACAGTGAATCACCCACAACCGCTCACAACTTGAGTTGGGTCATCCACAAGCACCACCAGATGATTATCAAGCTCTCAATCACCACCAAGCTATCTAGGTGATGGCGATCACCAAGAGTAACAAGCACGAACTCTCACTTGACCATGACAAGCCTAATGAGAAGAGTGGATGCACACTTTGCTACTCTTGATCTCACTAATGAGGGCTCTCTTTGGGATTCTCAAATCTCAATCACCTCACTAGGACCTTGCTCTTCTTGGCACTCTCAAAGGTGTTTTTCAACTGTTGGAATGAGCAAAAGTACCCCCACACATGAATGAAGGAAGTATTTATAACATGGGCTGAAAAACGAACCGTTATGTGCCTCTGTGGGGTGACCGAACGCTCCGGTCAGTTCACCATGAACTCTAGTGATCAAGTAGTGACCGAACGCTGGACAGCGTCCGGTCAGCACTAACCGGACGTGTCCGGTCATGATTTTCCCTCTCTAGAACCTTACTGGTGTCGACCGAACGCTGGGACTCAGCGTCCGGTCACTTCACCTCTCAGCGTCCGGTCATTTCCAGATGACTTCACCTTGATCAAATGAACTGACCGGACTCTGCACCAGCATTCGGTCACACCGAAGCTAGCGTCCAGTCAGTACTTGACCCTCCATTCACTTCCAACTCTCGATCATACATGAATGAAGTTTGCTCCAATGGATCTAAGGGCTATTTTGGAGCTACCTAGTGCTAGATTTAGCAAGTGTGCACCACACCTAACTCACTAGACTCATCTAGGTCAAGCAACCCGTCCATACCCCCCTTAATAGTACGGCCAAAGGAAAAACAAAGTCCTAAACTACTCTAAGTGTCTCTTCAACACCAAACGACACTTAAAACTAGTCCATCCTTAACCTTGTTGTCCATCCTTTGAAAACCAAAATGATTTCCATCGTAGGGGCATGACCACCATGATTGCCCAATCGATCTCCATTACCGTGACCTAACTTAATTGCCTCTGCAAAACACACGTTAGTCACAGTAATCACGTATTGTCATTAATCACCGAAACCCAACTAGGGACCTAGATGCTTTTAGATAGAAACCACAATAAATATGCCATTGAGATTGCACTAGTCTCAATTGGATCTACTCTATTTTATATTGGAAGGAAGGGAGTAATAATATATATCGAGCAAACATGACAAAATTCACCAAGAATATAACTAGTATATGTCATATGACCTGAAAACTTCCAAGTCTCGTTGAAAGGAAAAAAAGAACTTTTATGCCTCTTGTCTTGTAGCTAAATGGAGAAAAGTAGGAGGATCGTCATTTCATGAAGGCAGGCTATAGGACTATTGAGATGGCTGCGATTGATGTGTTTGCTAGACACGGCTGGCGATTTAGCAACAGAATTGCTCTTTAGTCTTTTCTTTTTGAGAATTTTGTTGTATTCATGGCTCAAAACTTCATGTTTGAGATTCCTTGGACTTTGTTTTTCTCGCTTGTAATAATGAACAGCCATATACATTAGTCGATGCAGAAGCTGGGATATTAGTATATTCCCTTTTCTAAAAAAATGGAGAAAAGTGCTCAATTATATACGTGCAGAACGAGCATTGTAGCTTGTAGAGTAGTGAAATTTTTGTGAACACAAAGGTCACTTGCATTGCTTTTGATCGATAGAGGCACAGTGGCGAATCTAGGATTTTAGCTTAAGGTATGCCGCCCAAAAAATTTCATATATAATTCGGTAAATTCATTTTACCAATTCAGTAATAATTTAAAAATTGACAACATAATTTGGTATATATGCACTAAGTAACACAATAAGGCTTAAATTCATGTATTAAGTTGAAACCATCCACTAAATACAATATAAATAGTTCAAAAGCCATATCGATAATTAAAATATAGGCATAATAAGTATCAGAGACTTACGATGCTATTTTTCTGAGGGTTTTATTCGACGTTTTCGAAGGGACATAAATATCTTGATTATATCATCTTCATTAACTTCAAAGAAAATATCATGCTCAACGAAAGTGACTAGACAATCATCTAAAACGATATCTCCCATCTTATTTCGTGACTTTGTTTTCACTAAAACCATTGGAGAAAATACCCATTCAACACTTGTCGTTACCATGGCTAGAAGCAATTTCCTCAATTACTCTCTCATGAGTTGTGAGACCCAGCCCATTGGGCCAGTTGGGCTAGACCGAATTCATGACACTGTAGCGATGAGGTGTCGTAGTTTGGGGGGGGGGGGGGGTACTGTAGCATCAGCGCAGTATTCCAAGTTTAGTCCCATAACAGAAATGAACCAATGCTAGACCAGCTTAAAAGCCTGGACCTGAGAGGCTGTTAACTTCGGATTGAGCCTTTTGCGCGAAGTGAGGATGAAAACACAAGAGAGTTAATTAGCAGATGTGGTTCATTTAACGTGTAGAGTGGATCTTAGCCGTCTTTCCGGGTCGGGGCATTACATGAGTCTGCTCTTCGACAACTGGTTCAATTGGATCAGGGATCTGGGGAACGATTAGATGTAGCAACTACCGCCGCTGCCTTCTTCGCTGCATGCTTTTGAAAAAGAGATGCAATATCTATGTTTCTTTTCATTACTACACAAATATTAAAAATCATGATGCTAAATAATTAAATAATTTATTAATTGTGATGTTATCAAATAGCACAAGAGATTAGACTAGGGGAACTGGGAAAGTGTGGTGTACTCATCGCGTCTCAGGCATCAGGCTGTCAGGGTGTCCGGCGACGCTGTGACCGTCCCCTCGCTCTGGCCGTTCGTCGCCTTCGATCGAGATTAGATTTGAGAAAAGTTGTTTAGGCCCACTCACTCCGTTCGTCGTGTGGTCAGTGTGGCCGTGTGGGCCTGCGTGTGCCTGTGTTGCGTTTCGTGGCGTGATCCATTCGTGGGTGACCAGTGCCTTCTTTGCTGCGTGGGCCACCTCAAGTGGGACGTTCGCGGTGGCGTGATCCATTCCAAGTAAGTTTTTTCCTTTTTTTTACAAATACAAATGCTTATACGTATATATAATAGTATATTCACCGGTGCCGCAGGGTATGCCAATGCATACCTGGCATACCCTATGCCTCCGCCACTGGATAGAGCCCTCCCTATATGGTTGATTGGTTGTCCATACAAGAATCACAACTAAACTACACACCGTGCTTAAACGGGCACTTGTATATATATGTCCAGTAGCGAAATAAGGCTAAAAGCAAATCCTTTTCAACAAGGGATTAAGCATGGCAAAATGTGCTCACAAATGTGGCGCATATATAATAATAGTCATCGGCAAGCGGTAGCATCCGTGCCACGCGTGCGGCCAGCAGTCAAAGCCCCCAAAAGCTACGAAGTTTTTGGGCCATCGATCTAATTCAAACGTGTAAGGGCACGTACAACGGCGTGCTGGCTATCGTCTCCGAGCTTTCAATTTTGTAGAAAACTCCCCCCCCCCTCGCTACAGTAAATGAGGAGAGATAACGAAGCCATCGCATGGTGAGACGACAGCAAGCGCTCGTGCTCCTAGGCGAAGAAGACGGCCAGCCGCGCGTTGTATGGAGCCGCCGTCTCCGGTCGACGCTACACGGATCCTGCTGCGCGTGCAGGGTGAAGATTGCGTACCTAATCTCCCGCCATATATGTTTAGTCTTTGCTATTTTTTCTTGCCTCGACAGTCTTTGCCGCCCTTGCGCGCCTTCACCGGGAGCCGCCCCTTCCCTCTCTAGTGCTGTGTAGCAAGATGTCATTGGTTTCAAAGAGGAAGGCTGCGATTCCTTCGAAGAACAAGGCAACGGCGGCGATGGCGGTGGCATCAGCGATGAGGGCGGCTACGGCTACGAGCAGAGTTCCTCACGGAAGTGGCTTGGCCCCTGCACCCAACCTCACCGGTCTCAGTAATGGCACGACAGTGGCATTCGTTGGTTGCGAAAGCAGCTCGTTCCCAGCACCCAACCCCTCTACAAGTTCAATTCATCCTCAATCCATGGCAGACGACTTTGATTCTTCACCTATCCATGGCAGACGAGGTTTCCTAGTCGGATTTGGCGCAGTTGGCTCTTCACTTGGTAGATGTGGTAGCTCCATCGGTCCAAGTTCCCCTCTGTTTGGGCATCAATCCAGTTGGGATCCTACATGGTAATTCCAAAACAGAAATGCTACACAACACACATGTGTTTTAGCACAGAAAAACACATGGATTTTTTTATGGCTCTCCCTCTCCCGTCCTCTCCCTCTCGGTCTCTCATGAGGCGCGGCCACGCCTCCAGCGACGGCATCGCTCCCGCCATCGTCGCCCCCGTCGGCGCACCAGCACCCCCCCTCTATCCCCTGTGCGGGTGAGTCCTTGCAGTCTCTTCTCTTCCCCTCCCTCCGCGCGCATCTCTCTCCCTCTCTATCTCCTGATGCGGCGCCACAGCGGCCAAGCCCCACGGTGGCCACTGTCTGACGCTGCCGCGCGCTGCTACGGCCGAGCATCTGGTGGTGGGCGCACCTACGGTGCAGCGGCCCCTATCCCTTCCTCCTGTCGCGCACGCGTCGCCGGCCATGGCAGTGGCGGTGGCGGCGGCGGATCTATGATTTGACCTTCCATATAAAAAAAATTTATGATCTATGATCTGTGATCTGTGGAGGCTGGAGAGACTGGAGGTAGAAGAATGGTGGATGTTGTTGGATCTTCATTCTATGGTGCAAAAAAATTCATGTGTTGAAACTGCATAAAACACATGGTTGTGTAGTAGACTGACTCTTCCAAAAATATTTGCTAATTTTCCAACTCATATGTTTACATGTGTTGCTGCTTGTTTTTTTGCTGGAAGTATGTAATTAGGTATGCACTGTGATACTATTTTTAGTTACTGATAGTGCTAATATATTTTGGGACAGCAACTGCAAGATCTATTTATTCAGTTCAATAGAATTGATAACTGAATATGTACAATCACTGATCACTGAATTTTTTTCTAGCTACTGAATGTTTTGAGTTTAATAGAATTGATGTTGAATGTGTTCAGTCATGATCACTGAATTGATAACTGAATGTGTTTAGTCAATCAGGAGGTGGTATTATTTCTACTTGTGTTTTTGGTGTAGTATTTCTGCTATCAGTGGTAACTGAATGTTCAGTCAATAGAGCTGCATGTTTCTCCTAAGCATAAATAGAAAGTAAGACAATTGTCATTTTTCCTTAAAAAAAAGAGCGTACCCAGTGCAGAGAGCTCCCGCTCTGTGCGGGGTCTGGGAAAGGGTGTCAGTGGCAAGCCTTACTCTCGCCTGTGCAATGCGAGGAGACAGCGACTCGAACCTAGGACCTTTCGGTCACAGGCGGTAAGACTCTACCGCTTGCACCAGGCCCGCCCTTCACAATTGTCATTTTTCCTGGTTTCACAAAATTAAATAGAAAAAAAGCTGATTCTATCTCTTCTTAAAATATGACATTTGGAGTTTTAAAAGGAAGCTACTGTCTGTTAGTTTGATAAATACATATCTAGCAAATGGATACAAGTTCAGTAAGAAATTTGATAAGAAATATATACTGCTTAGTTTCCTATGAGTATTACTGATTTCTTGTATAACTCTTGCAGGGACAACAGCACACATCCCCTAGTGGATTTATGGGTTTATTCAACAACCAACCCCAATTATCACATAATTCTCATTTTGTTGGTGCTCCATCTCATTATGGACCTTTCAAGGCACCAAGGCCTGTTGATTTTGGCGTCAGTTTTGCCTCAATGGATGCACCACAGCCTAACAACGGTGGAAGTTCATCTCAAGAAGTGGAAGTTTTATCTGACTAGCAGGCTATTGACGTTGATAGCGATACTGAGAATGTTAGGATTGAGAAGCGGATCATGTGGACACCAGAAGAAGATGAGAAATTGATGAGTGCTTGGTTGAAAAATTCAACAGACTCATCTGTTGGAGCCAATAGGAACAACGAGCACTATTGGGGTGATGCTGTTAAGTCATACAACAGGACTATCCCGTCACATAGGAAAAGAAATTCAAAGCAAGCTAAGGATCGTTGGCACAAGATTAATAGGTGGACTGATCTATATGAATGTGCATATTTGAAGGCTCACAGACTATTCACAAGTGGCTATTCTGATCAGATATGGATTGATGCAGCAGACAAGTTCTATTTAGTAGACAACAAAAGGTCAAAGCTAGGGCCCTTTGTCCTAAAGAATGTTTGGAAAATATGCCGAGAGGTGCCAAAGTGAAAAACATACAATGAAGACCTAAGGAATGCACGTAAAAGGAAGTCATATCACATTGAAGGAAAAGTGGATGAAGATGATGATATTGAAGAAATGCCAGAGCGACCTATTGGACAGAAGGCAGCCAAAAAGGCCGCTCTTGCTGAAAAAAGGAAGTCCAAAGGATCAAATTTGGATGATAATGGAAAATCAAAGGAATCGACGATTGATGTGGAGAAGCTTAACAAATTTAGAAAAATCCAGGAAGATTTAAATGCAAACCGCATGAAGGTACTAGAACCGCAAAAGAAGTTATCATCCGAGAAGCTTGAAACCACGAGACTGGCACATCTTACAGCTAAGGAGACCACAGAGGTAAAAAGGCTTGAGAAGGAATCAAAGATGATGCAGGCTTACAACACTCTCATCTCTCAAGATACAAGTTCAATATCCGATGAAGAAAAAGCTGAGCGTGTTGCTGCCATGAAGTGTTTTAGGATCACTTTATTTTCTGAAATGACCTAGTCAGGTATGCACACATTCTGCAATTCTATTTTTTAGTTACAGGACAGCTGATAACTGATAACTGAATGTTTTCAATTATAGGATAGCTGATAATTTTTCAAGAGGAAACCACGGTAAGTTGTCTTTTGTTGGACAGCAGGGAAATTCTATCTTTTGCAGAACCAATGTCTTTTGCTTGTGTTACAGGACAGCTTGAATCCTGTCTTTTGCTTGTGTCCTATGCCTTGAAACATTCTGCTAGTTCTGTTAGTAATCAGTTGTACGGAACCTGCCGTATGGAACCTGCTGTGTGAACCTGTCAAATGTTTGCATGTCTCCCTATGTGAATGTGTCAAACTGCATGTCTCTTGAATTTTGAGTTACCTGCATGTCTCTTGAATTTTCAGTTACCTACATGTCACTTGAATTTTCAGTTCCCGTAGTGTCACCTATCTACATGTATCCTATGTGAAACAGTCCACTGTCTGCATGTCTCCTTGTCAAACTGTCCACCAACTCTATGAATCTCCATCCAGTCGTAGGCAGTGTTTTCCTAAATGCTAAACGGTAAACAGTCGGTCACCTACCGTTTAGCCATTATTCGGGCAAAACGTCCCATTAAACGGGCTAAACGGTCAATTAAATGGGGTAAACGGGTGATTAAACGAAAATGGCACACCACCGTGTAGCGTTTACACGGTGTTTAAATGGGTTAAACGACCGTTTAGGTGAATAAAGGTCGTAGGTTGCAGATTATAAAAAGGTGGCTTGACGCCATTCAGTTGGCATATGATCTGTAGTTGTTTTTCTCCAGTACTATGGAACCACTTCCATCAGCCGATGATGAAGATGATCTACCAGAAGCCGATGACTTTGATCCTACAGAGGTGTTCACCATGGAAGATTTTCTAGCGGAGGATGAAATCGTAGAAGAATTTGTGAGGAAGATTGGAGATGGATTGAAGGCCGACATTGAAGGAGGAACATCGTCTGTGACTCATCGACGACGACAGAGTGGACCAAGGAGGTACATACCAAGGCAGCGAGAAGCAGGTCATGATGATCTTGTTGCTAATTACTTTTCTGCAAATCCTATCTACACCGATGAGATGTTCCATCGAAGGTTTCGAATGAATAAATCGTTATTCCTGCGCATCGTGGAAACTCTTAGCAATTGGGATCCTTATTTTACCAGAAGAACTGATGCAACTAGTAGGGAGGGACATTCACCCCTTCAGAAGTGTACCACGGCAATCCGGATGCTAGCATACGGCTCACCGGCTAACCAACTTGATGAGGTACTAAAATTTGCCGCAAGCACTTGTTTGGAGATTCTAGAAAAATTTGTCGTAGGGATTATTGAATGTTTTGGTCAAGAGTACCTATGCCCTCCTACAAGCGATGAACTAGAAAAAAATTTACAAGAAAATGAGGCTCGTGGTTTTCTAGGAATGTTGGGAAGCATCGATTGTATGTATTGGGCATGGAAGAATTGTCCGAAAGGTTGGGCAGGCATGTTCACATGTGGTGACAAAGGTGCTCCTACTATGATCCTTGAAGCAGTGGCATCTCATAATCTTCGTATATGGCATGCTTTTTTTGGTACCGCCGGGTCTCAGAACGACATTAACGTCCTAAACAAGTCACCACTGTTCATCAATATCCTAAAACGGGAAACTCCAAGGGTACAATACACCGTAAGTGGAACACAATATGATATGGGCTACTATCTTGCTAATAAAATATATCCAAAATGGGCGGTCTCGTGAAGACAATATCAGCCCCTCAGACGGATGAAGACAAATTGTTTGCATTGAAGCAAGAAGGGGCGAGGAAGGATGTTGAATGCGCATTTGGCATATTGCAATCCCGCTTCAATATTGTTTGTCGACCATCAAGGTTATGGAAGCAGGGGGACGTTATCAACATAATGCAAGCTTGTGTTATCCTTCAAAATATGATAGTGGAGGATGAGAAGGAATTAGTTAGAGTTTCCTTGGATTTGAATGATAATGCAAGTGCGACGATAGTGCTCCTACTTGAAGTGCATAGAAGTGATAGCCCCAATCCATGCTTCGCGGCTGTACTTAGAAGGAATTCCGCTATCCGAGCACAGCCAACACATAGACAACTTAGGAATGATCTTGTTGAGCATATATGGCAATGCTATGGAAACAAAGAAAATTAGACATAAATGGTTTAATCATATTTCATTTATCGAGACGAAGATCGTATGTTATATTTGATTTATGAAATATATTATATTACATTATATATATAATATATGATTTACTTTGCCAGATTTGTTTTGGATCAATTAGCAACACAATGGTGTATAGAAATGATATTCATAATTGATCATGGATATATGCAAGCAAGCATTAAACGATTTGTAGACAGTCAAACAGACAACAGTTGTCTGTGGGTTGTATGAGCTGTCTGTCCATCTGTGTCGTAAATTCCAAGAACTTACAGACATCAGCTGTGTCACTATTGTACGTGCCCTAATAGAACACTAGAGAGTGAGACTCTGAACGAAAAAAAACAATGCTGGAAAAAGCAGCGCCACTTCTTAGGGCCTGTTTGGAATGGAGGAAAAGAAAACAGAGGAACGAAAAAAAAATAGGAAATAAGGATATATGAAGTGAGAAAATAGAGGATTGGAAAACCGCAGGAAATATGTGAGAAGAGGTGTTTGGAACGCAGGAATTATAACATATGAATATGAAAAATGAGACTAATAAAATAGCATTTCACACAATAATTTTCTCTGAATTAAAAGCTGCATGTAAATGATTTTGTAAAGGTGGCAATTCCTCTTCAATCACTATTTAGGTCTGGTCCATAGACCTAGTCCATTCACAGGCTCTTCACGCACGAACAGTCCAGTATACGTCCTTATCCTCTTCTATCCTTCCCCTTCCTCTCATGTCTCTCATGGCTGTAGTTGTTCTCTGTTCTACTCTCGATCTCTCCAATCAAGAAGCTAGTAGCTCTAGCACATGGCAAATAGAACAGGCAACAGGGTGGGCTACTGCTAGTCTTTGGGGTGCACTCTAGGGCTCTTTAGACAATGAAAGCGCGAGACGGCTCGGTCCATGACACCATTAACGACTCCAGAGTGCTCAAGGTAAGCACTCTCGTTAAGTAGAGAGCTGTGCGAGTGCTAACGATTTCCTTGGGTTGGATTGGATTCTTTTTTCCCTGTGTTTTGCCACTGAGACCAATCCTTTCCTCTAGAACGTGGAAGTTGCTTTCCTCCATTCCAAACGCTACGTGACATCAGCAAAATAGAGGAAGGGGATTCCTTTGAAATTCGTGTGAAGATCCTCCATTCCATACAGGACCTTATTGGATAAGGACCTTTCTTAAAGGCGTTAAAGCATCCATGCCCCGTTGTCTTGCACAGAAACTTGTTTGCATGATTGGCGTGCATGGCCGCACACCCATCGGCCGTCGCTTTGCAGCACTTAACAAGGTTCAGTACCATCGTTCGCCAGAGACGCCAACCGGCCCTGGCTATCGAGTGCCCAATGAATTAGAACTGTGACCGGACAGACGAAGAACACATGTTTTCCACATTCGTGCAAGAGAATCCTAGTGGCTCTGTTTTTTTTCTACAACACATGGCCCCATTTGGCTTATCCCATATTCGGTTTGTTCGGCTTGTTTTTTCAGCCGGAACAGTGTTTTTCTCTCACAACAATTCAGCCAGAACAGCGTTTTTCAGCTAAGATTCAGCAAGCCGAATGTGGCCTAAGCTAGGTCAAACCAGTTTATGCTTACTATGTGTCTCCTCAATTTATGCATTTTTTAGGGAAATTTTGCTCAGGGACACTGAAGAATGGCGTTATTTGCCGCCGGACACCGCCAACTCGCTTATTGGCTCAGTACCATTATGAATCACGGTTTATTTGGCAGAAGACACCGCAGTCATTACTTTACTCTTTTATGTCATTTTGGAGAGAGAAAATTTTGAAAATGACGCTCAATGCCCCTGGTTGAACCAGACTGTGTCGGTCAAAGGCACACATCCCCTTTGTTAAACCCTAACCCCTTCGCACTCAGCCACAGGCGCCGCCGCATCTCTTACCGCATCCACTAAGCTCCGGCGATGACCTGGCTTCCGCCGCCTCCTCCGACACGGCTCGCGCCCGTGGTTTGATGGACGTCTGAGGATGGTGTCGTCGGGAAAAGTGAAGCGCTTGCGGCCAAGTGTAGATTCCCCTTCGAAGGGGCTCAATCTAGCATGGGTTCCTGAAGGGTACGCCCTGTTCTTCCCCTTTTCTCTCGTTTCCTTTTTCCCCGTTTGCTTGTTGTGGTTGGATTTGTCTTGCTCATCTTAGTATTTGTTGGGCCGAATCTAGGGATTTCATGGTTTCTTGTTGTCCATTTTTTAGGATGGACATTAGTACCTGCCTGCCAGATTGATGTGCGGGACCACTCCGAATCTTAATTCCTCTTACAGCTGATTTCCAACTAGTGGTTGATAGGGACACTATGAATTTGAAGGATCTTACTAACGATGTAGCAGCTAAGGTCGCTTGCGGAGCTAATCAGGGCTTGAATCTATGTTTTTACAACAAGCTGAGAAAATGTTACTCCACTCTTAGTACTGACTCCATGCTGATGGATGCTATTGACATGTATTGGGATCTAAGGAAGCTGGTTGTGTATGTGGGGGTGTATGACACGGTTGCAGTTGCATATAGTCAGAGTGTTTCTACTGATGAGGCAGTACCTGCTCTTGAACCCCCTGTTCAAGCAGGTGACCATGATGATGCAGAGCCAGATCCTTGTGATGATGTTTGTGATGACAGCACTGATACTGATGGAGAGATGAAAAGTGTTCCAATGTCAAAGAAGAAAAGAAAGGAGGTAGCTGATGATGATGTGTCTTGGGAAGAAGATGAAGAAGAATATGTGGGGGTGAATGATGAAAACCATTACATGTCTAGCCTTAATGATGATAATGCAGGTACAGATGTTGATGCTTATGACTCTGACAGTAGTGGTAAGGATGATCTTTATGTTGATGATGAAGCTGGTTGTGAAGTTTTTGAACATGTCACTGACTTAGAAAACCCAACCATAGCTTGTGGGGTCACATTTGAGGATGGGGATACCTTTAAGAGAGCAATTAGGCAATTTGCAGTACTAAATGAGTTTGAAATTGCAGCTCTTTACAGTGAGTCAACAAGGTACAGAGGGATCTGCAAGGGTTCAAAGAGCAAGAAGAGGAGGTGTAAGTGGAGGATTCATGCATCTCAGCTGCAAGATGGCAAAACTTGGCAGGTATGCTATTGAATCATTTTTGTTATTGAACTGATAGGATGGGTTACTAAATGTGAATTTTGTGAACATGTTTGTTTTTGTTGTTTAACTGCTTTGCAGATAAAGAAGATGTATGAGAAGCATACTTGTCCAAGCACATCCAAACTACATCAAAATTGTATGGCTAACAATGCCTAGGTGAGGGACTAGGATAATTGACATCCTCAGAGAGGAACCGACAATAGGGGCAGCAGCATTGAAGAAAGACCTGGAGAAGAAGTATAACATTACTTTGTCATACTATGTGGTCTTTGATGGCAGACGGATGGCTCTAGAAGAAATTAATGGCAAGTGGAACGACAGTTTCGATGATGCCTTCAGTTTCAAGGCAGAGGTTGAGAGAACCAATCTGGTAGCATTGTGGAAATTGAATGGGAAAATGTGGGAAAGAAGATGAGATTCTAAAGGATGTTTGTGGCACTGAAGTCATGTGTTGATGGATTCTTGAATGGATGCAGACCCTTCTTGGGAGTTGATTCAACAGTGCTAACAGGGAGGTGGAGAGGACAGCTAGCCTCTGCATCAGCAGTAGATGGAAACAACTGGTTGTTTCCAGTTGCTTATGGTGTGTTTGGTTCAGAATCCACTAACAGTTGGAAATGGTTCTTTGAGAAGCTACAGACTGCAATTGGCTCCCCACCAGGACTTGTAATCTCTACATATGCTGGTAAAGGAATTGACAGTGCAGTGACTTCGGTTTTCTCAAATGGAGTTGAGCATAGAGAGTGCATGAGGCATTTGGTGAAGAACTTCCAGAAGAGGTACAAAGGTGCTATGTTCAAGAAGCATTTGTGGCCATGCAGCAGGGCATACAACCAGCAGGCATTATGAGTACCATTACAACATAATGAAGAAGGCTTCACCAAATGCAATCAAATGGATAGAACAAACACATAAGCACTTGTGGAACAGATGGAAGTTCTCCCACGCTAGCAAATGTGACTATGTAACAAACAACATTGCAGAGACATTTAATAGTTGGATCAGAATGGAGAAGTCACAGTGAGTCATATCTCTGATGGATAGGATCAGGCAGATGATCATGGAGAAAAATGCAGCGAGAATGACACTTGCAGAGAAGCTAAATGATAGGATTCTACCTAACATCACAAAGGACCTAAATGCCAGGAGCAGGAACCTGAATTATGTCATACACAAAGGACCTAACAACATAGCAGAGATTCAGGGTACTACTAAGGAATTGAAAATTTGGAGACACGCTGTTGATTTGGACAACACATCATGCAGCTGCCAAAGGTGGCAGATAACTAGGCTGCCATGTACTCATGCACTTTGCTTGATCAATGCATTGAGGAACAGGAATGTGGAAGATTATGTACATGAGTACTATTCTGTAGCCATGTTCAAGAAGGCTTATGAAGAGGTTGTGCATCCCATGATAGATAGAAGCCAATGGCCTAAGGTTGAGATAGGCTTTAAACTTTGGCCTCCAGCTTTTAAAAGATCAGCAGGACGACCAAGGACAAGAAGGTTGAAGGGAGCTGAAGAAGGTGGCAAGGGAACTCGTAGACAGATGCAGTGCAAAAGATGTGGTCAATTTGGGCACATGATGAAGACTTGCAATGAGACAGTGTATGACTCAGATGCACCTCCTCCTACAGCAGCTAAGCCCAAAAGAAGCAAGGGAAAGAAAAGCAAGCCAGCTTCTATAGTTTCTACCCAACAGTCTCAGGCTGGAGGAAGCACTGCAAGTGCTGCAGCAGCACCTTCTAGCCCTGCAGCCAACACTAGAAGGTACCTATACCTGTTGCCTTATTGCCTTGACATAATTATGATATCCAAAGACTACATACTAACATTTTAGTTCTGCACCTGTAGCCACAAAAGGATGTTGGCCATGACAGATGGAAGTTCATCCCCTCCCAAGGAGATCAAGGTGACGACCAAGAAGATCAAGAGGACACCAAAGAGGAAGAACACTAGTCATGGATAAGCACAAGTAGTTTAAGTACTGAAGTGTCCAAAACAATTGCTTTTGTTGACATGTGATGTCATGTGACACTCGATTTGTGCTGTTTAAGGTGTACTGTGACATGTGAAGGCATGTACCTTCAAGATGTTATGTTAATTACTGTCAGCTACCTCTAAGATTATCATGCTTTAAGATGTTATGTCTACTGTCTTTGCTTTGCTCAGTGTTACTTGGTTGACAATGCACATAGTGATATTGAAGGATAACAGCTCATGTCATATCTCTGAGTTCACATGTCAACCCATTACATTACAATGCATTATGTGCCTACAACAGTTACATAAGGACTGAGATACATGAGCACCAACACATTGCTTGCCTTACTTGCAAATCAAAACCATCATAACCAACGCTACAGCTACCAAGTTTGCCACACCAAGAATAAGCAGACGCTCTCCAATCCTATCCATCTTGGCTTTAGTTTGAGATGGAGCCTTCAGTTTTGCCTCCACATCATTCAGAGAGGCGATTGTGCTCTGCAACAAACCAGTGAAGGTCTGAACACCTTCTACGGCTGCTAACATGTCATGGCCATCCTTCGCCTTGACTGCACCCACTGAAACCTCCGCACTTCTAAACCGACTGCAATTGCGAGGAAGGTGGCCTCCAACCACCAAGTACTCGACATAGTCTTCTTCAAACATGTACACCTTGCATGCAAAATCAGTCTGCAAAAGCCGAATTCCAAATCTCAAACCACCATTGCAAACAAAATTGGAGATCCACGGAACTAGAATCACTTACATGCTCTAGCAGAGGGCACTTGTAGAACCTCTTCCCCTTGCTGCTTGTCTTCTACGACACCTGGCCGATGAGCTTCGTCCCGCACTTGGAGCAGGAAACCAAGGGCAAGAACCTAGATGCATCCCTGAAGGGGTCAAGCTCGGGAGTGGGGGCAGACGCCGCCGTAGAGTGCGAACTGGATGCCATCGCCAGATCAAGGGATCTAGGGTTCCAGCACCACTTGGTTTGGGAGTGGGAAAGAAGGGGAACAAAGGATCGGCTGGAGGAGGAAGATGACCGGTGGGTCGGACAACCTGGCTCAACCGGTTAATATTGGCAGAACCCGACCGAGCTAGGGGCAACTTTGTCCATCCACTGCTTGTTCTCTCTCTCAAACGATAGAAAAGATTAAAATAATGGCCGCGGTGTCTTCTGGCAAAAAAACAGCGATTCATAATGGTACTCAGCACATACACGAGTTGACGGTGTCCGGCAGCAAATAAAGCCTTTTTTTAGTGTTCCTGAGCAAAATTTCCCTTTTTTTATTGAAGCGCTTCTTTGGAAAGATGTGCTAGGTAGGAGGCCTAAAACTCATTGCCCAGCGGCGAGCGGCTTTTGCTGGCAAAATCGGCAGGTCTGCAAATCCATTCGCTACAAGACGTCCGAAAGATCATAGTATATCATAACAATAAGCACGTAGATGTAGTAGCAAAATTTATATCCTCCCTTTAATCCCTTTTTTTCTTCCTTTTAATTCCTTTTGTGTCAGAGACACTGAATAGTGCTTAGGCCTGGTTTAGTTCCCAAAAATTTTTATCCCAAACTATCACATCGAATCTTACGGCACATGCATGGAGTATTAAATATAGACGAAAAAAAGCTAATTGCATAGTTTGGTTGGAAATCGCGAGACAAATGTTTTAAGACTAATTAGTCCATGATTAGCCATAAGTGCTACAGTAACCACATGCACTAATGATGGATTAATTAGGCTTAATAAATTCGTCTCGCAGTTTCCAGGCGAGCTATGTAATTAGTTTTTTTTATTAGTATCCGAAAACCTCTTCCGACATCCCAAAACATCCGATGTGATATCAAAAATTTTCATTTCGCGAACTAAACACAGCCTTACTAAAAGCCCGAGCACTTTCATAGTAGTCGTTTGTGTACCAAGAAGAAACAAAGAAAGAAAGAAAGAAAGAAAGAAACAGTGTGCCGTGCTGTTTTGTTTAATTCTGGATATTGCAAACAGGAAAATAGTGCTTAGTAGTAGTAGTAGTAGTAATTCTGAAGCACCACTGGAACGCCCAAATCCGCGATAAAAGTTGATCGTTGCCGGGGCGGCTGAGATGTACAGTAGTGCAAAAGTCGTGCTGCTTTACTTTTGCGTCGGGGAGAAACAAAAAACGGTATGGAGTACGTACTACTACTAAGCACTAGGATTCTCTTGCATATATATATATATATATATATATATATATATATATATATATATATATATATACACACACACACACACACACACTTACAGGAAAAGATCTTGGGATATCTATTGCATCTATGTGTGTGTGTCAGCGTATGCTTTAGCATTGGAGGGAAGCAGCAGCACGCTTGGGGAAGAAAGGAGATAAGATAACCGGATAACCAACTCTCCTCTTTCACGCTTTGCAGGTTATTACGGGTATAAAGAACCGAAAAGGTGAAAACCTTACCCGGCAAACAGCGCTGTGATGCTTTGCAAGATCCGGGTTTAATTTAATTTGATGGCCGTCGCAAGGGGCACGCTGCTTCGAGTTCGAGCCGCCCATTGGAATTGGACGTGAACGTGATCACTGGGGTGCGTACGTCGACGATTCATGAGGATCATCAGGTGAGGTGTTACCCCTGCATCCTTTGGATCTCTCATCGTATCAAGTGCCGCCCCACGGAGGAAAAGGCTCCTGCACTGCACCTGCTGAAAAGGGAAAGGCAGAGCAGAATAGCAGGTAGCAGAGCCTGGTGCTGTCAAAGCGCCCTCTGCCCCTCTCTGACGACTCACGGCGCTGAGCACTGCAGAATTTACAGCCTCGCACAGTCGCTGACCCGTGATGCATGCTAATGTGCCTGCTTTCGATCTGGTCGTCCGGATCATACCACGTGACTACAAGTTAAGAAAAAACTCATCCGCTTTCTTGTTGCGAAATTTCGGCCTCGGTTGAGGTATTGTTTAGCTCCTCCTCGAACATTTACATTCCATCTCATTGAATGTTTAGACATGTACATAGAATATTAAATATAGATTAAAAAATAACTAATTATACAATTTGCAACTAATTTCCAAAATAAATCTTTTAAGCCTAATTAGTCCATAATTTGATAATTTGGTGCTACAATAACACATGTACTAATGACGGATTACTTAGCCTTCATAAATTCATCTCGCGATTTACTTAGCCTTCATGGATTCTGTAATTTATTTTTTTATTAGTATCCGAACACCCTATGTGATACCCGATGTAACACCACAAAACTTTACACCCTCGATTTAAACAAGGCCTAAACCTAGAGTGTAAAGTTTTGGGGTGTCACATCGAGTGTCATACGAGGGTGTCGCATAGGGTGTTCGGATACTAATTGTCGGTGCAGAAAGTGACCAACACGTAAATATTTGTAGTTTTGTCGTACGTTGTGATCGGATGTGGCCTAGCGCTCAATGACACAGTGTTTATACTAGTTCAGGCAACTATGTCCAGTTTGAGTCGGTCGGTGACTTTATTTCTGAGCCCAGGTGCTCGAAGTTTGCTGTGGGGTTACAAACGAGAGGGAGAAAGATGGGGGTGTAAGAGGTCCGGTCGGACTCTGGTCTGAAGGGCCGAGAGTGACGGAAGCTCCTACGTGCGCTGAGCGTTTGAGCGTGTGCTCGAGGTTTGAACCTAGTGGTTCTATTGTTATGTGTTGAATCGATTGATCCCGTTTATTGGGAGAGGACGCATCCCCTTTTATAGATGAAGGAGATGGCCTTACAAGTGAGAGAAAGAGAGTGTACGTATGCTAAGTAGGAATGAAAACGGATCGGATACGGACGGATATCATCGATATTACATTTGTTTTCATATTTCTGTCCGGATTCGAATTCAAATACGGATAGTGTCAACTATGTCGGATAGGATACGATTGGATATCGACATCATAAATATGTGATTTGAGTATTCGGATACGGATACGGTATTAGATGTTGGATATCCGGACTCAGATACGGACAGATCTCAACCCCTCTAAACGGATTCGGTTTCGAATACGATAGGAAAATATCTGTACCGTTTTCATCCCTAATGCTAAGTCTTGTTGCCCACGCCGTCGGATACAAGATGATTGTAGGTGCCCATAACACTGTTAATATCAGATGCATGTGGGAGGTTGCGTCATCTTCTTCTGGCAGTTTTCGGTGTCTGCCATACTATTGATGCCCAGAGGCACGTAGAGGGTTTTACCGTGTTCGCCTGGTATGGGAGTTTGAGGGCGCCCACAACACTATAGGGCAAATGTCGACGTCCACAACACTGCTTGGGTTCTGACATGCCTAGAAGGTTGCAAGGCACCCTTCTGACATGTCCTGTCGGTACTGTCCCGCAGGTGTACAGGGTACGGTCCTTGGTATTACGGTTGACCTGAGCGTCCTGCTTTACTTGCTTTGCCCGTTTCCTGGTCCTCACCGAGCGGGGATCTCCGTTTGGTTGGTCTCAGTCAGCTCCGACTGCACTAGTCGAAGAAGAGTTGTAAGCCGAGGTTCGGTGCATCCCCGGTCGGAGACGCAGGTCGGAGTCGGAAATGTTTTTGTCGGAAGCGAGCATTGTTTCACCTCGGCCAGACCTTCTGGTCAGAGAGGCGGGCCAGAGTCGAAAGCGAGGCCTTCCGATCGAAGAGGCGGGCTAGAGTCAGAAGCGGGCGCCGTTCCTCCTTGGCCAGGCCTTCCGGTCGAAGATTGGATCGCCCTTCTGGTCTGTCATTAGGTTTTTGGGTCGACCCAGGAGTTGCGCGTCGTTCGCTACGTCGTCTGCTGGGCCGAGCTTTTGTTGGGAAGTAGGTCTACGAGGGACCTCGGGGTTTATGAACCCGATAGGAGCCCCCGAGCCCCTGGGCGATTCAGGTGGAATCATATGGGGGTTTTTTGTCTTGACAGCAGGTGCACGCGAGCGCACCCACGGGTGTAGCCCCCGGGCGATTCGAGTAGAATCGTCTGGGGGTTTTCGTGTTTGCCAGTGGGAGAATTTTTTGTTTCGACATCGGGTGCGCGCGAGCACACCCGCGGGTGTAGCCCCCGAGCCCCTGGGCGATTCGGGCAGAATCGCCTGGGGGTTTTGTCAGCGGGCGTGTGTGCATGCACCTTGGTTGACACAGAGTTGTCAATCAAGGTGTCGGGCGTGCCGGGGGTTCGAGCAAGTCCGAGTCATGAATCTCGTGGACCCAGGCATCGGGCACAGCCGAGACAGGTGAGGGATCGAGCGAGACGGACTCGCGGACCTAGGCGTCGGGAGACGGACTCACGGATCCTAGCATCGGGCGCAGCCAAGGTAGTTTATGGATCGGGCGAGATGGACTCGTGGATCCTGGCATCGGGCGTAGTCGAGAAATTTAGGGATCGGGCGAGACATACTCGTTGATCCTAGTGTCAGACGCAGCCAAGGCAGTTTAGGGATCGAGCGAGACAGACTCGTGGATCCTAGCATCGAGCGCAGCCGAGGCAGTTTTAGGGATCGAGCGAGGCGGACTCGTGGATCCTGGCATCGGGCGTAGCCGAGGCAGTTTAGGGATTGGGCGAGCTAGAGTCACGGATCCTAGCGTCGGGCACAGCCGAGGCAGTTTAGGGATCGGGTGAGACGGAGTCACGGATCCTGGCGTCGGGCGTAGCTGAGGCAGTTTAGGGATCGGGCGACACAGAGTCATGGATCCTAGCATCGGGAGAAGCCGAGGCAGTTTAGGGATCAGGGGAGACAGACTCACAGATCCTGGTGTCGGGCGTGGCCGAGACAGTTTAGGGATCAGGCGAGACGGACTCGTGGATCCTAGAGTCGGGCGTGGCCAAGGCAGTTTAGGGATCGGGCGAGACAGACTCATGAATCCTAGCATCGGGCATGGCCAAGGCAGTTTAGGGATCAAGCGAGACGGACTCGCAGATCCTGGTGTTGGGCACGGCCGAGGCAGTTTAGGGATAGGGCGAGATGGACTCGCGGATCCTAGCGGTGGGCACGGCCGAGGCAGGTTAGGGATCAGGCGAGATGGACTCGCGGATCCTGGCGTCACGCGCGGCCGAGGCAATTTAGGATCGAGCGAGATGGACTCATGGATCCTAGCGTTGGGCGCGGCCAAGGCAGTTTAGGGATTAGGGATCAGGCGAGATGGAGTCATGGATCCTAGCATCGGGCGCAGCTGAGGCAGTTTAGGGATCGGGGAGACAGAGTCGCGGATCCTTGTGTCGAGCGCAACCAAGGCAGTTTTAGGGATCGAGCGAGTCAGAGTCGTGGATCCTAGCGTCGGGCGCAGCCGAGGTAGTTTTAGGGATTAGGGGAGACGGACTCATGGATCCTAGCGTTGGGCGTGGCCGAGGTAGTTTAGGGATTGAGCAAGACAGACTCATGGATCTTAGCATCGAGCGTAGCCAAGGTAGTTTTTAGGGATCGGGCGAAGCCATCGTGTCGAGGTGTTTGGGAGTCCCGAGCCCCTAAGCCCCATTGGGCTCAGAAGGGGTTGGTTTGAGTTTTTGTGCGTTACCCCATCCATGGTTTTTGCAATCGAAGGGGCTGAGCTAACGTCGCTTGCCTCGATGGCTCGAGTGACGCGCTCGGTGAGCTCACTAACGGGCACGTTCGAGTGAAATCTGGGTCTGTCGTTCGTGATGGAGTCGGCATAGCCCTTATGTGGCATTCCACTGCTCCTTAACCCGCATCCCAGTAGATGCCTGGGTCATTCCAAAGACCAACCCGGGTGACCCACTGGCCTCCCCTCGATGGAGATTCTGTGGGCATGGCTCGAGGTTAGGATCGAACGAGAAGATTGAGATGACCCTGTATGCTTTGGAGTAGACTGGGCGAGGGCCGCTCGGGGCTCATCTGCGTTTTCTCCCCTAGCTCTGTTTGACGTGAGGCAGCCTCGAGCCCTTGGTGGACCAGCCTTCGAACCCCGATCGGTCGTTGCTCATGTTAAATGAGGCAACTGCCGCTTCGTGACGCAACATGGAGCGTTGTGATGTATTTAACTACATATGCGATGTTTTGGATGTATGGGATGAATGAATGATTTATATGAATTAATGTGTGAATGTGTGTATGAATGTATGAATGACAGCAGATGAATGATCATATAAAGAAATAGTGGGGGTTTTTGGTAAGGTTACCTTGATGACTCAAGTGATGGGTTTGAGGAGCGCTTGTCGGATGTGTTCAATCAGAATCCGTGCTCGTCGTTCGTGATGGAGTCGGCGTGGCCCACATGGGGCGCCCCTCTGCTCCTTACCTGTCTCTCGGCATTTACCTAAGCCGTCCGATCGACTCAGGGAGCCCGTTGGTCTCTCCTGGATGGTGATCCTATCGTTGGGCTCTTCCAAGGCTTGCCTGGCAACGCGGAGGGCCGCCTATGCGCGGTGGCGCTTTATATCTAGCGCCTAGCGTGCGGTGGTGGTGGGCCATGCCCAGGTCACGTCTCGTCTATCTAGGTGTTGTTTCATCGGGTAGGGCGCATCCCATTGGTCAGGACACGTTCCGTCGTGTTTCCATCCGCATTGAATTGTGGAAGAGAGAGGGGTTTTTGCCTCAATCCTTTGCCCTTCTTCAACCGGTGTATCTCCTCCTTAAATAGGGGAAGGGAGAGGGAAAGGAGAACTCACAGACCCATTCGTGAATCCGGAGCATAGTGTCGAGCTAGAGGTCATCCAACGTAGATGAGATGGTGCTAGCCGCTTTCGCCGAGAAGGGGCTGCTTCCACCGAAGGAGGTGGCACACTAGAGGGTACTACACATCGCCGGCTTCGTCACCGCCTACGAGGTCTTCGTCGGGATGGAGCCGCATGTGGACTCCTTCCGACGAATCTTCTTCGGGCGAGTCTTGTCAAAGGGGAAGCCGCCTAGGACTACGCTGGTGGGGGGTTTCACCCTTGCAGCCGCTAAGGTCAGCTAGTTCATAAAGGTTGATGATACATCCTCCAGCCATGGTGGCCATACTTCGACGGACATCATTCTTGTCTAGGAGCTACCTCATCTACATGAGAAAGTTTAGAGCTCCATGTTCTTCTGCTGAGCATCTATGGGTGTGACGCCCTTGAGGTACCCGTTGCGCTCGCTGAAGTCGAGGGAGCGGGACCGGGCGGGACCCTTGCAGCGGTGGTTATGTTTGGTGGAGTGGAGGTCAGGTCGAAAGCTTCGTCCGAGCCGAGCATTGCCCCATCGGAGGACAAGCAGCCTTTATCTTCGCCGGTCGTGTCATCGGCCGATGTCGCCAGGCGGTCACAGTAGAAGTAGCCAGCAGATATAATAGTTTAAGTTCGTGGGTGGCCCCCATGTGAATAGTTGTATTGATGAATACATCAATTCTGTTTTGTGATAGAATTACTATCCATTCCTTGTTTTTATCCTAGCATAGATTTGTTTTTATCCTTTCTTTTTCACACCTGCCCGTTCGTTTCGTAGGCTGCAACTTTTAAGAACCCAGGCGTGGCCCATGAGGCTCAGCTGCTCGTAACCGTAGGTTGTGGCAGGGTGTGATCGGTCGGGAGTAAAAACAAAGTTACATAGGGTAATCAAAGAAATGGAATGCCCTTTTGTTTGGGCAACGCCCTTTCGTCTAGGCGAAAAGTTTTTACCATGTGATAGTAAAAGAGAGGTGGTATTGTACCCTCATGGAGCCCCCGAGCGACCCAGGCTGAAAGTGTTTGGGATGGGGCGCTTTATAGGAGAAAGTGTTGAATAAAAGTGGTAAGACCGAATTTAGGGGGAAAACAACGTAGCTGTTCAATGTTCCAAGTGTTGGTGAGAATGTTGTCGTTGTCGTCCTTCAGTTGGTAGGCACAAGGTCGGATCACCTCGGTCACCGTATAGGGACCTTCCCATGGTGGAGAGAGTTTATGTTTCTCCTTTGTTGATTGGGTCCTCCGGAGTACGAGATCACCGACCTTGAGGGTCTTCCCCTGATCTTCCTTTTGTGGTACCTGCGGAGAGTCTGCTGGTAGCGAGCGGAGCGGATGATGGTTGTCTCATGGGCCTCCTCGAGTAGGTCGACTACGTCTTGTTGAGCCTCCATGGCTCGGTCGTGGTCGAAGGCCTTCACTCTTGGGGCACCGTGGTCGATGTCGGAGGGCAGCACCGCTTCAGCTCCGTAGGCTAGGAAGAAGGGCATGAACCCTATGGATCGGTTCGGGGTCGTTCTCAGGCTCTAGAGGATCGCTGGGACCTCTACAACCCATCGACCGGCGTACTTGTTGAGTCGGTCGAAGATGCGTGGCTTAAGTCCTTAGAGGACCATGCCATTGGCACGTTCGACCTGATCATTAGTACGTGGATGTCCGACCGAGGCCCAGTCAATTCTGATGTCGTATCCATCACTGAAGTCCAGAAACTTCTTTCCGGTGAAGTTAGTCCCATGGTCAGTGATGATACAGTTAGGAATGCTGAACTGGTAGATGATGTCGAGGAAGAATTTGACCACCTCTTCCGAGTAGATATTGGTGATGGGCTTCGCCTCTATCCACTTGGTGAATTTGTCCACTGCTACGAGTAGGTGAGTGAAGCCACTCAGGCCCTTTTTGAGGGGTCCTACCATGTCGAGGCCCTAGACCATGAATGGTCAGGTGATGGGGATGGTTTGAAGCTACTTTGCTGGCAAATGGGTTTGCCGAGCGTAGAACTAGCATCCTTCACACCTGTGGACGACCTCCTCTACATCTCGTAGTGTGATGGGTCAGTAAAAACCATGACAAAAGGCTTTTCCGACCAGCGACCTTAGGGCCATGTGATGTCCATAGATTCCAACATGGACCTCGAGGAGGGGCTACTTCCCTTGGTTGGTAGGGATGCACTTCATGAGTACCCTTGATGGGCTTCACTTGTAGAGTTCATCATCGATGGCGACGAACGTCTCAGCGCGTCAAGCGATCCATCGAGCTTCAGTCCTTTTAGGTGGGAGAACCTCCTTAAGGAGGTAGGCGAGTAGCGGCGCTCGCCAATTGGTTTGATCGAGTGCTAACACGGTGACGTCGGTGGGCGATGTCATCATGGAGGTACTGGGGTCGGAGCCCCCGAGTGTCGGTTTGGCATCGGGGTGTGTCTGGATCCGTCCTTCTAGGATACGGGCAGACGGCTCATGGAGGTCGTTGATGAAGACCCCGCTTGGAGATGGATCTTGCCTGGTGGCCAATTTTGCGAGAAAATCAGCGGCATCGTTGTCCTTTCGGGGGACATGATGTAGCTCAATCCCCTAGAATTTATCCTCGAGCTTGCACACCTCTTGGTAGTATGCTGCCATGAGGGGGCTTTTGTAGGAGGACTCCTTTATGACCTGGTCAACAACCAGCTCTGAGTCACCACAAACATAGAGTCGCGTAGCGCCAAGCTCGATGGCGATACATAGTTCGTTGATGAGGGCCTCATAATCCGCAGCATTGTTTGAGGCTAAAAAGTGGAGACAGATGGCGTAGCAGAGCCTACTCTCATCTGGGGAGATCAGAACCACTCCAGCCCCCGAGGTGTGTGCCATGACGGACCTATCGAAGTACATCATCCAGTACTCGTGGGTGACGTCTGGGTCGATAGCTAGATCTTCGTCCATTCAACGACAAAATCCATGAGAGCCTAAGACTTAATAGCGGTATAGGGGATATACCTGATATCATGGCCCATGAGTTCGAGTGCCCACTTAGAGATCCGTCCAGCGGCGTCGTGGGTGCGGACAATGTCTCCGAGTGGATATGAAGTGACGACCGTGATTTCGTGGTTGGTGAAGTAGTGCAGGAGCTTCTGGGTCGCCATCAGCACGGCATATAGGAGTTTCTGCACCTGAGGGTACCAGACCTTGGGGTCGGTGAGTACCTCCTCGATGAAGTATATGGGTCGTTGGACCTTGAGGTGATGTCCCGACTCCTCCCTTTCGACGACCAGGGCGGCGCTCACCACATGGTTGCTTGCCATGACGTAGAGGAGGAGTGGTTCTCCCTGTTCTGGAGTGACGAGGATTGGGGCCGACGTCAGTGACGCTTTGAGGCTCTCCAAAGCCTGTTGTGCTTCCTCAGTCCAGACGAATGTGTCTGTCCTTTTGAGTAGCTTGTAGAGAGGCATTCCTCATTCATTGAGCCGAGAGATGAACTGGCTTAGGGCAGCCAAGCAGCCGGTGAGCCTCTATACGCCCTTGACGTTGTGTACGGGGCCCATATTAGAGATGGTCATGATCTTTTTAGGGTTGGCCTCGATACCGTGTTCGAACATGATGTATCCGAGCAGCTTCCCCTTCGGAACCCCGAAAACACATTTCTTAGGATTCAATTTGATGTTGAACCTTCGGAGGTTCATGAACGTTGCGGCCAAGTTTGCGATCAGGTCACAAGCTTGAGCCGTTTTGACCAATGTCATCCACATAGACGGCGATTGTTGGTTTTGGCCGCTCGGCTTGATTAGGCTGATCGAGTGGGTCGATTTGATCGATGAAGCATTGCTGCATGCACCTTTGGTAGGTGGCTCTAGCGTTCTTTAGACCGAAGGGCATGGTTACGTAACAGTACAAACCATACGGGGTGATGAACGAAGTTGCGAGTTGATCGGACTCTTTCATTGCAATCTGGTGATAACCTGAGTAGGCATCCAGAAAGGAGAGGATCTTGTATCCCGAGGTGGAGTCGACTATCTGGTCTATGCGTGGCAAAGAAAAGTGATCCTTTGGACACGTTTTGTTGAGGCCAGTATAATCAACACACATTCTCTATTTCCCGGTCTTCTTTTTAACAAGAATAGGATTTGCAAGCCAGTCGGAGTGGAATACCTCTCTGATGAATCCGACTGCTGGAGTTTGGCGACCTCCTCGCCTATGGCCTTGCATCTCTCGTTGTTGAAGTGACGTAGGCGTTGCTTGGTGGGATTTGAGCCCGGGATGAGGCGTAGTGCATGCTCGGTGACCTTCCGTGGTATGCCTAGCATGTCGGAAGGTTTCCATGCGAAGACGTCATGATTGGTGCGTAGAAAGTCGGTGAGCTCGCATTCCTATTTGGTCGGAGCTGGGTCTTGATCCGCACCGTCTTGGTTGGGTTAGTGGGGTCGATCCCCACCGCCTTAGTTTCCTCGAGCGGGCGGAAGGCCATCGAGGAGGTTGGTTTGTTGTAGTCCGGGACTGCTGGGGTCGATGACTCCTCGAGCTGTGGGAGCTCAGACGAGTTGATGACGGTAGTGGTGAGCTTGAAATGCTCATGGATGCACATAAGGGTGTGCGAGAAGGTGCTACCCATAGTGATGATACCGTTCGATCCTGGCATCTTCAACTTCAGGTAGGTGTAGTTGGGAACTGCCATGAACTTGGCGTAGCATGGCCTCCCCAAGATGGCATGGTAAGACCCCAGGAAGTCCACCACCTCAAAGGTAAGCACCTCCGAGCGGAAGTTGGCTTGGTCGTCAAATGTGATGGGCAGGTCGATCTGCTTGAGCGGGTATGCCTGCGCTCCCGGGATCACGCTTGGAAGGGAGAGCTCGCCGAGCGGAGCTCCGACCGGGGGATGCGCATGGCATTGAGGGTGTCGACGTAGAGGATGTTGAGGCCGCTGCCTCCGTACATCAGCACCTTGGTGAGGCGCTTCTTGCAGACGATGGGGTCGATGATGAGCGGGTAGCATCCTGGTCTGGCGACGTGGGACAGATGGTCGCTCTGATCAAAAGTGATCAGAGATTTCGACCAACGAAGGAAGGAGGAGACGGCCATTTCGGCGACGCACGCCTCTCGGTAGCGCACTTTGTGCTGGCGCTTGGAGTAGATAGCATCAGATCCCCAAAAGATCATGATGCATTCCTCGGGGTCGGGGAAGCTATCCCCATCCTTGCCCGCCGTGCCTTCCCTCTTGGCTGGCGTCTCTTTGCCATTTCCTTCTTTCAGCCCGTCGGCCTGTTGCAGGAAACGTTTGAGGAGCTCGCAGTCCTTATAGAGGTGTTTGACGGGGGTAGGCGTGGTTGATGCACGGACTATCCATGAGTTTGTTCAAGTGGTTAGGCAGGCCCTGCTGGGGCTGCTTGCCCGCGTGATCAGTTGCGGCGACCAACGTGGTGTTGGCCGGTCGGTGCCAATCCTTTTTGTTCTTCTTGCCCCTGTACGTGGAGAGGCCCTCGTCTTGGTCCTCGCGCTTGGCCTTGCCTTTGTTTCGGTCTTCGTTGAATACCGCTCCTACCGCCTCCTCGCTGGAGGCATGGTTCGTGGCGACGTCGAGCAGGTCATGGTTGGTACGGGGCTTCAGGCAGCCAAGCTTGTGGATCAGGGACTCGCAGGCTATCCTGGATAGGAATGCGCTGATGACGTCCGCGTCGACGACATCAGGTAGGGAGTTGCACCGCTGTGAGAACCTACGGATGTAATCCCGCAGGGACTCGCTGGGCTTCTGCTGACAACTCTTGAGGTCCCAGGAGTTTCTAGGACGGACATATGTCCCCTGAAAACTTCCGATGAAGATCCTCTTGAGATCCGCCCAGTCGCGGATGCTGCCGTGCGGGAGGAATTCGAGCCATGCTCGAACATGTTCCCCCACACAGATGGGGAGGTACTGAATGATGAAGTGATCATCATCCACTCCTCTGGCTCGGCAGGTGAGATGGAAGTCTTCGAGCCATATACCGGGATTCGTCTCCCCGATTTATTTGGCGATGTTGGTCGACGATCGAAAGCGTTGTGGGAACGGCACTCTCTGGATGTGTCGGCCAAAGGCCCGTGGTCACGGGCCATCCAGGCTGGGACTCCGGTCGTTGGGCCGGTGACCACGTCTGGGGTGCGTTTCACCGGTCCCCTCGATGGTCCGGGCGGAGCTCGTGTCGTCTGCTCTCACCGCCGCCCGATGGACGTCATCATCATGCCGTGCCCGCCGCTATTTGCTGATGATGCTGTGAGCGTCTTGGTTCGGCCCGAGGCGTTCGCGCACAGGCGGTCGGTGTGGAACGGGTTTTAATTTTTTTTAATTGCATAAACCATCAAAATTGTTCAAATAAACAGTTTCATTTTTTTAGGGGAACGGTTTCAAAAATTTAAGGTGACCACTGACCAGGAAAAGGTTTCAGTTTTTGTTTTTTTTTAGCAACACCAGGAAAAGGTTTGGTAGATGAGGAAGGAAAATTCGGTGACGAATGCTTCAAAAAAAATCGGGTGATAAAAGTTGAGGGTCAAAAAGGGGCCGGTACGTGCAGGACAGCCCACGAAGCTTCAGTAGACCCATTGGCATTCATGGGCTGCAGGACATCCAAGATCGCCCCAAAACCAGTCGTGCGGCTGTGCGCCACTATCCGGCCCGAGGTCCGACCCTGGCGCGCGCGAGGCGGTCCGCAGACCGCAGCGGCCAAGCCGGCGGCGCTGCCCCGCCGTCGACGGTGGAAGCGGAACCAGTCACGTCGGGTTTAGCAGCCGTTTGCCGCCACGCCGGACACTACCCCCACCCTCCCCTACTGCGCCTCCCGGGCTCTCCCGGCTCCTGCTCACCCACGCGTTGCGCGCCGTCCCGGCTCCGCTCCGCCTCCGCCACCCGAAAATAGTCGGAGCCGGAGCCGGGAGACCGGAGGTTGACGGAAGGGAGATAGTGGGCCGCATAGGCAGTTAGGCACACGCGGCCGAGGCCTCCGCGTCTCCCGCGCGCCCCATTCCCTCCCGACCTCACCTGCCCCCCACCCTCGTCCATGGCAGCATCCTTATATCCCGCGCGCGGCCGTCACCGCCGCTTCGTTTCCACCCCTCCTCCATGTTCCCCCGCGAGCCCAATGCCGCGCCAGACCCATGTAACGATCGGCACTGATTACCATTTCTTGTTCACCGTTGCTTCGTGGAGGTTAATCTGTCGACTGATCGGTTACTTGATGGTGATGATTGCTGCCGCGCAGCGAGGCGGCGGGCGGACGCCGTCGGGTGGCTGCGTTCCCTGTTCCCGGACCTGCCGCTGCCGCCGGAGGCCACCGATGAAGACCTGCGCGCCGTGGTAGGCAATGGTAGGCTGCTCTGCGCGCTCCTGCGGAGGCTCTTGCCCGGCGCGCTGCTGGACGACGCGGCCACGGACAATGCCGGCAGGTTCCGCGCCGCCATCCAGCGGATGGGCGTGCCCACCTTCAGCGCCTATGACCTCGAGAGGGTTAGTCGCCTTCTCGTTCGCCACGGCATTAAATTGTTTTCCTTCTTCATTGACGTTGCCGGCAATTCATCCATCGTCCGTCCGTCCATCCAGGGGGAAATGTCAGCTGTCGTTACCTGCATTCTTGCTCTAAAGGATCGGTTCCCATCACGCCTCAGCGAAGACCACCACAGCTCTTCCTTCCTCACCAGATGTGACAGCGAAGGAAGCAGGAGGAGCATGGGAGGCAAGCTGCAAAGGGTACTCACAAGCCCCATTATGTCAGGTATAAACAATGCCTTGTTTGGATAATGTTAAGACAATGACAACTGCTCATTTACAGAGTAGCTTCAGATTGCTGGTTCAAACATTTCTTTTTGTCATGCTTGTTTCCAGAGCCATACTCTCCTTCCTTTGGAGCCGATGCCTTTTCTCCATCACAGGTATTTCAGCCGAAACATGGATATTCTGATCCACCTGGCTGTAAGCTTTCTGAATTGATGAAATCCTCGAGCTTGGAGGTAAGAGTCGTGCTGCGATCTTCACTCGAACAATAGACAGGATTTATTTCATCCTCTGGCACTGACTTCACATGCTAATAACATTGACTGTGTTACTTATTTGTGCAGAACGCTCCCACCCAGTCACTTTTAGGTGTTGTGAACAGCATCCTCGATGAGAGCATCGAGAGGAAGAATGGACAAATACCTTATGTAGGCTTCTCAAAAAATCAATGTAGTCATTTTGTTCTTTCCACATTTAAGAAAATTAAGAGCTGTATGTGTTTAACACCTTTCCTTGTATAAATGAATGTTCAAACTTTCACTGTAGCGCATTGCTTGCCTGCTGAGAAAGGTCATAGTGGAGATTGAAAGGCGTATTTCTACTCAGGCCGGGCACATACGAAATGTGAGACCAATTACTATTTGGCTTCGTTTTGCCACTATTTTTCTTTTTTCCTTTGTGATTTCTTACTTGTCTGCAGCAAAATAACCTGATTAAAGCTCGTGAAGAGAAGTATCAGTCAAGGATAAGAGTGCTAGAAGCACTGGCTGGTGGGGCAAGTGGACAAACGCATGTAAATTCTTGTACCTTCAGTGAACCAACTATCTATATGCTGCTTTTCCCAGAATTTTTTGCACTGTCTGCACTTTGTGAGTATTTTTTCCCATGATCCTGGCATCACCGTCAAATGGTTAAATAATTGGGTAATTCATCTGTTTATCTTTGTTGTAGCTTAAAAATAGTAGCTGAGATGACTAGATTTTCTCTTAATAATGGCAATCCATTCATTTGAATATGTGCAGCTTGAGAACCAATTGAGTGACTCAATTCATGGAAGTTCACTTTAATTATGCAGGTGGAGAAAGACAAACTTGAAGGCAAGGGCCAACTAGCAGAGGATGATATGGCTAGATTAATGCAGTATGAGGAAGATTTGGTAAGATTGATGAAAGAAAAGGAAGACATGGTTAGTTTGCTTAAAGAGAAGGAAGATATGATCAGGTTGCTGAAGGAGAAGGAAGATATGGTTAGATTGTTGAAGGTGAAGGAAGATATGGGTGACTTGAATAATGATAAAGTAGATAGGTTACTTAAAGAGAGGGATGATACTGTAGTTAGGTTGACACAAGAGAAGGAAGATATGATTCGGATGTTGAAGGAGAAGGAGGATATAATTAGGCTAATGAAGGATAAGGAAGACATGGTTGATATGAAAGATGTCACATTCGAAGATACACAGCGTACAACAGATGAGAATAAAGATAGGTTACTTAAGGAGAAGGATGATGTCGTAGTCCGACTGACAAAAGAGAAGGATGAAATTGTTGTCCAACTGACAAAAGAGAAGGAAGACATGATTAGGTTGCTAAAGGAGAAGGAAGATATAATTAGACTAATGAAGGAGAAGGAAGATAGGCTCAACTTAGCCAGTGGAAAGGTTGAGGATAGGAAGCAAGCAATAGATGACGATAGAGAAAGGTTGATCAAGGAGAACAATGATGCCATTTCCAAGTTAACATCTGAGAAGGCAGAGATTGCTAAGTTGCTGCAAGAGAAGGAAAATCTAATCAGATTGATGAAGGAGAAGGAAGATAAATCTGATTTGAAGAAAGGTAATGTTGAAGACATAAAACAATCAACAGGTGAAGAGGCAGACAGGTCGATAAAGGAAAAGGGTGAGATAATTAGGTTGACAAAAGAGAAGGAGGATTATAGAAATACTATTATCAAACTTAAGCAGGAATTCGAATCATTAAAATCATCATATGAGGAGAGCTGCAAGTTGTTAGAATCTAAGAAGGAAGATGTAGTTAAACTTGTCACAGACAAGGAAATGAATGACAACATAATTTTGCAACTCAGGCAAGAACTTGAGGAAACAAAAAAGTTGCATGAGGCAGAGACAAAAGAGGAGGATTATAGAAATACTATTATGAAACTTAAGCAGGAATTCAAATCATTAAGATCATCATATGAGGAGAGCTGCAAGTTGTTAGAATCTAAGAAGGAAGATGTAGTTAAACTTGTCACAGACAAGGAAATGACGGAGAACATAATTTTGCAACTCAGGCAAGAACTTGAGGCAACAAAAAAGTTACATGAGGCACAGTCAAAAGAGGAGGAGGATTATAGAGATACTATTATGAAACTTAAGCAGGAATTCGAATCATTAAGATCATCATATGAGGAGAGCAGCAAGTTGTTAGAATCTAAGAAGGAAGATGTAGTTAAACTTGTCACAGACAAGGAAATGAATGACAACATAATTTTGCAACTCAGGCAAGAACTTGAGGCAACAAAAAAGGTGCATGAGGCAGAGACTCAACAATTAGAGACCAAAGCTGCCAAAGTAAATAAGGAGTTCGAACAGAGGATAAAAGAAATAGAACTCATGCTAGAAGATTCTACCAAGAGGAGAAGAGAACTTGAGGAATCTACTGAATCTAGAATCCAATTTTGGAAGCAGAAGGAAATAGTGGTAAACAAATTTGTGGGTTTGCAAGTAAAGAATGCTCAGGTATTGGTCAAACCACTCCCTCCCCCCACCCTTCTTTTTTATCCCTACGGTGAATATTTGCGAACTCAAGTTTATAGCGCTCTTTTTCTTCAGGAATTGAGGCTCTCTTCTGTTTCCGTTAGGCTTGAAGTACTAAATTGTCAAAAAAGATGGTTTGAAGAACTTGCTGGCCTTGGTGAGAATGAATCCTTGTGACTAGTTATGGCCTACATTTGCATAATGTTATTTCACCAATAGGTCAGTTCTAAAATTTCGATTTAATTTTCTACAGGACAAAATCTTAAGATGGTAACAAGTGCTGCAGAAAAATATCATGCAACTCTTGCAGATAATAGAAAATTATTCAACGAGATCCAGGAACTGAAAGGTGCCTATTTGAACTGTAAACATCAGTTCCTTTTGTCTGGTTTATCTATGTCAAACATAAGACTGCAAGCCCAAAAATAGTAGCTTAACGTAGTATTGTTGAGCAGGAAATATCAGAGTTTATTGCCGGATAAGACCTTTTCGACCCTGGGAGGATGAGAAGTCCACTTCAGTTGAATATATTGGTGAGAATGGTGAACTGGTTTTATCAAACCCTACAAAGAAGGGAAAGGAAGCTGGCAAGAATTTCACTTTTAACAAAGTTTTTGGTCCTACAACTACACAAGGTGCTCATGACAATGAAACAAAAAATATATCTTTTGCTGAATCTATTTAATTGTTATAAGTACTCATAAAATAGCACTGAGTTATACATTTGTTGTGATATCTTTCTTTCTTTTTTTGTTATATAGATATGGTTTTCAAGGATATTCAGCCACTAATTAGATCAGTTCTTGATGGCTACAATGTTTGCATTTTCGCATATGGTCAAACTGGATCGGGGAAAACACATACAATGGTATGAAGCTATCATGACTGAATTATTTTTTAATCTGTTTAGATTCCTCTACAATGGATGATATATTCACAATACTTTGTTTCAATGAATTGCTCAGATGGGACCTGAAAATGCAACTGAGAAAGAATGGGGTGTCAACTATCGAGCACTAAATGACCTTTTCAATATCTCACATGATCGGCGAGACACAATTAAATATGAACTTGGTGTTCAAATGGTTGAGATCTACAACGAGCAAATCCGTGATCTACTTGGTACCGGTGGCTCGCAGAAGAAATATCCTTTTTATTCAAGGCTTGTTTCAGTACATGTTTTTGTTATGCAATCCATAACTGCTATTAGCCCACTTTTGCTATGCATTATAGTTTTATTTTTTCTTGAATATGAAGGAAAGGTATGTGAAGGGCGGGCCTAGTGCAAGTGATAGAGTCTTACCGCCTGTGACCGGAAGGTACCGGGTTCGAGTCGCGGTCTCCTCGCATTGCACAGGCCAGGGTAAGGCTTGCCACTGACACCCTTCCCCAGACCCCGCACAGAGCGGGAGCTCTCTGCACTGGTACGCCCTTTATGAAGGAAAGGTATGTATTCATTGCATTAATGAAATAAGAGAATTACTAACACCCCCCACCCCCCACCCCCCGGGCTCCCCCAACTTATATGACAATTACATTTGCGTCTGTTAAAAGGAGGAAGACAAGGACCCAACGTACAAACTTAACTACCTGTGGTAGAGGTGTTAAGGAAGAAGAGCCCCTTAGCTCATGCCATAACCCAAAGCTGTGATTCCTCCCATGGAGAGATAAGACCTTAGATAGGCTCGGAGTAGCACCATTAAACACCGTCATTTCTGTGTTTCCACGAACTCCATGCAACTGATATGATGAGTGAGTTCAGGTGCTGTTGGATGGGACCACCCACAGCAGAACAAGCTCTACACCACCTAGTCATCAAAAGAGTTCTCCAAGGGTTGAGGGGAGAGGACAGCAAGCCTGACTCTTTGCAAGAGAAAATACTAGAATTGCCGGGCAAAAGCGCATTACACCTATTGGGTGTTGGATAGTCTCTGACTGTTGATCACAAAATTGGCAGGTCCCAAGATGTGGAAGACCTCTCTGTGCCAAGCGGTTGGCTGTCCAGAAGCAATTATGAACCACCAGCCAGAGGAAGAAACGGCATTTTCTGGGTGACCAAGATTTTCAGATGCACTGCCAAGGACCAAAACTAACAGCACCTTGAAATAAAGCATTGTAAACCTACTTAGCTGAGTATTGGCCTGAGCTTGAGAGTGCCATATATGCTTATCTGGAACACCTAATTGCAGCTGCACTTCAGCAAGCAAATCACAGAGAGCAAGATTATCCGCAATAGCACCAATTGATAACGCACGCTGGATATCAAGGACCCATGGCTGGTTTGTGATAGCTTATAATGTTAGTCGCTGAATTCTCACTCTTGGTAGTAGGAGAATTATTACTCTCATCGAGAGAGGATGACACTAGGAGTTGGGGCAATTTTCTTGTCTATTTCTCACACAAACTCACACAAATGCCATCCCAACCTGAGGGGTTGGAGTTACATACTTATAGGCTGCTAGCCAGCCAAGCATATACCAAGATGCTAGTCTAAGATGCTAATATGCTGTCCTCTAAGATGCTGTTCTCTAGTCTAAGATACTGTCCTAAAAACAGAAAAACGGCCACAAGGACCATGTGAGCAGCACAGCCCCACAAAGACCAGCCACACATGAGACTTATCCATCATTCTCCCCCTAAGTCTTGTGCGTCGTCTTGTGGGAGAGTTGAACCATCTCGGTCCTGGAGCAGAGCTCAAGGAACTTGATCCTCCCAAGGGGCTTGGTGAGTAGGTCCGCAAGCTGGTCCTTGGTGTTGATGTAGCTTGCCTTGATGCTCCCTTCCTCCAAACAGCCTCGGATGAAGTGGTACCTCACCCGGATGTGCTTGCTGCGTTCGTGGAACACGGGGTTCTTTGCCAGGGCCAGAGCGGACTTGCTGTCTACCCTGAGCTCCACCACTCTAGTGTCTCTGCCGAGGAGATCACCAAGCAGTCGAGCGAGCCAGAGCGCCTGAGTCGAAGCGGTGGAGGCCGCTATGTACTCGACCTCGCAGCTGGACAGGGCCACCACCTGCTGCTTGACCGACTGCCAGCTAACGAGGCACTTACCGAGGAAGAAGAGGATCCCGCTCGTGCTCTTGCTGGTGTCGATGTCGCCGGCGTGGTCGCTGTCGCTGTACCCGACGAAGTGTGCCGCCCCAGGGCACCTCGGGTAGTAGAGGCCGTGGTCGAGAGTCCCCGCAACGTAGCGGATGATCCTCTTCACAGCCTGCCGGTGCTCCGTCGTCGGTCGCTGCATGAACCGACTAACGTAGCCGACGGAGAATGCCAAGTCCGGCCGTGTATGGGCGAGGTAGCGAAGGCTCCCCACAAGACGCCGGTACTGAGTAGCGTCCACCTCCTCCGTCGTGCTGTCGCGGCTCAGCTTCAGCCTCTCCTCCATCGGAGTGAGAGCTAGGTTGCAGTCGGTGAGCCCAGTTAGCTCAACGACGCGCTTGGCATAGGCGATCTGTCGAAGCGTGATCCCAGAGTCATCCTGGTGCACCTCGATTCCCAGGTAGAAGGAGAGGCCCCAGGTCTCTCATCTGGAAGGTGGCCTTTATCTCTTCCTTGAATGCCGCCACCTCCGCATCCTTGGTGCCATTGATCACCAAGTCGTCGACGTAGACACCCACTAGGAGGGCATTTTCTCCACTGCCCCGTCGGTAGATGGCCGCCTCGTGCGGGCTTTGCTCGAAGCCCATCCCCTTTAGCGTGGAATCCAACTTGGCATTCCACGCCCTCGGTGCCTGCCGCAAGCCATAGAGGGCCTTGCGCAGGCGGAGTACCTTGCCCTCCTTGCCGGGGATCGCAAATCCCGGCGGCTGGTGCACGTAGACCTCCTTCAAGTCGCCGTTAAGGAACGCCGACTTGACGTCCATGTGATGAACACGCCAGCCCTCCAGGGCAGCTAGCGCAAGGAGTCGCACGGACTCCATCCGTGCCACGGGAGCAAAGGCGTCGTCGAAGTCGACCCCCTCCTGCTGCACGAAACCTCGTGCCACCAAGCGAGCCTTGTGCTTGACGATGGCGCCGGCTTCATCCCTCTTCAGCTTGTACACCCACTTAAGGGTGATCGCGCGGTGACCACGAGGAAGGTCAGCAAGCTCCCAGGTGCGGTTCTTCTCAACCGCATCCATCTCCAACTACATCACGGCGCGCCATGCCGCGTGTCTCTCGGCCTCTGCATACAACCGAGGCTCGCCGTCGTCACACGCAAGGTGCAACTGCGCCTCCAGGTCGTGAGGCACCGGTCCCGGCACCGGCTGGTCGCCGAGAAGGTTCTCCATCGTACGGTACCGCAATGGCTCGCCGTCGTGGTACGCGTCGATGCGCTCCTCGTCGTGAGAGAGCGGAGTAGCGAGCTCAACCGGGCTGTGCTCGACACGAGCTGGAGTAGACGTGCCCGGAGAGGTGCCTGTCGATGCTGGAGTGCGTCGCGTTGCCGGCTGTGGTGGAGCCGGCGAAGAACTCATCGTAGCCGAGGTCCTGGCTGGAGAGCGTGGTGCTGTCGGAGTAGTAGGCGCCAGGGTCGGTGGAGGCTCGGGGACTGGGGTAGACGCGCTCGCCGAAGAAGAGCTGCCTACTCCCCCAGCTCCCTCGAAGTGGACGTACTCGACAGTGAAGTCGTCGTACGTCGGAGCCGAGCCATCATCCACTGCCTTGTCCCACGCCCATCCTCGCCCTTCGTCGAACACAACGTCGCGCGCCGTGCGCACACGCTGTGTGTTCGGGTCGAGGATGCGGTAGGCCTTCGAGCCCTCCGCGTAGCCGATGAACACTCCCAGAGTGCTCCTGTCGTCGAGCTTGCTGATGTGGCCAAGCTCCTTGGCGAACGCGAGGCAGCCGAAGACCCGCAAGTGGGAGACCGCCGGCTTGCGCCCATGCCAAGCCTCGTACGGCGTCCTGCCGTCGAGCGCCTTGGTAGGCGAGCGGTTGAGGATGTAGACGGCCGACACCACCGCCTCTCCCCAGAAGACAGCCGGCATCCCCCTCTGCTTGAGAAGGGCCCGAGCCATCCCCACAACCGTCTGGTTGCGCCGCTCGACGACGCCGTTCTGCTGCGGGCTGCACGGCGCGGAGTAGTGGCGCTGAATGCCCTCATCAGCGCAGTACGACGCGAATTCAGCCGCCGTTGTCGGTGCGCAGCACGCGCAGCTTGCGGCCGCACTCCGCCTCCGCAGCAGCCTGCGCGCGCCTGATGGCGTCCGCAGCCTCTCCCTTGCTGCCGAGGACCATCACCCACATGTAGCGGGAGAAGTCGTCGACGAGCAGCAGGAAGTAGCGTCGTCCTCCCGGTGTGGCCGGTGTCACCGGGCCACACAAGTCCCCGTGCACGAGCTCGAGCCTCTCCTTGGCTCGAAAGCTTGCCCGCTGGGAAAAGGGGAGTCGCCTCTGCTTCGTCAACACGCAGACGTCGCAGAGCTGCTCCACATGGTCGAGGCACGACAGGCCTCGCACCATCTCCATGGCACTGAGCCGCTTCAGGGCCTCAAAGTGAAGGTGCCCGAAAGGCTCGTGCCACTGCCACGCCTCGTCGTCCCGACGAGCAGCGAGACAGAGGGGTTGTGCCACCTGCACGTTAAGGACGTAGAGTTGATTTGTGCTTTTGGATACCTTGGCAAGAAGGCGACGACGGCGATCCCAAATCCTCATGACTCCATCCTCAACCACCACGCGCGAACCGTTCTCATCCAGCTGTCCCAAACTGATGATGGAGTTCCTCAATGCGGGGATGTAGTAGACTCCGGTAAGCAGCCTGTGCTCACCAGACACGGCGGTGAAGATGATGGAGCCGACGCCCTTGATCTCCACGCCGAAGGCATCCCCAAACTTGACGGAGCCTCGGACGCTAGAGTCAAGCTCGGTGAAGAACTCCCGTCGACCGGTCATGTGATGGGTGGCGCCGGTGTCGAGGCACCACCCGTCAGTCTTGTCGTTGCCGGAGCTGTCGCCGAGGAGGGCGTGTGCTTTTGGCTCGTCAAGGTGGAGGAGAGCCGCTGCGGCCGGTGCCGCTGGAGGTAGCTCGATGCTGGCATGTGCCATGAACAGAGCCGGCTCCTCCTCCGCCTGTGCGACGTGGGCCTGGCCGCGTCGTGGCTGTCGACAGTCCTTGGCCCAATGGCCAAGCTGGCCGCAGTTGCGGCAGATGTCGTCTCGTGCCGGCTTGTGCCTGCCGGCGGCGCCGCCCTGGGCGCCTCCACGGTCATCACCCTCGGCACGTCCTCGCGCCCCGGCCTGGGCGTCTCTGCGCGGCTTGCCACGCTTGCGGCTGCCTGTCGCGGAAGAAGGCTCCCCCTTCCTCCGGTCACCTTGGCTGGCAAGCCACTGCTCCCGAGTGAGAAGGAGCTTCCCGCCAGTGGTGATGGGCCCCGAGAGGGACTGTGGCTCATCGCTGTCGACGACCTTGAGGCGACTTATCGCCTCCTCGATCGACATCGTGGAGAGATCCAGCAGAGACTCGATCGAGCGAGTCATCTGCTTGTACTTCTCGGAGACGCAGCGGAAGAGCTTTTCGACAGCTCTCTCCTCGCCGTAGGTGTCGTCGCCGAACTGCACCATCTTCTGCAACAGAGTGTTGAGACGGAGAGCAAAGTCATCAACGTCCTCACCTGGCTTGAAGGCCAGGTTCTCCCACTCCTTGTGAAGTGCCTGCAGTGTGGACTTGCGGTCGATGCCGATGCGTGCCGCAGCGATGCGTCCCAAGCCTCCTTGGCAGTCCGCTTGCTGGTAAGCGAGAACTGCATCTCGGGCGGGACTGCAGCGATGAGAGCATCCAGCGCCCGTCGATCTAGGTCGTAGTCGACGTCGCCATACCGGACTGCCTCCCACATGTGCCGCACCTGGAGCTTTACCCTCATCACCGCAGTCCACTCGACGTAATTGGTTTTGGTGAGGGTAGGCCACCCACCGCCGGGACCGACGTCCCTGACAACAGCCTGGAGCCCGTGGTAACCACGGTACCGATCCGGGGAGAGAGAGCCACGCTGCCTGTGAAGGCCGCGCTCTCCATCGACCCGTCGGTACCGATCCGGGGAGAGAGAGCCACGCTGCCTGTGAAGGCCGCGCTCTCCATCGACCCGTTCGCCACCGTTGCCGTGCGCGCCTCCTCCAGGAGCGCCGCTCGTCCGCGCCTGTCTGGGCTGCCCCGCGCTCGTGGGCGTGCGCGGCTGCCCCAGGAGCGCCACCGCCGTGTGCGCCTCCTCCAGGAGCGCCGCCAGCGCGTCCGAGCCTGTCTGGGCTGCCGCCACGCTCGTGGGCGTGCGCTGCTGCCCACTGCGCCGCCCGCGCTCGCGCTGCCTCCCTTTCTAGCAGCTCGAGATCCGCGTCGGCAGTGTGTCAGTGGAAATGGAGCTGCCGATGCTGCCGCGCAGAGCCTCGACCTCCGCTGCCGCCGCACGCGCTGCATTCGCCGCCGCCGCTGCTTCCGCCTCCGCTCTGGCTGCTGCCAGCTCCGCCGCTGCCAGCCTCGACGCCCTTGCCGCCGCTGCAGCGGTCTCTGTCGCCGCTCACTCGCGTTCCTCTGCCGCGGCAAGTTCGGCCTCCTGCCGACGCCGCGTTGCTCGAGGCGACCGAGCGCTGAGACTGCCCTGCGGACATGACGCGCTACCGGTGGGCTGCTGCGTAGGGAGAGGGCTGCTTCAGACGAGCTGGGAGAGGAGTGAACAGGAGCGGCCGGAGGAGCTGCTGCTGTCAACAGCTGGGGCTGTTGTGGGGCTGGGAGAGAAGATGAGCAAGAGATGCTCAGGCTACAGGATAATACGGCTCTGATACCAGTTGTTAGTCGCTGAATTCTCACTCTTGGTAGTAGGAGAATTCTTACTCTCATCGAGAGAGGATGACACTAGGAGTTTGAGCAATTTTCTTGTCTATTTCTCACACAAACTCACACAAATGCCATCCCAACCTGAGGGGTTGGGGTTACATACTTATAGGCTGCTAGTCAGCCAAGCATATGCCAAGATGCTAGTCTAAGATGCTAATATGCTGTCCTAGCTAAGATGCTGTCCTCTAAGATGCTGTCCTCTAGTCTAAGATGCTGTCCTAAAAACAGAAAAACAGCCACAAGGACCATGTGAGCAGCACAGCCCCACAAAGACCAGCCACACATGAGACTTATCCATCGTATAATACTGTTCTCTTAGTGGCACTTCTTTTAGGCACAAGAGCATATAGGCTCTAAATCCTCGATTGCTGCCCAAACAACCATCTATCTTTCCAGAATAACATGGTGCCATCATCACCAACCTCTGCAACCACTGCTAGAGGGAAGAGAGATTGAATGCGGCCACTTATCTGAATTGAGAACATCGACCATGGCTTGTTTGGGTCAGTCTTTTGCAGCCACAACCATTTCACTTGTAATGCCCATCCAAGACATTTGTCAGAAATACCAAGCCCGCCAAGCTCCCCTGAGCTAGTGAGTGGCTCACCTTGGGCCAATCTATTAGGCAGTGACCTCCATTGGCTAACTTCCTCCCTCACCAAAGGAAACTTCTGATTTTATCAATAGCCTTAATAACCCAAGGAGGAAGATCAATTGCCATTGCTAAGTAAACAAGCTGAGAGTGGTCATAACGTACTGAAGCTTAACAGCCCGACCAGCTCTTGTCATGAGGTCTGCCCTCCACCCTGGGGGTTGATCAGCTATACAATCAATGATGGGTTAAAACTGGGACTTGGTGAGCTTCTTCAGGGAGAGTGGCAAGCCTAGGTACTTGCAAGGGAAATCCATCACCCCACAAGGAAGTAACTCCTGTACTCTTGCATTGTCATCACAAGAATACCGGCTAGGCAGCACATTCCTTTTTTTTGTATATTTTTTTTAAGGCCAAAAGCTTGATCGTTTCAGAAAAAAAAAAAAAGGCCCAAAGCTTCCCCAAAAGGATGTAGAATACCAAGTGTTAAGTTTATATCTGTTGCAGCTGGTTGAAGGAAGAGGACTGTGTCATCAGCATACAAAGACAACTGGTGTCTGATAGGCTGACAAGAGTGAGTTGGAGCAGCCCACCTTCTTGAGCCCTCATCACCATCATGTTATAAAGTATCCGTGATCAGTAGAAACAGCATTTGAGAGAGAGGATCTCCTTGTCGTAGTCCCCACAGGTGATAGATGAATTTCCTTGGTATCCCATTTAGGAGCACTTGGGTGCAGGAAGACTCCAGTCAACAACTCAATATATCATGCCAAAAAACTGAGTTTCTCTAAAACCTCAACGAGTTAAGTAATACCATATTAAAACTTTCAAATTGCAGTTGGTTACACATTGCTATCCTTTTTCAGATTCTACCGCCATCATACTGCTTGTAGGAATTTAATCCATTGCTTTTTGCTGACTGAAGTGATGTTACAAACCACTCGTTTTCCTTAACTTGCGCACACTAGGGATCCAGAATACCACCCAACCCAATGGACTTGCAGTTCCTGACGCAACAATGTGTCCTGTTGATTCGACTTCTCATGTTATTGAACTAATGCAAACAGGGCACAACAATAGATCCATGAGTGCAACAGCCTTGAACGAGAGGAGCAGCAGATCTCACAGGTAAGTTACTTGTGCTGCTTGTCTTTTGTATAAAGAGACCTTGCTTGTGGGCAATTTATTTATTTATTTATTTTGTGCAGTGTTGTGACCATCCATGTCCAGGGCCAGGATTTGAAAACCGGTAACACTTTGCGTGGTGCTCTGCATCTTGTGGACCTTGCAGGAAGTGAAAGGGTGGACCGATCTGCAGTTACAGGAGACAGGCTCAAAGAAGCACAGCACATCAACAAGTCTTTGGCTGCACTCGGGGATGTTATATTTTCTTTGTCACAAAAGAATGCTCATGTACCATACAGAAATAGCAAGCTTACACAAGTCTTACAAACTTCTTTGGGTGATCTTCTTTGCTAGAAATTTAGGTTGCATTACATCATAATTTTGTATATGGTTTCTTGACATGCAAAAGTTTTCTTGTGTAGGTGGGCATGCAAAGACTCTAATGTTTGTGCAAGTCAACCCAGATGTTTCGTCATACACTGAGACTTTAAGTACACTGAAATTTGCTGAACGTGTGTCTGGTGTAGAACTAGGTGTTGCAAGGACTAACAAGGAGGGCAAAGATGTCAAAGAATTAATGGATCAGGTAATCATTTATTTTTCTTTTCCTTCACTTAGATCCATGCTAGGACGATTGATATGAAACAGTAGATGCAACATGTCAAGGTCATGACTTGACTTTTAGACATGCAAAGAAATCAAGAATGTCATGTTCAAAATATGTCATCTAGGTGGCTGAATTTGATCCAGAAGGAAACATACAGTTGTTGACATCTAACTTTTCACCTGCAGCTTTCACTGCTCAAAGATACCATTGCAAAGAAGGATGATGAAATTGATCGGCTGCAACTAGCCAACAGTAGCAACTCCCTACTGAAGTCCACGAAACATGGTGACTCCTTGTTGAAGCATTCGGCCTCTTCTCCAGGAATGACATCCCTAGGAAAGGTGGCAAGCTTTGGTAGCGGGGCAGCTTCTGATCTTGACAACTTCTCTGACACCAGTGATAGGCATTCCGAAGCTGGGTCCATGCTCTCTACTGACGAGGCCCGACAGCTGGGCCAGAACTTTGCTGATCCTGGTGGTGATTCAGATGGAAGGCTAAGTGATGTATCAGATGGTGGTATACCCGCAGGTGCAGAAACTGACAGTTCAGTTAACAACGTTGTGGACCAAGAACAAGAGAAAACATCCACTGCTGGAAAAGAGCGGTTGTGAGTATTACCAGTTCTCCATAATCTTAGATCTAATAATATTTTCGCTCATTTGTCATTTAGCTCTTGCAAATTCTGCAGAATGGTTTCTAGCCTTGGCTGTTGTCTGTAACTTCTTCGTTCTTTGACTTCTTTCTCATGCAGAGCCAAAGCAGTAAGTCGAGTCCAGAAGCTAACAGTACCAAAAGTCGGCCAAGCATCAAGCTTGCGGCCTAAACCAAGAGATCCTTCTGCACCTAAATCTTCAGGTAAGATACCTCTAAGCTTGCACTTCTGTTACAACTTAATTTCATGGGAATGCTAATCTTGAGGAGCTGATGTTTGTGGTAAATGGAACTGAGTCTGACTCAGTAGTTTTAGAGATGATTAACTTGATATGAATAGGAGAACACTCATAGAATGTACCAAACAGATGTCTATGTCAACATTTGTTTGTACATGGATTTGCCTCTAATCTGTGCTTGCATTGCCAAACATTATGATCATCTTGACAAGGTTTTTTTAGAACAAATTATCTTGACTAATTGAATTAAGCTATACATACTAAAAGGGAATAAAGCAGGCCATGAAAGAATTATATCCATATGGCAATGCAACTTGCCAACTCTTGATGCAAGCAATCTAATATAGTACTGTGATACAATTTTATTGAAGCTCTTCAGTTCAAAAATAAAGAAATAATATTGGAAGTCTTAAAGTTTCTTGTATACGTGTGAGCGTGACTCTTCGACAGCTCACAGAAACCTTGACAAAGAACGATGGTCATGGCATTTTTTACTATTACTCCCTGGGCTATTCAATTCTCTTTATTTTCTGTGCAGTTTAATTTTCCAAAGTGCATGTTGTCTCATCACATACCGTTTTGTTAGTTTTACATCATATTTTCCATAATTGCAGTCACAACAGGTGCGCGAAAAAGTACCACCACTCAAGCAACTCCACCAGCAAGAGCTAGCAGCACTTCAAAACGAGTACCATAGATCAAGATAATCATTTGGCGAAGCCACTTCCCAGTCATTTTTCTTTTTGCATAGCTTTTTCAGAAAGGTATATCTTCTTGCCATGATGTATGACACCGATGCTGCATGTGATTTTTTGTGCCAATTAGTGACTTGTGCATCTCAGGTGGATAGGTTCTTTTCCTTTCATGTTTGCGATGAGGGTGTTGACTGCATCAGTATGTGATGTTAGCATGTTATGAGATACCATTGTTCAATGTGTTATGAGATACCATTGTTCAATTAGTGAAGGAATTCGGATTGATCAAATTCAAGTCCTTACTGTTTTTCACAATCTATTCATGTTGATATTGTGGCGATCAGCAGTCCCTGTAATTTCATAACAATGCAACAATGCAGTGCCGTTCACCCTAAAGAAACAGTTATTTTCTAAGATTCAAACTAGATGATACCTGCCTTGTTCTTCACAGGTACAACAGTTTTCCTCTGTACTCAACCGGTGATTGGATCCTCAACTTAATCCATAAAATTTAGTTTGTTGCAGTTTGATGATTTCACTGTTTTTCCCCATCTACTAAGGCCATGTTTGGTTTCCATAAGTCAGGTGACTGAAAACCAGTGACTTATAAGTCATGCATGTTTGGTTGTTGATGACTTATAAGCTCATTAAAGGTGTGGGCCCCACGCGAAAAAAGGGTGACTTATAAGTTTTAAGCAGGGGTGAACCAACTTAAAACTTATAAGCAGAGGTGACTTATAAGTTGGTGGTGTTTGGCAAAATAAGTCATTTTTTCACTTTTTAACTTATAAGTAGGTGACTTATTTAGAACCAAACAGGGCCTAATGACAGCGGGCCAAAGTTGCTCCTGCTGTGCCTCTCCCATGGACAAGCAGGACTTCAGAGACACCACGGGATTTTATGATCATCTAGTAATCTAGATTAATTTAAAGACCTCATACGAACGGCCCAAGATCGAATATTGCAGGTGGTGCGTCATGGCAAATTTGTGGTCCAGGCTTAGGTTTTTGGACCTAAGGTCTGTGTGGGAAACGTGTGTTACTGAATAGCGTCAAATGCAAGTTGGACCTAAGGTCGGTTCACGAAGTTTTTTTTTCCCCTTAATTTAAACCGTTGGGCTACAACGAACTGAAGGAAAAGTTTTAGTCTAAAGTAAGTTTAATTTATGGGTTTAATTCTACAATTTTCATAGCACTTTTTTAAATATATGCAAATAAATATTATTGCCTAACAATCATGTGTAATTCTCATAATTAAGTTTTAGGCCATGTTTTTTCTTCCATTGCGACATTCGCTAGTCAGTCTTAAGGTATTGAAATGATACGTGACACAAGGATCAGATAGAGAAGATGGTGCATTGCAGCGTGGGTGTGGCAACCCGCTTTGTTAAATTCATCTAATTACATGAGTACAAATTGTTGGGATAAAAGGATAGAAACAATGCCCAATTAATCCGTCATCATGTGATGAATCTTGAGGAGAACATCTACCATCAGATCAACATCGAAATTAACAATCACATACACAACAGACACGATAATTTACGTAGAAAACCTCATTAAGGTGAGGAGTAAAAATCATGGGACCAACCGATCCACCTCCAAGCTTCTACTGTAATCAACAATAGGTACAAAGAGTCTTCTCTAGAACATCTACAGGATTACACCCGCAACAACATGTGGCAGAACCGCCCAATTTAACATAATCCTAAGTATACTTGTTGTCATTTGATACTAAGTACATAAGAGACCAAGTTAAACCAGGTAGTCTGTCGAGCACACTCCACGAGAGAACTCGAAAATCCACATTTTCATCAGGATCATAAATAAGTGAATAAAGCTTACATCAATTGTTAACCAATTCATACATCACGAGATTACATAAAAATCAGAGTTATTTCAAAACATATTTCATATAAGCAGCGAAAGAAGGGTTATTTTATACAAAGCAGCGGAAGTAAACAGTTTTGAATATTGAAGCAAAAGTAGGAATATAAGAATAAAACTTCTACGGTCGATACGATAAAGGAAGCCTCGCCGAGCCCACTAGGAGGTATCCACACACAGCAACTGGTAGCTCCAGCTGCTATCTGCAACAGGGGGAATAAAACCCTTAGTACACAATGTACTCCGCAATACTTACCCGACTAGGTGGGAGTAGCCTCTTGACTCTCAAGGATATGCAGGGGGCTATTTGGATAGCTGTTTAGTTGCTTTGCATAGAAGCATTACTAACAGTGCATCCTTATATCCAAGGTTTTAGCAGTCACATCAGGTTTATTCCTTAACCATTTTAGGTAAGCACCTGAACTACTTTCAAGCATGTGGTAAGCAATCAGAATATTTTTCATCATCTGGTAGAAGCCTCATCGTCTCCATATTCCAGTTGTATTAGCTACGATGATAGTGAAATGACAAATGGTATGCATATCTGAGGAGGGCAGCGATTGCAATCGATGTACATCCAGCTAGTGATGAGGACATCAACACCAACGATACATCCACGCCGACACAAGTACCAGTTTTTGGTCCTATTACTCGTGCCCTTGCTCGTCAACTTAATCATCAAGTAAGTTCACTCTTGAGTTTCTGTCCATCATATTTAGACCATAGAGACGCGTGCACTCTTGTTTTGGTTAGGAACCAGGGAGAGAACCGAAACGGAAAAGGATTCGCGCAGGCTGGATTCGGACTCCAGGACAGCTCCAACTTGTGATCGTCATCATGGTCGCATACGGACTCAGATTGGGGCGTTCAAGTACTTCATGGAATCCTTATGAAGTCTATTTTCACATGGATCTAGAATCAAGTCCATATCTGTTCTGAGGCGACCGCAATAACCAAATTACTATCAATAGGTTTTCTGTCCAAATGTGTTGTGTCGCCTTAGTTTGGTCCAATGGACCGTGTATCAAGTCGGGTCCATTAAGGACACATCCTAGGATTGGAGCACGACCCTAACCCCCTAGTGGTCGTCCTTTCACCTTCATATACCCCTTAGCCGCCACCAAGAACAGTTGAGTTTTGTTTAGATCAAGTTTAGCTCTCGCTACTTGCTTGTAAGCGTGCATGCTGGATCAGCCGCTCGACTTCTTGTCTCTGGAACCCCACCTTATTTGAGATTGAGTTTGAAACCTTTATCTTCATCTAGTAAATTCAGTACTTGTTATACTTGTTCTTGCTAGTTCTTCGATTGTTTGCAGGACGAGTGCCCTAGTGGCCGGGTGAAGCGCTCCACAAGATCGCAACAGCCATTGGAGGTGGTGTATCGGTTGCTAAGACGTAGCTTGGAAGGCTATAGTCAGCCTGTGAACATCGTCTGCGTCCACCAATCGAGTAATCACATGCCCTCTCATCGAAAGATTGGGATTCAATCCTAGCGGGTTCATACCAGTTGGTATCAAAGCAAGGTTTATCGGTGAGAGACTTTGAATCCTTCGCTATTTTTATTTTTTCCTATAGTCTAGAAAAGCCAAAAAAAATAGTAGGTTAGTTTACCCGCAATCCTATAAACCCTTTGAGCCTTTGCTTGCACTGCTTAGTTAGGGCTTGTTGAGTTTTTGGTTTGCATCGGTTGTGTCGAGTTGCTAGTCTTCGTTTTAGTCCTTTAGAGTTTTGAGTTCTTGTCACGTTCTAGTCACAGCCGTGTGCTACCTTATAAACCTTCTGTTGGTTGAATTCGAATACATTCTTGTGTTCAAGTTTGAGTAGAAATCTGAGTTGGTTTTGAGTCCGAATTGATAGCTGCCTTGTTGCTGTTGAGTCTGCATCTGGGTACATCTTTGTGTAGCAGTAGTTCATATCTATACTCAACTTCTCCATATCCAACATATCCATATTAGCTCAGCTTACTCCAGAGTCCTAATCTTGTTAAAGACCGAGTTAGAATCGGTGTGGAGTCCGAATTGGTTGTTGCGCCGTGTTACCAAATCTTCTTGTTGTTTGCACTTGTGCTACATATATTGAAGTGTTCTAGAAAGGCAGCAGAAGTCCATACCTGTACTCGACTCCTCCATATTGTGCATACATATTGGCTCGGTTTTACTCCAGAGAGAGAGAGAGAGAGTATCTGTTTTTTACCAGAATACCCCTATCTTTTTGGAAAAAGTTTGTATGGTGTGTGACTCTTGTGAAGTTTTTTTTGTTTATATAATCAGTTTTGAGGATCCCCTGAAAAAAGAAAGAAAAAAGAAAAGAAAGAAACAAATAGAAAGAAAAGGGGTTGTTCGTTGTGCTTCTCCATTGTTTTCGGTGGTGTGTTGTGACTTCCTTTGTGTCCAAGCTCGCGCCTCTAGCATGGTTTAGGCTAGGACCAGCATAGTACCACCATTGTCGGTGTTTCGTACAAGCACCGGCAAGTAAATTTATAGTAATGCGCGTTAGGCTCGGATGGTGCGCTAAAGGACACAAGATTTATACTGGTTCGAGCTGAATATCCCTACGTCCAGTTTGTTGCTGCTCGTGTTATTAGCACCGTAATGGTTCGTAGTAGGGGATACAAACAATCAAGAGAGGGACAGGTCCCAAGTCTCTGATGGAAGAGTCGAAAGGAGGCCAAGAGCTTGGTAGCAGCTTGACTGTGTGTGTGTGTCTTGTGTCGTTCGGTCTCTCTTTGTTGGAGGAAGCGCATCCCCTTTTATAGATGAAGGAGACGGCTTTACAAGGGTGATGACTTAGGATGTGTACTCCACCTAGCCTTGTGGCTCACGTCTACCCAGCTCGGTTACCCATTCTGATGGGTGTGAAAGGATGATAAGCGCCTACAATACTATCGATGCCCCTGTAGAATCTCAGGATGTTTGCAGAATACTGCCCTGCGCAGGGTATGGGCTGCAGTATAGTGGTTTTGACTTATGAACCTTGCCCAGCCTTGCTCCACATGCCTTCTGGCTCCTATGATTCTCTATCGGAGGGACGCAGGGTCGGGGTCCGGAGTAGCGCTGTGGGCAAGGTCCTTTGATTGGATGGACCCGAGGGGTCGGGAAGTGGGCGCCGCTCCCTTGGGTTCATAACGTGGTGACGGCATGTTCGTCTTTTGTGGAGATCAAAAATCCTTTTTCTGGAGTATAGTGGTTGTCGTATATCTTCATCGGGTTTCTTGTCCCAGAGCTGAAGGCGGCGCCTACAACTCTACAGGGCGAGGAGCACGCGCCTGCAATACCTTTTGGGCTCTGCGGTGCCCGGAAGGGTCTAAAGCACCCATCCAGTCATTTCCTGGCAGTACCTTTCCTGCGGGGGTGCAGGGTATGGTCCTTGAAGCCGTGGTTGACCCGAACGTCTTGTCTTACTCTATACCCATCATCATGAGGGAACGAAGGAGAAGTTATCAGGTAAGATGAAACCAGTCTTTGGACATCAAACAGGGCGAGGTTCGTCCTCGGTCATCGGGTGAGACAGAGTCCAGTCCTTATCCCTTGGGCGTGACCGAGCCCACCCCTCAGGGGTCGGGCGGGGCGGAGTCTATCCCTCAACCCTCAGGCGAGGCGGAGCTGAATCGAAGGCGTCGGGCGGAACGGAGGCCAGCCCTTAGCCCTCGGGTGAGGCAAGGCTAACCCAAAGGCGACGGGCGGAATGGAGGCCAGCCCTTAGCCCTCGGGCGAGGCGAGGCTGACCTAAAGACATCGGGTGAGGCGGAGACTAGCCCTTAGCCCTCGGGCGAGGCGGGCCTAGCCTAAAGGCGTCGGGCGAGACGGAACCAAACTTCCGTCATTCGGGCAATGTCACACCCAATTTTAAGGATAAAATTGAATGCACAAAACTCTTGTGTGCCCAGGAAACAATCACACACACAAGCTGACAAATTACAATAGTATCATCACGGTGTCTCATACATCAGAGTTATAATAAAATTTAGTCTTATACATCACAGCGGAATAATAAAAAGATAATAAACTCTCGTGGCCGTCATCATAGGGAAGGTCAACTGGTTGACCACAAGCCTAATAGTCCTCCGGGAAATCCTCATACCCGTTGTCATCTGTTACCCATCCGGGATTTTTATCCAAGTAAAGAAAATAAACAAGTGTAAGTACGTTCCGTACTTAGCAAGCTAGCATGGGGTTATGAAGCTCAAAAAGGATAGACTCTGGTTTACTGCAGTTAGCATTTTTAATAGGTCAAACTTTTATTCTCAAGTATTATCAAGTTCTGCTTAAGCTCCCATTTAATTCCCATAAGAACATATATCAAGGTCAGGTTTACCATATTTCATCATAGAACAACTTAAATGCTCATCATCAAGTAAACAGTTATTTTGTGAGTTTTCCGGGCCGCTCGTAACCGTGAGCACGGCTGTTATAACAGTTTGTTACCCTCTGCAGAGGTGGTGCACATTCACCGCGAGTCATGATCCCCTTATGCCCGGGTTAATTACTCCCATGTCACTACCAAGGTGAGTGGGCAGGGTACACTATGAAGCCATTTCATAGGTTTCCCTAACAAGTTAGGGCCGCTAGGTTTCCTTGGCAGGCAGATGTAGGGACCCCCCTTTCCTATGGCACAAATCCATCGCGGCTATACTCATAGGAACAGAGGCAGCCCTATACCCAAAGTGGCAAGCCCCATTTGCGCCAAAAAGGTAACCTCTAACCAGCTAGGAAAGGTCCTATTACTGAGCTAAAGTCAGAGCCATATGACTCTCCCGGTTGCACTGTCAGTCCTAGCTTTTGCCGACAGATAAGTCCTTATGGAGGGCCGGGAGCAACATGAACAAAGGTCATTTGCACTTTCGCCCTATGGAACAGTTGTTATAATTCATGTTACTCTCTTTGTTCCATAGTATCATTCATCAATATGTATGTCAAGTTCAGGTAGAGCACTAGCAATCTACCCATATGCATTTAACCCATAGGAGACAAGGAACATGATAACAATCACTAGGATGTCCTTACGGGTATCAAAATTAGACACATGCAAATGAGTAATTGCTTAAAGTGAAATAGGACATCAAGGAAGGCCCATGTTATACTTGCCTTGGTTCACAAACTCGTGCTGGTCCTGCTGGTCGTCGAAGAGTTCTTGGTCTCCAACGTTTTCCTCACCGTCTGAACGCGACCAACACGGCAACATACAACATTCCAAAAGCATTCATGCAAAGCAAACATTCCTATCATTAGAACTAGTACACCAACAGTATTGAAAACAAGATAAAATGTTTGTAAAACTAATCTACGTTTCTCTACGATCACGTCAACGCGAAGTTCACGAAAAACGGAGCTAAAATGCGAAAGTTATGATTAAAACGGGTTTTCCTATAGCCCTATATTTAATTAATTCTAACCATGAAATTAAAAAGTTCCAAACTTGACTAACAGTAGCGCCATCATGTAGCTTATGGAATTACGAAGCTAACGCGATTTGAATGGATCAATTCAGGAGTTAAAACGACAATTCTATAAGCGAAACAGTTCGAATGGCATTTCTGTAAATACTGAAAGCGTACTTTTGACTTAAACAGTGAAGTTTACGCTTTCCAAACGGGTTTGCGCATTCGGGGAAATACGTTTTGGGCCGCGGGTTAGGACTTAGAAAAGTCCAGGGGCTCTTATGCAAATTCACCCGCGAAGGGGTATCTTCTATTTCAGGCCGTTGATCGCGCGATGGGCGGCTAGGATTAGACGTGGGGGGGGGGGGGGGTTGGCCGGCCGGAACAGGGTCGCCGGCGGCCAGGCGCCATGGCCGGCGGCAGTGGCCTCGCCGGAGCGCGCGGTTAGGGCCTATGGTCCTCCAAAATGACCACCGAGGACACCCGTGAGATCGGGGGGGTAAGGGGGGTCGCGGCCATGCCGTTGCGGCGGCCGGAAACGGGGCTTGCGCGGTGGCCACCATGGCGGGCGACCATGGCCCGCGGAGCTCGCGGCCAAGGCCCAAGAAGCCAACAAAGCGAGAAATAAACTACTCGGGGAGCTAGAGGGAGGCCGGGGGGTGCTCACCGCGGGGAAGAAAGGGGACGGCAATGCCCGGCGGCGTCGATCCGAGCGAGAGAGAAGATGGCGGACGGCGTCGGCGAAGCTCCTCCGTGCGGCAGCAACGAACTCCGAGGCGCGGGCGAAAATGGAGTGGAGAGGGGCAGCAGGGGGGCGGCTCGGTGCGGGCTTCGATTTAAAGAAGCCAGGCGCGAGGAGGGCGCTCCCACGACGCGCGTCGTGGCGGCGGTTCCGCCTTGACCGGGAGCGGGCGCGGGACGCGGGAGGTTGGGGGCGGCGCCGACAGGCGGGGCCCGGGCGTCAGCGGCTGGGCGCGGGTGGTTGCCTGGTGTGGGCGCAGGCGCGGCTGGGCTGCGGCTGTTGGGCTGGCGACGCCGAGGCGCGCGGCTGCTGGGCCGAGAGCGAAGCTGGGCCGGCACGGGAAAAGGGGAGGCGAGCTGGGCTGGGGCTGGTGCTGGGCCGCGGGAAGAAAAAAAGGAGAGGGGCCAGCAGGCCGAATGTGAGGAAGGGGAGGAGATGGAAGGAAATTTTCTTTTTTTCTTTTTATAAATAAAATTTTCAAACTCATTTTCAAAAGGTTTTTAAAATCTTTTAGCATTTGAACAAAACCACCCGTCACAGAAATAAATATGCAATAGCATGAATGCATCAACATGTTTCTATTCTTGTATTTTCTTTTAATTTCATAAAAGAAATATTATTTCCTAAATTTGAAATGCACATATAATTGCATATTTAAATCAAATTTACTATTTTAAAAAGAATTCAAATTTTAGGGTGTTACAGGCAAGGAACGTAGCGGCGCCCTTGTCTGTCCAGAAGTTTTTAACGTTCGATGGTTATTGGTTCCACCTCCTGGGGTACCCCAGTATTAGGTCCCTGACAACCATTGAATGATTATTTAGCTTGCTTTTGTGACTAACGTGGTGCTAGTACTTCCTTGCTTCAGCCCACCTACAGTTCCACATATTTCGACTACAGCTTGACTGGTGTTGTTGTTGCGGCACCGATACACTTTATTCCACGGTTACAGACTTATTGGTTGTTGTCCCCTCTTGTTGAGCAAGGTAAGAATTGATAAGAGCTTGTCTAACGGGTTGAGAGTGAGCGTCTTGCTATAGCTACATCCAAATAGCTGTAATGCTTTTATTTCTTCACCTGTTTTCTTATTGTCCTTGTCTTTTAAACCATGTGAGGGTCAGAGGATGTTAACAAGATGCCACAATCTCCTCTCAATGCGCATGGCCGGATGCTCCCGGTCTGTCCCCGGTCAAGCCACCACCACAGGTAGCTGCGGGGTGAGTTGCTGATGCCCACCCATTGGTTCTATCACCTCGGTTGTACCTAGGCTCACTGGAACATGGCTGGCGCCGCCGTAGGGTGTCCGCCGCCATGGAGGGAGCTCCTGACCGCATCCCCGCTCATCTCTTCACCGTCCATCGATTCATGTCTGCATCTAGGTGAGCATCGGCCCCTTAGAAGGGGCGGGGAGGGGCCCGGATAGTCGGCGTGGCGGTCTAGTGCCATCGCTACCGCGCGCGGTGTGCGCGGGGGTGGCCAAGGACCTGGCCGTTGTAAAGAAGGATTGTTTCGAGGGCTAGTTTGCTTAAGTACCGACTGTAGAAATATGCCGCATAGTAGTTGGGTGAATAGCAGTTAGAGTGGGGGTGTTTTCGCAAAAGTAACCGACGCGCGCAGGCCTCCCCATCGTGGGTCGTTTCCGCACGAATGGGCCGCGTCCCGCATGGGCCATGCCGGCGAGTCATGCGTGCATGTGCGCTGCGCGTGTGTGGGTCGCGTCGCTCGCTCGTGGGCCGCGCGGGTTGAATTCGTTTTTTATTTTTATAGAAGATAGAAATAGCTTTATATTTTACATTCTAAGTTGAACTTTGGAAATTAATATCAATTCATATAAGTATCCAAAAATTGTGAAATAAATTTTGTTAAGTTGCTAAAAATGTTGTCTATCTGATAGTATGGTTAGTTTATACATGTCTGTATTGATGCTAAGGTCTATTAAATCATTTGAAAGTGTTAATGTTATTTAGATTAATAATTATAGGAATTTTTGTGGCAAATTGGTAATAGCTTTGACCATAAAATTTTTTACAGTAGGTTCATTGTAGTATTATGTGCTCACTGTAATTTTTGTAGACTTAGAATAGGTTGATAAATAGGGTAGTTAAGTACTCCTTGTTTTAGTATATATGAAATCGTAAATAAAGTCAGAAAGGCATTTTTGGATTGCTAAGATAATGCTCAAATGTTTCATACCTGTTTAGTGGGAATAATAGGTAACTTAGCATCTTAGTCATTAGAGCTAGCTTAGTAGCTTAGTAGATGTATTCTTATTTTAAGAGTTGTTGTTGCTTCTCCTTCTTCGTCTCTTCTCTCATGTTGTGGTATCTTCTGCTCTCTCTCTCTCTCTCTCTCTCTCTCTCTCTCTCTCTCTCTCTCTCTCAACAATAGCAGCTGAAGAAATAGAGGCTAGGGTTTGTGATTTTTATTCCTTCAAAGAATCAATCTCCACCGTTTATTTTAATCGAAATTAACGACTCACAAGAACTGGGCTCGTGAGCTACATTTGGGCTGTTTTGCTGGGCTCAAAATCATCCTCCATGTGAAGGAACACCCCAACACAAATAATAAGCAATAAAAGGGGTCATGATGACTTCATAGATATATACAAATGTATTGAATGGATATTCATGCACTTAAAAGATAGAATCACTCAAGGTGCATCCATCCAACCCTGTTTAAGCTGTGTGACAAGCTCCCTATTAGGGCTTGTTCAGTTAATCCTCAATCCGAAGGGATTGCAGGACATTGAGGAGGATTTTATCCCCTAGACAAGTTCAAATCCTCCCTAATATTTTTAGTTTCGCAAATGTCTGCCAGGCAATAAATCCTGTCCACCAGACACTCAAAATCACAAATGCCCGCCAGGCAACAAATCCTAGCCACCAGATACTCAAAATCAGTGGACTGAGCCTTTTTCAGTGCTTTTGTAGTGGCATTTTGTTATTAAGGAGATATAAACAGGTATACAATGCCAACGAAAACTAGTCCGGTTGGTCTAGCGCTCCTGCGGCACCCTACTGGCCGGGGATTGAACCCCCTCGGGGGCAATTTATGCTGGCCGGAGGGGGAAAAATACCCTCGCCTGCCCTGCGATTCCCAAAGCACAGGTTGCGGACCGGTCCACTCACAGGGTTATGGGCCCATGTGTGCAGGTAGGTTAGGGGTTCGGAGGGGTTTTTCTCGACCTGCGTGAGAGACCTCCTTAAAGTGCAAAGCTCCGGGGCTGTCTAGCCATCCGAGGGTCGAGTTTTTTTTATCAGGTATACAATCACTTACGCTTAATATTTCGTATGATATAACAGGAATTCAACTTCTAGCAAATGTGTCCAAGGCAACTCCTTCATATGAAGAGAGTTTACAATATGAGCCTGCAATTGATTCTGTCTGAATGAGAACCGAGGAGTGTGGTAATATCATATTGAGTAGTGAAAAAGCTTGCAAAGGCGATATGAGAAACTGTATTTTCTTTATTTGAGATTTGAATATTATACCACCGAATCAGATCATTATCTTTGTTCTAAACATCTCTATCAACAACCAGTGCTGAATAGATTGACTAATACAGTACTATTAGGTAACAACATATGGTAAATGGCATTGACAACTTGACAACTGCTCTTTGTCATTGAGGGACTCTTGCTGTTGCTTGCGGAGCATGAGCAGATGTCGGTTCCCTCACCATTTATACAAATCGAAAGTTCCCAGAGCTTCTTGGTGAGATCCCTTCAAGTTTATAATTCACAGTGCAAAAGTTGCAGGCAAAGGTACCAAAGGAATTAGGCTTTTGCAGCCGCTTGCTTCGCACCAACTGCAAAGAACTCAGTGATGACTTCAAGGGGCATTCCCTTTGTCTCAGGAACCTTAAGGTAGACAAACACAAAGGCAATCAAGCATACGACTGCATATATGCCAAAAACACCTGCTAGTCCAATAGCATTCAGCATCACAGGAAGGCTGTAGGTGACAATGATGTCTCCGATCCAAAATGTCAAGGCACAGATGGCAATGCAGAGACCGCGAACCCTAGTTGGAAAGATCTCTGCACATAGAATGTTGGGGATGGGACCAAATCCCATGACAAAGCAGCAGAAGTACATGATGACACTGACTGTAGAGAGCGCAGCATGGGCCACTGTACCCAAGTCAATAATATTGGACACGACCAGGATAACTAAAGATGCTATCAAGATTGGAATTGTGCCTAGCAGCAAAAACCTGCAGAAAAGGGTGTTAATATAGTATATAAAGAATCTTTGGGCGCATTTATAAATTTCTGTTTAAGTGGTAATACTAATATGATGTAAACAAAAGGAAATAAATTACCTTCTTCCAGAAAGATCCATAAGTCTCATGGCTAAGCCAATGCTAGGAAGCATCAGTAAGGTAGTGAGAGAACTGATCAAGATGGATGCTGATGCTGAGCTGAGACCAAGATTGGAAAGAAGAATTGCCACGCCAGCTTGCTCGAGAATTTGTGGGGTATAGTACAGAACACCATTTATTCCAGCAAACTGAACGTGGGAAATAAAATAACTCAAGTTAGTGGAGTACTTTAGGATAAAGTTAATAATCATACTTATTATTCTAAAACTTTAGAACTGCTAATTTAGAATGAATTGTATGATGACCTCTCTTCAAGAAGAATTCTAATTGAATTAGTTACTTGGATATTTAATTACTTCATTTATTGTGTGCAAAGCCACAAGAAACAAACTTCTACGTGGTGAACTGATTAAATTAGCTCTACCTGTTGAAGGATCTGAATTCCAACACCGACTAACAGGGCACGCCTCACACCAGGTTCAAACAAATCTTTCCAACTTGAACCTTTGGCGGCTACCTCGGATGGGTGAACCATGGCAGCACCAGACATGCGTGGTTCGGTAAGATCCTTCGAGAAAAGTGCTGACTGACTTACTAAAGCAGCAGCATGTACAAACTCGCCACCCTCAGGAACATCGCCACCACCAGGAAGTGAAATAATTGAGCCCCTTCTTGAGCCAGGAACTCCCTCTTGGTGCAAGTAGACTCTTTTGAAACCACCTTCCTTCTTACCATCCTCACCTTCCTTCTCTGACCATTTCCATGCAAGCTGCCATCCCCCACCGATGTCAGTGCTGCTCACACCCTCTCCACCCTCCCCCAAGAGGCTTTGCCTTCTCATGCTCAAAGCACTTCCACGGTGACCATGGTGCACAATGTCCTTCCCTTCCGCACTTGTTGTCTGCCTGGACAGCAATGGGCTGTGGAGATTGTCCTCATAATCACCTCCTGCACCATCAGATGCATACTCCTCATCGTCCCTGTGAAGATTCTCTTCATCCCACTGCTCATTTTTGGCATGCTGATCTGTGACACTGAACATACTTCCAAAGTTTGGAAACAATGTGCTCCTCATACTTCCTCCAGCTTGCGGCATATTCTCATGGACACTCCCAAAAAGTGTCACAATCGGATCCATAAGGGGTACACTCTGGTTCACCATGCTGCCATGACGAGATGCGAGAGAAAGCACACTTCCAAGCATGCTGGGTCCCTTGGAAGGTCGAGCAATCCATGACTGTCCTTCTTCAGGCCCATAAAGTGTGATTTGTTCCTTATCACCATCAGTAACATGATCATCGGTTGCCTCAGTGGCAGGGCCAATGATGTACTCTTCAATCGAAGTGTCTCCTCCAACCTCCAACCCTTCGACAAGAAGGGACAGTTCACCTGCGAATTGCATACTTGGAATTAATCACATGGCCTTTTTGCATATGTCATTGTTAAATAAATAAATTTTAAATCAGAAACTAGAATATGTGCTGGATAAAATAGCTAAGTGTCAAGTTTTAAGCTAATGCTTTAATTAGTAACAAATATATATGAACACCAACGAGCTATAGCAAAACAATTTCCTTGATGCCTATGTCTCTAACCAATGTTAAGGGTCTAATCTGTATTGGTCTTTCCTGTCAGACATGAAGCTTTTATCTTAAAGATGACATCATAATCAACTTGAATAAATTTCCAAACACAGCAGTTTATACAATGTGAATAACTCTGGTTGCATCACAGTTTGGTCAATGTATTACCGGAAGAGCAAAACGAGAATGTAATATACTTCTATCTTTTGACGTGCTTAATATGTACATCACCACAAAATATCTATACATAAAAATTTAAATATAAATAAGATGTCGAGCGAACTGAAATATTTGGCTCTTCAAGCATTTATGATTAAGTAATACACGATCGCCATTCTGCAGAAATTAACTGATTATTGTTATTCTTGAAAAGAAAAAATTAGAGTTCTATACCATTCTATATATGGTGTGAACAGATACCACTTCTCGAATTAACTAACAATTCAGGCTCTAGTCAGCTAGAACAAAAAAAAAAACTCCAAGTAAAATGCGCATCAAATTTTAGTAAAACAGACCTGAAACATCTTCTTTGCCACGTAATTTTTGCAACACCTTCTTTGCCTCTGCCATCCGACCTTTGCTAACAAGCCATCTTGGGGATTCAGGAAGGTAAAATATTGTCAATCCAAAGAAGAACAATGAAGGTATCGCGAGCACCCCAAGCATAATTCTCCAGTTAGGTGATGGCAACAGTGACATCCCAAACACCATGCAGTATGACAAGAACATCCCTCCTGATCCACTGAACTGCGGTAGCGTATTCAGCAAACCTCTAATCTCTGGAGGGGCTGTTTCTGAAATGTACAAAGGCACAAGCGTGACAGCCAAGCCAATACCGAATCCGTCTACGAGGCGTGCCAGCAGCAGGACGTAGACATTAGGGGACCATAGCATGATGAGGCTGCTCAAGAAGTACAGAATTGAAGAGAGGATGAGCATAGGGCGACGGCCGATCCAGTCTGATACCGGCCCAGAGAATGTAGTGATGATGGTGGCGCCAATAAGTGACATGGCCACAATTAGCCCCTCCACAGTGGGCTCACTTTGTAATTGGAATTCCTTCTTTATGTACAGAACAGCACCTGGAGAAAACAGTTGTGTTGTTAATAATATTTAATCTTAAACAAAATGTCCCCACCAATATTTTCAGCACAAAGCATAGGTAATAGTTCGATACCACATAATTGTAATCATTATAGTCCTGGGAATATATTTCTTTTCTTAATTGACAGCGTTACTCTGATATTTTCTTTGCGAGGAAGTTACTCTGATAAATGATAGATTGAAATTCAAAGAACAACCAACTGAATTACTCAGGTACTTTCAATTCAGTAAGAAATTGAGAACACTACACACGATCTGATAACCACCCAGCAGCAACTAGTACTGAGCAGCATCTGATCCGAGTGTCCGAAGATTTGATCTGATGGAACTAGAAAACTGACTCGACGAGAGTGAGAAACGTCCTAGTAAAACCGATCTGCCGAGATTTACCTGCGATGGTGGCATTGTCCCACCCCTGCAGCAGATTGCCGATGGAGGCGGCGATGGCGACAAGAACAGCCCCCAACATCTTGCCCTCCAACAAAGGCACGCAACAGCACGTCCGAGGTCACCGGCTCCTGCAACCGCGAGACCCAGTTCGAAACGGAACACATCGAGCAAGCATCACAAGCATGGGCACGGCAGGAGATAACGCAGTTGTCTGTTGCAGAACATGAGTGTCTTAGTCTTACCTCTCAAGAAGACGAAGCAGCCCGAAGACGCCCAAGAACAACTGGTGGAAGGAGCTGCTCCCTCCGGTCCGGATCAGCAGAGTTCAGAGGTGAAGGGCGGCTCGACGGCAAGCCAAGAGCCGCTCCCAATCAACCCGTATGTGCCCCTGCCTGCCGCTGGGCGCTGGCAATAGAATAGTTGTAGAAGTAGCGGGCGACCAGGGTCCCTGCAAGTGAGGACAAAGGGGCTCAGTGGGAGGCGAAGCAAGTGCCCAGATGCCACATGGAGATCAGATGACACGAGAGCGACGCCCGCAGCAGGTAACAGTAAAGAAATCTCATCAGATCAGAAGGGGAAAAAAATGCAACAGCGAACTAGGCCTCGCCTCCCCAGCGCGGCCGCGGCAGCAGTGCGCCACCACCGCCGTCCCCCGCGGCTGCCAGCGAGAAACAAGGGGGAAGAAACAAAAAAAAGGGGAAGGAAAAAAACGGCCTTTCCGCGTCCGGCGGCGAGATCCCCTCGAGAACGCACCCGAGAGCGAGAGGACAGAGGAGATGCCCAAAGATCCCGTCCCACCTTTCCAGCGAAGGAGCACGGCGCCTGCTCGCAGCTGCACATGCACACACAGGATTTGAAGGCTCTGCTGCCAGCGTCGTGCCAAGCGATGAAGCGATCTGCCAGCAACCAGCCGGAGGAACCGATCTGTCAGCCGCTGGTGGAGCCTGGCCTGTAAAAATCAGTACTAGTTGTTGTAGGGTCGGAGTATGTAGTAATCTTTTATATGGAATCCCCTGGAATTTGGGCTGGCTTTTCCATGGCGCTTGGGAGCTGGAGCTTGGCGATAGGTGCAGATGGTGCGCAAGGATGTGTCAGTGTAAACACTCTTCGCTTCCAGATTGATTGCCGCTGCGTGGCTGGGAAATAGAAATAGACAAGACGGCCCGTCGGATTTTAAAACGGCGCGACGAACCTGACAGAAACTCACGGTTATTTTGCTTTGTTTTGGTCGTCCCTCAAAAATCGTACACCTGGGCCTGGAGCATGACGCCAGCCGATCGGAGGCCTTATTTAAATACGCGAGTAAAGTTTTAGGGCGCGTTTAGATCCAAATTTTTTTGGGTTTTGGCTACTGTAGTACTTTCGTTGTTATTTGGTAATTAGTGTCTAATTATGGACTAATTAGGTTCGAAAGTTTCGTCTCGCGATTTCTCGGTGAACTGTGTAATTAGTTTTTTTTTCCGTCTACATTTAGTACTCCATGCATGTGCCGCAAGATTCGATGTGACGGATACTGCGCAAAAATTTTTGGTTTTTGGGTGGAACTAAACGGGGCCTTAGGTGTCATGGTGTTATACTGGATGTCACACCAATAAAAAAAAACAAATTACAGAGTCTGTCAGTAATCCGAGACGAATTTATTAAGGACATGTTTGGTTTCTATAAGTCAGGTGACTTATTAAGTCAGGTGACTGAAAACTAGTGACTTATAAGTCATGCACGTTTGGTTGTAGATGACTTATAAGCTCATTAAAGGTGTGGGCCCCACGCAGAAAAGGGTGACTTATAAGTTTTAAGCAGGGGTGAACCAACTTAAAACTTATAAGCAGGAGTGACTTATAAGTTGGTGGTGTTTGGTAAAATAAGTCACTTATTTCACTTTTTAACTTATAAGTATGTGACTTATTTGAAACCAAACAGGCCCTAAGTCTAATTAATCCGTCATTAGCACATGTGTACGATAGCATCGTATTGTCAAATCATGGACTAATTAGGCTTAAAAGATTTGTCTCATAAATTTATTGTAAACTGTGTAATTAGTTAGTTTTAATATTCTATGCATGTGTCAAACATTCGATATAATAGAAGTAAACTTTTGAGAAGAAACTAAACGAGGCTATATAGCCGAGTACAACAAGGACTCCGAGCCGAGTACACGTGGATACGCATAGGACTCTAAAGTCCCTGCTGTGAACAGTAACGTATTCCTAATTACTCTCTCCATCAGAAAAAAAATATATAAATCTGGACACGCATTTGTTTAGATTCATATCTAGAATTATATTCATTTTAGGACGGATGGAGTATATGTTAATCGTCACCTTAAAAAAAATCCAAAAACAACAAAGAATTAGTCGAGGAAGAACACACTTACAAACATGAAAAAGAAGAAACAGAAGGAAAATTGCAACAGTTAGACCGCAAAAACACAACGGAAATGCTCCTTATAGGACGTCCATCCGCCCGGACAGCTCCTGCACTCGCCCACAACCACCCTCGCCAGCGTTGTTCGCGGCCTCCACTCGCGCCCCCGCCACCCGCCCGCACCACGCACAACGAACCCAACGCGCTAAGCACTCGCTTTCTCGCTCCCGAACTCGTGTCTCCCGTCGTGGCCGCACTCCATCCGCCTGCCCCTGCTGAGGTCCGTGTCGCCGACGAGCTCCACACTGGCGACCTCTGCGCCTTCGAACCCCACGTCGATGAGCCTCCATTTATCCAAGCAGCAAGTAGATGGTACGCTGAAAGCGCATGTTGCAATAGTATTTTTCAAGTGTGTCAGATGTTTCAGAGGTATGTTTCAAGTGTTGTATATCGATGTTGCAAAAGTAGATCGGAATGCTGCACATGTTGTAATGGCTATACAAATATGTTTCAAGTGCATGTTCTAAATGTTTCATATGTTTCAAAAGAATGTTGCAACTGTTTTGTTTGGATGTTGCAAAAGTAGATCTGGATATTGCATAATATGTATGTTCCAAGCATATGTTTCAAGTGTTCTCAAGTGTTTCATGCATATGTTTGTAAGTGTTTTATCTGGATGTTGCATATGTTTGTAATGATTTTCAAATGTTTTTCAGACATTTTTTATAAGTGTTCCAGACGCTTATTTCAAGTATTTCATCTGTCTTCTTTTGTATGTTGCAACTGTTGCATCTGGATGTTTTAAAAGTAGATCGGGTATTGTACATGGAAGCGGCTGGTAGCTCGGACGGCGTCCGAGGTGGCGTGGGCGATGTCCAGGACGGCACGGGCTCACTGCTGGTGCGCTCCCTCGCGAGTGTGACGCGCTAGACGCTCGATCGCTCCATGTGCGGGCAGCGTCCGGACGCTAGTGCTCAGATCGAACATCTAGACGCTAGCAAGTTCGAAAACACAAACTCTAGCACAACCGTCGAGAGGCCACATCTCCTACACTCACATACTACTAAATTACTCCTAGAGATAAAATCGACGACAGCAGTAAGGCCTTGTTTGTTGGAGCTTGAGCTTTTGGTTTTAGCTTTCTGAAAGCTGACTTTAACTCTCAATTTCTCTATTTTCTTCCTCACAGAGACGGCCTTGATCTTTCCCCATGAAATTTGAAACATTATTTACGAGTTCATGACATATTTGATGGCTATATATATTTTCTTATTTTTTATCACGTTTTACCTCTTGTTGACTATATGATTGTTTCGTCATACAAATTTGTATCAGAATGTTCTCATCATAGGTGAGCCGATCCGTGTGAGTGTTGGTTGCTTTCTAGCATTTCTTAAGATTATAAGATGCGATTAGATCCAAAAACACTGCTTCGGTAGATTTCCTATTATCATTTGAATATCCTGCCCGTTCAGCGTCTGGACAAGACGGCCGTGGGATTTTAAAACGTCGTGTGGAACCTGATAGGAACTCACGGTTAATAATTTTGGTTTGGTATGATTTTGGCATGGAATGACCCTGCTTCGGAGCAAAAAGAATCGTACAGCTGGAGCCCGGAGTATGACGTCCGAGTACTTTCAATTTCGACTGTCCATATCTTGCTATCGAGAAAAATCTAGGTGTGCTTCGTGTTATTAGACTGACTCTAAAAATTGTGACCCAAAATATAAGACTCATTCGTCTTTTAAGTAGTGTTACAGGCAAAGAGTCCAATATCTATTTTTGGTCTTCTTCAACAATAAGACCTAAAAGACAACTCTTTCTGTAAATGGGTCTACAGGAGAGAGGATAATCAGATTTGAGTTATGTCTTTCTTGGTACCCAAAATGGGTCTTTCATATAGATACTCTGTTGAAAACTATAAGTACTATGTTGGAGATCTATTTTAGATTTGGGTTCCACATTAGATCTCCTGTTGGAGACAGCCTTATTGGTTAATAGATGTGTGTTGGCAGATATCAACACTTGCTGATTTTTATTCAGTAGTATAAAGTTGTGATGCGATGTGAGGTAACCTGCACCGGAAAAGAAGTTAATGGTTAAATTTTTATACAGAGAATAGTATAAATTCGGGGTGTGGCTAGCGCCCATACGTCCGGACGCCAGTGCAGCCCGCCTCCATCCGCTTCACTCCAACTCGCACGCGTACCCCATCCTTGACGTTGCGCCCGTCGTTCCACACGTTCGGACGACCACGCAGCTGTAACACCCTCGGTGTTACACTGTACAACATTTTGCTAAAACACTGCATGAGCATCATACTTGTGTGTAAATATGTGTAATATAGGGTATAAAGCAATATACGGAACTTGAAACGTTCATTTGAAACACGAAACACATGTTACATTTCATGTCGCGTTGTATTACATAGGGTTCTAAATGAATTTTTATGGAACGAAAATGCTATAGAACGCATATGAAAAGCTTTAGTAAAGTTTGTCGCATGAACTTCGTAGGTGACGGTGAAATACGTACGGTCGAGAACGGGATTCGCTAGCTAGTGTATCGAGTAGCTTGGAAATCGCATTTGACGTGAAACCGTTTAGGACTTAGCTGGTTCCTAAGTCGGACAACGCGTTGACGAAGCAAAGTTCGGCAATTTTTGTAGAACGATCGGGTTAGGTAGTGTCATGGTTTTAGGGTTTCTTTTAGTAGCCTGATATACCAGCTAGAGCGTAAAATAGGTGGTGTAGCTACTGGATCCTCGAGTTGGCTTTTTGAATAGCTTTAAAATGCGTGCAAGGCACGTTCTCGGTCGGCTTCGGTGTCTAGACGCGGTCACCACGTCTCGGCCGGTGTTGCCGCTCGCCCAAGCGCGCCCATGCACATTGTCACGCATGCCTGCACCCCGGTCGCGTTGCGCGCCGTCCGTCACTATCGCGTGGCTACTGCTCCCGTTGACCCTCTGGCTGCACGCGTGTGGGCTTGCCCCACCTGCCGTCGCCTTCACGTCTGCGTGCGGTGCCACGCCACATTTCCCGTCGTGTCGCCTGGAATGTCGTCGCGCCGGCCGGCCGAGCCGCGCCAAGGCCTAATCGCAGCGCTGGCCCCAGATGGTAAATGTGCACGTATGGAGATTGGTTTTGGGTCCCGTAGTCGTGCCAAACTTGCCACCGCTGCTACCGTACGGCGCCCGTCTCCAATTTAAGTTTTTCGCCCATCGTCGGCTGCCATAAGTCCGAACGGCGTTGCCCAAAGAAATTGGCCTTGCGTAGTCCCCTGTCTTCCAATTAAACCAAGCACCAAACTAGCTCTGGTAGTTAGCTTGTGAGTGGAATCGATCCGACGAGCTTTCGTTCGCCAGTGAGGTAATGCGGGGTGTTTTCCCCGCGGCAGTCCGCCATGGCCGTCGAGGCGGGTGCTCGGCCAATGCGTCACTCGTTGCTCCGTTGTATCAATTGAGCAGTGATTTTGCTTTTCCTTGACTTGGTTGCCTCGGCCATGTAGCTATTTCGCCGGCGGAGCAGCAGGTCACTAGGAACATCGTCGCCGTGCTTGTCGTGAACCAGAACACTCCCGCACACGTGGTCAACTACCTTGCCGTGTCTCGTGACTTCATCCAGCCTACCCTTCATGTCGCTGGTGAGGCCCTCCTGCTCCTAGGGTAGATGGTTGGATCGATTGGGGCCAGGGGCTCGCCAGAGCGCATGGCCGCCTCCGGTGGACGTGGTGTAGATGCCGCTCCGTGGCAAGCGAGATGGAGTGTAGTAGCGTTTCAATTAAGGTTCCTATATTGTTACTTGTAGTCCATAGATGGAAAAGGGTACCAGTAGAGGCGCGGGGCTAGGTTATTTTGTTGGCGCCGCTGTTGCCGCGGCGCATGGCCGCGCCTTCGTGCTTCACCAATTGCGGTGTTTCATACATCGATCCGTTGTGCTTTGCACGTTGGGTGCCATGGTGGTGTGGGTTGGTGTCAGGGAGGTCCGTGCTCGTCGATGTTTGGTCGGAGAGGCGCGGCCTCTGTTAGTTCCGACTAGGGACTTCATAAAACATGAATTGGATTAAGAGAAGGGTGGTAGATGCAAACTCCATGACTCGATGAAATAGTGCACGAGTGAGTTTCGCGAATAAGGTAGGGAACGGGGGCTCTTTTGCAAAAGAGCCAGCCACACACGGGCTCCGCCGTGGGCCGCGTAGCGTTGGCCGAGTTCGTGCGCCGCTGCGTGGGCCGCGTCGGGTGCTGCGTGCGCGCGCGGGTGGGACACCGGGGTGGGCCGAGCCGTTCGGTCGTGGGCCGTGCTGTGGAATCGATTTCCGATTTTCCAGTAAAGCAATAAAGGTTTATTCTTTGTAAAATTGTAGAAAAATCTGTAGGTGTCCAAAAATAGTGAAACAAAAATCGTTAGGTTCACAAAAATGCTATCTATCTGTTGGTATAGTTGGTTGATAGTTTGATGTTACAATGATATGTTCATAAATTCAAATTGGAAAGCTTAATATTAGTTAGTTTAATATTTATAGGAATTTTTGTGGCCACCCGGTGATAGCTTAAGCCATAAAATTTTTACAGTAGACTCATGAGGATATTATATGCTTACTGTAATTTTTGTAACCCTAGAGTAGGTCGATAAATAGAATAGGCTCAGTACTACTTGTTTTATTATATATGGAGTAAATCGGTATTAAGAGTAAGAATACCCTTAGTTGCTATGATAACATATGTCATGCTTCATACTGTTAGTGGTAACAGTAGGTAACTTAGCACCTTAGTCGGTAGCACTCGCTTGGTAGCTTGATATATGTATTTTTATTTTAAGAGTTGTTGTTGCCGTATTAATAAGTGTTGCATCATCATTTCATGCATGTAGATCACGAGTTGGTAGAGTTCGTGCCCGTGGACGAACATGATTATGAGGAAGTCATTGAGGAGTACGAGGAGGAGATCCTCGTGCAGGAGGAAGCCCCAGAGCCTTTTGGTGCTAACTTTGCTTACCCACCGCCTACCCAAGGCAAGCCCCGATGCATAACTCCTATTTTTAATGATCACTAAATATATATATGATGTGCATTTACGTTATATGTATTTTATGGAAACTACATGCATAAATATATCTACCTATGAGTCATACTAGTACAGGTCGAGTAGCTGCTATGCTCAGGATATCAGTAGCGTGAGTAACCTATCGTTACTCACAAATAGGTGATAATTATGATCACTCAGGATAAAGTGGTGGAAAGGAAAGTGGTGACCGGGCAGGGATATGGTTTGGGTACTGGTGGGTGTAAGAGGCTGTGTCCTACGGCCAACATGGCATAGCTTGGTTACATTTTTTCCCTGTCTGTGTCAATTAAGGACCGATCATTGCATTGGACGCTAGGCAAGTCACAAACTTATTGTCCCGAGCACATACTTGGGTATGCACGCAGGGAAGACTCATTACTCTCTTATTATGGATCCGGCTCTTTCCAGACCGACTGATTGGAGGCGGGGATGGTGGAGGTCCTTGCACCGCACTGAGTCTGGAACTTAGGAGTGGGGGCTTGGAGTCCAAGTTTGGACGGGGATCTGGACACCCAGGATAGGAGGGTGATGGGTTAGTTCTTCTTATGCCTGGGGTACAAGCGAGGCGTATGTTTTTAGGGTACCTAGCTAGAGGCATTGATTTACGAATCGCCAGGAAATCCGATATGGCTTGTCTAAACTCTAGCACCGTAGTAAGACCTAGAAGATGAAAGGTGATGAAATGAAACTGATTGCTCAACTCTTGTTTGAAAGTAGAACATGTGCTTACATAGACTGGTTAGATAATAAATTAATATGGCTGTTAATAATAACATAAATAAGGACCACTATTAGTATTGCTTTCTACAAAAAGGAAACCCAGCAAACCATAAAGCTTTGCATATCCATTGGAGTCGGGAAATTATTCCCCCTAGACGGATAAGTCTTGCAAGTATATTGTGTACTCAGGGTTTACTTACCCATGTTGCAAGTAATGCATGAGGAGTACCTTTATGTGGAGGATTCATCTGGTGGGCACAGACAGATCCTTGTTCCTTATCGCTCGATATTTATTTTCAATTTCCGCTGTTTAATATTCCGCACTCTGACATTTGGCAATGTAATAATAAATTTCTAAGAACTCTGGATGTATGAAATGGATTAAGTATTGTAACTCGTTCTCATTATTGGATCCTTGGAAAAAATGTGGATCTTTCGGGTTCTCCCTTGGGGTATGCCCGACGGATTCCGCCCGCTGTAGCTTGCTTTCGGGGTGCTTTGTGTCTAGTGGAAGATGAGTGCCTCCGTAAGTATGTTATTTCAGGTGGTTTTGCCACAGTAGCCCACCTTCGTCGGTCTCACCCCCACATCGCACGCGTACCTTGCCCCGTCGTTGTGCCCCGTTCCTCCCCCTGACCCCCTTCTCTCTCTTTATCTCCACATGGGTGGGACCGCGCGAGCCGGCCCCAGCTTGTTGCGCCCCATCCACTGACCCCTATCTCGCCATGCCCCATCCCCTGGCGCTCATCACTTTCTGTGTCCCCATGAAACACTTGCAACATGAAATACTTGGATGCAACATACGTCTAACACAGATAAAATATTTGAAACACATATGTGTGAAACATATTGTTGCAACATATGTGTGAAACATATGCAACATCCAGATAAAACATTTGCAACATATGTGTAAAACTAATACAACATTTAAATAAAACACTTGCAACATGTGTGTGAAACATATGCAACGTCTAAATAAAACACTTGCTGCAACATACGCCTGAGATAGATGAAACTTATCTTGCCCTTGCAAATATTCCCATATGGCATTATGGATTTAAGCCTCTCTCTAACTCCATAATTTATTATCCTCCCTTTCTCGGACTATTACTACTTGTAAATTATTATGATCTTGCTTTTGGTCCTACAAATTCTCTCCCTTTGGAATCAAACATCGAAAAGGAAGACATTAGTAGCACAAGGGATGGTCAAATTTTATGATCCTTTATATGTGGAGAGGAATAGATCACAAAACTTGACTCTCACATTACATAGACTAAGTTCCTCTTAAATATATGCATATATATGGTGCATGGTGAAATATATGCATAATTAGCAAATTAATGTACAAAGGAGTTTTAACTATATAATGCATGGAGAAAGCAATAAGAGCCAAAAAGAAATCAACATGATGATATTGATTTAGAAATACCACATGTAGAAACCAATTTGAATGACACCACATAAAATAGGTGATGGCTATTTGAAGTATGATGCTTATCTCCGGGGACTCCATTTTCCTTACAATGAGACTACTACACACATGATAAGCTTGAAATAGTGTTAGTCTCAAAGCATCCAACTTATAGAGTAAACTCTCCCTAAATTTATGCATACAAGCATGGAATACTTATAGAAGACATGCACATTGATTTTAGAATCAAAGATACCACTTGAAAGATGATATCACATGATTGTGAGAATCATTTTCAAAAGTGATAATCGTGAGAAATTATCTATAATTTGGACTTTGGCACATATTAGATAAACAATTGTAAAACAAGCTATGTGCCGTGCTTCTAAGCAATTTAAACCATGTAGGTTTGCTCTAAGGGTAAGAGTGATACCGAGCAAGTCTACCCTAAGATATACCTAGTGTATGTATGACAAAAGATTAAACATGCAAATACAAATCTAGGCACGAAAATGAACTAAATGCTAATTGAGATTGAAAGAAATTAAATCTAGTTACCTAACATGGGGAGGAGAATTTGGGTCCATAGTATTCACTAACCCACTTAGCAATTTCCTTGACCATCATGATGCACCCCATGAAATGCACCCAAATTATGACAAGTCTCCAAATTCCTCGAAAGTCCATCGGACTTCTCACTTGCCCTTTGGGATCCAAATCTTTTTGGTGCTCTTCATGTTAGAAATGATCTCCTTTGGCACCTAAATATGTCTGGGCCGAGTCCGGTCTCACTCGATCGGACACGTCCGATCATGCTGGTGCCGCTCTGAAACCTTTCTAGACATGATCGGACGCTACTTCTTGGTGCGTTCGGTCATCCTACCGTCGCGTCCGGTCACGCTAAGAACGTTGTCGTGACGATGAACAATGCCACCTGTGCGTCCGGTCACTACTTTGCTCAGCGTCCGGTCATCGCGTCGATCACTGCGGTTGCACGGGCAACGATCGGACGCGTCCGGTGCCTTCATGGCAGCGTCCGGTCGTCTCTACCGAGCCCCTTCTTCATTCGTTTCTTCGCGATCCTTGCGTCTGAGTTGGTTTCCATCTTCGTGCTTGGACTTTACTTGATATTTTTTTGTCTTCTCTTGTGCTTTTAGGGTCTTGCTTATGGTGTTGATCGTTGGATCATCATGTCGCCTTCGTCCAAGTCACGTCTTGCACCATATTGAACTACAAATAATTACTTGCAAATTCATTAGTCCAATTTGGTTTTGCTGGTCATCAAACACCAAAATCCAAAGTAAATAGACCTAGTGATTGATGACGACACGACCAATGGCTCTGTTCGCTTGAGCTTATAAGCCAGAATCAACCCTACTTTTTTAGCCATGGAACAATATTTTTCTCTCACATCAAACCGGTCATATAAATCAGCCGTAGCAATAATAAATTCTACCGAACCGAGCCAAAATAAGGGGTTGTTATATATTAGGGAGCGAGGTGCACGTAATGATTGCAACAGCCTGATGAGATCGATCATTAGCCTACAATTTCGTTGGAATATATTGGTAAGCGTGAGCAATAGCCTCTCTTTCTCTTGGGTCACCACCGGCTGTGCTGTTGTCGTCTTAGAGCAAGTATAATAAGAGGCTATAAACTGGCTAAATGCTGAGGTGGAAGAGAGAGAAGAGTACAGAAGAGAGAGGCGGGCTGTAAGCTTACAGCCCGCTTAAGCATAAGAATAAAGAAACTTTGTGAGAGAGATAGGTAGGTCATGTATTAATAATGAAAAACTAACTACTATATGGGTGGATTGAGAGAGGGCTGCAAAGAACCTTAGAGTCAGCAAGCCAGTTGTATTATTAACCTTGCTCTTGTTATATAGTAGAGTACTCCCTCTGTCCCATAAAGAGGATCGTTATGGGATGCGTGCGGGTCAAACTTTTTTAATTTTAACTAGGTTTATAAAAAATACGTACAACATTTATATCTTCAAATAAGTTTATTAGAAAAGTATATTCAACGAACTATCTAATAATACTGATTATGTATTATAAATATTAATATTTGTATATATAATTGGTTAAAGTGAAAAAAATGTTGACTTCTCAAAAAAATCAGAATGACATTATTTTTTTTAACAGAGGAAGTACCAAAGAAGCTGCTGGGTTTGCCTTGCCATCCACAGAAGCAACGAAAGGACAGGCAAATGACACGACCAACCCAGCAAGCAACTGCAACAACGTACGTCGAGATCACATGTCAATTAGTCCTGTTGGGCGTGAATCTTCGCTGCAATTATAAGGCCATTTGATGCAACACCCCTTTTTTCATTACTAGTCCAAATCGAAAAGCATCAAAAAAAAAGTTGGATCTATATATTCCTCGATCCTCTCTCTCTGGTTGGCGCAAATCGAAAGCAATGTTTCGTACACATCTCAGCGACAGTAGTCACAGCTTGCGCCCAGATATTTCGACGGCCGTTTCTAAGATTTTGTAGGCAAGCAACTCTGGCCCTGTTTGTTTCGCTGAAAAAATAAATGAGACTGATTTGTTGTGAGAAAAAAAAATATTGTTTCGACTGAAAAAACAAGCTGAAAAAGACAGATTATAAGAGAAACAAACACTGTTTTGTCCTATCTCTTTTTATAACCCAGGTTCCTGCTTTCTATATTTGTTCTAAAATCAGTTAATCTTAAAAAACCTTCATAAGAGGATAACTTTGGTGTAGGATGGTAATCCTACCTGCGGGTAAATAACCTAACATGTGTAGGCGTTGTGGGTACAAAATTACACCCAAGCAACGGATATAGGTACAGGTATGAGATTTTACCGGTACATACAGGTGCAGATTTGTAGTTGTATCCACTATTGCTTAAATACAAGCGATTCCATCTGTTCTAGGGACAATACATATAACTCATGGGTGCGGATATCCACAGATATCATATCCTATAGATACAAAGAAAATATTACCCACAGATACAGATATAGATATAAAATTTAATCGTTAGCCAATTTGTCATGGGTGCGTATTTACTTCACTCGTTTTTTACCTGACCCGACTTTGGTGGCTCTAAGAGCATCTCCGAGAGTCTTTTTTTACTAACTCTCTAGAGCATCTTGTGGAGTCATTTTAAAAATCGCTCTCTATGGCCTCATTTGGCACAGCTTCGCTTCGCTTGTGAAGCTGTTCTTTTGGGGGGGGGGGGGGGGGTTCAACTTCACGAGCAGCTTTCTCAGTGAAGCTAGAGTTGTTTGTAGACCTGTTTGGCAACATAGTTCTGCATATAGATTTACTTAAAAATGTTCTCATATAATCCCGCACAGGGCCCATAAGTGGGAGGTGAAGCTATGAAAAGCTCCTATTTTCAGCTTCATCTCATACTATTTCTATGTGAGAGCACGATTTAAAAAAACTTCGTAGGTGAAGTTATTTTTAAAAGATCCGTATGGCAAAAAACAGCTCACAACAACTCAGGGAGTTGTTGGTGAAACTGTCCTAAACAGGGCCTATATCTTTCCACCCTTCATCAACTTTTCTATATTTTGTGCGTATTTTATAGAGCTAAACTTGATTTTTATCTTTGCCTAGCGAGAAACTTAGAATAGAAGATGAGATTTTAGAGATCTAATTAAACACCCATTGTTGGATGGTATTCTTATCAATAAAAAAGAACATAAAGAGACTTTTGGAGTCGATATAATAAAACTATTAAATAAACTAAACTTCCCTTTGTGGTCGTTTTACTTATATACGGCCACACCTTGTGAGTCTAAACTGCATTTTGGGGAAAATGGTGAACTTTGGACGGAGACGATAACAAACACTAGAGGATTAATTCTTTTCGTCTCGCAATACATGTGTTGAGGTTGGATGGGGATCCAAATCACACATCAGCAATGACTAACACGCTCAGTTGCAATCAACCTACAACACGCAGCAAGCAACTCTCTAGGAATTGACTAAACCGATCTAGAGCTCGTCCTTCGCCGCCAAAGCCTGGGTCACCTCCTGAGAGGACTCGTCGGTGAGGAGCACATCTAGGATTGTTCTAGGGTCGGCAAGACCACCTAGAATGCCGATGAATCTCGCTGGGAGATGCAACGAACAACATGAGGGTTGAAAAAGGATAAAAATAGGGTAATAGATGTAAAAACGACGATTGAGTGTTGAATCCTTTAATCGGTCATGATCCTCTCGTATATAGAGGGGATGGTCTTATCCCGGTAGGAAATAAACCCAAAACATGTCCTCCAAAATTTTCACATAAAAAAAATCCAAAACCAATTTGAAAACCAAGCTGATTCGGACTGAGCAGAAAAGCCGACTTTGGCTAAGTTGGTTTTCATGGGCCCAGGGTGCTGTGGCTAGGCTGAGGTAGGGGTACGCTAAGCCTACTTTCCCAGTGCAGGGGTTGTTCTCCCTTTTCCTTACGTGTTTCTTTGTCGTTTCTCGCGTCAAATATATATTCTCCAACACCTCTGGGATGTTAGGAACTTGTTAACATAGCCCAATTTCCATGTTAAGACACTTTTGAGTGTCAACAACATGGCTAAAGATTCAAGATTTGAAACCTAAGACACTCAAATACTGCAAAAACATTATATTTGTTTTCAGTATACGAAGGGATGTGACTCGTGAGCACAGTGAAAAAAAGCGGATAGTGGGTTGGTAGCGGATTGACGTCGAGGTAGTGGATTGCGGATAGCGGGCGATATTGCGGACGATAAGTTCCAATAGCGGCACCTAATAATTTCACATAATTTTATGTACATATATCATAAATAATGTGTATAAATAGACATTTAATTGCACTCAAATAACTGATGTCTCACATACTTAAACCTTGTTATTCCACCGTTGAAGTAATTTTTGCAGTATTTGCATCCAACTTGATTCTTGGTTTCCTTTCCAGTTAAAGGTAAGGCATGCTCCCAAGCTGGATCCTTCCTTGACGTTGACTGGCTTGTATGTGCAGTTGATGCAGCAGACGACATTTTGCAAGTTCTGTAATATGTAGTAAATTGCAAAATCTTGTAAAGGTAAGTAAGAAAGTAAGACGACATTGATGCAGCCTGACTTTCTATTGAAAAAAGGTCTTACCAGTACGCGGACTGCACAAAGGGTTGGACGTCGGACGGCTGGCTGGAGCTCCAGAGGCGCTGCCGTAGGGAGTTCTACTCGAGCGCTCGATCTGTCGATCTGAATGGGGAAGGACCGAAAGAGCTCGGGCAGAGTGCGTCCCTCCCTTTTTGCGACCTCCGCGGTGGCATGGCGCACGGCAACTCGACGGCGGCCGGCCAGCACACCGGCGGTGGCGCCGAACCTGGAGGCCAAGGGTGGCGGCGGCGGCGCTGAATGGAGCATACAACCGATGCGTGGGGGTGTCTGAGTTGGGGTTGGGGTGTGAGTTGTTCATAGTGGGCTGGGCCACTGGTTAGGGTTACTACTCCCACGCTATCGCGGTCTGCTACATGCAATTGCGTCCGCTATATCGGCCCGTTGCGGCCGCAAAGTTCCACGCCGCAAACTTCAGAGCGTAACCTGGTAGCAGTAGCAGCAATGGGCCGCTACCGCAATTGCGGCCGCTACTGTGGCTATTTTGTACTTTGCTCGGGAGAACATTGCCTAGCGAACTGCTAGTACAAGTTGTCATTATTTATTCGGTGAAAAAAAGCAAGGGAGCCCATCAGCCGAATCAGCCCGGAGAGGGAAGGCAAAGCAGAAGGGAGCCTCAGACAGGTGTTTCGTTTTCTACATTAATTGCAGAAGATGCCCCAAAATGATCAAGCACCAGAATGATTTGTGAACTGAAAGCAACAACACGGTGAGTAGCGACTGTAGCTAGAGGGGGACCATGGGCCATGATGAGGATCTACGCTCGGACAAAATTATACTTGCGTGTGTCATGCTGCCGTCAGTTCTCTAATAAATGCATGCATGTACATGTTGTATACTGCTGTGCTGATTCTCACTATATAATGCATGCATTTTGTAAAAGAAAAAACAGAGTTACATGTGGGTTGACTGACTATTATATATCCTAGGTAGTAGAGACTAGGAATGAAGATTCTTTTTTTAACTGGAATCAAGATTCTACGTACTATGTACTCTCGCAATTCTAAATTACAGAACGTTATTTTGACTTTTTCTATACACTATGTGTAGATATCTTAAAAAGCTAAAATGATTTAGTTTAGAAACCGATGGAAACATTGAGTGTACAAGATCCAAGAGGGATCTCATAGTACGCATACGTATGGAGGTCAAGCACGGCACTCTCCACTCTCCACTCTCCACTCTCCAGAACCATGCATATGCATGATATGTGCATATATATATATATATATATATATATATATATATATATATATATATATGGCCATATGGGCCAGCGCATCGGCATGTGTGTACCACCGCCAATAATCGTCCATGCATGTCTGATCTGCCGATCGATCGATCCAAGCACACCGTGTATATATAGTGTACGTGTTACTGCATCTTCAGCACTTTGAACGAACTGTCGCTCCATCCTTCCATCATCTAAATCTAAAAGAAAGAAAAGAAAACATTTTCCTTTTTTTCTTTTGAAAGACGAGTCGCGATCGTCGTCGCCCCGGCCGGCGGACCAATTAAACGGCCGGCTGGCGCGACGGCGGCATCTCAGGAAACCGAAGGAGCTACTATATATATCCCACACCCAGTGCCGGCCGCCATGACATGAGCATCGACGGCGGCGAAGGTGAGGTGAATGGTTGATGATGATTGATGAAGAAGAACCGCTTGTATTATTGCGTGACACACCACCGACGTCATCGGGCAACAATTATTGTGGAATGGAATCTGGCGCCAGGTTATACATCGGTCAGATCATTGGCCACGACGATGATATTTCTTGGTCTTGTCTCCTGCGGGACCCGTGGTCTGCATCCACCGGGGTTGAGGCGAGGGCTATCTAGCTCATGCTCGACATCGGCGTCAGTGTGTCCCATGCGGGCATCCTGTACTACTCTACTATTACTGACCTCCAACAAACATGGTTGTAGTCTGCATGCGATTTTTCTTTTGATGTAAGGAATTAATTAAAATTAAGGACAGTCACGTTGTCTAGATTGCATGTAAGTGTGTGTGTGTCTATATATATATATATATATATATATATATATATATATATATATATATAGGGGAGACCAGTTGTAATGGTCTCGAAAGCAAAACGAATATGTGGCCGCACAAAAAGAGAGAGGGAGAGGGAAAGGATGGTGGAGGTGAACTTAGGGGGTGTTTGGTTACTACAGGAAAATTTTAGTCCCCGTCCCATCGAATGTTTGGACACATGCATGAAGTATTAAATATAGACGAAAAAAATAACTAATTACACAGATTGTGGCTAATTTGCGAGACGAATTTTTTAAGCTTAATTAGCCCATGATTTGACAATGTGGTGCTACAGTAAATATGTGCTAATGACGGATTAATTAGGCTTAATAAATTCGTCTCGTAAATTAGTCTCCATCTATGTAATTAGTTTTATAATTAACTCATATTTAGTTCTCCTAAATAGCATCCGAACGTCTGATGTGACATGGACTAAAATTTAGTCCATGGAACCAAACACCCCGTTGGATCCTCAGCGTCGCAAACTTGCAGCAACAAGCAAAATGTAGTCAAACTTGCAGCAACAAGCAAAATGTCGTCAGATCCGGGCACATTACAAGTGGACAACTACTACTGGTCCCGCCATATATCCCTTCTCTCATTGCAAACATATGCACCTAGTTTTAAATTGCTTTTCTTCAATCCCTGAAACTGAAGAAATTTAAGACCTCGAAGCTTGCCGACTAAGAAATCATAGCTTGTAGCCAATTTTTGGAGAAGAAAAAAAAAAGTGAAACCATTACTACAAATAACGTGCATGCATGTACTTGAGTTTTACTTTAGAAAAAAGTTGGTCTCAATTTAAGTGCCAATTATGACTACGAAGAATTATTTAAAAAAAAAAGGATCTCCTTGTAGCTTGCCAACTAAGAAACCTTAGCTTTTAGCCAATGTTTGGAGGACGAAAAATAAAATTGAAACCATTACTTCAAATAACGTGCATGCATGCACTTAAGTTTTGCTTTAGCGAAAAGATGCGCTCAATTTAAATGCCATATTATTATGACTCTGCAGAGAAATTTTTAAAAAAATGGACCTCCTTGTAGCTTCCCGACTAAGAAATCTTGGCTTTAGGAATTCTTTCGAGAAGAAAAATAAAAGTGAAACCATTACTACAGATAATGTGCATTCATGTACTGAAGTTTTCTTTAGCAAAAAGCTTGGCTCAATTTAACCTTGGCTCAATTTAACCTGGGCTCAATATTTTTTCTTAGATCTTAGTATTCCCCTGTAAAAGAAAACAAGGGAGACAAGGAGTACTTTCTAAGTCATACTCTCATCTATATAAGAACTTTAAATTTGAGGCCTTTCACATCATTGTGTTACTGTTCATCCAGCGTTTTCGCAGACTCAGAACACTGCAGATCAACAGTACCGGGTACCGGATGAGCAGTACCAACCCGATAAGTTTTTCCTTTTTTTTTAGGAACAGTGTTAGCCCGATAAAAAAAATTTCCATTTTTTTCCCACACAAAGCGTGGGGATACGGAACGGTACGCGCCCGTTATGGCGCAGTACACACCCGTTACGTCTTTTTTTTCCCTTTTTCCCTCCCTCCTTCCCACGCGCAGCGTGTACGCGCCCGTTATGACGCAGTACACACCCGTTACGTCTTTTTTTCCCCTTTTTTTTCCCGCCCTCCTTCCCACGCGCAGCGTGGGGGCTCACGCTAGTAGTATATTAGTATGTGTGCGTTTTGCATGTGCGTGGCGTAGTGGTGAGTGGTTTACTGGTTTGTATCACAAAAGGAAAATGGTTATATATCAAGCCCCAAAATTGTAAAAACAAATATAAATGAGGCAGCATATTAAAAGCTTGAGCGAGAAAGCGCCAGCACCACATATTTTGAAAACCCATATATATAATACATGATGTTGGGGGAGGTACCCCCGGTACTGCTCTTCCCCTAACCCTCGACCCGGTGCTGGCTCACCTAACCCGCCTTCATCCTGGGTACCACCCCGCGACGAGGGTGTCCTTGATCAATATATTTCGTCTGTGTGTTCAGGTGACGCGTCCAAAGGTTAGCCGTGTCGGAGGAGCATGGCGAGAAGGTCGCAGGACGGCTACAGCAGGCGGACCCTCGTCGAGAGCGTGTGAAGGTTTGGCGCCTACCGTGGGAGGGAACCATCCCGACAGCAGTGACGGCCCCGTCAAGGCGATTGGGCCTGAGAGTGGTTGACTAAGGAAAGGAGATTACCGCCGTACCCTTGGTCATTGTATAGCGCTCACCCTCAGGGGTCTAACCCTAATATAATTACATCGCGTCCCCGGGAATGGTCTATAAATACCCGAGGCGCTCGTGTAAAAGGAGGATTTTGGATTTTCCCAGACAAATTAATGAGTGTTTAATCCGCATTTTCTCATCGCCCCTTTACCCTCGCTACTTACCTCGTCCTTCTCCCTGTGGGAAACCCTCAGCCCCTCCCCGTGCTCCTCAGCTAGGGCGAGTGGGTAGGAGAGACCCCACAGTTGGCACCGTCCGTGGGGACTCCAGTCCGCCACTTCTCAAAAACAATGGCAACAACAAGAAGAAACACCCAAATAGACCCGCCCCTGCTGCAAGGGTCAGATCCGGCGGCGGGAACCTTCGCAAGCGGAGCCAGCGGGGCTCCGATACTCCAACCCACCGCTCAACCGACAAGAACACAACTCGAGTCGGATGGGGCCCTAGCAGCCAGGGCCAGAGCCAACCCCTAACCCGAAACATCCAGGACAGAAGAAACTGGCCACGTATCGGAAAACAACGACGAAGGTGTAGAGGCTAGAGGCCTCAAAGCCCTAAATCAGATGCATGAGGAGCTACAGGAGAAAAGACGTCGAGTCGAGGCCCACCAGAGGTAGGCACGCCTACAAGTGATAAGGCAGAAGGCAGGCGAAGCCAGGGAATAACTCAGGCAAATAGATGAGTACCTAGCCTCGATCGAAGCTGACCCAAATTATGTACCTGAACAGTAAGACTTACCACCTCCGCTCCACCCAAATCCACCTCCGCTCCATCCAAACCCACCCCCTACCACCACCACCACCTCGTTTTCACCAGATCTACCCAGAATGCATTCCCCCAACCATACAACAACACCACAGAAACCAACCTCCGCCAATGCCATACGACCCAAAATCCCCGTTGACCCAATTACTCCAAACCAAAAACTGGCCGCTCAAGTACAAACCATAGAACCTACCAAGGTACGATGGAAGCATAGACCCTCGCCAATTTGTAATGAGCTACGAAGCAGCAGTGGCAGCAGTAGGCAAGGATGAGTATACCATGGCAAAATCCTTCGCGACCAAGCCTGCTTGACATCCACGCTAAGACCCTTCAAACCGCATGCCTAGTACTTCTCATCATCCTTTACCGCAAACCAAGATTGATTAGCCCTCAAAGGCAAAACCTTCGTGCAAACAAACTCCTCAACCAAGTTGCGCGCACACTGATGACGCAATAAAGTCCTGAGCGCATCCACAGCGGCGGCACAACCATCAGTCATGATACCCTCTGCGGTCATACTGTCAAGCCTCAACAGCTTCCCACAAAGACTAGGCTCGCCTTCCATCCTAATATAGAACCAATTTGCGGTCCAAGGCGAAGCCCACTTGTTTCCTGAGCTTGAACAGGAACCTCCACACCATGACGATAGATGAAGGTATAAACACCAAACTGCAAATGCACAGGCTTACCATCAACAGTCACCTTCTGAGGCTAAGGATGGATCCGGTAAAGTTAGACAAAGCCCTCGAGATCTTGCTCAACACATTGAGACTTACAGCCCCAAACATAGATACTGAGCTTCACAAAACTAGAGGGGTTCAACTGATGAAACTTAAGATTAAACCTTTTCAGCACGCTAACAACAACAGGGTGCGACGAAAACCTCAACCCGGCCAAGAAGAATTCCTTATAAACAACAACCTTGTCATCATGAGGGTCAGGAACAACCTCTACCTCAGAGGCCTCGCAAGATCTCGAGCAAACCAACCAGCCTTCGTGAACTCGTCCAAGTCGCTCGAAGTAACCCTCGACAGACCAAACTCGAAGCTCACTGCAGCATCCGAAGCAGAGTCAGCGACCTCTGAACTATCAACAGGCTTCATAGTTTTCTTCATGCGAGCCATCAATCTACAAAACACGCCAGAATATTCATTAGTACAAACAAAACTCAAAAGACAACAAGTACAAGCGACCAAGCAAGTACCTCAACAAGCGCGATGAGGCAGTTGAAACCAGCAAAAGAACGAACCCTCGAAAAAAGCAACCCTCGCAACAATCGAACCCTCGCTCAACAAGCTCAGCAGTAACAACCAGCCAGCAAACAGAAGGCGCAACAATGAAAAACCCTAACCTATCGCAACTATTTATAGGCACCAAGCACACGCACCTAAGGAAAGAAGCCGACACACATCCCAAAAAAATATGAACCACTCCCCGAGAAAAACGCGAAAAGAAAACCTCCAACAATCCCGCGTCCCATCCAACTCTACACTAGGCCCATATGCACAAATCAATCAAAGGCCTAGCTTCGGTCAAGCACGATAGGGGCGTCGCTGGACCGGGGCCACAAGCTAAGTACCCACGCATGCTTCCCTCCTCAAGTTTTAACGTTGCTCCGACCCATCACGCTGGGCCTGACCCTCGAGGGGCTGCTGTTGGGGGAGGTACCCCCGGTATTGCTCTTCCCCTAACCCTCGACCCGGTGCTGGCTCACCTAACCTGCCCTCATCCTGGGTACCACCCCCGCGACGAGGGTGTCCTTGATCAGTATATTTCGTCTGTGCGTTCAGGTGATGCGTCCGAAGGTCAGCCATGCTGGAGGAGCGTGGCGAGGAGGTCGCAGGACGGCTACAGCGGGCGGACTCTCGCCGGGAGCGCGCGAAGGTTTGGCGCCTACTGCGGGAGGGAACCATCCCGACAGCATTGACGGTCCGTCAAGGCGATTGGGCCCGAGAGTGGTTGGCTAAAGAAAGGAGATTACTACCGTATCCTTGGTTTGTATAGCGCTCACCCTCAGGGGTCTAACCCTAATGTAATTACATCGTGTCCCCGGGAATGGTCTATAAATACCCGAGGCGCTCGTGTAAGAGGAGGATTTTGGATTTTCCCAGACAAATTAATGAGTGCTTAATCCGTATTTTCTCATTGCCCCTTTACTCTCGCTACTTACCTTGTCCTTCTCCCTGTGGGAAACCCTCGGCCCCTTTCCACGCTCCTCAGGCTAAAATACTATTCTGACTAATTTGTTGTGAGAGAAAAATACTGTTTTGGCTAAAAAACAAATTAAAAAATACGGATTATAAGACAAGCGAACATGGCTTATACTGAGCGCTTGGCGATGGATCATATCAGTGTGCGTCATGCAATGGTAAACGATGCAAGCACGCCCAGGAACCGACCGACTACACCATGAGTGTTCAGGTGATTAGCGGTACGCAAATTGATGAGTGCTGCATCTGCAAAACAAAAGATGCTCTTTTGTCGCTCTGTCATACGGCAAGGGATCACGTACAAAATTTTTCATCATGTGTAAAAGTTTCATATTGTAACCAGCTTTACAGTTTGAAACTCTGAGCAGCAGTACAAAGCATCCATGCTTTTGTTTGCTTTTGCAAAATCGGGCATCCGGCCCAACCGGACAAGCGCTACCAACCCAACGCTGCACCCACACGTAGGTCCGAAGCTCGATCGCCTTGAGCCCTTGGGCCATGGCCCATGGGCCCACGGCCATATGCCTCCTCCATCCGTTGCCACAGCCCACGAGTTACGAGAGGACATAGTTCCGGTTGAAAAAACAAGCCCACTACCTCCGTTTGTTTTGTTGAAAAAACAACCCGAAACGCTGTTCCGGCTAATTTGTTGTGAGAGAAAAACATTGGTCCAGCTGAAAAAATAAGCTGAAAAGTACGGATTATAAGACAAACGAACAAGACCAGTAAATCTTTCGAACAGGGAGGATTCGAATGTATCGATTCTTCTTGAAGATAAAAAAAGGAGTCGAGTCAATAGGTAGTACGTCCGGAATTCATAGGTTTGCTGTGTGTCCACGGCACATGGCGAAGGGAAAAAAACACTCGATAAAGCGTTTGCCGAGTGTTACACTCGGCAAACGGCACTCGACAAAAAAGAACTCGGCAAAACTGTCTTTGCCAAGTGCTTTTTGTCGAGCACTCGATAAAAATATTGCCGAGTGCTAAGCCGACACTCGACAAAAAATATTTTGAAAAAAAAACCACCGCCACCACCACGCCACCGCCGCCACACTACTAGCCCAAAGGGCAAAAGAACAAAATGCTCACCAAGTACTGAAACCTTCACGTAGACAGAGTTCAGAAAGAAAAACTCTTTAATTGTGTATAAAGAAAAAAAGTTGGATTCTATTGGTTTGGAGTCTCAGTTGCACATGTAGAAAGCATTGCAGCACTTTCTATTGGGACTGAGATTCTGAAGACCAAATTTGTACCTTCACGGCTAAAGGAACGAACTCGGCTCGATCCACCGGTAATTTCAACCACACCCTTTTCTTCCCCTACAGCATCAACACCGCAACATATCAGCAAATTGATATTGCCTTCATTCAGCATTGAACTAAAACCATCCGAAGGTTTGTCGATTGGATGGACGAGATCAGAAATGGGGTTCAGACGTTGTAAGGAAAATAGACCCTAGGCCTATTTACTTTAGATTTTGGTGTTTGATGACCAACACAACCAAATTGGACTAATGGATTTATAAGTGATTGTTTTGTAGTTCAATAGGATACAAGACGTGACTTGGACAAAGGCGATGTGATGATCCGATGATCAACACCTCAAGCAAGACCTTAGGAGCACAAGAAAAGACCCAAGATATCAAGCAAAGTCCAAGCATGAAGATAGGAACCAAGCCGTACGCAAGATCACGAAGAAACGAGCTCACAGAGGTGACCGAACGCTGGACCGAACACTGGAAGAAAGTGACCGGACGCTCCAATCAGCGGCTCAGCAACAGTAGGCGTCAACAGCAGCGATACGACACTAAACAAGTGAATTGACCGAACGCATCGATGGCACTGTTTATCAGTCCGACAACACACCCAACAAGTGACTGGACGTTGGCGGCAAACCGATCGGACGCAGGACAGCAGCGTCCGATCGAGTACTAAGAGGTTCCAGAGCGGTGAACTTACGACCGGACACGTCCGGTGGCAAGTGACCGGACGCTGGGAACGTCCGATCAGTTGTTTGTGGCTACAACGGTCGGAACGACCAGACACGTCCAATCAGGACGACTCCAGCATCCGGTCGGTAGTAGAAAAGCGAGACTTCGTCCCCAACGGCTACTTTCTCAGTGGGGCTTATAAATACAACCCAACCGACCATTTGAGGTGTGTGGAGCTGAGGAAACATATCAAGGTTGTTGATACACCATTTTAGTGATCTCCACTTGTATAGTACTTAGTGATTCATTAGGTGATTAGCGTAGGTGCTTTTACGAAGTGCTTAGGTTGATTAGACCACCGCTTATGCGCTTGCTCTAGGTTTAGGCCTAGTGTTTAATGAGATTTGCATACCTCTTACCACTCGGTGCTTGCGCGACTATTGTTGTATATCAGAGGGGCTTATAGTCTTGCGAGATCACACCAACCGCATTTAGGATGTGGCCGCCACCGTGTACCGTAGGGAACAAGGCCCGCAGCGTTTCGGCCGGAAGCTTGATAGTGAAGACGGCGGGGGCATCCGGGAGAGGCTTACCGGAAGGCACGTTGGAGACCCACTTACATGTGGGGAAGGCCCAAGGCTATCCACGGAGTTACCTGACCGGGAGCTTAGCCCTTGTGAGGGATTCCTTACGAGGGGCTCCAACGAGGACTAGGGAGAAGCTTGCGCGCTTCTCGATACCTCGGTAAAAATACCGGAGTCGTCGATGGGAGTTTGCATATCTCGACCTTGCTCTTTAGCTTCCGCATTTACATTGATTATATTACTCATTTTGCGGTAGAGATATCAATACACTAGTAAAACTGTAGTTACACATTTAGATAGTTTATCTTTTGCATAGATTTTGCTAGGGTTAGAAAAAGATGCCATAGTTTTAAGAAATAGATTTTTAAGTTGCCTAATTCACCCCCCTCTTAAGCGTCACGGTCCCCTTTAGACATACCACAGACTTCCAGTGAGAGCGACGCCATGAATGAGCATGCAAGACCGGCCTTGTCGGCAGGCAGCCTATTGGCGTCGATGACGACCCCGCCATACTCGGCATCGGTGGGCTCCAGCATGAAGTTGTTCTCTAGGGCCATGGATGACAGCAGTAGCGCCGGGGTCAGCAGCCATCAGGTGAGAAATCCAAACACAGGGGAGGTCAAATCGAATCTAGAAAGAGAGATAGAGTGCAAGACCCAAATCTCTAGTCAGATCCAGAACTTGGAGCTGCGACCATGGCGGTGCGACGGGAGTGGGAGGGAGGGGAGGGGGCGACGGCGTCAGGAGAGGGAGGGGAGGGTGGGAGGGAGGGGGCGGCGGCCGGGTGACTTTTATAAGGTGCCTAGTTTGCCAAGTGTCGAAGGTTTGTCGAGTGTCAGATCACGGCACTCGGCAAATTTTTTTCCCTATTTCTTTCTTTTCCATACTGTGTCCTCCTCCTTCTTGATATACTTTGAAAATACCTTGTCTAATTGACTCAACAATATATATATGATTTTCTACGAATATTACTCCATTATTTTATGTAGTTATAGTTCAAATTTAATTTATATCAATTAAAATTCTATAATTGCACTTAATAAATTAAAATTATCAAACGGATCCAAAAATTTACCAAAATTTCACATAAAATAGTCTATGTTCTCTATTGCCTATACAAAAAGTTTTGAAGTCAAACTCCAATTCGACCGTCACTTTGACTCCAAATCTTACCGAATTCTTTTCAACGCTACGATTCTTCTTCTGAGATGTTTCAGTTTGTAAACATCGTACGTGACAAATTGTGCAAAACATTCTCAATTTTTTACCACAACCTCCACGTATGATATCATCACATCATGACAAATCTCATGATTTTTAGACTTTATTTGTTTTTTTAGAATTTAAAAACCATTCGGCCACACGTTCGTGGTCGTGTTTTCTAAATAAGGTGTTCGAAATTCCTTTTCATTTCCTGAGTAAGGCCTCACACTGGACTCAATAACATGAATATCATTTTTCTACTCATTTTATTCTATTGTTTGAATAACTTAAAGTTCAAATTTGACTTATACCAAAAATTCCTAGAAATGCAATAAATTAATTAAATATAGCAAACAGATCAAAAAATATACCAAATTTTAACATGGAATACCACATGTTTTATGTGGAGAGTGGAAAAAGTTTCAAGGTCAGAAGAGGAAAAAAGTGAAATTATTTGTCGACTGCTAAATAATTACACTCGGCGAACATATTTATTTGTCGAGTGCTAAATAATTACACTTGGCAAACATATTTTTTTGCCGAGTGCCTAGCTTTGCCAAGTGTTTTTTTTTCTGGGTTGCCGAGTGCCAGGCTTTGCTGAGTGTTTTTTTGGCTTTTTTGCTGAGTGCAATTGTGGGGGTATGGCCTCCGGCCCACAAGATCAAGACATGCACGGCGCTGCTCGGCGTGCACCGCAAGACATTGTATAGTACCAAATAAGATATAAGGAGAGGCTGGGTCCTCTAGTGGACAAGATCTATCTACTGCATCTCAATACAATACACCAAAGACACAAGGCGTAGGGTATTACGTCGATCAGACGGCCCGAACCTGTCTAAATCGCTATCTCTGCGCCTTGTGTCACCATCCAGTTCCTGATTACGCGCACCCCCACTGACAAATCCTTGGCGTACTGCCGACGATATTCTGCCAACAGTTGGCGTGCCAGGTAGGGGTGTGCGCTTGATCCATGGTGAGCCAGATGGACCTCAAATCAACAGCGTGTTCTCGTCATCAATCTCATGGAGATCCATGCCGGTCCACGACGACGATTCATCGCTGGCTACATCAGCCCCCGCGATAGTAGATCCGATCTCGGAACCACCTCCGAGGTCGTCTTCACCAACAACTCACCGCCCGCTAGGTGCTCGCCATCAACGCCGACCAGATAACGACATACGTCGTCGACCAGACATTCTGTCTAAAGCTAAGTCACGCTTTAATATTTTTCTAAATATTCTTCAATCTTCGTTAATCGCCATGATGTTTTCTCCGAACTATTTTTTTCATATTTGCTCTCCAAACGATTTTCCGAGCCCCCAAACAGTCATGTTGATGCTCGGACGCCTCCAGAGATAGCCCTATCTCCGGCTCCTCCCTACATGTGCACAAGCGTGTGTCCTCTGCGTTATGGGTGGTCGGCAGCGGCTCCTTAGCGACACCTATTCCTCCTACACGTGCACAGGCTCCACGCTCGACGTTATGGTTAATGGGCTAGTTAGGACTGGAGACTCAGCTACACACTAACTATTCGGGTGGTTTATATTAAACATAAATATATTTTCACGCCAACTGATCGCCAAACTGCATACGCCGTTTCATCACCATTACTAATTTTTTCTCCAGAGTTTATTTATTTTTACATCATGTACTACCCATTCTACATGTTTGTATTGCAGGATCATCGTCCAAGTGATCGGACCACCTGGTGCTCGGACTTCTCCATCGATCAACTGGTCAGACCGCTTGGTTCATGGACTCCGTCGCCGACCAGTTGATCGAACTATTCGCCGGTCGATTCTACTCAATGCTCACTTCATCGCCGACCAGTTGACCAGACTGTTCGTCGCTTGTGCTTCATCGCCGGCTACGCCGGTTACTCCTCAGTGCTCGAATTCTTCGTGCTCGAGGACTAAGTGGGCACACTTCACCGCACAAACATCGCCAGCTATGCCGGGGACTCCTTGGTGCTCGAACATCGCCGCCTACGCTGGGGACTCCTCGGTGCTCGGTCATCGCCAGCGACGCTGGGGACTCCTCGCTCCTCGGTGCTCGGACATCGCCAGCGATGCCGGGGACTCCTCGCTCCTCGGTGCTCGAACATCGCTAGCGATGCCGGGGACTCCTCGCTCCTCGGTGCTCGGTCATCGTCAGCCACACCGGGGACTCCTCGCTCCTCGGTGCTCGATCATCGTCAGCCACACCGGGGACTCCTCGCTCCTCGGTGCTCGGTCATCGCCACCTACGCTAGGGACTCCACGCTTCTCGGTGCTCGGTCATCGCCAGTGACGCCGGGGACTCCTCGCTCCTTAGTGCTCGGTCATCACCAGTGATGCCAGGGACTCCTCGCTCCCCGGTGCTCGGTCATCGCCAGTGACGCTGGGAACTTCTCGCTCCTCGGTGCTCGGTCATCGCCAGCGACGCTGGGGACTCCTCGCTCCTTGGTGCTCGGTCATCGCTAGGGACACCGAGGACTCCTCGCTCCTCGGTGCTCGGTCATCGCCGCCTACGCCGGGGACTCCTTGCTCCTTGGTGCTCAGTCATCCCCAGCGACACCGGGGACTCCTCGCTCCTCGGTGCTCGGACATCGCCACCTATAACGGGGACTCCTCGCTCCTCGGTGCTCGGTCATTGCCAGCGACACCGGGGACTCCTCACTCCTCGGTGCTCGGTCATCGCCGCCTACACTGGGGACTCCTCGCTCCTTGGTGCTCGGTCATCCCCAGCGACGCCAGGGACTCCTCGCTCCTCGGTGCTCGGTCATCGCCAGCGACGCTGGGGACTTCTCGCTCCTCGGTGCTCGAACATCGCCGCCTACGCCGGGGACTCCTTGCTCCTCGGTGCTCGATCATCTCCTCGGTGCTCGGTCATCACCAGCGATGTCGGGGACTCCTCGCTCCTCGGTGCTTGGTCATCACCAGCGACGCCGGGGACTCCTCGCTCCTCGGTGCTCGGTCATCGCCAGCGACGCCGGGGACTCCTCGCTCCTCGGTGCTCAGTCATCGCCAACGACGCCGGGGACTCCCTTGCTGCTCGAATCTTGCTACGTCTCGTCGGTGTGCTATCAAGCTGCTCCATGTTGTTCGGATCAGGGTGCTAATCTTGGGCAACACGTCTGGGGTATTGATACGTGCATGTCAGACGACGTCGGCAAGCTTTCAGACTTCTTTTTCTTTGACCCTGCTATAAGATTTATTCTTCATCTTACAGTAGGCTCGTGGACTAAGTGGGCACACTTCACCTTACGGTGAATGTGCTTGTTCTCATCTCGAGGCTATACCCAGGGACTAGCTGCCTGCTCGGCTAGTCTTCTACTTTCTGACCCTGACACCATGCGACTACGTTACCTACTATCAGGCTCGGGGACTAAGTGGGCACACTTCACCTTGCGGTGAATGTGCTTGTTCTCATCTCGAGGCTACTCTCGGGGACTGGCTGCCTGCTTGGCTGGTCTTCTACTTTCTAACCCTGGCACCACGCGACTATGTCACCTACTGTCAGGCTCGGGGACTAGCTGTGGGGGTATGGCCCCCGATATCCACAAGACAAGACATGGGTCGCACCATCAGAGGTGGCCCGGCCCACAAGATCAAGGCGTGCACGGCGCTGCTCGGCGTGCACCGCAAGACATTGTATAGTACCAAATATGATACTTTCCTTGTAACCCTGCCCCTCCAGACTATATAAGGAGAGGTAGAGGTTCCATATTGGACAAGATCTATCTACTACATCTCAATACAATACACCAAAGACACAGGACGTAGGGTATTATGTCGATCAGACGGCCCGAACCTATCTAAATCGCTGTGTCTGCGCCTTGTGTCACCATCCGGTTCCTAATTACGCGCACCCCCACTGACAAATCTACCATCGCGGGATACCCCTCGGTGGACTGCCGACGATATTCTGTGGACAACAATTTTTTTGCCGAGTGTTTTTGTGGCGCTTCTTTGCCGAGTGCTCGATAGAATGCATTCGACAAAGATTCTTGCACTCAGCAAACTAAGGGTTTCTGGTAGTATACTAAATACATGCAACAACCAGAGGAATGGAATAAAAGGTTACTCATAGAGCTATCAAAACTAGCTCAAAAAGATCACGGTGCATATCCGCATAAAAGTATTTTACTTGTCCTACTCCTTTCAATCTAAATTATAAGATACTTTAACGCTTTTTTAGATACACACTTTTTTTTAGCAAAACTTTTGTTATGCACTTAGGGCTGTTTGGATGGAGAGACTGACCACACATCTCATGGAAGATTTTGCCGTTTGTTGTCTTCCACATTTTACAGTTGTTATCTTCTAGAAGAATTTTACAGTTGTTCGTTCTGTTCGTTTGGCTTATAAGCTATACTTTTTCAACCAACAAACAATATTTTTCTCTCACGACAAATCAGTCAACAGTACTTTCAGCCATGGCTTATCAGCCAAACGAACAGGGCAGTTATCTTCCAGAAAATAATAGACAGAAAAAGGGAAAATGACAACACACAACCAGCTAACAAAGCAGGGACCTACTTGACGGACAAGAAAGACTACACGAAAACAGGAAACCAAAACAAATCACATTCACGGCTACGTGGCCGCGACGGCGGCGCCGTAGAAGACAGAGAAGCCGATGAGGACCAAAGGGAAAGCAAGACCAAACATCGAATTATCACCAAGATCAGATGGAAACCAACAAGATGCAAAGCAGGTACTCCACGAAAATCAGTCCACCTCAAGTACCTTCCTGTCAAAAAAGTTCTGCATGAACCTGCATCTACTTTTATTAGGAATTACTAATAAAGTAAGACCATTCCAATTTTTCCCAAAATACAGGCTTCAAGATGTACAGGTTCAATAGATCCAATTGAATCACCAAGAACAACAGTATCTCAAAATCCAGGGGAAAATCATCAGAAGAAGGTAAACAAAAAATCCCAACTCAGTCATATATCAAGATATGCAGGTTCATTGAAACCTGGAATGCAATCTCCCAAATTTTGCATAAAAAATCTTAATATATGAAAATATGCATCTCCATGTGTTATCTACAAGTCTGCATAAAAAAGGCAATGTGGGAACTAGATAGTAGCAGCTAGCAGCAGAAGGAAACCTACCAAACACTTCTGTCCTCTTATCAAGCATCAGCACAAGAGGTCCCTCTTGTTTGTAATATGAAAGATGAGATAAACATGGACATTTGAGAAACAAGAAGCAGTAGTACAAAGTACAGTCATTTAAGGCTAGTGCAGTAGATAATAATTTTAGTTTTCATCAAACAAATTCAGATTCCAGTGCCCAGAAAAAAGAATTATTGAGCAGGAAGCCTTTGAAAAACTTCGAGCAGGAAGCCTACTGGATTTCATTGTGCACTAACCAGGTACAATAGAGTAGTCTCTATATCATAAACAGAAATTTTAGTCCACCGTCAATACAACTAAATTGACAAATCAGAGTTCAAAAATATGCTGGAGCAACTCTGGAAGGCACAATAATGAAAAATAAAAATTCAGATTCATGTCACATTCAGGTTCGTGCACATAGGAGTTTTTTTTTGTTTCCTAGCATGGGTGCAACTATTCTCTGGTCTGGGTGCATTGTGGATTACAGTTGACACAGCATCACAAATATTTAGATGCCTTCTTGTTTGATTCAAAATTCAAAACTCAGAAAAAGAGAAAAAGATACATGAAACATGCGCTACTACGTACGTGCACGCGGCCGCCACCACCGCGGGCAAAGCCGCTGCCGCCACCGCCACCGCCACCGCCGGCAAGGCCACGCCCACCATCAACAACAACGAGAACAGCCGGTCCCAAACTGAAATGAGGCAGCGGGATACCATTTTTAGATACAAAAGCGGCGGGACAATTTTACAAAACACAGAGACAACGGCACAGCACAGAAAGCAGAGGGTAAACGTTACTTGACTGAGCACGAATCTTAACAACAATCTCCACCACACAAAAGTGGAAGAAAACAAAAAACAAAAAAACTGCTGAAAAATATTTAGAAATCCCGTTGGAGGGATGCCTGAGAAATCTGCCTGGGCCAGGCAAAGATCTCAGAAGTCTAATTTTGGAGGCCGATTGCTTGCCTAGCCCAAGCAAGCCTGAACCGGTAGTGGAACCTTGGGAGGTTTCACCGTCAGCACACAAACTGACGATGAAAGTCATTTTCGCCATCGTTTCTACTACGAGTCAGTGCCGAAAATATCATTTTGGAAAGCTAATTCTTAAGTATTGAGATAAGTTCTATATCAAACTTGTAGTACTTGAAGACCTAAACCTTTTAGTTGAAACTTTTATTTATTATTATAAGACCATTTAGGAGTCTAAATATTCAATAAGCCAATAACATGTAGACCCAAGTGTTAAGCATGTGTCACGTCGGCAAAAATCAAATTCGCAGACTATTTTAGGGTTACTTTCCTCTCTGTACGAGGAGTTAATACAAGGTGTGTAGTATGCAATATTTGACTTCGGAGGGGGTTTTCAAATTTAGTAATGACTTGTTTGGTTTGGGTGCACTCAAATTCACATTAGGTTTTCACATTAGGGTTCATTCGGTTGGATTGGACTTAAGAATCATTCCAGCTTATTAAGATTATACAATTAGTGAACTATCTCAATGGGGAACTGTTCCAGGGACTCGTTAGAACCAAACGAGCCCTTAATCTATATAGGTGAGGGAGATTATAGCGGAAAACAAGACCTAAAGTTGAGGGTGGCGTGGGGAGGGGAAACGGACTTGATATATGAAAAAAAAAAATACGATTTTGGTGTGATGACGACTTACGAGCAAGACCAACCGATCAATAAAAAGACAAAAATGACATTGTCACAATTATTGCTATTTTTTTATAAGGCAATTATTACAATTGGATTTTTAAAGCTCAAAAACTAGCCAGATATCAGCAGCATTACCTGCGGCAAAATCAATCAAGCGCAATGACGGACGAACTGGCTTATGATGAATGCTCATTCACAAAGAAGTAATACAGGACACGCAGGAGCAGAGAGCAAATAGTCCTAAACGACGAACCACGCCGTCAGCTAGGAGGAACCACGCCGCCATCGCCAGCTTCGAGTAGTGGCCAGCAGGAAGAACTCCCGCCGGCAGTGGCGGTAGAGGGAGCCGACGAGGTCGCGGAGCTCTGGCAGCAGCGCGGTTAGGTTCCGGCCCGACGGCGACAGGGCCGGGAAGGGGCAGAGCAGGAAACCCAGCGCGAACATCGTTGCCGCCGGCCACATGCCGATGATATCTCTCGGCCTCCGTCGATCTCGATTCGCCGGTGCCCGGTGCGTGCTCGCGTGGTAGGTGGTAAGCTACCTTGCAGAGTTTGCGGGTGGAGTGTGTAATATTTGTAGCCGCAGAAGAGGTCGCTAATTTCCACGTGCCTGGATGATGAATGGCAGGTGAGACCCATAGTTGCGCTGGAGGCCGAGGTCTGTTGCTTTCATATTTCTGCAATGCAGTTGAGGTTTGCACAGGTGAGTCTTTGCCTATTTTTTCACCCAGCGTTCTGCAGTAATTCTATGTTTGGTTTGCTCCAAAATTCTGTCATCATTCTGCAATCTCAGTTTTCATTTTTGGAAGCGAGATCTCTATTGATGGTCATGCTAAGTAATTCTGCGACAATTCAACATGATTGACATGCTAAGTACTGCTGTGTGCTTTGAAAAAACATCTGTGAGCCTGTTAGCACACGGGATATGCGACATATAATCCAACAACACTCAAATTCTAATGCATGTAAATGCCACGGGCCAATCTACGGGCCCTAGAGCCAGGCCAAGCGACGCCCAAAGGAAGGCCTTGGGCGGACGCCCCCTGCCTCAAGGCACCGCCAAAGGTGCACGCAACCAGTGGTGGATCCATAATTTCCTTAAGACTAGGACCTCTGCCTAATGATGAAAACTACTCATTATGCCTATACTCAATGGACATTAATGACTAACAGATAAATAATTAACATCAAGATAAATTTCTAAAACATATGATAACTGAACATAAATTTTTAAGGCATTGCACAATACATATAAAAATTCTCCATCAACCCGAAGCTATTCTTCTCTTTATCTCCCGTACCATCCTCAGTTATATTCTCTGATACATCTAAGGCTACAACCCCAATATGGTTACAAAAGCTATTCATAATTATACTTCCAATTTCCAATCCAATTGAATAAAATAATTGATAGCCTACAAGCATACGGTTTACATCAACATATGAAGGAGAAGAGTCTGTCTATTTCATATTCGCGTGTTTCGCCGCTCACCCACACCTTTTTTTCACTGTTTCTCTTCCTCCAACCGTTGCCTGCCGCCGCCACCACACCTACGTGCCCGTTGCGGCCTCCCTCACCCCCTCTCCTCCTCCCGCCACCGCCACCATCTTCTCCAACTCTAGCAAGCTCGGCTGCCGCCATCTTCTCCAACTCAGTGAGACTCTCCCGGCTCAACCTGGCCAAGCCACCGCTACCACCGCCAGGGCCCTTAAACCGCCCGGCCACCATCCCCACCGCCTGGCCTACCTGCCTCCCCCCGGCCGGCCCTTTCTATACCCACCAGAGTTGGAGAAGAAAGAGGGGTGAGGCTTGCCGGAACCCTAGCCATCGTCACCGTTGTCTTCATCTCCTGTGGTGGTGGTGGAGGAGGAGGAGGAGGAGGAGGAGGCCTACCTTGTCGGCGCTGCCACCGCCAGAACCTGCCGTCGCCACCGTCGAAGGGGGGAGAGGAAGGAGCTGCGGGCACTGGTGTTGCGGGATTGGATGGCCTCCAACACAAATCTGGCTACACCAAAATCGTGTGCCCGGAGCTACTAAACCGTCGAGTGGTGTTTAGCATTTCTGGGAGGAGAAATACCAGGGATAGAGAGAGGGACGGATTTGGTGGGCCGAGAGGAGGGGACATGTGGTTGTCGCTCGGTTGCTCCCACTGTCCCAACGGTGCGGCTCGCCTTGGCTTCTTGGCAATGCGCCGTGTGTGGAAGCTCGCCAGCAGAGGGAGTGGCAGATATGGGCGTTGCTTGGAGGAGGGGGCAAGGTCGTCCGTCCGGCAGTCAACGAGGGCGAGCGGCGCGGGGCGCTGCCACGTTGGCCGCCTGTGCCTGGTAGAGCTAGAGCCTATGGAAGCGGAGTTCATCATGGTGGCCCCACCTGACACGTCGGGTAGTGGCAGAGCCTGGCACAGGGACCCTGTGAGGCACGACAGCGGCAAACAGCGAGGCCTTGGTGCCGTGTAGTGCCTAGTTCTTGCTAGGCCTTCAATTTTATGGGCTAAAATTAGATGGGGTATGGGGGTTATTGGGTTGACGACTAGGGCGAAAGCCCTAGGGGCCTGGGTCCTAGATCCGCCCTTGCGTGCAACCAGGGGGCCTCCACGGAGCCACCGGCCCCCTCCCACCCGGAGAAATCCATGGCAATTAGAGATAGATTTAAATAGGGATGGGAACAAAAAGAAATAGAGTTGTTTAGGAAAGGAGGATCGATTTGTTTGATAAAGAGAGTCCAAATATATAAGGACTCTACCTCTAGTTTGCTTGGGAGTCAAGCCCTTAGGGACTATGAATATAGGGGTCATATAATTACTCATTTGGATCTTAAACAAGAATAGAACACTGCTCTCCCCTCTACCTCTCTTCCCCTCTCTCTCTCTGCGCCTCCCCTCCTTTCTTCCCTAGATGTCGCCTCCTCTCCCTCCCCTGCGCCTACACCATCACCACCACCGAGTAATCAGTGACCAGACATTCATGGGCGACAACAACACCATGTCGTCCGAGATGAAGGCATGGCTCGAGGCCTTCTCCACCAACCTCACCAAGCGCATGGACAATGTGCAGGAGCACCTCATCAATGCCAACGCTCGACTGAGCAACATGGAGTAGGGAGGCTCCAAGGAGGACGCCAACACCGCAGCTACGCCCAAGGCGAAGTTGGAGCGTGACCTGTCTTTTTAGCCATCTGTATGTCAAATTCGAGGCTCTTACAGACAACCTCTATCTGTGGGTTGAACATGCCCTAATGACTTCCCTACTAACTTTGACCGTGATAAAGAAAGGCTAAAGTCGTAACAAACTTCATATATATTTACAAAGCTTGCCAATCTAAATTTCTGATATATTTTTTATGGTGAAACCATCAACCAGTCCTAACATTCCTTACAATATAATGGAAAAAATATACTTAACCCCCCACCTTTCATACATGGTCTACTTCACCCCCAACTATGAAACCGTCTGTTTTACTCCCTGAATTTTCCAAAACCGTCTATTTTACCCCCGGGCATTTCTTTGACAGCGGGTTTGCTACAGTGACAGCGGGTTGCTACAGTGACAGCGGGTGCTACAGTGTGGTGGGTTTGAATTTTCTTTTTCTTATTTTCGGTGAATCTTTGAAAAATCACAGTAAATCATAGAAAAATCATAAAATAAAAAATCTAATTTTGTTGGACTCCACATGAGTAGATCTACATAGTGAATATATAATATGGTATGCTTTAGTACAAAATTTTTACTGTAGCCTTAGATTAATTGAAAAATCTAATTTTGTCTGTAATTAATTGGAATAATTCATAACTGCAGCTTCTATGGTCCAATTGTGGTGAAATTTTTATGGTACGCTAATTATTGTATGCTTGAACTATAGTAAAAATTTCGTACTCATTGGACTATGTATAACTTAGTTATAGATAAATTCTAATTAATTACAGACAAAATTGGATTTTCCAATTAATCTAAAGCTACAAAAAAAAATTGTACTAAAGCATACCGCATTATATATTCACTGTGTAGATCTACTCATGTGGAGTCCAATAAAATTAGATTTTTCATTTTATGATTTTTCTATGATTTTTAAAAAAGTCACCGAAAATAAAAAAAAGAAAATTCAAAGCCACCGGCACTGTAGCAAACCCTCCGTTGCTGTAGCAGACCCGCTGTTACTGTAGCAAAACCGCCGCTGAAAACCACCGGGGGGGGGTAAAATAGACGGTTTTAGAAAGTTCAGGGGGTAAAACAGACAGTTTCATAGTTGGGGTGAAATAGACCAAGTATGAAAGGTGGGGGTTAAGTAGACTTTTTCCTTACAATAATTGTCACGTAGGTCTACCAAGGAACTGATGATTCCTAAAAGAAAGATGATGCTGTCTTCATTCTAGATGCACTGGCCAGCTACTGAATATAATTGAAAGGTGAGTGAGTGGTCCATCGTGATGCATAATTTGGATCTACAGTCTTCATTTTAGATGCATTGGCCAGATCTTCGACGCAATGATAGAAACTGAAAGATAAGAAACAAAAAAAGAGATTGAAATTGCCATAAGCATCGATTTAAACTAGATTAAGCATGCCAACATGAAGAATCTATAAATTCAGGGATAAGCTCAGCAAGATGTCAACTGTACGTGCAGAATTCAGTGCATCTAGGAGAATCAAAAGCAAATATCCTGAACTTGCTTCAAGTAAAGCATATCGGCTTTAAGAGGTAAATTTGATTCTTAGGCTAGTAGGCTACATGCCAATAAACTAATACGATCATGACACGTAACCGATCTCGGTGTACATATATATATATGCAATAGCTGATATTAGAAGATATGATTCGTTGTGGCCACGGCGCGGCCTCAGGGTGGCCACGTCGTCCAAAATTTTCCTGAGCGTCGGATCCTCAATCCAACGGTGCTGCTGCTCTCCCCATGCCAAATATATACCGCCTGAAACCGGCTCCAACCCTAGCTCTCTCTCCCGTCCACATCCGCCTCTCTTCCCTCCCCCTTATCTCTCGGCGGCGGCTAGGGCGGGCCCAGTCGCGCGCGTCCGGGCGAGGGCGCCACAGCTCCTCGGCAAGGGAGGCCTGAGCCCCGACGGCGACCGGAGCACCGGCTCGCGCGGCCCCGACGGCGGCCTGAGTGCTGTCTCCCTCCGCTCCTTGCCGCGGTGGCCCGAGCGGCGGTCCGAGCTACGGCACGCGTGGCCCCGACAGCGACCGGAGCACCGGCTCGCGCGGCCGCGACGGCGGCCTAAGTGCCGGCTCGTGTAGGCCCGGCGGCAGGCTTAGCGCAGTCCCGCGCGTCGTCCCCATCCCGCGCTGCATCTGATGCTTCCCCTACCTACACTCTGTTGCGTTGCCTCCATAGCAGCTCTGCTTGTTGCCAGGGAGGCTGCGACTTACCTGCTTAGGTGCACGCCGCCCCTCCTCGGACCACTGGGATAGCCACGCTAATGTCGGATCTGCCATGGCTCAGTCACACGGCGCATCTTCCATGAGAGGTGAGTAGGGCCGTCACTCTATTGTTCCATTTTTTCCTCGGCACATGTATATAGTAATTATATCTGGTGTGGTTGTTTTTATTTCCTGAATTTTGGCATTGCTTTGCAGAACAAATGGCGGAGTTCATGAACTGTATGGTCTATGGTGATGAAATTACTTTGTATCTTCTTAATTAATGTGCATCTGGAAAGGAAGAACGTCTCTAGAGCTTCACTACTACATGTCCTATACCTCATTTCATAGTTTGTTTTAGCTATATGCTATAGAGATTCCTGTGAACTTGAAAGATATGGTGATTACTATTCCTTCCTGAACTTGACTTTGGATTCGTAAATTTTAGTAATAAATAATCCAATGTTCTAATTTATTTTTTTTCTTGTAGAGAAATGGAGCATGCTCTCTTTTATTTGTCATAATCCAATGTTCTAATTTATTTTTTTTCTTGCAGAGAAATGGCGCATGCTCTCTTTTATTTGTCCGTGACTTCATCCAGAATGCTCAGGACAATGGACCGATACGGGACTCATGATGGTGGGAAATGGCTGCAAAGCTCAAACTGGTTGTCGTTATGCAGTGGGAGGTAGGCTAAAAGCAATCATTCTCTACATTATCTGTTCTTAAGATTGTCCTTTCATCTTTGGCAAATAATATTATTGAACAAAAGGCATTGCCTCAAATTTCACATGTCATAGGAACTAATTAACTATTTCACATATTGCCATTTAATGTTTCGTGACACGTGAAATTAGCTTCAGAGATAGGTAATAGTCTTATTCAATTGAAAGGATGTTTGATAGCATGAAGCTATTTATCTAAAAAAAGCCCAAAATGTCCTACAATTTGGAATGGAAAGAGTAGGTTACAAGGTGGATAGGCTGATGTGTGTAGAACCATGCTACTGATAGGTATCTTTTGAATCAAAGTAATGCATTCCAGATTTTTTTATGGTTATACAAGTTTCCGGGCATCTCATCTATGACTGTGAGAGGGGCCATTTTTGTTTGTGTAATGCGGGGTTCTATGGCTACCGGTACTATCGAGGTTTGTGGCTATCATAGCTTTACAAAGTCGCATTTCATCTAAAGGTCGCCTAGATCATTTTCTCAGACATCTTAGTAGGCAACCATATTTACAGTTACCAATGATGGTTCAACAGTTATGCTCTGTTTACCAGACGGAGTCTTTGTGCGTCTCACATAGAGGACTATTAATCATATATGAGTGGCTAATTTATTTTTCTACATAATCAAAAGTTTGGTCCTAAGATGTTAGTGTCTCGAGTAGAAGAGAAAGAAGGATTCCATATATTAGTGTGTCCTTGAAAAATATTCACGGTGTATACTATGTTCTTAAGATTGCCACCTGAATTATTCTTTCTTGGAAGCAAAAGCCTTGCTGCTTCTGTCACATGGTCTTTTTTATATCTTTTTTAGGTTCTTGATCTGCCACAGAGTGTGAACTATGATATTAGTTTTGTAATGTTTTTCGTCTCTAGATGGATGAAAAATATAGGAGCATTTCAGTTGCGAGATATTTCTGTGTGTTTTTACCTTTTTTCCTTTTATTCTCTTCAATTGAATTTTGTTCTCACCACATTTCCTATATATGACTCACATTTTTGTAAATTTGATATATGATGATAGCTGTTGTTAATGTTAAAACAAAAGGGTTGGAGCGTGGAGGACCTCACCTGCATTCAAAATTCATGAGAGAATAAAAGGGCTTCTAGCAAAGTAATTCATGAGACCATATATTTGCATAGTGGTCATCTATTGTAAAAAGTGCTTGGCTGCTGACAAACTTGAGAGCATAAAAATACCAATATAATTGATCCTTAAAATATTCATGCAACTTACTAAACATATTTTAATCTTGCCAATAAATATAATCAGGCTGGAAATGTAAACAGGATGTAATCAGTTCTGTTCTGAAAAAGTTAGATTTTGCAGAGCACTGAAACCTTATTGCCTCTTCTTTAGCCTCTGATACTACTCAAGTGGGCTCATGGATTAGCTTTATTTTATTTTCTGTCCCTCCGTTAGATAGTTTTATTTTCTACGCGTTGATTTGGCTGCTACAGATTCACCATCCTAATGTTATACACTATTAGGTTATAGCATCAAGTCATTTCTAACGTCTCGCAAAAACTATTCTCTCTAATACACAGTCAACCAGGGATTCAACTTGCCAAGATGCTATGGCGGCGGCTTCACCAACCAGCCTTCAGACTCTGACAACGAAGTTACAGGTTGGGGCTCTCCCTCAGCCACCAGGTAAATTCCCACTCCGTAGCTGAGTGCTAGAAATATTTATCAGTCCCAGTGCTACGATCTTTATTGTTGTTACCACACATGCATATATCATTGTACGTGAGATAACAATACTTACTTTTTCCCTTGATTGCTATATTATAGTTGGACTGTGGTATCGGATGAGGCTATGCTGGCCTGATTACCAAGCAAGGAGCACCACCAATCGAAAAGCGTCCTGTCCAACAGAGACATGATCGTCTCTTCATGTGATAGTTAATGAGACTATGCATGTGTAATATAATATGTTCTACTGTTATAATCTACAGACTTTTCATGACTATGCCTTTGTGTGAGCTATGTTAGGATCCAAGTTCTTAGCACTATGCAGCATAGCCAGTACAGCTAACCTTCTCAATTATTGGTCTGTTACGTTCGACCTTTGTGCTGGTTATCCTAATTTGGCTACCCCTTGCTAGATGTATAAATGACTTCATCCTCTTCATGTTTGCTGTTAAACTGATGCTCCATACTTATCGCGTTTTCTCCTGTCTATCTTTAGGTATCTAATAATCAAATTACATTGTGAGAAAAGCTCTACGGTGCCAACCCGCGCGCAGGGGCGCGCACCTATCACTAGTATCCATCCATCCCGATTGATGAAACCGCTCCTCATGTATAGCTAGGCAGCTAGCTTAGCTAGGACCCCCGGCCCTCCCGGCCGCGGCGGCGAAGGCCGGTGACCGTGTCCGCCAGGAGGAGCTCGTCCCGGCAGTGGCGGTAGAGGGAGCCGAGGAGGCCGGCCGCAGAGCTCCGGCAGCAGCGCGGTGAGGTTCCGGCAGGACGGCGTGAGCGCGGTGAAGGGGAAGAGGAGGCGGCCCACCCCAAACAGCGCCGCCGTAGGCCACATTTAATTCGTGTGCGTGCTGTCTATCCAACAGTCCAACGAACCTTTCCCCTGCTGCGACTGCGAGGTACTCCTACTTCTATGGGCGGCTATGTATGGTTGCGTATTTGTAGGCGAAGCTATTTAGCCGCAGCGTGCGTGCGTTTAGTTGCTGACCATGACGCGCGATCCACTTGTTGCTTCTAGACGGACGGATAATAATCAAATGCCCGCGATAACGGTGATGCCGACGAACCTAAATGCGTAATGGCCAACTAAAATTGATGTATGTGACAAGCACGTACGTACCCATCGATGACTTGCATGCATTATATATTGCCAGTAGCCCAGGAGTAGGAGGAGCGAGCTACCCAGCTAGGGACGGGCCACGCCACCAACCTGTTGCTTTCGCGTGAGGTAATGCTGTGCTAGTAAGCTCGTACGAAAATGTCTGATTTTACTAAACCACACAGCACAGCAAGGACTGAAAATGACTAAATTAATCTTGCTGAGACCAAGGAAGATATCATCAACCTATTCGTTTGGCTGTGGCTTATCGTAAACGATCGTAAATTTCTAGCCGGAACAGTATTTTTCTCTCACACAAACCAGCCAGCAGTACTTCTTTACGAACCAGCAACGATATGAACCAGCCAACCGAACAGGCTGCATGTAAATTGTAAAAAAGGAGAGCTATATGTGAGCTGAGCTGATAAGTCACTCTTGGACTGGACCTTGTCATTTTCTCATATAAAGAGGATTTTTTTAATGCTGAAACTCGTAGCAAGGCTAGTAGAGTGGAGGATTTGAGAATGAAACAATATATCTTAGCAGATTATCTTGAAAAGAAGAGATGGTTGTATATACTTTATGCACCAAGCATCAAAGTTTAGATCTGAAAGCATATGTGTCCACCGTTATTTGTTTGTTATTAGGTGACATATTGTCGACAATGATACGGCTGCAGCAATAATTTTATTAGGTGACAAAGTTTTTTTAGTACCAAAGTGGAGGAATTTAGAGCAGCTAATGGACTTTTGCCGTGCCGCCCAAAATCGGCCCATTGATACTTTTAAGCCCATCATTCTGTAACATCCAATCAAGGCCCACCAGAACCCGCCAACCGTTCCCTTTCTGTTGACCTGATCTAGGGTTTCATCAGCAGAAGATATATAATACATCCCAATCCCTCACTGCCCGCTTCCCAGCCGCCGCCGCCTCCAAGCGCCCCCGCGAGCCAGCTCCGGCGAAGCCGATCCCGCGCGCCGCAGGCAGGCAGGCAGGCAGCATCAAGCATGGCGGACACGAAGGTGTTGCCCGCGGTGACGCTCCGCACGCGCAAGTTCATGACCAACCGCCTCCTGGCCCGCAAGCAGTTCGTGCTCGAGGTTCTCCACCCCGGTCGCGCCAACGTGTCTAAGGTCGGTCAGTGCAGTGCTTGAGCGTCGGAGCCTTTGCTGCGAGATCCTCTCGTTCGCTGGGCGATGCTGACGCGTGTGATCGATTAATTGATGTTGCAGGCGGAGCTTAAGGAGAAGCTGGCTAAGATGTACGAGGTGAAGGACCCCAACTGCATCTTCGTCTTCAAGTTCCGCACCCACTTCGGAGGCGGCAAGTCCACCGGATTCGGCCTCATCTACGACAACCTCGACTCCGCCAAGAAGTTCGAGCCCAAGTACAGGCTTATCAGGGTACGCGTCTCTTGCTCCTCCCCCTTTTCTCAGTCTGTCATTGGCGCTGGACTCTTAGGTATGTTGAATATACTACCTAGTACCCTCCGTTGAAAGCTCAAATTGTTCCATGCATTAGTTCGTGTAGGCGACGCAAATAGCTCGCGTATATATAGTTTTATGTGGCAATAGCTGTACATTTATGCTGGCTGCCCCTTCAGATTAGGTCGTATTTGTTGTGAACATTGATCTCGTTATTATTTTTAGATGCAAAACGATTTATCTGTTACTATTTTAAGTCTTGTACCAGGCTTGACTGAATGGGCCCTTTATCATGTCTTAGTGAAGGCGTTGTTGCTTTATGGTTTGTTGGCCCCCCATTGCACTATGTTTGTTCAAAGTTCACTGTTTTGTATTTTGCAAACCATGAAATTGCTCAGCCAATAAGAGGAGCTAAATCGGATTAAGCTGGGCTTTCATTTTAACTGTGAATCATAGGGTACTACAGAAAGAAAACATGTCATTTGTTTGTGTCTGCTATTTTTATGAATTGTCCAAGACCGTTTTGTGTATGAAACCTAGCATGAATAACAGTTCATGATTTGCAGGTCCATTTATATGCTCTGCTTATTCTGTGATTGAAACAACACTGTCTGTCTGCTATGCTCTGCTTTTTTTTTTGACAAGAGAGTGTGTTTGGGTTTCTGCAGAATGGTCTTGCTACCAAGGTGGAGAAGTCACGCAAGCAGATGAAGGAGAGGAAGAACAGGGCGAAGAAGATCCGTGGTGTGAAGAAGGTATGCACATTTGCACTCATCAGACTGGTGTGCCCTAATATTATTGTGCATTTGGTTCATTGTGTTCCTGTGGAAAAATCAAACAGTTTCTGATAAAATCATGACAGCGCAAACAAGACCTTGATCTTAACTTCTGTTGGTGTGTGATTTTTGCAAATTTTTTTTGTTGGATTGGTTTTGCAGACAAAGGCCGGGGACGCGAAGAAGAAATGAGCAAGGATTTCATTATATACTATCGCCGTCTTGAGTTTGAGTACCACCTGTTCACCGTCAGAATTTTTGTACCCCATATTGCAATGCTTTGATCAACTAGAAAGAGAATTTTCGCAATGCTTTGATCAACTAGAAAGAGAATTATTGAGCTGTTTACATCGTCTACTGGTACATTTGATCAACTAGAAAGAGAATTGTTGAGCTGTTTACATTGTTGAGCTCTCGTCTCGCTCGTTCACGCGGACAGCTGAAAATACCTGCCATGCCTTTTGAAAAAAAAAAGTAAACAAAACGCAGCCACGCTGACTAAGATTTTGTTCAGTGACCTAGGGGCTGGGATACATGCTATGAGATCGGAGTTTTAGCGGAGGCTGTCAGTTATGTTAACGCATATAACGCAAGCAGGGCTTACTTCTTATCATTGTGGTAACATGGGCCTGGCCCAATACGGCAAAAGTGCAGCCTCTGTTCCTGGCAACGAGACGGGCGCGACAGAATTTTTGGCGTCCCCAAAGCATTTCTTAACGGCATTTTTGAAACTCATATCTCAGTTTCTAAATCCTTATATTTATTAGGAGGGATATTTGAATAATTTTTCTCTCTATATATCTTATCACATTCCAACCTTTTTTTATATCTTACGCATAATTTAGAGAGCTAACCCCACCTTTGGCTAGCGAGAAACTAGAAACTAGGAACATATAGTTTTATTTTGAGATTTAATTTAATTAAACAAGCTGCTGGAGGGTTTTTTTTTCACAAAAAATCTCATCCTATCCTATCAAATGCAAAAGATATAAAGAGGCTTTTAAAGTTGCTCAACTGTAGTGCATCCAAGGATCCATTTTACTGTCTTTTTTTTTTATCTAGTTGCACTATATTTCAACAGGCATAGGTCTATTGAACACATATATTAACCAATCGAGGATTTGCCTGCCTAGCCTTTGAAGATCCTCGTAGGTGTAGGGTTTGTGTGCGTGCGTTCGTAGGGATGAATGTGCGTGCGTTGTGAGCGGCTGAGTTGTATCGTGTAATTGCAAAAAAAAAGTGTATAAGATGAATCTCACTTTATAGTAGGGATCCTCGGAATGCTGGAACTTCACACAAATCACAAAATTGTTTCCTATAAATCACTTTACTTTTACACAATAATGTGGCGCTCGGCTACACAAGAGCCGAATCAACAACCTCCGGCAACATGGTTAATAATCTAAATCAGTTATCTGGGCTATTCATGTGAGGCCAGCCCAACCTGATGCGGCCCAGTAAATGATGGCCACAAGAAGTCCCTGCACGGATGGGCTGGTGTTGCTGCCTTGCTCTTGGAAAGTTGGAACGAGGCTAGGCTACCGCCATCCAGCAATGGGGAAAAAGTTTTTTTTTTCTTTGCCTCCTCCAATTATTGTTGGAGTCTAGATTTCCGCCTCGAATAGGAAAACTAGACATTTTGGGTCTTTTTTGAACTAACTAGTTCGTGTCCGTGCATTACTACGGGACAACTAAATTTTTATACTAAAAACATACGGATCGCACGATAAGATAACAATATTGTGAAATTAAAAACCGAAGTTAAAGTGACAATTAATCCAAAAGGCAAAGTTCGTGAAATTAACACAGTCACAGAGAGCTCGGTATCGCAGGCTCACAAATACTATGCACAAGCTGCCGTATATATAAACTTAAATATAATATTTGAGTAAATATAAACATGTTCTTGAAATGTAAATCTAACAAGGAATATATAACTAAAAATCACATGGACCGTCGGATCAAGCCAACTAAATATATGAACCGTCCGATTGCAAATCGGTTCGGGTCTTGCCCATTAAGCCCCACGCACGGGCAGTCGTGAATCGTACAGAACCCGCTTGTCCCTTAGGCATGCTCCGCCGAGCTCCGCCTCCTACCGCGACGCGCATCTCCTCCTCCAGTCCTCCTGCTCGTCCCTTCGCCTACCCCGTCTCCCGCACTCCACCCTCACCGCCCGTCACCCGTGCCCCCAAAACCAAACCATAGTGGCAGCGCGAGGCGGCGGCGTCAGGCACGGCGCGAGGAGTAGCGTAGGCGGTAGCGGCAGCAACGCGCGCATGCCGCGGTGGTGACAACGCTCACGCAGGATCTCGCAAGGCGGCGGTGCCGACGCCATCCCTACAGATTATTTAGTTTCTGCACTTGTACAAATTATTTAGTATCTACACTTGTACAATGAACTTAATTCTACAAATAAACAAAGTGCATGAGAAGAGATGAATCACCTTTGCTATGGTTGTGTCGGGTTCATAAACCTGGGGTCCCTCGAGGACCGGCTTCCACGCCTGGGCTCGGCCCAGGAAAACAACATATATTTCATGGGCCGGCCCAAAAAGCTAAAAACACAGCGGGCCGGTAGGGTAGTCCGGTCGTCGACCGGAAGGTCTACCCTTAAAAGCAGGCGCCCGCTCTTCAACTTCTTCAGCCCACCTCTCCGATCGGAGCACTCGCTTCAGCACCAGCCGTCTCCAAGCAGTCTCTCCAATCGGAAGGCTGGGCCAAAACACTGCTTCTTACTCCGACCCTGCGACCGGGGCTCGTGGGAAGCCTGCTCATCGCTCTTCTCCGACCGGCACACTAAGAGCCGACTGGAGCCATCCGATCGGGGGCTTCTCGTTCGGAAGGAACCAGAAGACATGCGGAGAAAGGCAAGGCATGGCTCACAAGTCAAAACCACTGTACCAGGGACCATACCCTGCGTGAAATAGTGTTCTGTAGCCACCCTGACACAAAGTATTGTAGGGGCCGCTAGAAACTCCCATATGATAAGCCCACCCCCCCGCGTGTCTCTGGACATCGATCGCAGTATGGGCTCCATGATTTGCCATACCGGGTGAACATAGCACGGCTCCTCACATGCCACTAGGCATCAAGAAGTATTTGCAGGTACCGGTGTCCATCCTTCCTGAAGAAGATAGCTCGACCCCCCGTACACATCTAACATCCTACAACGACATCGACAGTATTGAGGGGCGTCAACCATTATCCAGTTTTCATCACCATAGGCAGCAAGGCTTAGAAATATCTGTACTCTCCCCCTCTCACCTGTAAAGCCATCCCCTTCATCTATAAAAGGGGATGCGCTCCCTCCAACAAGGGGGAGATCAACTTCACGAAGCTCAGACTCACTAGATCGACATCAACACCTTACAACCACAGGACCACCAAGTTCCGACCGCAACCCTTTCGGTCAGAGCCAACCGAACCTCTTGTATACCCCCTCCTTTCTCCTTCTTGTTTGTAACCCCACTACAGACTTCGAGCACCTGGGCTCAGGAATAAAGTCACCAACTGACCCCGACTAGACGTAGGGCACGTTGCCCGAACCAGTATAAATCCTGTGTCATTGAGTGCTAGGCCACCTCCGATCACAACGTACAGCAAAACTATAAATATTTACTAGTTGGTCACTTTCTGAACCGACAGTTGGCGCCATCCGTGGGGAAGACGCTGTACGTTCAACACTTTTTTGGTAATCGGATGGCCCATTTCTCCACCACCCTCGCCGTGGCGGGTTCGGGCGATACGATTCCCTTTGGCTCGATGGAATTTCCCGCACTCTCGCCCGTCGGGATGCCGGTTCCACCTGTCTTCGAGCCTTCCTAGGCCTTCCGCTTTGGAAGCCTGGATTTCGCCGCCGACCGGCTCGGCGTACTCCACCTCCGCGAGGAGGCTCGCGACCCGGCACCTATCGGAGGGACGTCCTCCATCGACTCCGGGATGCGCGACTCCAACGGCTCGGCATCTGCGCTTCATTCCAAGCAAACTCTCTGCTCAAACCCCACTGTGAGTAATATACATGCTGTTATTTACTTACTATATTTTATCTTCCGCCAAATACCCGGTGGGTTACCGTTATCCCCGTCGCAGCCGCCATACGGCCGGTCCCCCTATGGCCTTGCGTCTCCCGCGGACGCGTATGCTCGGGGGCTCCAGCGGATGCCGACGCCGCCCCTCTCACGTCTAAACTCATTGGGATGGTGGACTATGGTCCCAGCTGTCTCGACTTCATGGACGATGATGTCGGAAGTGACGACTCCAGCATCGGCAACGTGGCACCAAGCCACCGTTCATCCCACGAGTGCGCTATGATGGCCGCTCCAGAACGGCCGCTAGGGGTAACGGAGTCCGCACAGACTCACACCCCCCGGGCCCTCATGCGGAGACCCCCGGGCTCACGCGCGAGCACGGGGAGGATCTACGACGATAGTGGCGCATCAGCCACCAACTGTACCAGCGCGCTCGGCTCACCACACTATATAGACCGGTGAACGGCGCTCAGGGTCACGCCTGTCAGCCCCAGCGCAACGCCCCGGTTCGGGGGACCAATCTCCCGTAGTTCGCTCAGGCCAGTCAGAACATTGCCACCGCAGCAATGCTCCTGCGCGACCTGTCCGAGCCGAATGACCCTCGTGAACGGGCGATCCACCATAACCTTCGGGCACTGCTAGAAACCACCACCGTTCAACAAGCGGAGTCCTCCGTATCGCGATGCCGACTCGCGACCTCGCTCCCCGTTCGGGGAATAGGGACGCAGCAGATGGAGCACTACACCCCGTCACCACCACAACCGACGAATGTAGCATAGGAAGTTGCAGCCGCACCTCGCCTTGACTTGACGACCACCCTATGCCGACCACCTATCTATGCATGGCTCGGGCCAAACCAAGACACGCGCAGCGTCGACCAGAGTCCCAGCCCTGACCGCCTAGGACCACGGACCTTTGTCCAACCGCTCCAGCAAGCGCCGTTCCTACCGTGCTTCAATGGAGGCCGCGACAAAGGTAAGGCCAAGTGCTAGGGTCCAGATGAGGGTCCCTCCATGCCAAGGGAAAAAAAGAACAGAAAGGATCGCCGTCGACCGGCCAACTCCACGTTGGCCGCCACGGCAGATTACACGGGCACTCAGCCCCAGCAAGACCCTCCGGACCACTTTTCACGAGCTCTTGGAGAGCCCGTGCATGAACCACAACTATCCCGTCAACCATCTCTACAAGGACTGCCAGCTCCTCAAGCGCCTGCAGAGGTAGGCTGGCAGGCTAAAGGAAGAAGAAGACGGGGAAGCAGCATTCGAAGAAGGGGGCAGAACGGGCAAGGATCTAGACAACTGAAGTGATCCGACCGGAAGCCTACCAACTGAAGAACGACGACGACGACGCTCTCTCCGTGGATGTTGGAACAGCTATGTCTTTTACTCTTTTCCTAAGTTTCAGTCTTACCTTTACTTAGCGAATGCTCCTATAAGAGCACCCCGACCCGAACACTTTTCGGCCCGGGGCGCTCGGGGGCTCCACTAGGGGGCTCTACTACCCCTCTGTTTTTGTTTTCACCTTAAGTACTCTTTTACTTTCGTATGGAGAAACTCCTTCCTACCTAAACGAAATGGCAGTTCGTTCCTTTGTTTTACCTTACGTAGCTTTGCTTTGAAACATTCCAACTGATTACACCCCGCCTTTTCCTATGGTTACGACCGGCTGAGCCTCGTGGGCCACGCCCCGGGCTCGCAAAGTTGCAGCCTACGAAACAAACGGACAGGTACGAGAAAGAAAGAAATTTAAAATAAAATTATGCTAAGAAAAAACTAAGGAACGAAAGGGAACAAGCTTCCCCGAATGGAGCAACTCCATCACAAGAACAAAAACCAATTGCAGTCATTAAAACACACCACGAACGTCTTACACGGGGGCTCCCCCACGAACTTAAAACTTTTTACGTTTACTAACTACTTATATTCTGCAAGCTATTAAATCGACCCGGTGGCATCTGCTGGCGGCGCGACCGACGAAGGCGTAGGCTGCTCACCCCCTGGCGGCACGACGTTTGGCTCGACCAAGGTCGAGGCGACATTTGCCCTCGAACCAGGCTCTGGGCTATCCGTAGGCTCGGAAGCATTCTCTCCACGCATGCTTCGGACCATGTCTTGATGGCGAGCGTCCATCACCCACTCGGCGGAGACTTGCTCTGACACTGACCGCACGTGCGGCAGCAAGCTCACCCCGATGGATTGGATGTCCTCCATGCTCAGACCTTCAGCATACCCACTGCAGATAGCATCAAAGTCTTGGTTCAGGTGGTGCGTCACCACCGAGGTCAGCACCCCCGATGCTCCATAAAACAGCCCGCTCTTGACGAGGTCCTTGACCACATCCGGGACCTCCGCCAGCTGGACCACGGGCGTGCTGGTACTTGGCACCGACTTGAAGATTTCTGAGACAACAAGCCGGGCAACGTTGCAGATCTGGTCGATATCCCCCTCGAGAGCACGTCGCTCTTCATGGGACTTGGCCAGCTCCTCGGCGTTCCGGCTAAAGCTCACCTTGGACGTCTCTAGGTCTCGGTCCAGCGCCTTTACATTTTCACCCAGCTCTAGAGGAAGGCCGACAAACTCAGAAATAGGCTGAGGGAAAAATCAACACCACGAGAAAACAAAAGGGTACGCACCGACATGAGAGGCCTCAAGGGTGGAGAAATCCTCTGCCTGCCGGGCCACCTGCTCGCGTAGCCAGGCACTCGCATCTTCCATCCCCATCACCTGGCTCCAGAGCGCGAGCACTTCCTAATCTGCCTTCGACCGGGCTCTCTGCTCCACCTCCAGGGCCTTCTGTGCCCTCTCTTCCGGCTCAAGGGCCGCCAAGGCCTCTTGAAGCGCCACCTCAGTATTGGCCAGGGACGTTCGTAGCCCTGCCTTGATCTCCTCATGGTGGGCCTTCACCGCCTTGAGCCCTTGCTCGGCAGTAGTCGCCCGCTCCGCCGCATGCTGCCCCTCCGCCCGTGCTGCGGTCGCCTCGACTGTCTAGACTTGGGACTCACGGCAAGCAAACTCCGCCCGGCGCTCTAGCTCGACCGTCTGGGCGTGTTCCATCCGGAGGAAGTATGACTTGCGGGACGACACCTTCCTTATTTTCTATGAAGAACAAGCATGCTAAAAACAACTGACGAAAAGATTCAAAGGGCAAGGATAAGTACCAGAAACTCACCTCCGCGGCGAGCTGCAGGTCGACCTCAACCAGCTACCGAGCAAACTGAGCCTGCTTCTGGGCACTATCAAGCTTCACAGACAGCTTGATGAGTTTGGACACCGCGGCATGCCCTTGCCCCCCGAAAATGTCCCAGAGCTGGCGCTCCTGGCAATCCCAGAGGACGAACCTCACCTTTGACGGGTCCTCGGGGAAGGGCCACTCTAGGTCACTCTCCGATGAACCGCTAGAGGGCCTAGCCTCTAACCGGACCACCACTAGCTCCCGCGGTGACACCACCGGTTCCGCCACGGTATCCGCCTCGTCGTCAGATGGGATTTCCACCACCACGTTCGCATGGGACGCCGCCGGGCGTCCCAACTCCGTCCCAGCCACGCTTCCCTCTAGCGCCTTCGGCTTCGATGGCAAGGATTGGTCGTGCAGCCCTCCACCCGGTGAGATAGGGAGTGGGCTCTCCCTCGTCTCCTCCACCGTGACCGCCGAAGAAGGGGCCGCGAGCGTCACCTCCGCCGTCGGCACTGGGATCACCGCCAACACCGATGCTGCCGCTGTCGCCTTATCAGCAGCCCCCCGGGGGGCAACACCCCCAGGAGGGAAGGCCTTGCTGCCGCCACCCCGCTGCCACCTTCGCTCGCCGCCACACGCTGCAGTGTGGGCCTCCAAACCTCCTGCACAAGGGTTGGGGCGATGCTCAACCCCAGCATTCCCCGGTCGCTGACAAAAATCGCGGGTAAGCCACACTCCAAAAAGACTCGACTAGCAAGAATCAAAGAAGCAACTAAAGGAAACATGCCGGGTGGCGAGCGGCATGACCCGGAAGGCAGACTCCGACGACCATGAACCTATGGGCCGAGGACCGCTCCCAGGCTGTGACTCGTGCCCCCTCGCTTCAAGCAGGGTTGGAGTCATCCCGATCGGCTCCTGCCCGGCCTGTGGGTCGCTACCACCTCTGGCCCGGGACTCCTCGACCGGAGCTGCGGACGTGGCGTCCTCCGACTGCAAGTCGCGTATTGACTGGGCGCCAGTCTACCCCTCAGACCGCCTGGACTGCTCGACTGTAGCCACGACAGGCAAGGCCTTTTTTGGCTACAAGTCCATCGTTGGCACCGATTCTGTCGCCGCACGAGTGCCCGTCCACTCCTCGGACCGCCCAGCTCGCTCAGCCACGCCCGCCACAGACGACGATGGGACCGGCGACACCGCCAAGGGGCGCGGTGACCGCGGCCGCTTCACCGCTCGCTCACCAACAAATCCTCCGCAGGTACCACGAAAGGAAGATCAGAGGAAGGATTCTCAAAGTCGGCGACCTTGTACTCCGAAGGACCCAATCAACGAAGGAAAAACACAGGCTCTCTCCACCATGGGAAGGACCCTATACGGTAACTGAAGTAGTCCGACTGGGCACCTACCGACTGGAGGACAACAACGGCAACCTTCTCAACAATACTTGGAACATTGAACAGCTACGTCGTTTTCCCCTAAATTTGGTCTAAACCACTTTTTTAGAACACGCTCCCGTAAGAGCACCCTTGCCCGAAACACTTTCAGCCCGGGTCGCTCGGGGGCTCCATGTACAATACTAAAATATTACCCATACAATACTAAAATATTACCTCTCTTTTTACTATCGCACGATAAAGCAACTGTGTCCCCAAACAGAAGCACATTCCGTTCCCTGTCACAGGGAACGAATATCGTGGTTTTGTCACAAGGATAGCACGGATGTATTCGTTAATACGGAAAACTATTCACACAGGGATTCACCCACAAACCTAAACTATTGCATTCTCTGCTGCTACACATACTACCGTGGTCGCTCAACGACATCGCCTGGAGGCCAAAGAAGAAACCGGATACAACCACCAGGGACCCGCTCGTCTCCGCTCCTTCCACTTCGGCGAACGTAATAAATACCTTTAGAGCGTCCTTAGCAGAAGAACATGGAGCCCCTGGCTGGAGGCACCACCACACGAAATCTCCACCAAGAGACCAACCCGCCTTCTGAGTCGATCGATTCACTCAGAATAAACACCTAAGATACAGGTCCCGGTCAGACTTTTCTGACTGAGGCGATCCAAACCCCGTCTCTTAGGTCACCAAGGTGAGCATGTGTTCATTAATACAAACAGTTCACACAAGGGCTAACCCACGATTGACAAGCACAGGTCCCGATCAGACGTCTCCAGCTGGAGCTCTCTGAACCCCATCACTCCAGTCGTCAAGGCTAGACCTAGAGAGATCCAACAGCGAGATCTCCACCAAGAGAGATCAATAGGCCTCCTGAGTCAATCGATTCACTTAGGATAAGCACCGGGACACAGGTAGGAAGCAAAGGGATGCCCCATGTGGGCCACGCCAACTCCGTCACGAACAATGAGCGTGGGTCCTGGTTGGACATTTCCGACTGAAGCTCTCCGAGCCCTGTCACTCAAAACTATCAAAGGTAAACACTATAAAACCCCCTCTATTTCTTTATAATCATTTCATACATCCATACACGCATTTCATACCATACGCCTGACCCCCCCAGATGGTTAGGGCATGAACCTCCTAGGGGCTCGGGAACTAAGCATCGCACATGCAATGAAATGCATCAAAACATTCCGTGATTGCGTCACGAAGCGGCGGTTGCCTCATTCGATATGAGCAACCGAAACAGAGCTAGGGGAGAAAACCGCAGATGAGCCCCATGCGGCCCTCGCCTAGTTTGGTAGACTAGGTCATCTCAACCTTCTTGTTCGATCCTGAACCTCTCGCCAAGCCCACAGAATCTCCATCAAGGGGAGGCCGAAAGGCCACCCAGGCTGGTCTCCGGAATGACCTAGGCATCTGTCGGGTTGTAGGTAAAGGAGTAGTGGAATGTCATAAGGGGGCTATGCCGACCCCGTCATGAACGACGGACCCGGATTCCACTCGATCACACCCATTAATAACTCACCAAGCTAGTCTTTTGAGCCCGAGCGATCGGGACAGGAGACAAAACTCAGCCCCTCTGGTTGTGAGGAACCGAGGATGGGGTAAACGCACATAAACTCACATCGACCCCTACGAAGGTCCGATAGGGCTCGGGGGCTCAAGAAAAATGCCAAGGATGGCGACCTCAAACTCACCAGATCCACGACTATGACTCACCCGGTCCCCGGCGTGCACTAACGCCTAGACCCGTGAGCACCACCTCGTCCGATCTTTAACTAAACTAACAACATCTTTGTAATGGCTTTAGACAGCTTCACTGCACTCCAAAGAAACCCTAGGACCGTGACCCTGAACTCGCGTCGACAGGATCGGCGACATCCGGCTACGGCTCCTGGGACCGTGACTCCTCAACTCGCGTAACAGCTTCACTAACTAAAACTAACTCTCTTGATCCACGGCGCGCACCGATGCCTAGGTCTACTCGCAATTCCACCCAATCCCACGACGTGCAACGACGCCATGGTTAAACAAAATTACGTCTTAAAACTCAAAGCACGCGCACCCACAGACACAACACAAAGAACCCCCCAGCCGGTTCTGCCCGAACCACCCGGGGGCTCGGGGGCTACACCGACGGGTGCGCTCGTGCGCACCCGCCAGCGATACAAAAAACCCCGAATGATTCGGCTCGAATCGCCCGGGGGCTCGGGGGCTCCTATCGTGTTCATAAACCCAGGGTCCCTTGAGGATCGGCTTCCACGCCCGGGCTCGGCCTAGGAAAACAACATATATTTCATGGGCCGGCCCAAAAAGCTAAAAACACAGCTGGCCGGAAGGGTAGTCCGATCATCGACTAGAAGGTCTACCCTTAAAAGCAGGTGCCCGCTCTTCAACTTCTTCAGCCCACCTCTCTGACCGGAGCACTCGCTTCAGCACCAGCCGTCTCCAAGCAGTCTCTCCAATCGGAAGGCTTGGCCAAAAACGCTGCTTCTTACTCCGACCCCACGACTGGGGCTCGTGGGAAGCCTGCTCACCGCTCTTCTCTGACTGGCACACTAAGAGCCAACTAGAGCCATCCGACCAGGGGCTTCCCATTCGGAAGGAACCAGAAGACGTGTGGAGAAAGGCAAGGCATGGCTCACAAGTCAAAACCACTGTACCAGGGACCATACCCTGCATGAAACAGTGTTCTACAGCCACCCTGACACAAAGTATTGTAAGGGCCGCTAGAAACTCCCATATGGTAAGCCCCCCCCGCATGTCTCTAGACATCGATCGTAGTATGGGCTTCATGATTTGCCATACCGGATGAACATAGCACGGCTCCTCACATGCCACTAGGCATCAAGAAGTATTTGCAGGTACCAGCGTCCATCCTTCCTAAAGAAGATAGCTCAACCCCCCGTATACATCTGACATCCTACAGCGACATCGATAGTATTGGGGGGCGTCAACCATTATCCAGTTTTCATCACCGTAGGCAGCAAGGCTTAGAAATATCTGTACTCTCCCCCTCTCACCTGTAAAGCCATCCCCTTCATCTATAAAAGGGGATGCGCTCCCTCCAACAAGGGGGAGATCAACTTCAGGAAGCTCAGACTCACTAGATCGACATCAACACCTTACAACCGCAGGACCACCAAGTTCCGACCGCAACCCTTTCAGTCGGAGCCAACCGAACCTCTTGTATACCCCCTCCTTTCTCCTTCTTGTTTGTAACCCCACTACAGACTTTGAGCACCTGAGCTCAGGAATAAAGTCACCAACCGACCCCGATTGGACGTAGGGCACGTTGCCCGAACCAGTATAAATCCTATGTCATTGAGTGCTAGGCCACCTCCGATCACAACGTACAACAAAACTACAAATATTTACTAGTTGGTCACTTTCTGAACCGACAGGTTGAGTTGGAGTTGATGGCATACTTGTATCAGCTCCAAACACTAGAGGTGGCAGAAAATTATTTAGTACTACAAGTAAACAAAGCTCATTTTGAATAAACATAGATATATTTATCACGACAATAGTTGCAGAATGGATCATCATTACAAGTTTAACTAAACCAAAATAAATTATATTGATGACTTGTTGCAATTTATTACTGAACCAAGGGATAATACAGACTACTTATGGTATACAAAGGATTGAAAAACATTGATTCAACACTAGAGAACTTGGTTAGCTCCGCATTGGAACTTGTTGAAGCACAAGCTTGCTACTTAATTTAATGGTTTGCTCGGCATAGGAATTCCTTGCTTTAACCCTTATCTCTGCTTGCTCTTTGCTTTTATGGTTAGCTAAGCACAAGAATTTGTTGCTTTAGTTGTTAGCTCTGCATCAAGAATTTGTAAATCATTGAACCAAGCATGCAGTCTTGAATAACCTTAATTCAAGTCTCTCGTGAAATTTTACTGAAACTTGGATGGCACTTGACCAAATCTATAAAATATGGAGTGTTGAATGAACAACAAAAGATCAGAAGATCGAACAATCTATCATTTTAGTGTATAGAATATAATCAATATAAAATAAGTAACTTAATTTGTAGAGGCATTTTATGAAATATAGGCAAATGCCCGTGAGTTGCAACGGAAGCATGTGTCTGTTGTCTAAAAGATATACTATCATGATGTTGGTAACATCAATATCAATATTATATAAGTCTTCATGAAATATATTGTACAGTTAAGAATGTAGTCTCTCAATAGTTCTACGAGGTGAACTTGTTGCTCTATGTGTACTATTGGTTGGCTAATTCTACTTAGGATTCCATAGTTTCATGATTAGATGACTAAAACCATAATGAAAATTAGATATTAATAAAGTCTACAATTATATAAAAGGAGTTTTCAGAGTTTCGATGACTTCAATTGCTACTGCTCAATTTTTTACTATATATCAGACAACAACGTGATATTGAATTACCATCTGCTGACAAAGATTCCAACTGCTACTGCTCAATTTTCTACTACTATCTCATGGTGAAAAATAGTGTAGATGTCCAACGCACGGTGATGCAAGCAAGTATATTATAGATTGATGACCAACATATAGTGGTAGACGGAAAGATGCATGCAAGACTGAAAAGAATAACTTCAAGTAACAAAACTGCAAAATTGAATTTGTCGGACAGGAGCAGTGGTAGATCTAGGAACACCTAAAAATGAAGTTACTCTAAGATGCAAGTGAACTTACCAGGTTTGCGAATTCGTGAATGACTACAAGACCCAAATTGTTTGCTGCTTCACTATCTGTCCAGTTTGTCTTGACGAATCCAAATCCTGAAACAAAGAATGCACCATTGAAAAACCACTCAATAGTATGGTGATGATGTACAGTACATCTGCACCACTGAAACCCATACTGATAGAGCACCCGACACAAACTAAGCATTCCAATGCAGCAAGCAAACTGATTTGGTTGCATCATGACTTCACGAGTCATGGTCGTCGGGGGCGCCGCTGTGAGTACACCGGTTGTCGAGGACCTAATACCAGGGTACCCAGTGAGGTGGAACTAATAACCATCGAACATTGACACTTCCGGTTAGACAAGAACGCTACTGCACTTCTTGCCCGAACGACAGAAGATTGGTCCCACCTCGCCCGACCCCCGAGGGCTAGACACCGCCTCGCTCGGTTGCTAAGGGCTGGCTCCGCCTGGCCTGACGTTCGAGGGCGGGCTCCACCTCGCTCGACCCCCGAGGGCTAGACTCTACCTCACCCGATGGCTAAGGGTAGGCTCCGCCTCACCCGATGTCCGAGGGTGGGCTCCGCTTTGCCCGATGGCTAAGGGCTAGACTCCACCTCACCCGACGCCCGAGGGCAGGCTCCACCTCGCCCGGTGACTGAGGGCTAGCTCCTCCTCGCTCGACGGCTGCACCCTGATCCTTCATAAAGATGAGCACAGGGTATGACAGGACATTCGAGTCAACCGTAGTATTGAGGGCCATGCCCTATATGCCTATAGGAAGGCACCATCAGGATATGATGGGATGGGCGCTTTAAGCCCTTTCTGATCTAATAGTGCCCGAACAGTGTTGTAGGCACTGACTTTTGTCCCACAGTGTTGTAGGCGCCGCCATCAGCCCTTGAACGCGGATACTAACACAAGCATGCGACAACCATTATGATCCAAGATAGAATTCACATCATCTACAGTGACGGAAGTAGGGTCACTTCCCTGTCTACTCCCTGAAGGGTCGTAGCTTGGCCCTCTGACACACCGCACCATCCACCGGCGTAGGATAGGACGCACCCACTTGCTGACAGTGGCCAGGGCACGATCCTATAAGGATCAATGAACACGCCATCCCTAACATGGTCTGCCATGTTAGCAGGGCAGGCACACGGGAAAAGGAAGACCTGGCTCCCCTAGAGGACCTTCTCTACCTTTGGTTTTTTCCTCTTTCTCCCATCTGTAACCCCTGCTCCTCCTTGGTCTATAAAAGGGAGAGCAGGGCACCCCACTAAGGGGACCAATTTTTGATTGATTGTTTTCGACACACAACACACAACCAAGCAGCAACTGAGCTCTTGGTGTCCTTTCAACCTTTCCATCAGAGACTTGGGACCTATCCCTCTCTCAACCATTTGTACCCCCTACTATGAATTTTTTTTCAGTACTAATAACACGAGCAGTAGCAGACTGAACGTAGGGATGTTCTGCCCGAACTAGTATAAACCTTGTGTCCTTTAGTACACCATCCGAGCCTAACATGCAACAATTATAAATTTACTAGCCGGTGCTTGTTCGAAACACTGATAGTTGGCGCGCTAGGTAGGGGCCTTTGCGCATTCCAAATCAAGCCTTGGATGGCTAGCCACGCAATCAGCTAGGTCCCGGGTGCACACGTGTGTTTTGGTGACCTGGACTTCATCATCACGGTGGGGGGAGAGTTAGCATTGGCCCACGCCGCCACCCAGTCTCTCCCCTCTGTCAGCTTCAACTACAGGAGGCTTGAGCGCTGGCTCGACGTCTCCCCTAGACCCTAGCCATCTAGGGAGGACCCACGCCGCCTCACCCTCTCTCCAAAACACTCCGCACGGAGTGCCATGATGGCGCTTCTGTTTGGTCTCTACAACACCACGACGACCATTAGCCACCTTGTGGCACAGCGCACGATCCTGTCCCCTGTGAACAACGAGTTCATGGGGATGATCGAAAGCGTCACGAAATCCCTCCACGGCCTCCTCGCAGAGGGGCCATGGTCGGACTCCAGCCCTAACTCCAGTAGGGGGAGCCGTCACCCCTCCCAAGAATGTTTCATGGTAGAAACCCCCAAGGGACACGTCGAAAGCGTCTCCGTGGAGGAGACTACTTCGGCAGGCAACCTCGGTGGTGGAACTGAAGGGGGACAGCCACCTTGCCTCATGTGGGGGTGGAGTAGCTGAGAGCCCAAAAGTGAGAGATAGATGAAGCTGGACAACAGCTTGTTTAGGAGTACGCGGAGGTTGATCAGGAGATCGAACGCCGCGGAAACGGTGGGCGCGCACGCGCTGTGTCCCATGACGTAAACCGAAGGATCATCGCCGACGATGAAACCCTTCCTCACTTCGCTCAGGCAAGCCAGAACATCGCCGCCATAATGGCCTTGCTTCATGGCCTTCCAGAGGCCACAACGCCCAAGGATCGCTGGGCCCACCACGAAATACGCACGCTGCTCGAGAGTGCAGTGGCGCAGCAGGCGGAAAGCTCGTTGTCCCGATGATGTGAGCTCTACACCAGCCAGTGTACGCCCTCAGTGCGTCCCACCAGGGATGCATCAGTCCACCAAGCACCACAAGACGCTGGGCAACGCACTGTGATCCCAGTACATCAACATCTCGGCCACAACCGCGACGCACGCAGCACCATCGACGCCCGTAGACGCACCTATAGCGACACAAGGGAAGGAGCCCACCATGGCTATCATACTTGACATGGCAGATGCTACGATAGCGACGAGGACCAGAGCCCAAGCCCTAGCCTACCAGGGCCTTAGGCCTTCAGCCGGCACATCCTCAACGCTGCATTCCTGCCAAGGTATCGACCGCCTACCAATATCCCTAAATACTCTGGGGAGACAAACCCCGGACTTTGGCTTTAAGACTATCGGCTTGCTTGTCAAGCTGGTGGTGCAGATAATGACGACTTCATTATCCACAACCTCCCACTATTCTTGGCTGATTCAACACGAGCGTGGTTGGAACACCTACCATCCAACGCAATCCAGAGTTGGGCGGATCTAAAGGAGATCTTTGTGGGAAACTTGCAGGGCACGTACAAACACCCTAGGAACCCATGGGACCTCAAGAACTACCGTTAGAAGGCCGGTGAGACCCTCCGCGGGTACATCCAGTGCTTCTCCTAGCAGTGCAACGAGCTCCCTAATGTCGCCGACGCCGACGTGATAGGAGCCTTCCTGTCCGAGACAACCTATGAGTCTTTAGTTCATAAGCTAGGATGCAAGGGCCCGTGAACCACCAAGGAACTCCTAGACATCACCACCAGCCACACCTTAGGATAAGAGGCGGTTAGAGCGATCTTCGATCGCCTCAAAGGCAAGGCAAGGCGAGACGAGGGTGCCGGCGAAGGCACCTCTAATCGTTCTACCAAAAGAAAGAATAAGAAGCAACGGCGCGAGGACTCGCTCGTAGCCGCTGCTAACCGCAAGGGTGGTCGAAAGCCCATGGAGGGTGCTCTAAACCACTTCAAAAAAATACTCAAGGGGCCATGCCTGAACCATGCCTTTCCCATAAAGCATCTGCTCAAGGACTGCAGCCTCATGCGGAAGTTCTTGTCCGGAAGCTCCAACAAAGGGGAGTAGGGGAAGGAACCTGCCCCCACTATGGATGACACCGAGGAGAAAGACGATGGCTTTCCGACGCCGGATGGCTGCCTCAAGATCTTTGGAGGATCAGTGGCCTATGACTCCAAACATCACCAGAAGGTCGCACGCCGCTAAGTCTACACGGCCCAACCGGCCACACCTCCCTTCCTCCGGTGGTCGGAGTCTTCCATAACCTTTGATCGGACCGACCATCCGGATGCTGTCCCACACCCAGGAAGGTATCCACTTGTGGTCGACCCGATCGTCGGCCCAAAGTGACTCACCAAAGTACTGATGGACGAAGGCAGCGGCCTCAACATCATTTATGCCAAGACGCTCGATGTGATGGGCGTCGACCGGATGTGCCTCCACCCAACCCGAGCGCCTTTTCATGGCATCATGCCCGGGAAGTAGGCCATGCCACTCAGGCAGATCGATCTCCCGTTACCTCTGGGGATCAGTTCAATTACAGGACTAAGACTCTCACCTTCGAGGTGGTTGGGTTCCCTAGAACCTTCCACGCGATCCTAGGATGACCATGCTACGCAAAGTGCATAGCCATCCCCAACTATACATACCTCAAGCTAAAGATGTTGGGCCCTCATGGGGTCATCACCGTCGACACCTCCTTCTAGCGCACCTACGAGTGTGAGGTCGAGTGTTGTGGCCACGCCACGGCAATCATTGCCTCCAGGGAACTCGCCACTCTTAGGGAGGAGGTCTCCAAAGAAGCACCCGACACGAAGAAATCAACTAGGTTGTTCGAATCGGCAGAGGGCTCCAAGCAGATCCTCAAAGATCCCAGCAGCTCCAAGGGTAAAACGGTACGCATTGGTACCAAACTTTCCTCCGAATAGGAAAGCACGCTCATTGACTTTCTCCACAGCAACAAAGACATCTTTGTGTGAAAACCCTTGGATATGCCAGGCATTCCGAGGGAGGTCGCTGAGCATACCTTGAAAATCCATCTAGGCTCCAAGCCGGTGAGGCAATGTCTGTGTCGCTTCGACGAGGAAAAGCGTAGGGCCATTGGTGAAGAGATAACAAAATTGTTGGCCACCGGATTCATCAGGGAAGTACACCACCTAGAGTGGTTAGCCAATCCCATTCTTGTATGAAAGAAGAGAGGCAAATGGAGGATGTGTGTAGACTATACGGGCTTCAACAAAGCGTGCCCAAAGGATTTGTTTCCTTTGCCATGCATAGACCAAGTAGTCGACTCTACCTCAGGGTGCGAAACCCTCTGCTTCCTTGATGCGTACTCCGGCTACCATCAAATCATGATGAAAGAATCCGACCAGCTCGTGACATCTTTCATCACCCTCTTTGGATCATTCTGCTATGTATTAATGCTGTTCGGTCTGAAGAACACTGGGGCCACGTACCAACGCTGTATGCTCAAATGCTTTGAGGACCTCATTAGGCGGACCATTGAGGCCTACGTTGATGACATCGTGGTTAAGTCCAAGCGGGTTGACCACCTTGTTGCCGATCTTGGGCAAACCTTTGCGAAACTCCGAGTGAATGGCATCAAACTCAATCCCAAAAAATATGTTTTTCGGGGTCCCGAGGGGCATGCTGCTCGGCTTCATCGTTTCCGAGCGTGGCATCGAAGCCAACCCAGAGAAGATTTCCGCCATCACAAGGATGGGCCTGATTTAGAACATAAAGGGGGTTCAGTGAATCACATGGTGCCTCACCGCCCTCAGCCTATTCATCTCATGCCTCGACGAATGAGGTCTCCCCCTTTATTGACTCCTAAAGAAAGCCGACCACTTCGAGTGGACGTCTGAGGCTGAGGAGGCACTTGACATGGCCAAACTGCTTCTAATAAGGCCCCCATGCTAGTTCCTCCAAGCGATGGAGAATCCCTCCTGCTATACATAGCGGACACCACGTAGGTGGTCAGCACCGCCCTAGTAGTAGAGCGGGAGGAAGAGGGGCCAACCCTCAAGGTGCAACACCCTATGTACTTCATCAGCGAGGTACTATCTGACTCCAAGACCTGCTACTCCCAAATCCAGAAGCTCCTGTACACCATCCTCATCACCAAGAGGAAGCTACGTCACTACTTTGAGTCACACCCCATGACGATCGTGACATTGTTCCCCCTCGGTGAGGTCGTCTAGAGCCAGGATGCCATGGGAAGAACCGCGAAGTGGGCACTCGAGTTGATGGATCAAGGCATCACGTATGCCCCTCGAACGGTGATTAAGTCCCAGGTGCTGGCTGACTTCATCGCAGAATGGACCGAGGTCCAAACACTACCGGCGGTCGTCAATCAAAAGTACTAGATGATGTACTTCGATAGATCGCTGATGAAGAAGGGCGCCAGCGCGGGGCTAGTCTTTGTGTCACCCCTTGAGGTCCACATGAGGTACATGGTTCGACTCCATTTCCCCTCATCAAATAATGTGGCTGAGTATGTGAAAGCTCTAGTTTGGTTTTGGTGAATTGATGAAACCCTAAGTGCTAACCTAGTTTATCAAGTGATCATGAGATAGGTAGCACATTTCAAGTGATGAAGCAAATGAAGACCATGACATGATGATGGTGATGCCATGGTGATGATCAAGTGCTTGGACTTAAAAAGAAGAAAGAGAAAAACAAAAGGCTCAAGGCAAAGGTATAAATGGTAGGAGCCATTTTGTTTTGGTGATCGAGACACTTAATGAGTGTGATCACATTTAGGATCGATAGTCATACTATTAAGAGGGGTGAAACTCATATCGAAATGTGGTTATCAAAGTGCCACTAGATGCTCTAACTCATTGCATATGCATTTAGGATCTAGTAGAGTGCGAACACCCTTGAAAATGTTTGTGAAATATGCTAACACACATGTGCACAAGGTGATACACTTGGTGGTTGGCACATTTGAGAAAGGGTTACGAACTTCACCGGCAGAGTGCGATCAGTCCGATAGTGCCACCAGCGCCCTATATAGAAAAGACGAAGGTCACTGTAAGTGACCGGACGCTGGCCTCGGTTGGACCAGCGTGTTCGATCAGTAGAAGCTAGAAAGATGCTTGTGTCGGTCTCTGACCGGACACTAGGTCACTTAGTGACCGAACGCTGGTGGGGTGTGTTCGGTCCTACTGACTTGGCAGTGCACAGAGGAGATGCCGAGTGACCGGACGCTGGGTGAGTCCGGTCGTGCATGACCAGACGCGTCCGATCGTGAAAAATCATTTCTGGATGCTTATTGGAAATGATCGGACGCTAAGGTCCAGTGTCTGGTCACTTCATAGCAGCGCGTCCGGTCATCACTTGGTCGTTGGGATTAGGCGTTCAGTATTTGAAGAGAGGGGACACGTGGCGTGCATCGCGCGACCGGACGCTGAGGTCTAGCGTCCGGTTAATATGACCGGAGTGTCCTGTCACCCCGTGTTGTGCCCAGTGAAGGGGTACAACGGCTCTATTTTGTGGGGGCTTCTATTTAAGCCCCATGGCCGGCTCAAGCTCACTCTCTTGGCCATTTGTATTGACATAGCAACCTTATGAGCTTAGCCAAAGCCCTCCCACTCATCTCCATCATTGATTCATCATCTTTGTGAGATTGGGAGAGAATCCAAGTGCATTGCTTGAGTGTTTGCATCTAGAGGCACTAGGTGTTCGTGTTTCGCTGCAGGATTCACTTGTTACTCGTGGTGGATGCCGCCACCTAGATGGCTTGGAGCAGCAAGGATCGTTGAGCGGAGGTTGGTGATTGTCTCCGGCTCCGATCGTTGTGATTGTGAGGGGTTCTTGACCTTTCCCGGTGGAGAGCCAAAAGATACTCTAGTGGATTGCTCGTGGCTTGTGTAATCCTCATCTTGTGTTGGTTGTGCATCACCCTATTGAGGGTTTGGCGTGTGATGCCAATTAGCGCGTGAACCTCTAAGTGAGTGAATCACCACAACGAGGACTAGCTTGCCGGCAAGCAAGTGAACCTCGGTAAAAAATCATTGTGTCATCATTTGATTCTGAGGTGATTGGTCTTCATTGTTATTCATTCTTGTGATTGATTTGATCCTAACTCGACACGGCGGTATAACCTTCTTGCTCACTCTCTTTACATTACCGCAAATTAGTTGTCAAACTCTTTAGTGTAGCTAGTTGTGAGAGCTTGTTAGTTTGGTTAGTGTGGCTCTTTAGTTAGCTTTTGAGAGCACACTAACTTAGTGTAGTGTCATAGCTATTGTGTGGATAGAAACTATATAAACTAGAATTGTGGTAGGTGGCTTGCTATTTAGTAGGCTAGTGCAACACTTGCTTCGCCTCATAATTGTCTAACCGGTTTGTTAAGTGTTGTTGTAGAAATTTTTAATAGGCTATTCACCCCCCTCTAGCCATTAGGACCTTTCAAGTGGTATTGGAGCCGAGGTCACCGTGGTTTGAGGCTTAACAACCTTCGGTGTAAAAATGGCTCAAATCAACAACACAAAGAAGCCACCCCAATTTGATGGCACAAATTATCCTTATTGGAAGTCAAAGATGACCACACATATGAAGTCAATCAATAGAAAGGTGTGGAAGGTGATAGAAACCAAAATTGAGATTGGTGATCCGGAGAATCCCACCGCGGCCGAAGAAGTGCTTCTCCAAAACAATGGCATTGCTCTAAGTGCTATTCATGATGCAATTGATGAGAGAACATTTGAGGAAATCAAGAATATTGAGATGGCTCATGAGGCTTGGAAGAAGGTGGAAGAATCATTTGAGGGCACTCAAGACGTGAAGGGTGCAAAGGCATACATTCTCAAAGAGAAGTTTGCAACCTTCAAGATGAAGGAGGATGAGAGTGTGCCGGAGATGTTCTATAGGCTTCAAGTGCTTGTCAATGATCTCAAAGCACTTGGAGAAGAGGTGAAGGACAAGGACTTCTCCCACAAGTTCTTGAGATGTTTACCTTCAAGATTTGGCACATTGGTCACTATTCTAGTGAGAAGTGGTTTGGACACCATGAGACCAAACCAAGTGTTGGGAGATATAATGACCGATGATACATATAGAGATGATGATGAGAAGGAAGAAAAGAAGGAGAAGAAAGATGAGAAGAAAGATGAGAAGAAGAAAAGTGTGCCATTCAAGGCCACATCATCCAAGGGCAAGGTTAAGCAAGAAACATCAAGTGAAGATGATGGCTCATGGGATGATAATGATGATGAGAAGATGGCTCTCTTTGTCAAGAAATTTGGCAAGTTCATGATGAAGAAAGGGTACCATGCTAGAAGAAAGAAATCTTCATCCAAGAATAAGGAAGAGTCAAGAAGGTGCTTCAAATGTGGAAGTAAAGATCATCTTGTTACTCAATGTCCATACAATAGCAACAATGATGATGACAAGAAGAAGAATAAGAAGAAGAACAAGAAGAAGAACAAGAAGAAGGACAAGAGGGAAAAGAAAGAGAAGAAGGACAAGATGACCTTCAAGAAGAAGAAGGGTGGTTCATATGTGGTCACTTGGGATAGTGATGCTTCCTCAAGTGATGATGATGATAGTGATGATGACAAGACCACCAAGAAGAAGGCACTTGCAAGCATTGCAATCAATGAAAAGCCTTCTCTCTTCGACACTCCATCATGCTTCATGGCTAAGGCCACTAAGGTACAAATTTGTGATGATGGAAGTGATGAGGAACATGATAATGAAATTGAAAATGATAGTGATAGTGATGATGATGAACCTACTAAGGAAGAACTATTTAACATGCTAGAAGATGCTAAAGAACACTTTGACATTAAGAGAAGGGAATACAAAAGCTTGCGTAAGAAACTAAAAGCCTTTAAGCAAGCCCTTTGAAGACATAAAAAGAAGCATGTTGAAACTTGCAATATAGGCTTAACTTGTGATATAATTGATGAATCATTATCTATGCCTATTATTATTGCTTCCACTAATCCTTCTTGTAGTACTTCTACTTCCACCTCATCTAGTAGTGATGGTTTCACTTATGATGCCTCACTAATGGTTGAGAATGAGAACCTCAAGAAGGAGGTGAATAAGCTCCCCACAAAACTAGTTTTGTGAAGAACAATGGTCGGTTTTGCACTAGTTGCAAGCAAGTTGGTCATAAAGAGCATGAATGCAAAAACAAGAGCAAAAATGCTAATGTATCCTCCATTAAGCTTGATTCTTTCTATATGCTTACCAAGGGTGCAAATGGTGTAAAGGCTAAGTTCATTGGTAAACCATGGATGGGTTCAAAGAAGAAAGCCATTTGGGTGCCAAAGAGCTTGGTCACTAACATTCAAGGACCCAAGCAAGTTTGGGTACCTAAAAAGAATTGATCTTCTTTTATAGGTCAATTACAAAGCTAGAGGAAGGCATTGTGTTCTTGATAGTGGGTGTACTCAACATATAACTAGTGATGCAAGAATGTTCAACTCAATCAAAACCAATGGTTATGACAGTATCACATTTGGTGACAATGGTAAAGGCAAGGTCAAAGGGCTTGGTAAGATTGCAATATCCAATGACATGAGCATATCCAATGTATTGCTAGTAGAGAGCTTGAATTTCAACTTGCTATCCGTGGTTCAATTGTGTGATCTTGGATTCAAATACATATTTGGGGTAGATGATATAGAGATCATAAGTGTAGATGGCTCTAACTTAATCTTCAAAGGCTTTAGATATGAGAATCTATACTTGGTTGATTTCAATTCTAGTGAAGCTAGATTATCTATATGCTTGTTCACTAAGTCTAGCATGGGTTGGTTATGGCATAGAAGGCTTGGTCATGTTGGAATGAAATAATTGAATAGATTGGTTAAGCATGACTTGGTTAGAGGCTTGAAAGATGTTGTGTTTAAAAATGATAAGCTTTGTAGCTCTTATCAAGCCGGCAAACAAGTTGGAAACACCCATCCTAAGAAAAGCATGATGAGCACTAGTAAAGCATTTGAGTTATTGCACATGGACTTGTTTGGGCCAACACAATACACTAGCATCGGTGGTAACAAATATGGCTTTTGTGATAATGGATGATTACACTAGATACACATGGGTATTCTTTCTAGTGGACAAAAGTGATGTGTTTGCAACATTCAAATTATTTGTCAAGGGCATTCACAATGAGTTTGAAACAACCATCAAGAGAGTTAGAAGTGACAATGGTAGTGAGTTCAAGAACACTAGAATTGATGAGTTGTGTGATGAATTTGGAATTAGACATCAATTCTCGGCCAAGTACACTCCACAATCAAATGACCTTATTGAGAGAAAAAATAGAACACTCATTGATATGGCAAGGTCTATGCTTAGTGAGTACAATGTGAGTCAATCTTTTTGGGCCGAAGCTATCAACACGGCTTGCTATTGTAGCAACCGTCTCTATTGTCACCTATTGAAAGAGAAGACACCATATGAGCTCTTAAATGGTAGAAAGCCCAACATTGCATATTTTTGGGTCTTTGGTTGCAAATGCTATATTTTAAAGAAAGGCACTAGATTAGGCATGTTTGACAAGAAATGTGATGAAGGATTCCTACTTGGTTATTCCACTACAAGCAAAGCATATAGAGTTTAGAATTTGGATAGTGGTACTCTTGAGGAAGTTCATAATGTTGAATTTGATGAAACCAAGGGTTCACAAGTAGTGAATGAAAACTTGGAAGATGTTAGAGGCATTCAACTTTCAAATGCCATGAAAAATATGGATGTTGGTGAATTGAGGCCTAGGCAAGTGAATGATGATGAAGATGATCAAGTGCAAGTGCTCTCTAACTCAAATGTGCAAGATGATACAAATCAAGCTAGTACAAGTGGCTCTCATGACAATGAACAAGATCAAGTGTCTAGTACATCATCTCAACCCAATGATCAAGCAAGTGCAAGCAATTAAGTTCCAATCCTCCAACCAACCAATATTGCAAGGTATCATCTATTGGACACTATCATTGATGATATTTCAAGAGGTGTGCAAACTAGATCAAGATTGGCTTCATTTTGTGAGCATTTCTCATTTGTGTCATCCATTGAACCAAAGAAGATAGATGAAGCATTGAAGGATGTTGATTGGGTGAATGCTATGCATGAAGAATTGAATAACTTCACAAGAAATCAAGTATGGGAATTAGTAGAGAGACTAAAGGTACACAATGTGATTGAAACCAAATGGGTCTTTAGAAACAAGCAAGATCAAGATGGAATAGTAGTAAGGAACAAAGCAAGATTGGTAGCACAAGGCTATACACAAGTTAAAGGTCTTGACTTTGGAGAAACATATGCCTCGGTTGCTAAATTGGAAGCAATTAGAATCTTTCTAGCCTATGCTTGTGCCCACAACATCAAACTCTATCAAATGGATGTCAAGAGTATATTTCTTAATGGTTACATCAATGAAGAAGTATATGTTGAGCAACCTCCAGGTTTTGAAGATGACAAGAAGCCCGACCATGTGTACAAGTTGAAGAAGGCATTGTATGGCTTGAAGCAAGCACCTAGAGCATGGTATGAGAGATTGGAGGACTTCCTACTCTCTAAAGGGTTCATAATGGGCAAAGTTGACACCACTCTTTTTATCAAGAAGATTGGAAAAGATTTATTTGTGTTACAAATCTATGTTGATGACATTATATTTGGATCAACCAATCAAGACTTTTGTGATGAGTTTGAAAAGATAATGGCTAATGAGTTTAAGATGTCCATGATTGGAGAGTTAAGTTACTTCCTTGGTCTTCAAATCAAACAATTGAAGAATGGTATATTTGTGAGTCAAGGCAAGTATATCAAGGACATGATCAAGAAGTTTGGCATGAGTGATACCAAAGCTATTAGCACACCAATGGGAATAAATGGCAACTTGGATAGTGATGCAAGTGGCAATATGGTGGATCAAAAATTGTATTGGTCTATGATTGGAAGCCTACTCTATGTGACCGCATTATGGCCGAATGTCATGTTTAGTGTATGCATGTGTGCAAGATTTCAAGCCTCACCAAGAGAAAGTCATTTGAAGACTACAAAGAGAATATTGAGGTACTTGAAGCATACACAAAATATTAGTTTGTGGTATCCCAAAGAAGCAAAGTTTGAGCTAGTCGGTTACTCCAACTCAGATTATGCGGGATGCAAGGTTGAAAGGAAGAGCACCTCGGGCACATGTCAATTGTTTGGGAAGATCACTTGTTTCATGGTCATCAGAGAAGCAAAATAGTGTTGCATTATCAACCGCCGAAGCCGAATACATATCCGTTAGTAGTTGTTGTGCACAAATACCTTGGATGAAGGCCACTTTGAGTGACTTTGGAATCAAGTTCAAGAAAGTGCCATTGCTATGTGATAGTATCACATTTGGTGACAATGGAAAAGGCAAGGTCAAAGGGCTTGGTAAGATTGCAATATCCAATGACATGAGCATATCCAATGCATTGCTAATAGAAAGCTTGAACTTCAATTTGCTATCCGTGGTTCAATTGTGTGATCTTGGATTCAAATACATATTTGGGGTTGATGATGTAGAGATCATAAGTGTAGATGGCCTAACTTGATCTTCAAAGGCTTTACATATGAGAATCTATACTTGATTGATTTCAATGCTAGTGAAGCTAGATTATCTACATGCTTGTTCACTAAGTCTAGCATGGGTTGGTTATGGCATAGAAGGCTTGGTCATGTTGGAATAAAACAATTGAATAGATTGGTTAAGCATGACTTGGTTAGAGGCTTGAAAGATATTGTGTTTGAAAAGGATAAGCTTTGTAGCTCTTGTTAAGCCAGAAAACAAGTTAGAAACACCCATCCCAAGAAAAGCATGATGAGCACTAGTAAAGCATTTGAGTTATTGCACATGGATTTGTTTGGGCCAACCCAATACACTAGCATCGGTGGTAACAAATATGGCTTTGTGATAGTGGACGATTACACAAGATACACATGGGCATTCTTTCTAGTGGACAAAAGTGATGTATTTACAACATTCAAATCATTTGTTAAGGGCATTCACAATGAGTTTGAAACAACCATCAAGAGAGTTAGAAGTGACAATGGTAGTGAGTTCAAGAATACTAGAATTGATGAGTTGTGTGATGAATTTAGAATTAGACATCAATTCTTGGCCAAGTACACTCCATAATCAAATGGCCTTGTTGAGATAAAGAATAGGACACTCATTGATATGGCAAGGTCTATGCTTAGTGAGTACAATGTGAGTCAATCTTTTTTGGGCCGAAGCTATCAACACAGCTTGCTATTATAGCAACCGCCTCTATTGTCACCCATTGAAAGAGAAGACACCATATGAGCTCTTGAATGGTAGAAAGCCCAACATTGTATATTTTCGGGTCTTTGGTTGCAAATGCTATATCTTAAAGAAAGGCACTAGATTGGACAAGTTTGACAAGAAATATGATGAAGGATTCTTACTTGGTTACTCCACTACAAACAAAGCATATAGAGTTTGGATTTTGGATAGTGGTACTCTTGAGGAAGTTCATGATGTTGAATTTAATGAAACCAAGGGTTCACAAGTAAAAAATGAGAACTTGGAAGATGTTAGAGGCATTCAACTTTCAAATGCCATGAAGAACATGGATGTTGGTGAATTGAGACCTAGGCAAGTGAATGATGATGAAGATGATCAAGTGCAAGTGCTCTCCAACTCAAATGTGTAAGATGATACAAATCAAGCTAGTACAAGTGGCTCTCATGATAATGAACAAGATCAAGTGGCTAGTACATCATCTCAACCTAATGATCAAGCAAGTGCAAGCAATCAAGTTCCAATCCTCCAACCAACTAATGTTGCAAGGGATCATCCATTGGACACTATCATTGGTGATATTTCTAGAGGTGTGCAAACTAGATCAAGATTGGCTTTATTTTGTGAGCATTTCTCATTTGTGTCATCCATTGAACCAAACAAGATAGATGAAGCATTGAAGGATGTTGATTGGGTGAATGCTATGCATAAAGAATTGAATAATTTCACAAGAAATCAAGTATGGGAATTAGTGGAGAGACCAAAGGGACATAATGTGATTGAAACCAAATGGGTCTTTAGAAACAAACAAGATCAAGATGGGATAGTAGTAAGGAACAAAGCAAGATTGGTAGCACAAGGATATACACAAGTTGAAGGTCTTGACTTTGGAGAAACATATGCCCCGGTTGCTAGACTAGAAGCAATTAGAATCTTGCTAGCCTATGCTTGTGCCAAAAATATCAAGCTCTATCAAATGGATGTTCAGAGTGCATTTCTAAATGGTTACATCAATGAAGAAGTATATGTTGAGCAACCTTCCGGTTTTGAAGATGACAAGAAGCCTGACCATATGTACAAGTTGAAGAAGGCATTGTATGGCTTGAAGCAAGCACCTAGAGTATGGTATGAGAGATTGAGGGACTTCCTACTCTCGAAAGGGTTCATGATGGGCAAGGTTGACACCACTCTTTTCATCAAGAAGATTGGCAAAGACTTATTTGTGTTGCAAATCTATGTTGATGACATCATATTTGGATCAACCAATCAAGACTTTTGTGATGAGTTTGGAAAGATGATGGCTAATGAGTTTGAGATGTCCATGATTAGAGAGTTGAGTTACTTCCTTGGTCTTCAAATCAAGCAATTGAAGAATGGTACATTTATGAGTCAAGGCAAGTATATCAAGGACATGATCAAGAAGTTTGGCATGAATGATAGTAAAGCCATTAGCACACTAATGGGAACAAATGGCAACTTGGATAGTGATGCAAGTGGAAATATGGTGGATCAAAAATTATATTGGTCTATGATTGGAAGCCTACTCTATGTGACCGCATCAAGGCCGGATGTCATGTTCAGTGTATGCATGTGTGCAAGATTTCAAGCCTCACCAAGAGAAAGTCATTTAAAGGCTACAAAGAGAATATTGAGGTACTTGAAGCATACACAAAATATTGGTTTGTGGTATCACAAAGGAGCAAAGTTTGAGCTAGTTGGTTACTCTGACTCGGATTATGCGGGATGCAAGGTTAAAAGAAAGAACTCCTCAGGTACATGTCAATTGTTGGGAAGATCACTTGTTTCATGGTCATCAAAGAAGCAAAATAGTGTTGCATTATTAACCACCAAAGCCAAATACATATCCGCCGGTAGTTGTTGTGCACAAGTACTTTGGATGAAGGCCACTTTGAGTGACTTTGGAATCAAGTTCAAGAAAGTGCCATTGCTATGTGACAATGAGAGTGTAATCAAGTTGACCAACAATCCGGTTCAACATGCAAGAACAAAACACATTGATGTCCACCGCCATTTCATAAGAGACCACCAACAAAAAGGGGACATTTGCATTGAGAGTGTAGACACCGAGGATCAACTTGCGGATATATTCACCAAGCCATTGGATGAGAAAAGGTTTTAAAAGCTAAGGAATGAGTTGAACATATTGGATTTCTCAAATATGTGTTGATGCACCCCCCACTTATATGACATGCCTCTCCTTTGAGCAATTCAAGGTAAAAGTTGATTAGCATGGCATACATCCTTGCTAAGGACATGATTAGTGCATCTAGTCATCTCTCAATTTTAATAGGCTCATTCATGAAAATCAAATGATTTTGATGACTGTATGGTACCACTATTGCTTCTATGCTTGACTTGATCTAGTGGTAGCATATAATATGTTTGTGGGCTTGTAAACCTAGTGTTTGATCTAGAAAATGAGCTCTAAGTGTTTAACTCAACATGGTACAAGATAACCCTTATTTGGAGGTGTGAAAAAGCTTGTCCTTGGATCAAACCGAGTTAAATATTTTTGGCAAATAATCTAGATTGGACCAAATTTTGGGAATATGATCCTCACCCCATTGATTGACATTGATAATTTTAACCTATCTATACTTTAAGCCTTTGTGGTCATTGATGACAAAGGGGGAGAAATAGTGCACAAAGATAGTGAAAAGACAACACAAAGGGGAAGAGAAATAAACATACAAGTGATAGGGGGATAACTTGACATAAGTAGAGAAATATGACAAAGGAAAGGGATCAATTAAAATGTTGAGCACACAAGTAAGGGGAGCAAGCTCATGAACTTGTATGGTGCATTTGAATGTGCATTTCATATGTTTGCTTGCATGGCACAAGTTTTAAATTTCAATATTCATGCTTGTGTGGTGTATGCTAGTTATAGGTTTGAATGATGAATTGAAAATCTAGCATGCATAGGTTATCTAGTGATTTCATTTCCAAGTGTTTTCAAGTGGTATCAAGCTAACCATGGTGCTAAGGATGGTATAATGGTGCACTTCGATTGGTATCATGCTTCAAAGGTCCATCTTTTATACCTTAGCATCATTTGGTAGACATTGTCTCCTATATTTCCTATCTAAGCATATGTGCAAGCTACAATCCAAACTCTTAGCACATATGTAGGGGGAGCAATTGCTACCATTTGGGGTTCATGAAACTTGTCCATATCCTTTTACACATGGTAAATATGCTTGGGCAAGCAACATGGATTCAATTGAATTTCAATTCATATCTTTGTAAAAGTGTTGTCATCAATTACCAAAAAGGGGGAGATTGAAAGCTCTAGTTTGGTTTTGGTGAATTGATAAAACCCTAAGTGCTAACCTAGTTTATCAAGTGATCATGAGATAGGTAACACATTCCAAGTGGTAAAGCAAATAAAGATCATGACATGATGATGGTGATGCCATGGTGATGATCAAGTGTTTGAACTTGAAAAGAAGAAAGAGAAAAACAAAAGGCTCAAGGCAAAGGTATAAATGGTAGGAGCCATTTTTTGGTGATCTAGACACTTAGCAAGTGTGATCACATTTAGGTTCGATAGCCATACTATTAAGAGGGGTGAAACTCATATCGAAATACGGTTATCAAAGTGCCACTAGATGCTCTAACTCATTGCATATGCATTTAGGATCTAGTGGAGTGCAAACACCCTTGAAAATATTTGTGAAAATATGCTAACACCTGTGCACAAGGTGATACACTTGATGGTTGGCATATTTGAGCAAGGGTTAGGAACTTCACCGGCGAAGTGCGGACAGTCCGATGGTGCCACCGGCTCCCTAGATAGAAAAGACGGAGGTCATTGTAAGTGACCGGACACTGGTCTCGGTTGGATCAGCGCGTTCGATCAGTGGCAGCAGAGGGCGCGCAGCGTCGGTCTCTGACTGGACACTGGGTCACTCAGTGACCGGATGTTGATAGGGTGCGTCTGGTCCTACTGATGTGGCAGTGGACAGAGGAGTCGCCAAGTGACCGAATGCTAGGTGTGTCCGGTCGTGTGACCGGACACGTTCGGTCATGAAAAGTCATCTCTGGATGCTTACTGGAAACGACCGGATGCTAGGGTTCAGCGTCCGGTCACTTCGCAATAGCACGTCCGATCATCACTTGACTGTTGAGATCGAGCGCTCAGCATTTGAAGAGAGAGGACACGTGGCACGCATCGCGTGACCGGACGCTGAGGTCCAGCATCCGGTCGATATGACCGGAGCGTCCGGTCACCCCGTGTTGTGCCCAGTGAAGGGGTACAACGGCTCTATTTCATGGGGGCTTCTATTTAAGCACCATGGCTGGCTCAAGCTCACTCTCTTGGTCATTTGCATTGACATAGCAACCTTGTGAGCTTAGCCAAAGCCCTCCCACTCATCTCCATCAGTGATTCATCATCTTTGTGAGATTGGAAGAGAATCCAAGTGCATTGCTTGAGTGATTACATCTAGAGGCACTTGGTGTTCGTGTTTCGCTGTGGGATTCGCTTGTTACTCTTGGTGGTTACCGCCACCTAGATGGCTTGGAGCAGCGAGGATCGTTGAGCGGAGGTTGATGATTGTCTTTGGCTCCGATCATGGTGATTGTGAGGGGTTCTTGACCTTTCCCCGGCGGAGAGCCAAAAGGTACTCTAGTGGATTGCTCGTGGCTTGTGTGATCCTCATCTTGTGTTGGTTGTGCGGCACCCTATTGAGGGTTTGGCGTGTGATGCCAATTAGCGCGTGAACCTCTAAGTGAGTGAATCGCCACAATGAGGACTAGCTTACCGGCAAGCAAGTGAACCTCGGTAAAAAATCATTGTGTTCATCATTTGATTCCGAGGTGATTGGTCTTCATTGATATTGATTCTTGTGATTGATTGGTTCACTCCTCGACACGGCGGTATAACTATCTTACTCTCTCTCTTTACATTATCGCAAACTAGTCACCAAGCTCTTTAGTGTAGCTAGTTGTGAGAGCTTGTTAGTTTGGTTTGTGTAGCTCTTTAGTTAGTCTTTGAGAGCACACTAACTTAGTGTAGTGTCATAGCTATTGTGTGGATAGAAACTATATAAACTAGAATTATGGTAGGTGGCTTGCAATTTTAATAGGCTAGCGCAACACTTGCTTCGCCTCATAATTGTCTAATTGGTTTGTTAAGTGTTGTTGTAGAAATTTTTATTAGGCTATTCACCCCCCTCTAGCCATTAGGACCTTTCAACACGGTGTTGGCCCTCATCGCGGGACACAACCAGGTGGTTGTGGCCATGAGCACGATAGCGTCGCAGATGTCTTCTGTGGCCTCCCACATCTCCCCGCAATCGTCGAGCACGCGCACCACGAACCCTTCTCCTCCCAAGGCTGCCGGGTGGACCAGCTCCACCTACATCAGCTCGCCGATAGAAACTGAAGTGAACATATGACAGCTAGCATCACACGCTGCATTCTGCAGGCAGCTTTCCTCATGATGTCAGAAGTGTGGTGAGCTACCATCACCAGATTCACTTGCTCGCCATCAACCAAATCATCATCACCTCACAAGAACCCTATCAAGACCCAACCACAAAAAACAAAAAGAACATGCTACGGTGCTAGCAAAAATAATAATCTCTATTATTAATCATGTACCGCAACCAACAATCCTCATGATTGGCCCTCGCTGTGATGGCTACCTACTCTACTCCTGGATGAGGAAGCCAGTGATGAAGGCCAGCTCCTTGATGGAGTTGGGGTCCTTGGGCCTATCCGAGAAGTAGACGTGCCGCTCGCCGGGCGTCTCGTACTACTCGATCTCCCCGTCCCACACGTTGTCGTTGAGCGCCGCCGTCGCGCACGCTAGGCCGTGTGGCCGAAAGTCATCCAGGTCCGACGACGTGATTGCCACGCGTGAGCATGCCAGCTTCCGCCATTGTGATACCGGCATCGACAGCGGGTCCACCCATAGGTCGTCGATGCCGTACCGCCCGCCATAGATGAAGGACCACGTCGCCTCATACTGGTGCCGCTTCGCTGGGTCCGTCATCTCCCCGGTCACTGCTACTTCCCCTAGAAGTAAGGGTCCAAAAACAAGAGCCTCGTGATGGCTGTGCCGCCGTCCAGCCGCCACCCGCCCTCCTCTATGCCCCCCACACGCATGGCCATTTGTGCGCGATGTTGGCGCCGACACTGTCCCCGGCAACGAAGAGCCAGGACAGGTTGGCCCGGTCCTGCAGCCACGGCTCTAGCCCTGACGTGGCGTTCTAGGCCACCTAGTTGAGCGCCTACCATGAGTCATCGTACGCCGTCGACATCCCATGCTCCAGCGCCAGGCGGTCCTCCACCAACATCGCCACCCAGTTCAGGTACGTGTGGTACAGCGGTGTGAACGCCGACTCGATCACGAACGTGCCGCCATGGTAGAACGCCGTCATCGGGTGCCTGCTCGATGAGCGAGGATGAGGGAGGCCACGTGATGGTGATGACTGTCGCCCGAGATGGACGAGTCATAGGATGAGGGAGGCTATGAGATTTCCTTCCTGAGATGGCGAGGCGCAATGTTTCCTTCCCGAGATGGCAAGGCCGCGAGGTTTCCTTCCCGAGATGGTGAGGCGTTTGCATGAGGTTTCCTTGCGTGAGGCGTACCTGACTATCTGAGCCATGGTATCACAAGGGAGGGAAGGGCGACCCAAAAAAATGTCGCACCGAAAAATTGTCTTACTTTTGTTCTTTTTAGTTGTAGGAGATAACAAAACCGGTTGCGGGATCAACACAACATGAATCCACCACCCAGGTTCGAGGCTTTTAGCTGTCGTGGCGGTGGTTTTGACCTGTCTTCGTATGATATCACAAACTATACTATATAAAATATAGGGCGTACCCACCCGCTCATGAATTTTTTTTACCAGACCCACATGGCCGCATGTGATTATAGATGGCCAACGGGCCGGCCCGGCCCCAGGCCAGCACGGGCCGACATGGCACGCCGTGCCTCCCGGGCCGTGCCTCACAGGGCCACGGGCCTGGCCTTCGGCCCAGGCATGGCCCTATGGGCCGATTTTCGTGCCGGGCCGGTCTGAGAAGCACGACCATTTCATAGGTCGTGTCTGCTCGAGGCCCACTGAGCGGCCATGTGGGGAGGCGAGGAGGAGGTGGCCGCCAGGGCTGGGAGCGGCAGAGCTCTGGATCTCGGGGGTAGGAGCTGCGCAGGCAGCGCCCTCCCTCAAGCGATGGAGAGGAGGAGATGAAGATGGGGTGAGAGAGATGGAGATGAGAGAAAACAAGGAAGGGAGGGAGTCACCGGATCTGCCCGCCCGCGCGCTCCTAGCCGCGAGCCGCCGAGGGAGAGTGAGGGAGGGAGGGAGGCAGGGACGGGGAGGAGGTGCCACGCCAGCGTCGAGGCAAGGGTGGGGAGCCAGATCCGCGGTGGAGAAGACCCAGCGTGGCCAGATCCACGGCGGAGATCCAGCGCTGCCGCGGAGGCGAGGGATGGTGAGGAGGACGACGGGCGTCGCAAATCTGGTGGAGGCGGGATCGAGGAAGGAGGCAGCGCAAGGCCGGAGATGGCAGTGGCCGCTGCCCGCCGGCAAGCTTGTCTTGGCACCAGATCTATGTTGGGGCAGAGCTCGGGGCCGGCGCGCTCGCTCCCACAGTGCCGTCGCTCGAGGAGAGGGAGGGGCAGGGGGCGTCGGCATCCGCGCTCGGCCGTCGGCGCTGCGAGGAGAGGAGAGGTCGCGCGAGGGAAGGGGAGGGGGCGTCCACGGCGCCGGCGCTAGGGTTCAGGGTGAGGCGTGAGGGAGAGGCGAAGAGCCGCCGCGGGCGTGCCCACTTATATATGAGGGGGGAGGCGGGCCGGGGACGACGGGGAGCGCGTGGGCCACGCTGGGCCATGGGGAGGGGAGGAGGAGTGAGGAGGGGGAGGGGGCAGGCCAGGCCGCCAGTGGGCCGCCGGCTCTATAGCAGGCCGTGCCGTGTCGGCCCACGTGCCAAGAGCAAGGCCCAGGCATGGCCTACTCCTCTAGGCCGGACCAGCTTGGGCCCGCTAGCCACCAGGCCGGGCCGTGCTTTGGCCGGGCAAAAAAAACAAGCCTTGGACCGGGACGATAGGCTCGGGCTGTATGGCCAACTATTGATGTGATCATCTATTCCTCTCCATCATCCACTCGTATGTCCCTTCCCCCCATCGATCTCAGAGAACCAGCCAGAGGGAGGACACTTGGTCACCCCATCGATCTCAGAGAACCAGCCAGAGGGAGGACACTTGGTCACATCACATGACCGGGCATCTAGCATCTTTGTCTGATCCGTTACTGCATGCATGCGGGGTGCGGGCTTGTGTTTGCTCACGTGCTGGGCGGACGGCCGCCGCCCACCGGCGACCCGACGTGTTGTGTTGTGTTCACAGTACATGCATGCTGTTCCCAAGTTTCACAGGTGTGGCTGACATATACAGAAGCTCTTACCACTGCATGCCCAGCAGGGCGCACTAACAGGGAAACTAATTTAGTAGTCTATAAATCGTTTGTGCTGATTTATATGATTAATTTATTAGAAAAGAAAAATACTATATTATTATAATGACAACCGAATAGAGCCTAGGAGACTGCCTCTCCAATTAATGGAGGCGAGTACTAGCGACCATGTCCATAAATAACTAGATGACCTTCAGGCAAATATAAGAATCTTTTACAAAGATGGACGTACTAAGACAGACTGCCTTTGTTAAATATTTACAATTCTAGCTTTATACGTAGACAACGGAGGGAGTGGATCCTAATAAGGCGCGTGGACGTGGAGACGACCAGTCCAATTTATATACACAGTAGGAGAGGTAAGTGTGCACACGAATATACGAGCGCATGCGTTTGCCAGAGTTTTCGAATCGAAGGAAAAAAATTGCCCATGGGTATTCTGTCCACGTCCTCACACCATGGCTAGGTTAATCATGGGATGCATGCATGGTCCTATGTCCATCTGGGCTAATTAATCCGACAATCGTCAACTAATAAAGGCGCGGTCAAGGGTAATAATTAATCACATCTATCCATCGCGCGCCCGCGTGCATGCGTGTTAGGGATATGGGCTAGTATTAGTATAACTTAGGACATGTGCCTGCGTGCCTATGCTGGTTGGGCTTGACCCGTGTATGGAGTGGTATATATTTACCTATGGATGTGGAGAGAGGGGTATCTGTTCTTCTCTAATTCCCTCCTATTCTCTGCAACCCAGTTCTAGGTTGGTAACAATGCGGTACGGTGAAGGGTAGTACTACGTACTTGCTGCATTGCAAGGATAGACGACGTACGCGCACGGGTAGCTAGGAGTAGGAGCCGAGAGCGCGCATATATAGGCCGTATTGCATGCTGCTTTTCATGTCGTCGTCCGTCTACATGGACATGATGAAGGATTACCGTACGTGCACGCATGCATGCACGGCTGATGCATGGATCATCGATCGCTAAAACCCTGGTGCACGCACGCTTACTTCTATCAAAAGGTGTACATACACGTACAGTCACGGGCCTGATGCCTGATGGCATGCATCGTCGCATGCTTACTATCGGTAACTCCCAAGCAAATGCATGCGGCATCTTCTATAAACTTCTTTAAACGTGGTGACCTTAGAGCATCGCTACTTCCTTCCGTGATTCTAGATTTACCGATTATGGAGGATAAAAAGCGTCCATATGGTTTTCCTTTTTTTTTTTTCCCAATAGGTATCCCGGCAAAATAGCTCGGTAGAAATCCCGAGCCACCGTCGGTCGCCATGCCTCGCGTATTTCCCCTTTCGCCGCACGGCCCACTCGCGTGATTGGTTGATCGGATCAAAGAGATCTAAAATAATATGGCGTAGCAAGTTTCAAAAATAGAGAAGATGATAGAATAAAGAATCTGCTGTGGTGCTCTAGCTTTTGGAAGAGCCAATTTTTTTAAGAGCCTCTAATAAATCATGATATTTGGAGATCTATATTCATAGTCCCTTCAGATGCTCTTAGGGCTGGTTTAGGTGGGTGAAGTTTGGGATTTTGGCTACTGTAGCACTTTCGTTTTTATTTGGTAATTAGTATTCAATCATGGACTACGCCGCCGCCGCCTTGCACTACCTGCCTAAGCCTTAGTCTTTGGAACTTCCGGCAGTCACGAGCACCAAACAGGTACGCGCACCCCTTCTCTTCTGTTCCTGCTTTGTGAAATCGAGCACCCAAACCCTAGCTATTCATATGCGGATATGATCTGATCCAGTTACAGCTGTGGATACATGTATTATGCCTACAACTTTTTACCTTTTCTTTTTGCGAAAAGATTGGGTTTCCTTCCGACCACCTCTGATGTGACCAATGTCATGACAGCAACGTTAAGCGCCACGGAAAAGGCCTCACATTTTGCTTGGATTTGCATCCTCTTACTAGCCCGACATTTCATTTATTCATTTTATGTCTCTTTTACAGGTTCATTGCACCCAAAGTTACCGTCCGCTGCTAGCCTGTTGTGCAACCCGCCAATGACTGGGGAGCGACCACGAACCAAGAAAAACGGTGTATCCTCCAGCTACAATTGACGCCCAAGAGATAAGACCCCTTCGTGGATATCATCTCACGGAAGCCTGTTCGCTTAACCGTATCAGTCATGTTTATCAGTCATGATACAACGTTTTTCTCTCACAACGAAACAACATCGGTCGGCTTATAAGCCACAGAAACGATCAAGCGAACAGGGTTCAACAACTCAAAAAGTGGAAATGGAATCAACCATGGGCTTCTATCCTGATTAGAACAATTAAGTTCTGCGTTTACCACTAAAGCCCAGTTTTGTTTCCTCTTCTCTACTTGGTTCTCTTACTTTGTTACTGATTTTGGTTCAGCTAAAAATCCGAATATTATGTGGATGGAGTAATAATTATCTGCAGCGTATCATTCACTCATGTGCAGCTGCAGTCAAATACCAGCCTTATTTCAAAAGAAGAGAACGCAGTTCAGGTATGCCATATATTCACATGATATGCAGATGTCAGTCCGCTACATATGTAGTTATATGTGAATAGCAATCAGTTTCTCATTTTTCCCAGATGATATGCAGATGCCAATCCAGTATATATGCAGCTATATGTGAATAGCAATTCTGTAGAGACTTCTAAATTTTAATTAAAAAAGTCCTGTGCTTGCCTTCTGTTAACTAAAAAAAAAACCATGTCCATGCTTGGCACGTATTTTATTATGCCTGTTAACTAAAAAAAATATATTTCCATACTAGCCCGGTACTGTATTATGCCTGTTAACTAAAATTTTTGCATTTTTTACTGTGCAATGTTCCTTTCAATTTTTTACCTGCACAAACAGACACCAAAGGATTAGGCACGGAAATCCTTTAAACCACTCAATGATATTGTGGACTGCCACAAAAGCAGTTTTGATGGTTGACGCCAACGTCAGTTACCACTTATCTGTTAATGCAACAGACTTGCCCAGGGGTTTACAAAATTATTATTCCTACAAAAAAAGTGATGTATTTTAGTAATCTTCACTTCAGTTGTACCCCAACGATGAGCACAACGATTGTTTTGTGTTACCAAACTAGATGTTTCATCCATAGATTTTATTTTACATGATGTACATTGGTTGCCTTTGTTTCTAATTGTCAGTTCATTATCTACTTACATCAACGGCTTTCCACATGGTCATGGCCATGCTGAGAATTGTTGATTGAGTGAGCTGAACTAAAACACATCTCTTTTTTTTCCAAATATTCTTTTGATTCTATGATTTCTTATCGCACGCTCCCATCATTGTCTAATTCCAGTTTCCATGGCCTATAGTTCTTCTTAGCTTATAGATTTATGTGAAGCTTCCCCCGTATGTGCCATCCTACCTTTCTAATCTCTTATGGCAGTAGCCTAATTTGCTAATCACCAAAATGTTATATAGTGCCCGGTAACCACTAAATATCCCTTACTCCAATAATATTTTTAAGTGATTATGAGGTTGCCACCATCTCATCTTTAGTTCAAAAATTTAAGGTTCCAAAGCAATAGATCATTGACAAGAAGGGCTTTATTATGTCTATTCCATCATTGTGCAAAGTTTACAACTTTTGCGATGTGCTTTGTCATAAACCTGTGGCCTTATGCTCTTACTGAATACTCATCTCTGCACTCTTGCTGTAATTTTTTTCGCACATCTCTTAATTCATAAGTTGATCTTTCTTATGACCAGAGCGTATCGGGCTTCATCCGTCAACATATCAAAGGTTTATAGTGTTCATAGCTCCAGCCTCTTGGCTTCATGGCCACGAAATCCTTCCACCATGTGTGCTTCACGCTTCTTTAATTTGACAAGGGTGCAAGTTTGATCTGCTTAGCGAGAGCTTACCTATTTTGATGATGCTATTTATATCAAACAGCACTATGCTTGCTCAAGTACCATTGTACACTACTTTATTTGGGGCTTGGTATGCAAGAAGGCATACACATTTGTACCGGCTGATATGCTATTACGCAACAAAAGACTACTTATTCCTTCTGCAGTTCTAGCTGGCGCAACATGTTCAAATGAAGGGACAATGTTTGAGTCGTAGTTGTCCTGTTTGCTTCGCTAAAAAATAACGATTGTTGATTTATTGCGAGAGAAAAATAATGAAGCATGACTGATAAGCCCGACGCATCCCATGGCGCGAATGAGCATACGTAGATAAGTACGTCTGCAGGTGAGAGCGACCGCGTGTCTTCCAGCTGCATGCCTAGCGTGCATCGCACGCATCCAACGCACAAATTCTCATTCAATTGGTTGGCATTTGGCAATAGCAACAACACTACCACAGAACAGACAGTGTGCTTGCATTCGGATCGATTTACTCCATGCTGGATGAGGGAAGGCTACAAAGGCCGCTAACCATATTAATTAGTATTATTTAATTAATAAACTGATGAACTAGTAATTACTAGTACAGAGCAGATCGACGCATCATATCATGCATTTTCTTGATTATATCCTTTGTTTTTTGGGCAAAGTGAGAAGCTGCTCACCACATCCTGGCTTTGTTATATTCGCCGAAAGCAAAGCAATAATAAATAAATAGATAAATAAAAACACAGTGGCTTGCATTGCATTGTTCGTGGGAGGGAGGGAGAGAGCAGAGGCGCGGCGCAGCACTGCAAACAGTGTGAGCGCAAGTACAGCGGCAGAGTAGTACAGTATTGAACTTGCCATCACGTGACTAGTTTTGTTTTGCTGAAAAAACAAGTTAAAATACTGTTTTAATTGTTCCAACTAAATAAACCAGCTGAAAAAGATGAATCACAACAGAAGCGAACTCGGGATGGACGGCCAAAAGTTGGCGCCACCGCCGTGCTCATGCTGCCATCCAAAAGTTACAGCCATACATGCACACCAACTCCATCCATCAGCCCAAAATTCCAACAAAAAAAAAGAAGAATAAGAAGGAAAAGAGAACACTACAATACACAGTAGCACGCAATGCATATACAGTGCTTGGAGAGTGCGGTATAAACAAATACTACTGTACAAGAAATGAAAAGAAAAACTATGCTTCATGTTTTGGTACAGTACTACAGTAGCTTGCAGGTTTTTCTTGCCACGTACCGACGTACGTGTACAGCTACTTTATGTAACCGATCGAGCCAATGTATATATACACCTGAAAAATAGCAAATCTCATATACTCCCTCTCTGTTTCAAATTATAAGTTGCTTTGACTTTTTTGATATATTTATTTTGTTATACATATAGATATAATAATAATATGTCTAGATACAAAGTAAAATGAATAAACAAAAAAAGATAAAATTGACTTATAATTTGCACATTTCCTCCATCTCAGACGCCTGAACGTTCAGGGGATCCATCTGAGCGTCGAGGGAAGCTGCTAGTAGCAGTAGTAGTCAATTTGTTGATCACATGACAGAATACTAGTAAGCGCGTGTTTAGTTTGAGGGAATTTTGGAATTTGGTTACTGTAGCACTTTCGTTTTTATTTAACAATTAGTGTTCAATTATGGATTAAGTAGGCTCAAAACGTTTGTCTCGTAATTTCCCACCAAACTGTGTAATTAGTTTTTTTTTCGTTTGCATTTAATGCTCCATGCACGTATCACAAGATTTGATGTGATGGGTACTGTAGCACTTTTTGGGAAGTTATTTTGAAACTAAACACGGGCTAATAGTTGTTACTGTTGCCTGAAAAAAAACTATATTTACGTGTATCCCGAGATGCTTCAACTAATTGCTGCATGCATGCATGATAGAGACGATCTCCACTCCGACGCCACCGAATCGATATGGCATCCATCTCGCCATCTCGTCGGTGTCAAAGTTATCAGGCGGCTGTGGTGTGGTGGGCAACGGCGGCCGCCCAAAGATGTGGGGGACCATGACCAGCAGCAGAGGCCAGAGACCACCACGAAGCATGCATGCAGATTGCAGTTGCAGAGAGAGAGAGACGATTCCACGAGGGAGGCATCCGGCCAAGATTTCTCTGATGCCACCATGCGATGCAAGCTGAGCCGAGGTCGTTGCAACGAAATAAGCGCATGCAGATGCAATGATTCCTCCGAACCAACCACCATGCTTCGTATGCTGGCATTACTAGTGCTATACTATTTCATCAAGTACCTTAATTTGCAAATTAACCCTCTCATTTTTTTTCCTCAAATACACAAAAGATTTATACATCATTATAATTAAGAAGAAGAGTCGAACCATACAAACGATGCACTCTGACGAGCGTCCTAGGAGGTCTATATATTGACCTTCCTAGTATACAAATTCAAATTTAGATATTACATGAATGTTACATAGCCAAGCTTCGATGTGCGCACTCCTACTCCATCAGCCGAGAAGAGCGCGCCGGGGTACGAGTGGCTCTTCTACCAGCCCTATTGTTGGTCACTGGAAATAACTCGTCCAGAGCTGCAACTTGGCTCGACGTCAAATTCCCTGTGAAGATGGCGTCGTATGCTCGCTTGGACGCGGATGAAGTTGGTGTCGCCTGTGACAAGTTGGCCATCCTTTTCATAAGGAGTACCTCGCCCCGCTTTGGAGGTCGGTATGTGCGCCGACGATCGAGCGGCAATCCATCTGCTCCGAGTAGGCAGGGGTCTTCTGGTTACCGCCTTCTGCCTTGGTGGAGTGGCGATTAAGGGCGACCTTTGCTTGAGCTGTACCTCCTCGGTAAACCGTGCGAGGTGCCGAGCAGCCTCGCGTGGCGTGGGCATCGCGTCGCTGGGGTCGAGTGTGGTTTGGTTGTCCAGCTGGCCGTCCTTCGTCGGCGTAGAAGGGTTGGCCGTCTCGAACCTAGGTGGCCAGAGCTCGCCATCCTCCCCTAGCGCCTCAGCACCCGAGACAAACGGGTTGTCCCATATGCAGAGACGAACCTTGCACAGGCGACAACACAGACGAGTCCGTCGTGCACTGAGGAGTCGTCGCCGTAGGACTGGTGTCCACCAACGAAGCTTGAACCTCCTGAGGCACTGGTGTGACCGCTGGTCGGCTCACGACGAGCGAGGCGGCCAGCTCGTCCAGCATCAGGTCAACTGAGACGATCCAAGCGAGAGGCCCTGCGCTATGGCACAACGCTTCCACCAGCGGATTTGGCTCGAGGAAGCAACGTGAGGCAGTCAAAGTAGTGCCGTCATCGGTAGACGCACCCACGCTAATGTCCATCGTCGGCTCATGTCGGCGCCTGCATCGTCTCCGGCGATGAATGCCGTCGACACCTCCCACGGCACCCTGGATGGTCCTATCTGAGGTTGAAGGACTGTCGAGGGATGCGTGCTGGAAGGTCGGTGGGCTATCGGCACAAGCTGAGTAACGAGGTAGGCCACCACCCTTCGGTGTCGACTTGGACCAGTTGCAGTCCCTGGCAAGGTGACCGAAACCACGGCAGCGCAGGCAGTGCCGTGGCAACCGACAAGTCACTACTCGGTGCGAGTAGGATAGGCAGTTGAAGCATCGGTTGCGTAGTTGCATGGGTATCTTCTGAGTGCGCGGACCAGGGCCACGACGAGGCTCAACCAAGGCAGCTGCAGTTCTAGCCTCCTACCGGGGTAGGATCTCCCGCCACCCATCGGCGTTGTGGGCAGAGATCCGTCTGCGGGAGCTGAGGTGTTTGCGGGAAGGGACCCGACCATCCACTGGATGAGCAGACAGGCCATGCACCAGCTGAGGGCGCGGCCACCTGCGCCTCCTCTGCCTCCGCATAGGTCCCTGTCTGTCGATGAAATATGGTCAGCAGTCTACCTAGGGGTATGCCCAAGGTAATAGATTGTCGGCAGACAGATGCGCAAGCCACAAACAAGACGGTGACGCAAGACAGACACGAGGTTTTATCCAGGTTCGGCCGCCGCAAAGGCGTAATACCTACGTCCTGCGTCTGATTGTATTGCTGTATGTTAATGAGAGATGTTTTTTAGAGGGGTCCCCTGCCCGCCTTATATAGTCCCGGGGGCAGGGTTATAGATCTGGAAACTAATCCTAGCCAGTTACAATTGCTATAGGTGGCTGGATAAGGACTCCTATTCTAACCGACCAGGATCTTGCTTGATCTCCAAATCTGTCTTGATTCATTGCGTGGGATTCCGAACAGGTTGGCTGGGCCGCGCGTCGTCTTCTAGTGGACCGGACCCCCTGATCCGGGCCGGCCCAAGCCTAGCCATAAGGGTATAGGAGTTAATACCCCCACAGCTAGTCCCCGAGCACCATGTATTATGCCGCGACACACCATTTGATCTCCTTCGACTAATACAATCCGTCTTCATGTCATCTTCAACTGATTGAAACATTGACCAATCAAATGCGCCAGCATTCTGATCAGAACAGAGAGCAGTAGACCACGATTATAGCCGAAGATTCCGGTTGTCCGAAGAATGCATGGTGCTCTTAAAGAAAAAAGAAAAAGATTTCTTTCCTTATCAAGTGTGCCCACTTGTATTTCTGATAAGAAATGTAAGTGACCCTTGGATAGTAGTAATCCTGACAATCAGTCAAAGCGTAGGGGTCGATTAATAAACACATTCACCGCAAGGTGAAGTGTGCCCACTTAGTCCCCGAGCCTGGTAGTAGGTGACGTAGGCATGTGGTGCCAGGGTCTAAAAAGAATTTCTACTGAAGTTAAGAATCCAATCGTCGTACAATCAATACGAGATGCACCGGCAGGTGCATCGTACCGATGTAGTCCCCGAGCTTGCTGGAAGGCGAAGTATAAGACTTGTAGCAAGGTCCAAATAAATGCCTCTCAACTGTATGTGAGTATACATCACATGTAGCCAAGGAGAGCAGTCACCGAGCATTGTTCAGAACAGTCCCCGAGCATGGTAGTGGTCGGAGCAGTCCCCGAGCACGACAGTGGTCTGGACAGTCCCCGAGCACGGTAGTGGTCTGGGCAGTCCCCGAGCAAGGTAGTGGTCTGGGCAGTCCCCGAGCACGATAGTGGTCGGGGCAGTCCCTAAGCACGATAGTGGTCTAGACCATCCCTGAGCACGAGACATGCGGCGAAGAAACGAATGCCACTTGTACTATTATTTGGTGTATTTATTTATCTTCTTACTCTGTCAAGTCCAATCTGACACGTCGGGTCAAAAAAGTAGACGGGTATAGCACGTCATACTGCCCTCTTGTCCTTTCAAGCAAACATTCACTTGGCACCTGTATGGAGGTGCGTCAGTGTGGGCCCTCTCATACTGGCAACGAAGAGGCGCATACACTGATAACGAAGAGGCGCATATATTGGCATAGATCTCAAGGTTGTGAAAACAACCGTCTGCGGCGTGTGCGCATGTCTCCCAAGAATCTCAGGCAGACGAAACGGCGGAACTCTTGGTTATTTATAATATAGAATTGGTAAGTTACTTTTTACCGAACCCCATTACCATTCGCCGCCGCAACCTTCTTCTTCCTCTTGCCAACCCTAATACCTCCAAAATCATCACCAATCACCCCTCCACCGTATCCACCTTCGTCAGCAAGGGCGGATTCATGGCGAAGAGTGACGCCCAGAAGAAAGCCGGAGTCATGGCGAAGGAGTGGTGGAAGTCAAGAAGCAACGAGTAGACCATCGAAGACCTCGTCATCATGGGAGTACTCCACAATAAGGAACTCGCAGGATGGCGCGCACCGAAAGGCGAGGGGTACCCCGATCCACAACCAGGTGAGATTGTGGTTTTCAAAGATTTCTTCAAGCGGGGTTTTGGGGTTCCAGTGCACCCTTTCCTTTAGGGGCTCTGTTTGTATTACGAGATTGGGATTTGCAATCTGCATCCCAACTCGATTCTTCTTGTCTCCACCTTCATTCATCTTTGCGAAGCATATGGTGGCTTCCAGCCCCATTTCGACTTCTTTCGCCATCTTTTCTGTCTGCGGAAGAAAGGAAGCGACGGCTCGAAGATAGCCGGAGGTGTGTACCTCAATCTGCGTGACGGGATGAAGGCCCAATACTTGCACTGCCCTTGGAATACGTCACTGGATGACTGGTACAAGAAGTGGTTCTACATCCGCGAAGAGCCGAACACGATCACACTGTGCGACGTGGGGTTCATTCTGGAGAAGAAGAACAGCTCGTCAGAAAAGCCCGAGCACCTAGAACAGATCCAAGAACTACTTGGGATGATCCTGTGGAGGAAACTGGACGATCCGAGCGTGGTCGGAAACTTCATTAGCCGAAGGATCCAGCCCTGCCAAAGGAGGGTAGATCCTGGCTACGAGTACCAAGGTAGCGCAGACCCAACGAGGACCAGGCAAGAGGCGCTTGACAAGATTGAAGTCAAAGCCAGAATTGGAGAGCTATTTAACTTAGCTGATCCAAATTATGTCAGATTGAGCGACATCGGGCACGCTTTCAAGCTCGCCCGACCTCCTCCAAAGGTAAATCATGCTGCCTTGTACCCGTAGTTTTATGTTGTAACAGAAACTTACTGTGTTATCTCCTTTATGTTTCCCAGATTAATGGTCATGATAGAGCAACAGTGTTCGTGTCTCCACCCCCTGGTGTAGATTGGCCGCAAGTTGCCGGCCGAACTGCCCAGACCAGCACCAGGATCGAAGACGTCGACTGGGCCATGCTCAGAGTTGGGGAGGAGGCAGTGGCCAGAGCTGCTGGTAAGCGGCCGGTGGCCAGCAAGCATCGTCAGGCGATCTTTACATTGTCAGATGATGAAACAGAGGATGCAGACATCTTTCGACTCGTCTCTCGAAAGAGGAGGCAACTGGAGTCGATGGAGCAAGGTGGCTCCTCCATGCCAGTGGGACCTGCATCGCCGACCACTACAGTGCAGAGGACGAGCGGCAAAGGGGTCGAGCATCAAGCCCCGGCGTCGGTGCTAGTCATAGAGAGAGACCAGGTGGCACCCACAGAGCACATGGAGCAAGCACGGCCGAAGAGACGCGCCTTCGCCACATCATTCCGCGCTTCCAAGCTGTAAGTATTTGTAACCTTGATGTAAGCTTACAATTTATATTGAATATTGTTATCTTCTAAACTTATCTCGGATATATTAGGTTGGCGTCCACCGAAAATCCCGACCAACTAGCCGGGAGCAGCGTGGCTCTGCCAGCAATGTCAGAGAAAACTACCCAGCAGTCGGCTATGGGGGAACCTATAGCAGAAAGTATGCTTGAGCCTCAGCAGATGAGCGGCCAGACAATAGTCCCCGAGTAGGTGGTCGAGGGGAGAGCCAAGCCAAGTACAGGTGCTCCGAGCACTAACCCTGTTGAGGGGGACACTTCAGCACCAAGGGTAACAGACCAAACCAAGGAGCAGCAGCCGGAGGTGGCACATAGTACGTTTGCCGATGCTACGGCCCGTGGGAAGGCCATAGTGATCGCAGAAGCTGCAAACTCCGGACCAGCACCGCTACCCGAAGAAGAGGCCGAAGAGGCCGAAGTAGAGGAGGTCCTGGGCCGTCCCCAGGACAAACAACAACATGTATATGTGTCGCGCTGGCGGAACGACCAATGGGTTGTTCATGAGGAAATCCCAGAGGTCGAAGAGACCATGAAAGTTGAACGAGCGGCGAAACGTCTGGTGACGGAAGTCCAGGTATGTTTTGCTTGACCACCTGATCCTGCTATCCAGTCAAACTGTCTGACTTAGCTTTTTACATGCAGGACTTAATGAAGATCGCAAGGTACCGAAAGAAGTGCTTCGACCAAATTGAGGGAATCACAGCAAGCAATAAAGAACTAGCAGCCGAGGTGGAACGCTTGCGCCACCAACTTGAAGCCGCCAACCATGAGAGGATGGAGCAAGAGGCGTAGAAATAGAACCTGGTCGTCCAGCTCAGTAACAAAGAGCAGGAAAAAACAAGTAAGTTGTCACTTTATCACAACGAGTGCATGACACGTGTTGTTGCATTGTTGGTAGTCACAGCTGTAGTGCAGGCTTAGAAGTCGAAGTAGTCCATCTCCAAGAGGAGAATAGCCATGTGGTTGTAGAGTGTGGTCGCCTGAAGGAGGACAACAAGAAACTGGCGCACGACCAGTCGCAACTCTGGGACCACACAACCAAGATGAAGGAGGAACTAAAGAGTAAGTGTTCTAGACCACCCTGCTCACTTTTGTTGCCCACCTTATCTTGTCATGGCATGACGTTTTAATGTCTTGTGCGATTTGTAGTTTTAAAAGTCAATGCCAAGAAGCATCTGGAAGCCGTGATGAAAGATCATGACGGCTAGAAGGCGCGATGCCTAGAGATCACCGAGGATCGGGACACATGGAAAAACCGGTGCCAGGAAGTGGCAACCGGCATTTTGCCGGTCCTCAACCTTATCGACCCAGCGCTTACAGAGGAAGTGCCAAGGACGCCGTAGCTTGGACTGGTCGATAGATGCTGAAAGGCATGGGGATGGTTCCAAGAGTTCGTGAAGGAGGCAGGTGAGTACACAGGCACACATGTGCTAAGCATGGTACGTGCTCACTACCCCTTGATCAACCTCAAGCGCCTAGAGGCTGGATACCTGAAGGAGGTAGATCCAGACAAGGCTGAGGAGCTTCGGATGACCCAGCTAGACTTGTCGACAAGAATAATTGGTGACATTAACCTGTGTGGAGGCAGGATAGCACCTGTACAGGGTATGCCATCAACAAGTCAGCTGGAAACGCCACCAGTTTTGAGCCAACCAGCGAAGCCTACGGTCTCGACCAGCCAGGCATCGATGAGGCCATCTTCTTCAGCTCGACCAGTACAAGAGTCCCCGGGACTCGAGCACAATGTTAGGCCCAGCGAGCAGCAGGTGCCGCATAACCCGACCAACCAATAGTATAGGCTATAGCTGTAGAAGAAGATGTAGTTGTGTTATTGTAAACTTGGACTTTTTCAGGAAAGCTTGTAATAACGTAACTGTATATCGTCATAAGCTTGTTTGTTTTGTGAAAAATGTATTTAAGCTTGAATCTCGCATTGGTGTAACTAAGTGAGAACATGTTAGCGTTCTGTTTAGTTGTACCAGTTTAGTCGACACGTCATCCTGACAGGTTTGTATGGCCCTGTTTTGTCTTGTGGTCGAAGTGTGAGGAGCATAGCCTGTGCACACGTAGACACAGACAAGTCAAACCAGAGGGGACCTGCCGATCACCCACAGCGTAGAGAGTAGATCTCATGCACGCGTTGGGAGGAACCGGAGACAGGGCCTGCTCTGAAAACCCGGGAAGGAATGGAGGTCGGTTTTGACTGGTTAAGTTAGAATAATAATAGACTTCGAGGTGACACATTAGAGTGGTCGGAGAAATCATAGTAGCTTTATTGAATTAAATTGAAAGTACAAGAGGAGTACATATCTTAGCAGTTAAGCATAGAAACGCATAAGCTTGTCGATGTGCCATGAATTGGGTACGTCCGTATCATCCAGGTGAGCTAACCTATAAGACGTAGGTCGTGTAACTTCCTTGATCATGAAGGGCCCTTCCCATGGAGTTGCGAGTTTGTGGACACCAGCCTGATTCGTCTTCCACTTCAGGACCAGGTCTCCGACCATGAAGGACCACTCCTTAACATTCTTGTTGTAGTACCTACGCAAAACAATAAGGTATTTGGCTGTACGTACGCAAGAATCGAGCTACTTCTCTTCTGCACTATTCACTTCTAGCTCCCTCGCTTCATTGGCCTTGTCCTCATCGAAGTTCTCTACCCATACTGATCTGAAGGCTATATCTACTGGGAGCACTGCCTCAGCACCATAAACCATGAAGTATGGTGATACGCCGGTATTGCGACTGGGCTGGGTTCTGAGGCCCCAGACCATGGCTGGTAACTTTTTGAGCCATCTTCTGGAAGCTTTGTCGTTTTCCCTATACATCCTCTTCTTAAGTGCGTCCAAGATCATACTGTTTGCTCGCTCGACCTGTCCATTAGCTCTAGGGTGTGCCACCGAGACGTATTTTACCACTATACTCCTTTCATCGTAGAAGTCCCAAAAAGCATTCCCGGTGAACTAAGTACCCAGATCAGTGATGATGCTGTTGGGTATGCCGAAGCAGTGGATGACCTGGTTGATGAACGTGATGGCTTTTTCTGAAGATGCCTGTACCAGAGGCATGTACTCTATCCACTTAGAAAATTTGTCGATCAGCACAAAGACATATGTAAATTTCCCAGGAGCCAGCTTGAAGGGCCTGATCATATCCAGTCCCCAGCATGCGAAAGGCCAAGAGGCTGGTATTGCCTGAATCTCATGTGCTGGTATGTGGACTCTTTTGGTGAAGAACTGACAACCCTCACAATGGTGGACTAGCTTCTCTGCATCGGCTATAGCTGATGGCTAATAAAACCCTACTCGGAAGGCCTTGCAACCAGTGTTCTAGAGGCCATGTGGTTGCTGCAGGAGCCAGAGTGGATTTGGTCTAGGAGATGTTTGCCATCCTCCTGGGTTATACACTTCATCAAGATTTCCTCCTTTGCGTTCTTGCGCCACAATTTGCCATCGACGAGCAGATACTGCTTACTGCGCCGCATCAGGCATTCATTTTCTGTTCGATCGGTGTAACCGCTACCATCTATTAGGTACTTGATAAAAGGTACTCTCCAATCAGGCTTCTTAGTGATCGGAGGTGGTTTGATGGTGTTTGATGTTGGAACCGTAGCCACCAAAAGCTGGTCTAGAGGCTTGTCGACTGTGGGATCTTCCCCTTCGATGGAAGGCACGAGCAAGTCTTGAACAAATACGCCATGTGGGACTTTAGCTTAGGATGATCCTAACTTTGACAGCGCATCTGCTGCTTGATTTTTGTCCTGGACCACATGTGTGTACTCGATGCCGTAGAACTTGCCTTCCAGCTTTCTGATCGATTTGTAGTATGCATCCATCTTTTCACTGGTCGTGTCCCAGTCCTTATTGAGCTGGTTGATGACCAGCGTCGAGTCTCCGTAGACATAGAGACGTTTGACACTGAGCTCGACCGCAATGCGCAAACCATGTAGGCATGCTTCGTACTCGGCAGCATTATTAGATGCTGGGAAATGAATCCTAAGGACATACCGGAGCTGCTCCTTGGATGGTGACACGAAAAGGACTCCTGCTCCTGCATCGTTGATGTTGAGAGAGCTGTCGAAGTACATCTTCCAATACTCATCGTGCCCCTGAGAGGCAGGTGTGCTTAAGTCTATCCACTCGACGATGAAATCGACAAGTGCCTGAGACTTGATTGTATTTCGGCTTAAAAATTCCAACGATAAAGGGCATAGCTCCATTGCCCATTTGACGATGCGCCCGTTCGCATCCTTGTTGCTAATGATGTCTTGCAGAGGGTACTCAGTCATGACCACCACACGATATCCGTCGAAGTAATGTTTCAACTTTCGGGATGTTATCAGTATGGCGTAGATCAATTTCTGAATCTATGGGTACCTGGTCTTGGATTCATTGAGTACCTCACTGATGAAATAGATTGGTCACTGTACCTTGTAGACATGGTCGGGCTCGTCGCGCTCGACCACCATGATAGTGGAGACCACTTGATTAGTCGCCGCAATGTAAAGCAGGAGTGTTTCATCTTCTCTGGGAGCAGTGAGGACCGGAGGTGACGTAAGGTATTGTTTCAGCTGTGTGAAGGCAGCGTCTGCTTCCTCCGACCACTCAAACTTCTCGGATGCTTTGAGCAGTTTAAAGAATAGTAATCCTTTTTTGCCTAATCTTGATATGAAACGGCTGAGAGCAGCCATGCATCCGGTAAGCTTATGAACATCCTTCACCTTTTTGGGCGGCTTCATGTCCAAGACAGCTTTGACTTTCTCCTGGTTAGGGTGTATGCCATCATGACTGATGACGTTGCCAAGTAGTATGCCAGAAGGAACACCAAAGATGCACTTCTTTGGGTTTAATTTCCATTGGAATGTGTTAAGGGCTGCAAAGGTGCGTTCTAGGTTGCCAACAAGGGTATGTGCTTCCTTGGTTTTGACAACTACATCATCAACATAAGCCTCGACGAGGTCGTCTTTTATCTTGTCTTTGAGGTAGGCCTGCAGAGCGTGTTGGTAGGTAGCCTCGGTGTTCTTGAGCCCAAACGACATGGTCGTGTAGCAGTAGGCGTCGAAAGGCATGATAAAAGATGTCTTGATCTAGTCGTCCTTTTTGAGAGCGATCTGGTGATAACCAGAGTAGCAATCGAGAAAGGAAAGCAGCTCGCAACTGGCCGTTGAATCTACAACCTCGTCTATGCGAGGTAAGCCGAAGGGGTCTTTAGGGCAGTGTTTGTTGAGATCAGTGTAATCAACACACATTCTCCATTCATTATTCTTTTTGCATACAAGGACCGGGTTGGCTAACCACTCCGGATGATACACTTCTTTAATAAATTCGGCTGCCAAAAGCCGTGTAACTTCTACCCTAATCGCCTCCTTTTTGCCGCGAGCGAACTATCGTAGCTTCTGCTTGATAGGTTTGGCCTTGCCGTCGACATTTAAGGAGTGCTCGATCAAGTTTCGAGGTACACCGGGCATATCAGCAGGTTTCCATGCGAACACGCTCACGTTGCTCCTCAAGAACCTGACGAGCGCGTCTTCCTATTTAGGATCCAGGTTGGCCCCGATAAGGGCCGTTTTGCTGGGACCACCATCGACCAGCTGGATCGTTTTGTGCTCTTTGGACTTGATGTTCTTGCGTGGGGCCTCGAGGTCTGGGATCTCTAGTTGGTCGGCTGGGGTCTTCTTGGCATCGAGCATGGTCTTGGCCATGCAAATAGAGAGGTCATGAGCCTCTACTATTTTGAAGCTGTCATCCTCGTAGGTGTAAGCTGCATACACATTGCCCTTGAGAGTTAGAACCCCCTTCTCAGTAGGCATCTTGAGCACCAAATACCTGTAGTGAGGTGTGGCCATGAACTTGGTGAGCGCTGGTCGACCAAGGATAGCATGGTAGGTGCCTTCGAAGTCGGCGACCACGAAGTTGACATAGTCGGTGCGGAAGTGGTCTGGGGTACCAAATTGCCCAGGTAGCGTGATCTGCCTAAGAGGAGTAGAGCTCTATCCAGGGAGAACACCCTAGAATTATGCCTCGTACAGCTTGAGATCAACCGAGGTTATCTTCAGAGCCGGCAAACTGTTCTTGAACAGTATATCAATGGAGCTACCGCCATCAATCAGCACTCTGTCGAACTGGACCCTATTGATACAAGGATCAAGGACCAGGGGGAAACGTCCTGGCTCTGGTATTGTGGCCCATTGGTCCTTTCTACTGAAGGAGATCTCACGGTGAGACCAAGGAGGGAGCCACGGATCGGCGATGAGGTTGTCGGTGTTGGCCACGTTCAAGCAGGCGCGAGCGAGCAGCTTGCGTTCCCGTTTGGTCTCGATGGACACTTTGCCTCCAATGATGGTGTGGACGCGATCAGTTGGCTTGATGTACTTGTGATAGGGATCTGTGTCTTCATCATCATTGTCCTTGTTGCGCTGTTCCCCTGCGTCGTTAGGCTTGTCAGACGTATCCGGAGCCTGTTGACGCGTGTAGATAGACTTGAGAACATGACAATTCTCCATGGTATGGTTTGACTTGGGGTGGAGCTGGCAGGGTCCTTTCAATGCTTTGGCGTAGTCTTCTTCGTAGTTGCGACATCCGCCACCTTTCTTAACGGTGTTGACCTCACCGTCGTCTTCCTGAGCATGCTTGCCCCTGTAATCGTCACGGCGATTACGCCGCTGATTACGCTGGTCGCGGTAGTCGCGGGGGTCGTTACGCTGGTTGCGGCGATCAAAATTGTTGTTTCGACCATGGTTGCTGCGGTAGTCATCGCGGTGTGGGGCGGCGAATGGTAATGGGGTTCGGTAAAAAGTAACTTACCAATTCTATATTATAAATAACCAAGAGTTCCGCTGTTTTGTCTGCCTGAGATTCTTGGGAGACATGCGCACGCGTCGTAGATGGTTGTTTTCACAACCTCGAGATCTATGCCAATATATGCACCTCTTCGTTATCAGTGTATGCGCCTCTTCGTTGCCAGTGTGAGAGGGCCCATACTGACGCACCTCCATACAGGTGCCAAGTGATTGTTTGCTTGAAAGGACAAGAGGGCAGTATGACATGCTATACCCGTCTACTTTTTTTGACCTGACTTGTCAGATTGGACTTGACAGAGTAAGAAGATAAATAAATACACCAAATAATAGTACAAGTGACATTCGTTTCTTCGCCGCATGTCTCATGCTCAGGGATGGTCCAGACCACTATCGTGCTCGGGGACTGCCCTGACCACTATCATGCTCAGGGACTGCCTAGACCACTACCATGCTCGGGGACTGCTCAGACCACTACCGTGCTCGGGGACTGTCCAGACCACTGTTGTGCTCGGGGACTGCTCTGACCACTACCATGCTCGGGGACTGTTCTGAATAATGCTCGGCGACTGCTCTCCTCGGCTACATGTGATGTGTACTCACATACAGTTGAGAGACATTTATTTGGACCTTGCTACAAGGCTTATACTTCACCTTCCAACAAGCTCGGGGACTACATCGGTACGATGCACCTGCCGGTGCATCTCGTATTGATTGTACGACGATTGGATTCTTAACTTTAGTAGAAATTCTTTTTAGACCCTGGCACCACGTGCCTGCGTCACCTACTACCAGGCTAGGGGACTAAGTGGGCACACTTCACCTTGCAGTGAATGTGTTTATTTAATCGACCCCTACGCTTTGACTGATTGTCAGGATTACTACTGTCCAAGGGTCACTTACATTTCTTATCAGAAATACAAGTGGGCACACTTGATAAGGAAAGAAATCTTTTTCTTTTTTCTTTAAGAGCACCATGCATTCTTCGGACAACCGGAATCTTCGGCTATAATCTTGGTCTACTGCTCTCTGTTCTGATCAGAATGCTGGCGCATTTGATTGGTCAATGTTTCAATCAGCTGAAGATGACTTGAAGACGGATTGCATTAGTCGAAGGAGATCAAACGGCGTGTCGTAGCATAATACATGGTGCTCGGGGACTAGCTGTGGGGGTATTAACCCCTATACCCTTATGGCTAGGCTTGGGCTGACCTAGATTAGGGGGTCCGGTCCACTAGAAGACGACGCGTGGACTAGCCAACCTGTTCGGAATCCCGTGCAATGAATCAAGACAGATTTGGAGATCAAGCAAGATCCTGGTAGGTTAGAATAGGAGTCCTTATCCGGCCACCTATGGCAATTGTAACTGGCTAGGATTAGTTTCTAGATTTGTAACCCTGCCCCCCGGACTATATAAGGCGGGCAGGGGACCCCTCTAAAAAACATCTCTCATTGACATACAATAATACAATCAAACGCAGGACGTAGGTATTACGCCTTCGCGGCGGCCGAACCTGGATAAAACCTCATGTCTGTCTTACGTCACCGTCTTGTTTGTGGCTTGCGCATCTGTCTGCCGACAATCTACTACCTTAGGCATACCCCTAGGTAGACTACCGACCATATTTCGTCGACACTGTTCAGTGTCCGTCCCGCCGCGCCCTAGAGCCATGTAAGCCTAGGTGCGCATGGGGGATGCAGTGGCCAGCTTCGCCGGACGACGAGTGACCTCTAGGTAGGTTGCAGGGTGGTCATCATTGGTCTCCTCACCGTCATCATCCACCCACTATCGGCTCTTTGTGCGCCCTCCCGAGGAGCAACCTAGGAAGAACGGTGCCATGGCCGGTGAGAGGGAGGAGTGGGAAGCGTCTGGCAGCGCCACAGCAATGTCGGTGGCCATGAAGGCGGGGCTTGCTCCAGCTCTGGCTCCTGCGTGCTGAGCGACTGTGGTAGCAGCGACATCCTCCAGTCCTGGCGGTGTGGGTTTGCCAGATCGGGCCATCTCACACGTGTGTGGGGGTGGCCGAGGCAGTGTCCCCTCCCCTAGTGGCATAGGGGACAGGAGGGTGCTTGCGATGGAGGCTATCGTCGACGCACGTGGGGTCACCAGTGGTGGCCGCAGCTTCAGCGTCGGTGAGGATGGTGCAGGCCCCATGTGCTAAGGCATGCGACCGCGAGACGTACTAGAGCCCGCGTGGCTGGGGGTCAGAGGCAGGGAAGCCGGTGAAAGCTCTAGTTTAGTTTTGGTGAATTGATGAAACCCTAAGTGCTAACCTAGTTTATCAAAGTGATCATGAGATAGGTACCACATTTTAAGTGGTGAAGCAAATAAAGATCATGACATGATGATGGCGATGCCATGGTGATGATCAAGTGCTTGGACTTGAAAAGAAGAAAGAGAAAAACAAAAGGCCCAAGGTAAAGGTATAAATGGTAGGAGCCATTTTATTTTGGTGATCGAGACACTTAGTGAGTGTGATCACATATAGGATCGATAACCGTACTATTAAGGATTTTTTTTAATTTTAACACTTTTTCGAAACTAATTTTAAATCGAACACTCTCGGTTTTTTTAACTAACACTTTTAGCTGCGCCTATTGCCCTGGCGTGGCCAAATGCCTGTGCCGCGCCATGCATGGTGGCGCGGCAGAGGGCTGACGTGGCGACGACCAGAAGCGCTGACTGCTGACATGGCAGGGCTTTGCCATGCCACCAATCTTGGCGTGGTAGTGTTGCGCCATGGTCCATGGCACGGCAGAGCCGGGTATAACCTCCGCTGCCCTAGCAGCAAAGCGGCCTAGGCGTCGCTCCCACCCGTCGCCAAGCACGCCGGCCACCGAGCCATGAACGGCGGCAGCTTGACCCTCCATTGCCACCTCCCTCGCTTCCCTTCCATTCCCCGGCCGCCTCCCTCCCTCCTTGTCCTAGTTCAAGGTAATGACGCACATTTTATTTTTATTTGAATGGTGGATATGATATTATGAATGGGAGTTAAGGTTAGTAGGAAAATTATGTTTGGGAACTATGGTGAAGATATTAGTTTGATTTTGTCAATGTTAAGGTTAATTATGTAGTTACAAGTATGTTTGCCATGTATATTTTTGTTGCTATAATTGTTGTTTATAATATTTTAGTTGCATTGCAAATGATTACATTATACATTAATTTGCATTGTTTTGATTGATGTTTAATTTGAACCATTTTATTAGATGGAAGACATGTTTCGGGAGCAGTTATGGCGAAAACAGGGTCGTCCTAGAGAAATGTACCCTGATGAGTCTAGCAAAGATGCCCCCGTCCCTCCTGAACTCCCTGTCCCTAATTGTGACTATGGTCGTCCGGCCGACGTGTTTCAATCGAGACATCCGGACACAGTGGCTTGTTGCTTCTACACGTGCAGTCGTTTTAATGTAAGTAATTATTTCCATATATTTTTCTTCTTCATTTGTATTACTAGGTTACTAATATTTTGTTGAATTTTTGTTGTGTAGGCCCATAAGAGGTGCTTTTTCTTTCAGTGGATCGACGATGCAGACAAGTTTGACCCCAAGTACCTCCTTTTCGACGATTGGTGGAGAGGGCGACATCCATGAGAGCACTTCGAGCGGTGGGTTCCACCTCCCCCTAACCCCCCTCCAATGACGGCTAAGGATAAGCACTTAGCCACAGTTAGACGACTTGAGAAACCTCCTCTGTTCCATTGCGAAGACCGAGCCATGATAAACCCTGACAATACGTTGGAGTTTGTGTGTCAAAATAAGCATGAAGTAAGTGCAAAGTGTATGTGTTGAAATATTGAGCTATATGTGTCATGTACTAATGTCACATTATTTAGGTGTATTCAATGGCGAAGTGTCGTTTCAAGGAGTGGTTGTATGGTCCTAAGAACAAATGGCCCAAAGAACCTCCAAAAGCAAAACAAAAGAAGAAAGAAAGGTTAATTTACAAAGCACCACCAGTCAAGTGCGAATGTGGTGTTAATTCTAACTATGGCCTAGTCCATTCGGAGCTTAGAATAGGCCATTATTGCGGCCATATGGTTGAGTACGAAGAGGTTCATTATTTTTGTGGTAAATATGAAATCGTATTTTGTTTCTTTTGCTAAGACTTCTTTTGCTAAGACATATATGATATAATATTTCTTTTGAACAGAGCACTAGGAAATGCAGGTGGGAACGTTATGATGGTCAAGCTAAGTTCTTGGATGAACTGAAGAAGAGGCAACTAATTGCAAGGAAGAGGGGATATGGACCTGACTACGTCAACCTATTCGTTAAACATCACAAAGAAAAGATGCATGAGTTTGCTAGACAACGCGGTATTTGTAACCCGATCGATGTTGGGCTTAACAAATGGGAATTGGAGAGATGGATGACGTTAGAGGAGGAGAGGGCAAGGAAGAAGGTAAGGGAGGAGACAAGAGTACAGATGCAGGTCTTGAATGAGCATGTTGCTACATTATGTGCCAGTGAGTGCTTGAACGCCTATTTTCGTTGCCTGATTTTAAATGTAATATAATCACGTTGCTAACTGATTGCATTTTATACATGAAGGGATTGGATGCAGTGAGGAACATGCTGTAGAGGTGGCTCGTGCAAGGTACGAGGAAAAGAAGTTAGATGAGCACAGAAAGCGAGCTGGTCGCACCGTTGAATCACCGATTGTGTTGTCTGATGAGGGGGACGAGGATGAGGACGACATTGCCAGACTTAGTGAGCTAATTGCTATAGCAGAGGTGGGCTTGCAGGCGGAGGAGGATGAGGATGACACTGGCAGACTGAGCGAGCTCATCGCTCTAGCAGAGGCAGGCTTGTAGGTGAAGGAGGTGAGGATGACACTGGTAGACTGAGCGAGCTCATCGCTCTAGCAGAGGTGGGCTTATAGGCGGAGGAGGATGACGACGCGTTCTTCACTCAGGCCGCAGCGGCCGCAGATGAAGCGGAGGCCGCTTACTACAGGCGATAGGTAGGTCAGAGCAACGTAGGTGAGCCCAGCCACAACAATAGGGTTGTGGTTGAGGATTGGTACTCGGACGACGAGCTGCTTACTCAGTATGTTTCTGACTGAGGGTTTTTGATTGCGCTGTCTGTTAGTTCTATGCTTTATTAATGATCAATGTAGCCATGTAGTAGAAATTCTATTGTGTTGTCTTATATTCCATTTGAACTACTGATATATTGTACCCATGTATCATGTACTCAGATTACCCATGATCAATCTTAAGTGATCACATCTGTTTGTATCATGCGTTCAAAAATTTCTAAAATGAACGTAATCATTTGTCGCGCCATAGCCCACGGCGCGTCTGTGCTGTACAAAACTACAGAACTACAAGCGGAGGTGGGCTTACAAGCGGAGGTGTTGTACAAAACTACAAGTGCTGTACAAAACGAACATGAAGCAAATAAATGGACGATAAGTTGCCATACAACATTTTCATTGGTTTATGAGTCTACAAGTTTTCGACGACAATATTCATTCGACATAAGTTCGACGTAATGAACTTAGTCCCATGACATAATAAACCTCGTTGTCTGGTACAAGAAGGGGGTTGTCGTACTCCACATCAAGAAGGGGGATCAACTGGTGTGGCATGGGAGGGGCCATCCTGTTACAAAATGATAAACAAAGGGTTGGAGCATTCAAATTAACAATTTTCAGATTAACATTATGTAGCATTGCAAAATTTGAACTACTTGTTATGCAATACGAACACAATATGAAATCACCTACTGTCTTCTATGCTGGCTAGCCTTGTGGCCAGATTGTTTGCAAACAGAGCAAAGATTCCTGCCACGGGTCTCGTTGAAGTCTCCCCCGCCATACATGTCTTCGCCGTACCCTCTCATAGCGTCCATGTCCCCCTTTAGTCGTGTCGGGGACCTAATACCAGGGTGCCCCAGAAGGTGGAACCAATAACCACCAAACGTAAAAAACTTCTGGACCCATAAGGGCGCCATTTCATCCCTTGTTGAGTGATAGGAGTTTGGTTCCGCCTCGCCCGACGCCTTTGGGAGATGACTCTGCCTCGCCCGAGGGCTCAAGGTTAATCTCCGTCTTGCTCGATGCCATTGGGACAGGCTCGGTCTCACCCGAGGGCCAAGGGATAAACTCTGTCTCACCCAATGCCTTGAGGGCGGGCTCGGTCTTGCCCGAGGGCTGAGGGATAGATTCCGCCTCACCCGACCCTAGAGGGGCGAGGTCGGTCTCACCCGAGAGATAGGAATTGGTCTCTGTTTCGCCCAACGGCAAGGAACGAGTCTCACCCTGCTCCATATCTAAAGATTGGATTCATCCTACCTGACAACTTCTCCCCATTCCCTCAAGATGATAAGTACAGG